>NC_082696.1:20101178-20768317 GCF_949987515.2 Delphinus delphis | reverse complement strand
TGCATTTCTAGAAAACCCATTGTTATGGACTGAATTGTGCCCCCCAATATTCCTATGTTGAAGCCCCCAATGTGACTGTATTTGAAGATAGAGCCTTTAGAAAGATAATTAAGGTTAAATGAGGTTGAGGATGAAGCCTTAATCCAATAGCACTGGTGACCTTAGTAGAAGACAAAGAGACACCAGAGACCACTCTCTCTCCATGCACACACTCAGTGCATAGAGGAAAGGCCATGTGAAGACACAGCAAGAAGGCAGCCACCTGCAAGTCAGGAAGAGAGCCTCATCAGAAACCAAATTTGCTAGCACCTTGATCTTGGACTTCCAGACTCCAGAACTGTGAGTACATTTATGTTGTTTAAGCCACCCAACCTGTAGTATTTTGTTATGGCAGCCCAAGCAAACTAATACATCTACCCTTCTAGGATATTTCAGAGTATTTTCCCCCAGGAATGAAAAAAGGAAGGACACTCAACACTGGGTGGGTCCAAGCCTTAATTATCAAACAGAGACCTTTTGTTTCAAGGTCTAGCAATACTAAATACTTCCTATGAAATGAAAAATCTGCATCTACTAACTGCATTAGTGGTAACCAACAGTAAAATTACCTGGAATCTAGGGGGCTTCCCTGGTGGCACAGTGGTTGAGAGTCTGCCTGCCAATGCAGGGGATACGGGTTCGAGCCCTGGTCTGGGAAGATCCCACATGTCGCAGAGCAACTGGGCCCATGAGCCACAACTACTGAGCTGGCACGTCTGGAGCCTGTGCCCCGCAACAAGAGAGGCCGCGATAGTGAGAGGCCTGCGCACCACGATGAAGAGTGGCCCCCGCTCGCCGCAACTAGAGAAACGCACAGAAACGAAGACCCAACACAGCCAAAAATAAATAAATAAATAAATAAATAAATGTATTAAAAAAAATTACCTGGAATCTAGACCTCCAGTCTCTTTTCCAAAATATAAAGGATGAGAGATGTTTAGGAGCTAACCAAGACGAAAAGATGTTGCATTTGGTCTCCCTCCCACCATAGTCCACTCTATTGTAAGACCTGGGGAGCCACGTCTTTCTTTAGATTTTCTTGATTTAGGATTTCATTACCTCCCAACTGCTATGATGGCAACAGTGCCATATAAAGAAGAAACACTGGTAATTTGAGAGGAATTTTAACTAAAGATTCGAACATTGGTCTCACTAAGAAGTAGCTAACCCCGTCACTACTTGGTACTCTTCCTGTTAAGTAGATCTGGGAAAGTCTTCTATCACAGGCCTATATTTCTGATTATGAGGCTGCCATTAGAGGTAGCTGAGAGTTAATCAAATATCAAGCACTTACAAAGTGCATACAAATAGAAGCTACGGCAACGACAGCCAATTCTCCCCGATATCCGTTCTTCCCTTATTCCTTTGTAATATAATCTCTGAATTTTAAAAGGGCAGCTATACTGAAAAAAGTGAACCTTGACCCTTATCTCACATCAAAACAAAAATCTGAGATAGATCATAGAATGGATCACAGACCTAAATGTGAATGGAAAATGAATACCTTCATGACTGTGGAACAGACAAAGATTTCTAAAGCAGGATACAAAACACAGTAACTATTTAAAAAATTGATAAACTGGATTTGATTAAGAACCGTTCCTGAAAAAACATCACTAAAAGAGAAAACAGAAAAGTCAGACTGAGAAGCTATTTGCAATATACACATCCAACAAAGGACATTTTCCAGAATACAAAGAATTCCTACAAATCAATAAGATGACAAACAACCCAATAAAAATGTGTGAAAGACTTAAACAAGTACTGCTCCAAAAAATGTATCTGTTTTTACCTTACCAAATTAGCCAAGATACACGTGAAAAGGTGCTCAACATTATTAATAATGAAGGAAATGCAAATGAAAACCATGAGACAGCATCTCACATCCACCAGAGGGCTTAATATGAAAAATAATAATATCAAGTGCTGGCGAAAATGTGGAACTACAGTTGTAACTCTCACTGCTACCAGGAGTGTCCATTTATTCATTCACTGTTGGTAAACTGTTCGGCAGAATTCACTGAAACTAAATACACGGCTGTTCTGTGACTTAATTCTAGTCTTACATATGTTCCCAAGCGAAATACTACAAATGTCCACCAAAACATCTGTGTATGACTATTCATAGCAGCTTTATTTATAATAGCCAAAATCAGAACACACCCACACATCTATTAACAGAATGAATAAACAAATTGTGGTATATTGATAGAATGGAATGCTAATCAGAAAAAATATATATGAGAAAGAAAGAATAAACTATACATGCATCAGCATGGATAAATTTCAAAACAACTATGCTGAATGAAAGAAGTCAGACACGAAGAAGTACATACTACTTGGTTACCCTTAAAGTTCAAGAAGAGACAAAACTAATCTAGAGTGATGGGAATCAAAAGGGTGTTACTTCTGGGGAGGTGCTGGCTAGGAGGTGCGTGAGAGAATTTGCTTTTTCTAGATGGATGTAATATTGTCTATCTTCATGCAGTAATTATACAGGTAGTATGTTTTTAGAAAAATCATCAAGCTGTTTATTTAAGATTGGCACACTTTATATGCTCGCCCCACACCCATGTATTTTACATCTCAATAGAAAAAGTACTTCACAAAAGACAAGCAGACTATTTTTACCTAGTAAAAGTTATTAAGCAAATGCAAAATATTCTTCTTCAAAATAAAACAAATTGTGCTTAAGTTTCTATTTCACTTACCCCCAAAATAAGCTAAAATTAGATTATCAAACCTTATTCATTAGTATCAATGGAAACTTGGAAGGAAAATCCAAAGAAAATAGGAGTACATCGGTTAGTCCACAGCAACTAACTTAGTCACTGAAACGATGACTCCAAGTAGCATATTAGTAATGTAAGTGAAGCAATTTCAATGATGTGTTTCACCAAAAATACATCTGTTTAATAATTTTATTTAACTATTTATTTTTAGTACCAAGGTGGGATGACATACAAGAAATCGCAAGAGCTTTTGAATCAGACAGACCAGTTTTGCCACTTACTAACTATACTGGTGTTGGGCAAGTTTCTTAATCTCTTTGATACTGAGTTTCTTCACAACTTAAAAGAGAGACAATAACACTTTGCAAAATTGTAGCACGATTACAGCAGGTATTTAAGAGTGGTAGCTATTTAGCAATAGCTCTTTGTATGCAAAGTACCATGGCAAGTACTGGAACCCCATCTCTAAGAACCTGACCAACTGGAAGTGACATTTAGATATAAAGATTGGTGATGAAGGAAATATTTTAACAAGGGCTATAGATTACAAATTACAGGGTTCCTATCTAGCTAGTAGGACTGTGGAGTGAGTATTCTCTGAACAGAGCCTAGAAGATTTTTGGGACATTCACTTAAGACAGAGGAAATGGCATGAACAAGCATAGCCTGCCAAGAGCATTTCCTGGCAAGAAAAAGCATAGCCTCAAAAACAGTGCACTGACTTCAGGTTCTAATGAGTAGTTAAGACCACTTGTGCCGCTGGACTAATTCTGAGGAGTAAGACTATAAGGCTAGTAAAGCCACTTGGGACTAAATAGAAAAATGACCACTGTCAGGTTAAGAAGTCAAGGACCTGTTTTCTCAAATCCTGGGATGTCACTGAAGGATTCTTTCCAGTGGTCATTACACATGATAGGAAGGGAAGGAAAATCTCAATATGGGTGGAAATAGCATAGAATGATAAGGACCTAATCCAAGATGCTGAGAGGAGTGGAAAAAACAAAGATATTAGAATTCAATTTTATCAACTTCTTAAAAAGTAACAGAAATTGAGTTTCCCTGAATGATTCAAGTAGGCCTAACTTCAACTTTTAAAATGATCTTGACTGTCCCATAAGCTCCCCCAAGAGCAAAAACCATATCCCAAACTAGAAAAATACATTGCCTAGCACATTGAAAGTGCTCAATGCATACTGTTGGCAAATGAATCCTTTTAAATATTCCAAACATTGAAACCTCTACGATAATACAATGTTCAAGGTAAAACATGTAGGAAAGTTAAAAATCATTTTTCCTTCCTGCTGAGTGGCCATTTTTCACAATATACGCCAAGTTTTGAATTTGCTCAATTTAATATTTTAAAAGATTCATTTGCAAAAGCTATCTCTATCTCTAGCTTTACCAAAAGAGTCAGATAGAAATTGCTCTAGAAAGTTAGGAATGTTGCCACCTCAGTTGCTAAGCCCTTGTGTAATTTATATATATATTTTTAGGAATCTATCATTCATTGTGTCCTTTGCTGTGGCAAAAGAACACCTGCTGTATGACTCATGAATATTACATGAAAAAAATTAAAGAGTAAATTAAATCCAGGTCATATATGTAAGTTTTATCCAAGAGTACAAGATGATTTCATAATAAGATAACTTGTATAATTATTAAAATAATTAAAATAACTTACCACATTAAGAAATAAAGAAAACAATGAGTACTTCCTAGGCACTAAGCACAATTCTTAGCCCTTTCTACATATTAGTTCTTTTAATCCTCTCAGCAACCTTCTATGGTAGACACTTGTTATCTACATTTTATAGATGAGAAATTTGAAATATAGGGAAGTTAAGTAATTGTCCAATATTACACTGTAGCAAGGAAGGGGCAGAACTAGGAGCTGAACTCAGGTAGGCTGGTTCCCGAGTCAGAATTCCAGTTAATAAACATAGAAAGAATAAAAGAAATGGAAATCACCACTAGAATACCACAATAATAACTGCTACAGGCAAGGTCAGTTGAATGCTAAAATTAATGAGCAAAACTTTAAGGAGAAACAGGACATTTGCACAACCTCAAAATAAATCCCTCAGAATATTTATTAACTATTATGGTAGTTTTAATATATACTCACAAATCATTTGATATTTTTCCCTCTCCTTCCCTTGAATGTGAAAAAAGAAAAACAGAACTGTTACAATGGATAAGTCTGGCAGACACTACCTAAACTGTGTAATCAAGGTTAATGTGTTGATATGGATATCATGTGCCCCCAGATATGATGCAATGACACAACATCTCTGTGGTATTCTTCCTTCAAAGTCCATAACCTCAGTCTAATTGTGAGAAAACATCAGACAAACCCAAATTGAGGGACACTGTATAAAATACATGGCCATTACTCTTCAAAAGTGGCAAGGTATCGAAAAACAAGAAAAGACTTAAAAACTGTCACAGATTAGAGTAGATTACGTGACAAGGAAATGTAATGTGGTATATGGATTATGTCCTGGAACAGAAAAAGAACATTGGTGGGAAAACTGGGGAAATCTGAATAAAGTCTATAGTTAATAGCATTGTGCCAATGTTAATTTCTTAATTCTGACAAATGCATCATGGTTATGTAAAATGTTAACATTAGAGGAAGCTAGGTGAAGCATATATAGGAACACTCTATACTACCTTTGCAACTCTTTTGTAAATTTAAAATTATTTCATAATTAAAAGTTTTAAATTTTGGTACACACTTGTGAAAACAAATTTCAGTAAACCAGAAATAGAAAAATTTCTCAATCTGGTAAGAGCATCTACAAAAAATGTACAGTAAGCATCATCCTTAAAAGTGAAATATTCTCCCTTAAGATCAGGAAAAAGTAAGGATGTCCATTTTAACACTTCTGTTAAATACTGTTCCAGTGTTTCCAGCCAGTGCAATAAGGCAAGAAAAAAAATGAATAGAAATTAGAAAGACAAAATTTTTTTTTAACAGATGACATGATTGTAGCTTTAGAAAGATCTACAAACTACCAGAACTGAAAAGTGAATTTAGCACAGTCACTAAGTACAAGCTCAATATACAAAAATCAATTACATTTCTATACTAGCAAGATGGTTGGAAAATAAAATTGAAAAAAAGATACCATTTATAATAGTATCAAAAAAGTCAAGTGGCTAGAAATAAATTTAATAGTGTGTAAGTCCTCCACAGTGAAAAACATAAAACAGTGCTAAGAATAACTGAAGAACTTATTCAATTAAGAGATTTACCATGTTCATAAATTGGAAGATTCTATTAAGATGTCCATTCTCCTAAAGTTGTTCTACAGAGTCAATGCAATCCCAGTCAAAAGTCTGGTAGACTTTTTCTTTAAATAGATGTTGACAAGCTCATTCTAAAATGTGCATGGAAATGCACAGCACTTAAATAGCTAAAACAATCCTTAAGAAGACCAAAACTGGAGGGTTTACAGTACTATATGTCAAGACTTAGTATAAACTATGGTAATTAAGAAAGTGCAGTACTGATGAAAGAATTGATAAATAGTTTAAGTGGAACAGATTAGAGTACAGAACAGACCCAAATATGTGATCATCCATTTTTAACAAAGGTCCCACTGCAATTCAATGGAAAAAGTAAAATCTTTTCAATAAATGTGTAGAGTAGCTAGATGACCACCTGGAAAATAAATACTGACCCCTGCCTCACAAAATCAACTGTAGATAAATCAAAGACCCAACTGTGAGGACTAAAACTATAAGGCTTCTGATGGAAAACAATAAGCAAATGTCTTCAGGACCTTGATGGAGGGCAACAACGAAGGTGGAAGAGAATTCTGTGGGCAGGGTACAAAAAAGCACTAACCTTCCACCCTCCACCCACCCCCGCCCCCCCCAAAAAAAACACTGATAGACTGGACTTCATAAAAACAAATCTGTTCATCCAAAGGCATTATTAATAGACTAAGTAGGCAAATTCAGACAGGTAGAAAATACTTGCAAACATGTATCTGATAAAGGTTTCCTATTCAAAATACATAAGGAACTAAAAATCACTAACAAAAAGATAGCCTAATTCAAAAAAGTGGCCAAAAGATTTACACAGGCACTTCATAAGAGAAATCTGAATGGCCATAAAAGATATAAAAGGATGTTCAACATTATTAATATTCATGGAAATGCAATCAACTTACCCAAAGACCATCAATTCAGCTCCTTGGTATATATCCAAGAGATATGAGTATATACATTCACCAATGGCAGTTTCAAGAACACACATAGCAATTTTATTTATAATGGCCAAAACCTGAAAACAACTCCCATGCTTATCAACAAGAAAAAAGGATAAATTGTGGTATATCCTTATAATGCAATACTATAGAAGATACATCACTAAACTTTTTCTGTAAAGGGTCATATAATATATAGTTCAGGCTTTATGGGCCATATGGTCTCTGTTATAACTACCCAACTCTGCTGAATGGACATGGCTATATACAATAAAATTTCATATATGAAAATATGTTATGGGCTGGAATTGGCCCACAGTTTGTCATCCCTTGCAACTTATACATGCAATGTGCATGAACAAAAGAAAAGAAATATAGAAAGAATAAACTATATGATTCCATTTATATGAAGTTCAAGAACCCGTGAAAATAATCTATGGTGATAGAAGTGAGGAGAATAGTTGACTAGGGGAGAGGAATGGCTCTATGGATAGAGACAGGAGGGAACTTTTGCAGGGATGAAAATGCTCTGTTTCTTTATCTGGGTGGTGATCACACAGGCATATACATATGTAAATTTCATCAAGCCATACATTTTATTCTTATGTCTTCATTGTTTTTAAATTATAGTTCAATGTGAAGAAGAAAACAAAAATTAGACAAAGATCAGAATACAGATCTGAAGAAATTATCTACAATTCAACAAGGTCAAAAATATGTATAATATATAAAAGTGAGATTAAAAGACATGGACGACAGAATGACAAAGTCTAACAGAAGTCTAATCAGAGTTCTTAAAGGAAAGAATGGGAAAAATGGATGACAAGCAACATTGAAAGACATAAAAGATAAAACTTTCGAGAACTGATGAAAAACAAACCTTAGAGACAGGAACACAATAAATCCAGGATAAATGAAATGTCCACATCTAGACACGCTCTGTCATAAAACTGTAGAAAACAAAAGAAAGAGAAGATCTTAAAATCAGGCCAAAAAAAAAAAAAAAAGACAAATTACCAACCAATAACAGTTATTTGAACTAATTCTAACATTGAAAGTAGAAGTCAATGGAATGTCACCTCCAAAGGGCTGAGAAAGATACTGCCAACCTGGAACTATATGTCTAACAAAATCATCATTCAAGAATGAATGCAAAATAAAGACATTTTCAGATAACATTTGCCATCAACAGTCCCTTAATAAACAAGCTTGTAAAATATATATTTGAGGAAGAAGAAAAGAAAGATCTGAGATGCAAGGAGGAATGACAAAGAATTCATGAAAAGAAAAAACAGTGATGTCAAATTTATAGGAAAAAAAAATCAAAATGGAACTAAACTCTGGAAGACAACAACATTTAAGCTGGGAGATTAACTGGTGTCAAGGCAACTCATGCTTCTTGAATTATTCAAAACAAGAATTTTAAAAAAAACAAGAATTCATAAACTTTATATTAAGTTAGTATATTAAAATTTTGAAAGAAACCACTAAAAGAAGTAAATTTGTAACCTTCATATTAGTCAAGAGGAAGGAAAATGGAATAAGAAAAAAACCAAAAGGTGGCAAAGAAGAGGAAAAAACCAGTAAGACAGGATAAAAACAACCCTAAAAGGTAATGCTAACTTTCATCCTAAATATATCAGTAATTACACTAAACTTAATTGGACTGATAGACCCAGTTAAAGGACAAATTGTCAGAGTGGATTAGAAAAAACTATGAGGTTTTACCTATTTGAAAGAAATATTCTAAGCAAATGCTAACTAAGGGAAAGGTGTGACTAGGAGATTATAAAACAAAATGGATTTTAAGGTTAACAGGCATTTGGGTGAGGAGGCGTCACTATAGAATGACAAAAGGTCCAATGCACAGAGAAGAAAGAGCAATTCCAAACTTCTACGTACTTTCAACTTTTATAAAGCAAAGTTGACAGAACTATAAGAAGAAATTGAGAAAATTCATTATTTTACTGTGATATTTTTATTACACCAATCTCAGTAATTGACAGATCAAAGAAACCAAAAAATTGGTAAGGTTAAAAACGATTTGAACCTCACAGTATTTATGCTTCATCTAAGACATATACCTACCTTGCCCCAAAAGTCTGTGAATATATATTCTTCTCAATCATTCAAGGAGCAGTTGAAAAGCTAAGCATGAGGCCGTAAAGCAATTCTTAAATTTCAAAGAATCGGTAGCATAGAACCCTCATTTGCTGACTACACTGCAAGTTAAAAAATCAATAACAAAAGGATAACTCATAAAACTTTCCACATTTGGAACTAGAAAATACTTCTAAAAATCTCAGAGGATAAGAAAAAAAATTATAATGAAAAAATTTTTTAACTCTTAGAACTGAAAAATATACTACATATAAAACAAAAGAAAATAAAAACTGGTAGTATTTGCAGAAAGAGACAAATCAATGACCAGAGTACAGAATCCAGAAATGAGCCCAAGCATTTCTGGGAATATGTATATGACAGAGGTGGCACTGCAAATCTCTGGTACTGGGACAATTACCACATGGGAAAAAGCAAACACATTAATCTTGATCTCATTGCATAAATAAAATATGTTCACCTATATATACATATACATGTCAGGCAAATTAAAGAACTAAATGTAAAAAATGCAAACTTTAAAACTTTTAGAAAACGTTTTCAAAATATATTTCCTTAATAGTAAAGAACATCTTAAGACACAAAAGCACAAAGAAAATATTGTCTGCAGTTTATATAACCAACAAAGGGTTTGTATCTTGAACAATGTTTTCTGATAGAAATTTCTGCAATGATGCAAATATTGTTATATAATATAGCACAATATAAAATAATACAGCATAATAAAATATAAGAGCCACTAGTCACATGCAGCTACTGAGCACTTGAAATGTGGCCTAGAGTGACTGAGGAACTGAAATTGTTGAAGTAAATATAACAGCATGTTAGGTTAGCATTTTAAACTCCTTGATGAAGGTCAATGAAGGTCTGTTATGTTTTCATATACTTTTCAGTAATTAATTTTTTTAATAAAGAATTTGATTTTAGCTTGTATTCTATATGAAACAATTTCAATTTTGTAAAAAATACGTAAAAGTCGTTTTTCAGAAAGCAAGCACAGTAAAATGTTCACAGTATTATCTGTGATTTTTATTTTCTTCTAAATATTAAAAAAATTATTAAAGATTTAAAAAAAAATTTAATGAACACTGATGCATCCACAACAGAGTTTTGATATTATTTAAATTCCCTAGGTACCTCTTCCTGATCATCACTTTTCTTTTTTTTAAAGAAAAGCTGGACAGCTTCAGGTTTCTTCATTTTGTGACACCCATATTTTAATATACTTCGGGGGAAATTTAATATACAGACATTATATGTAGCATTTAACAGAGAGTTATAAAGCAAACACCCATGTCACCACTGCCCAGGTCAGGAGATAAAGGCATTTTCAGCATCCCAGAACCTTGCAGTGTGTCCCTTCACATTCATATTCCCCCTCTTCATCCCCAGGAGGTGACCACTAACTTGATTTTTATGGTATTAATTTCTTTACAATTTTTCTTTACTATTTTTAATGCCTACACATGCACCCCTAACAACAGCTTTATTTCACCAGGTTCTGAATTTCACATAGATGGTAGTCTTCAGCAACTTGTTTTTTTTTTTTTTTTTTGGCTCAACATTATTGAGACGCATTTGTGTTAAGACACAAAACTACTTCATTCACCACTGAACTGGGTGGGTTCCATTTTATGACTGTAGTATAATTTATCTTCCTCCTTCAGATGGACATGAAGGTCGCTTCCAGCTTTGGGGTTTTACAAATAACACTATAGCAAACCCTCTTGTACACGTCTGCTTTTGTATATGTATGAAAATTTATCTAGGGCAGTGGCTTTCAAACTTTTTTGACCATGACTCATACTGAGGAATGACGTTTTACATCATGACACACATCTGTGTGTGTATAAAACTGAGGGAAAAAAAGAAAAAAGAAAAGTTTCATGAAGCAAATACCCTATGACCTGAGACACATTCTGATATTTTCTATTCTGTTAGTTCGTGTTTTACAAATTCTGATCCTTATCCACTTAACTGATTTCACGACCCACTAAATGGGCTTCAAGCTTTGAAAAACATCATGCTACAGGATAAATACCCAGGAGTGGAACTGCTAGGACGTGCAGCACGGACGTCGGATGTTGTCAACTTTTCTAGATCCTTAACTTTAAGTAAATGTTCTTATCTAATTTACCACTCTATAACTTCAGAGCTAAAAACTGTGAAACATCAGCTCGTTTTATCTTTTCCTTTGGTCGTTAAACAGTATTAATCACTTACCATGTGCTAAGTATCCACTGGGCTCCGAGCGAGACTGATGGGTTAATACACAGTGGGGGGGGGGGGCGGGGGGGCAGGACATAAGGGACCAGGACCTCAGTGAGGCCCCAGAAAGCTCACAGGAGGGGCCTCCGATCCTGCCTGGGGAGGGAGGGGTTAGAGAAGGATTCCTGGAAGAAGGAGGACCTAAGCTGAGTGTTTCTATTTTTAATTTTTATTGGTTTCCTAAAACATAAAAGTAACACATTTGTTGGGGGAAAAAAAAGTCCAAATTACAGGAGTATGTTTATTAAGAAGTAAAAAAACCCCAGCACTGCCCCTAAAGTTTGATGCTGAGACTAAATAACCGAAGTTGCATTATCAGTTATCCTAGGAAAATTTTAAGAGCCCACATTTTAAAACAGTCTTAAGAGCATACCTGATAGGGTCCCTAATACTAAAGCATAAAGCGAGTCACATTTTCCATAATGAATGTAAACGCAAACATTTCATGTTTAGTCACATTATTACTTTTCACAGACTTTTTTCCTGGCCTTTTAGCAAGGTTAGATTGCCAGGTTTCAAAAACCGAGGTCTATTTACCGCATACCAACTATACACGAGCGCTTCAAAAAGTGGCATTAAAAACGACCAGGCGAAAGAATTTGTTGTTCGAGCCGACTTGGCTTGCCCGGTGACAATTCGTCAGAGTTTCACACTTCGTCCCGAGGAGCCCCGGACCCCGTCACGTACACGGCGCGTCGGCACCGGCACACCCTCCCGAGCGCGGCACGGAGCCCAGCGCGGTCCTCGCTCCGCGGCAACGCCGCCACCCCGCCGTCCCCAGGCCGGCCGCGGCCCCACGGCCCCCGAGCGCGGCCGCGAGCCCCCTACACCTACCCTGCGGGGTCCGGAGCCCCCCGGAACTCAGGCGCGGCAGCTCGGGCGCGCCGCCTCCGCGGCCATGACGGCGACCCGGGGAAGCGCCCCGCGCGCCAAGGCCCGCGGTCCGCCGGGCTGGGAGGAGAGCCGCCCCGTCCGTCCGTCCGTCTGTCCGCCAGGAGAGTGAGGCCAGAATCCGCCCCAGACGTGTCTAAATCAAGGCTCGGGGCGGTACCGACGGGCTGAATGACAAATGGCAGATGCCGTGGGCTTTGCCGCCCTCGGCAGCCGCGAGGATGGCTGCGCCGAGGAGGCCGCGCACAGGCGGAGCCCGGGAGCCGGAACGGCGCGTCCGCGAGGAGGGCGCTGGGGCCCCTGGCGGGGGCGTCACGTGGCAGGAGGAGGCCCCGCTGGGGAGCCAGGGGGTCGGCGGCCTGGGCGGAGGAAGAGGACAGGCGCCCAGACGCCTGGCCGATTGAGTCATCCGTGTGGGCTAAGCCAAGGTCGCCCAGGTGCAGAGCTGGCGCAGGTAGACCCGAACCAGCCCGAAGCCCCGTACCGTATCGGGGGCTGTTCACTTAAGTCACCACCAGGATGAACAGCCCAGAGCCAAATCATAAATGAGAAACACGACAGATGCTAGGAGAACACTGCAATAGGCCAAACTTACCTCCTATTCTCCTATTCGTGCCGCGTGGAAATCATGGCAGCCTAAATGTGCCCACTGAATGTGAGCCAGGCACTGTGCTAAGCACTTCACAGGTAAATAAACGTAATCCTCACGACCACCTAGTGAGCAAAACTGCTCCTCCCGGTCTTATAGCTGCAGAGACTAAGGCGCAGAAAGATTAGACGGAAATTATTTTATAGCTGTGGAATCATTCTGCGTATGCTTTAAGTAATTTTAAAATGTTCTTTGGATTTAAGAAAAAGAAACAAGCAAATCTCCAGCGGTTGCTTTCTTCCCTACAAGATACACGTCCCTAAAAGAGGCCTGTAAACACTAAGTAAAAAGACTTAAATGTTTCTAGGCCTTAATGTAACATGGAGTTCACTACAGGTTTCAGACAGTCCCATAGCTCTGAAATATGATATAAGAACATCTCACACTTCTATCAATCTTCACCGCTATCTCCGGATTTCCATCGCTTGTATTACTTCTGGCTTACCAGCGCTTAGTACATTTACAACTGCTCCACCACCTTATTCTCCCAGATGGTCAGTCTTAATTCTATACTTAAATGAATTCAGTGTTCATCATAACATATCCGTTCCTGAATTATTTTTATTCATTGCTCGATGGACTGCTCTTTTGCAAGTTGTTTTCTTAAGGAGCGCTTATAATGTTTTATCTGCTTTTTATCTCTACACATTAAAAAAACAACAACCAAAAAAACGGAGCAAGGCAAATATTTTGGATTCACACCTTCCTTCAACACCTAACAGAAAAAGAAGGTAGCTGCTTCACTGATTTTTGACATCATAGATTTCTGTGGAGAGAACTGAATCCTATGTGATTTTCCCTGGGAGGTGATTTGATTTTTCTGCTTGGATGCCTGAAGAATTCTTTATCATTAAAGTACCCTCTATATCCTTAACTGGGCTATGTCTCAGTGTCAATTATTCTGTATCAGTTTTTTTCCCCCGAGTATACAGTATGATATTTTAACTTACAGATTCCATTCTTCTTAGTATAGTATCCCATTCATATTATATATCTGAATAAATTTATCTTTCATTGGTTGGCTTTTCTACTTCACAGTCACCAGTTGTTCTTATACTTGATTTTTATTTTCCGTATCCATCTTCTTTTGATTTGCATTCACTGTGATTCTCTAAAAAATTCTGTTCATTGGTTTTTCTAGCTTATTGGATTAAAATTATGTTCTTTTGAAAATCGATTTTCTCAGCTATGCAATTTCCTTTTTCATCACATTCTCATATTGTCCTTGAACTACTTTGTGAAATCATACTATTTTTTCTGTTGAGTCAAACACATAAAAGGAATATAAATTTCTGTTCCTTTGTTGGGTTTTCTTCCAGACTTGGTTCTTCATCTGTCTTCTGCATGCTATTTTCCTTGCTTCTCACCCCCATCTCCCATGTTATAACATGTTTATACAACAGCTGTGACATATCTTTTATCTTGCTTATCCTTAAACGTTAACAACAGACCTTGTTTTTGCACTAACATACTGAGAGTGCATTCCCGGTGCACTTTCCTCTTCACCTGAGATGTGTTTGTCTTCCCTATCCAGAGCTTCAGTTTTAGGGCTGAGTGTTGTTTCTATCTACCTTTTCTGTGACCTGAGGGTTTTAGGTAGATGGGGGATTGCAGAACTCTGATTGAAGCTGAATACAGAGCTTGCTGGGGAAAATCAGCCATCACTTCTGAGGTTCCTTTAAGTCCTCACCAGTCCACCTTCAAGCCAGCCAAGGGTATATTCCATGCCTATAAGCGTCAGTTCATTTGCCCAGTTCAGCACAGTACCCCAGAAGGTGGCAAACTGTCCTGCTTTGGTCAAGATCCAACAGTGGTATGTAAAGGTTCCCTGATGTTTCACAAGGATGTCACTGACTTCTTTCCCAGTTGGAGGACATCTGTGAAAATTCTCAGGATTTGGTCTGATCATCTTTTTCCTCAGTATGTCTTGCAGCGGGGTGGAGGAATATAGACACCACACACCTGCAGACTCTTTGGCACCTTTGCTTTGCCATCACTTCTCACATTTTACATCATAAGGTTGTACTTCTTTGGTTGCGGTAGGTGAGGATTTTGTTTGTTAGTTTTTTGCTGTTTTCTCTGTGTGGTTTAGGGGTTTGATTTTGATTTTTTTTTTTTTAGTGCTTCTTTGTCCCACCTTTATCCACAAGTCATCAGTCAGACTGTCTCTCCTGTTGGTAATGAATTATATGAAAATCCTTTTTTACCTTTAGGTTATTTCCACAAAGTTCTCTTGGAACATGAATATTTTGATCTGGCAACTGTGACACCCTCCTTTTCTCCAGGCCTTCCCTCAGTGACACATGCCTTGGCATTACAATGTGCCCCAACAAAGGTTCTAGAGCAAAGGTTGTAAACTCAAAGCTCTATGGAGTTTAAAACAAAAAAGAGCAGGATTATAGTAAAGTGAAAAGATCATTCTTTGTGTAAGGGGCAGATTCTATACAGCTCAGGCCAGCATTGCCAAGTGTATATAATTTTCAGGAAAAGCATGGTATATAGTGTTTCAATATAAAATTCCTTAATTTTGGAAGCACTATGGAAGCCAACTGAAGTATCTCTCAAGGCCAAATTGGACCAGTGAGTTACCAGCGTGGTCCCTGTTATAGAGAACCATTCAGAATAAATTTTACGATCATGGTTTTTCTCTTCCAAGTATTCTGAGATACAGTTTTGTTCTCCCGACTCTTCAATGACTTCCTAAAATGTCTTTAGCAAATATAAAGCGAGAAGATCCATGCTGACATATTTACCATTTGAAACAATGTGTTAGGACCCAACACTTTCACAAATAGGTGTCACTGGAGTAACAGCTATGATCATACTAAAATTAATACAATGAAAGTAGAGAGTCTATATAGATTATGACCATGTTAACAAAATAGCAGGAAAAAAGATTTTTCAGTTGATGCAGAAAAGGCATTTGACAAAATCCAACACCCATTCTTGGAAAAAAAAAAAAAAACCCTAGGAAAAGAATGGAACTTCCTCAACCTGATACTGGATGTATTTGTTTCCTATGGTTGCTACAATAAACTACCATAAATTTGTGGCTAAAACGAGAAATGTATTCTCTCACAGTCCTGGAGGCCAGAAGTCCGAAATCAAGGTGTCAGCGAGGCTTCACTCCCTCTAGTGGCTCTAGAGGTGAATCCTTCCTCGCCTCTTCCAGCTTTCGGTGGCTGTTGGCATTCTTTGGCTTCCTTGGCTTCCTTGGCTTCTGGCCACATCACTCCAATCTCTGCCTCTATTTTCACATTGCCTTCTTCTATTTTCACATCGCCTTCTCCTCTATGAGTGTCGTGTGTTTTCTCCCATGTGCGTCTATCTTATAAGGATACTTGTCATTGGATTTAGGATGCACCTGAATAACTCAGGATGATCTCTCTTCATCTCAAGATCTTTAACTTAATTACATATGCAAAGACCCCTTTTTTCCAAATAAGGTAACATTCACAGTTTCAGGGATTAGTATGTGGATATATCTCTTGGGGATCCATCTTTCAACCCTCTTATAATAGGCAAATTCACAGTCAGCTTTGTTGTGGAAATTGACAAGCTGACTTTAAACTTTACATGGAGGTGAAAAGAACGTAGAAGAGTGAAAATGAAAAAGAGAAACAAAGTTGGAAGACTTACACTAACTGATTTTAAGGCCTACTACAAAGCTACAATAATCAAGTCTGGATCATACTGGCTTAAGGATAAATGGAAACATATATTAAGTCCAGAAATAGACCCACAAATATGATCTATTGATTTGGGGCAAAGAAACAACATAATTCCATGGGAAAAAGATAAGTCGTATGGGAACTGGTTATCTGTATGGAGAAAAAAAAAAACTTACACTTAACATCATACACAAAAATTAGATCACAGACCTAAAAAAAATAAGCAGGAGCTTCTGTTACTGCCCTGTCCAATATGGTAGCCACTAGCCATATTATTGAGCACTTGAAATGTGGCTGGTCCAAACTGAAATGTGCTGTAAGGATAAACTATACTCCAGCTTTCAAAGACTTAGGATAAAAAAGAATGTAAACTATTTCATTAATAATTTTTATACTGATTACATGTTGAAATGAAAGTATTTTGGACGTACTGGTTTCAATAGAATATATGATTTAAATTAACTCCAATTGTTTTTTAGTTTTCTAATGTGGCTACTAGAAAAAGTTACATGTGTGGCTCACATAATTTCTGTTTGACAGCACCATTCCAGAAGAAAACATAGGAACAGGCAAAGATTGTTTGGTTAGGATGCAAAAAGCAATGACCACAAAAGAATAAATTGGTAATTGGATTTTACCAAAAATAAAACCTTCTGTTCTTCAAAAGAAAGCATTAAGGAATTGAAAAGTCAAGCCACATACTGGGAGAAAAATATTCACAATGGATATCTCTAACATAGAACTTGTGGGACTTCCCTGGTGGTCCAGTGGTTGAGACTTCACTTTCCAATGCAGGGGGTGTGGGTTTGATCCCTGGTCGGGGAGCTAAGACCCCACATGCCTCATGGCCAAAAAACCAAAACATAAAACATAAGCAATATTGTAACAAATTCAATAAAGACTTTAAAAATGGTCCACATCAAAAAAAAAATCTTTTAAAAAAAAGTATTAACATAGAACTTGTTAGAGTATTTGAAGAACTCATACAACTCAATGATAAACAACGCAATGAAAATGTGTAAAGACTGGAAAAGACACTTCACCAAAGAAGACATATCTACGGCCGATAAGCACATAAATGACTCTCAACATCATTTCCTCAATGACTAACAGAAATTAAAATTATAGTGAAATACCATCCATACCAACTGGAATGACTAAAGCTTAAAAGACTGACAATTCCAAGTGTTGCCAACAAGGGAGAAAACGAGAACTCTCAGACACTGTTGGTGGGAACATAACACAGTACAACCACTCCGGAAGACTGATTGAAAGCTTCATATAACGTTAAACATACACTTACTGCATGACCCTGCAATTCTACTCCTAGGTATTCATCCAAGAGAATAACACGTCTACACAAAGACTTATACATGGACTCCTCTGGAGGGGCAGTGGTTGAGAACCCACCTGCCAATGCAGAGGACACGGGTTCGAGCCCTGGTCCGGGAAGATCCCACATGCCGCAGAGCAACGAAGCCCTTGCGCCACAACTACGGAGCCCACGTTCTAGAGACTGCGAGCCACAACTACTGAGCCCATGTGCCACAACTACTGAAACCCGCACGCCTAGAGCCCGTGCTCCACACCAAGAGAAGCCACCGCAATGAGAAGCCCGTGCACTGCAATGAAGAGAAGCCCCCAGCTCGCGGCAACCAGAGAAAGCCCACGCGCAGCAACAAAGACCCAACACAGCCAAAAATAAATAAATAAAATAAATGTATGAAAAAAAAAGACTTATACACAAATATTCCTATTAGCCCCAAACTGAAAACAACCCCAAGGGCAGTGATGAAATGAGCAAACTGATGATCATCTCATAGATAAATCTAACAAACATGCTGAGTAAAAAAAGCTACACATAAAAGAAGACATATGTACTATGTGATTCCATATATGAAATTTGGGGGGGGAATCTAATCTACAGAGTGACAAAAAGCAGATCAATGGTTTCCCAGGGTGGGTGGAGGGGAGCATGAGGGAACCTTGCAGGGTAACAGAAATGTTCTATATCTTGATCAGTGAGATGATTACATGGAGATACACATATATATATATGTCATACCTCCCTGAATGATACACTTAAAATAGGTGCCTCTTGTTATTTATGGACATTAAACGTCAATGAAGTTTATTAAAAATTTTCTATTCTTCCTTGCATGGAATGGGGAGAAAGAAATTACGGGAGACTGTTTTTCTCTTCATCCACAGCAGTTTGAATTAGAAACACCTTCTGCTTTTGTTGACTTTTTCATTAGTACTGCCTTGTACTTTATCAATTCATTTTCTCACCTGGAGGATTTAGGCGGCAGAGATGAAACACAAATCCTCTGACTCCTAATCCAGTGTTCTTTCATTACACAGTGTGCATTATGTTTAACAGATTTAAACCATAACAACTTTATCTTCTAGTAAACTCAGCTCAATAAATATTCAATAGGTGCCTCTAGATTTAATTTTCTCCAACCAAAACATAACACTTTCAAATACATATAAACGTACAGTTCTTCTAAGGCCCATGGCTTCTGGCCAAACTACCTCTCACTGGCCATAGGCTAGCCTCTCAACCTTCAAGTCACTTCTCCTTTTTGAGAGACTGTAACTCTTGGCTCACGGGATTTCTTCCCCATTCCCTGCTCTTGTCGCTGTTTGCAATGACTTCTTCGGCCAGGCATCACTTCCTCAAACAGCCCTCCATGAGAACATCTTTTTATATTTCCCAAAGCAACACTGACTAACGTCCATTTCTTTCTTCAACCGACTGATATTTGGTGAACGCAGTAAGCTCACCAGGTAACGTTTGATCTATGTCAACATTTTTTACACTATGCGGCAAAGATTTTCTGTTACATGCATGTTGGAAAGTGCAACAAAATAATCATGTTGCTTAGCCATATATCAAAGACCGGGATGGTACATGAGATGGAAGAACACAGCCACTTGTGGCTCTCAAAGAAGTTAGTAAGGCTGGCCCACTGATTTAAGCAGCTATGTGTTTTCTGTTTCTATAGTAAAATGTACTGATGTGATTCAAATTATACAAAGTGTGGATATGAATTTTAAAGTTTTAAGCAGGAAAATTCAGTGTCTAGCTTGAAATGAAAATACCACATTAAAAGTGAAGAAAACAACCCCAAACTTTCACCTTTTATTAATAAGCAACCAGGACCAGTCAGAAGTGATTTAAAATAGAATCAATGGCATCAATTTTCATTCCTGTTTCATGTGGCATGAAAAAAACTAAGCTGACAATGATTGACCAAAGGCTGGCCTTTGGAGCAAAGAAATAAAAGCAGTACACAAATGCCAAATATTGATAGTTATTCTAGTTTTCTCTATACTATAATTAAAATTTCATCATAAAATTCAACTGCAATAAGCAAGATGATACAAGAAATAGGGAAGGTGGTAGAAGCTTTTCGTAACTTAGGAGTACTAGCCACTCATTTTAAAGTAAAAGGATATGGGAGGCTGACTGTATCTATTTATCTTATCTCTCTTCCAGACCTCCGCCAAAACAAGGACATCAGAGGAGAGACATGAGCTGTCTTGGAGAGAGTTCAATGAATTTTGAAAGACGAAAAGCAAATGCAAGAGCAGTAACTGACTTAGGAATGGAGAAGAGGCCTCCCCCCGCCTCGCCAGGGGCTGGACACTCAGCAGTGCCAGAGAGTAAGAAGTCGAGGTATGAGGCTGTCAGAAAAGCATTGGTTGCAAGTTTTTACTTTGCATACAGAACAACTGGGTGACCGGGTCCCTCCTGTAGTCAGGTAAACATGCCACCCCGACCCCCAGAGGAAACCAGAGAGTTCTTATCTGGATAAACTGAACTCAGAAAGATGCCGACTCCGAGAGCCATAAAGGAAGAGGATTAAAAGAGGAGAATTACTGAACATCTAAAGACTGAACGGGGGCACCATATATTATTTTGCTTTCAATCTATCATACACTTTTCATTAAAACTTTTTAAAAAACACTTAAAAATTAAAACAACAATGAACTGCCTTGCACTAATTACATAACTGCTTCATCCTATTCTTTACTGTTCATCTTATTTAAAATTTTCCTTTCCTTTTCGGAGTTAGCAGGCTGATAGCTAAAACTCTTAGTCCATGAACTTCACCAATAATTACACGTGATTATCAGAAGATATATTTTCCTCCTCCTCCCAAAATGTCCCCAGTGACTCTTAAGCTTTTGCTTTAACACATAAACTCCTACACCTTTACCCTAGAGGGTAAAAATGGAAGAATAGGATATTTACACAGTCTACATAGTTCCCAAGCATCTATCTCCCCACAAATTACTTCTTAATTTCAAGGGTGAAAACAGTAACTTTACAGTAAAGAAACCTACCAGATACCACCTCAGCCAAGTTATCAAACTTAGTATCGCCAATGATGGAACAAATTGAGTGCGCCTCGATGCAATACACTGATAAGAATACGACATAACGTCTGTAGTAGTCCTGCTAAAATCCCAAAATCCAAGTTTTACAATGAGGAAACAGACAAACCGAAATTGATGGATCGTCACAAAAAATGACTAGACTGTATGCTTCAAAAACATCAGTGTTATGAAAGACAAAGTAAGGCTTAAAAACTCTTCTAGATTAAATGAGACGAAAAACACTACACTGAAATGCAATGCTTGATTCTAAACATCATGGATTGTTTTTCGAGCTATAAAGGCATCTGGAGAACCTTGAATATGGACTCTCCATGTAATAATTGTATCGTGACCATGTTAAATTTCTTGAGTATTATCATTGTGATGTGGTTATGAAGAATGTCATTGTTCCTAGGAGATAAATGCTGGGGTATTGAAGATTAAACAATCATAAAGTCTGACTTACTCTCAAACAGTTCAACAACATAATTATTATATATTAAAGTGTTATAAGGCAAACGTGGCAAAATGTTAACAATTGGTGAATCCATGCCAAGGGTACAGGGGAGCTCATTCTTTCCATTTTTTTAATCTTGAAAAGCTTCAAAACCACAAAAAATTATTAAAAACACAAGGTCAGATTTAACCATCTGATTATGATGCTCCCATATTCTGTTGAGAAACACTGGGAAAACTCCCACAAATGAAGACATTCATGAAGACGGATATTGCCTGATATCGCCAGGTCAGCTCAATCCCATTTGATGGGTAGCTTTTCTAAACTTTCATCCCTCTCTTCAAACTATCTCCAACACCCTCACCACCTTCCTACTTCCTGGAAAGCTGAGGTTATTGAGAACAAACTCTCACCACCTTCCTACTACCTATGAGCTTGTCTATATCACCCATCCTGCCCCTTCTTTTGTCCAGAGCTCCTTCCTCCATGTGTCCTGTAAATTCTCATGCCCTCCCAACTCTTCAAAAGCCTTATTCCATCAGTCAGCACCCCTGTATCTCCTCAAACTCCCATCTTTAACTCTCCATTGGCTCTTTCTCCTCTATAAACAAACATATTAAAGTTTCTCCCAAATTAAAAAAAAAAAATTAAAACCCAAATCCCAGATCACCTCCAGCTACATTTTATAATCCTGCTTCCCCTCCAAGCTTCTTGAGAGTAACCTCCACTTGGGCTTTCTAATTTTTCAGCATCCTTCATGCCTCAGTCTTGAACCCCCAGCTGTCAGCTATCCTGTCTCCATCACTACTCCATGGATGCCCTTCTGTACTCGGTAAGCCAATGGAAAGTCTTTTGTCTGGGGTCTCTCTGCAGCCTCTGGTGCTATTCCCCACTCCTTCCTGCTTGGAATAACCCTCTCTCAGTGTCAATGGTACCCTTCTCTCTGGGTTTTTCTCTTACTTCTCTGACCATTATTTCTGAGCCTCTTGGGAAGGGTAAGAGTTTCTACAAGGACGATTTTGCCAGGGAATTTCAACAATAGTCTCTTTCATAGGCTCCTGAAATGTCTTTGGTCCTCTGATATTCTCACTCAAAATACAACACCTAGGTGACCTCATCTAAACCAGTAGTAGTAGCAGCAGCAGCAACAAATTTATGCCAGGCACTGCACCAAGAACCCTTTAAGTTATATTAGTTTCTTTGACACAGCAATCCAAGTAGGTACTATTATTATCTACATGGTACACATGAGGAAACAAAGTTTAGGGAGGTTAAGGAACTTGCCAAAAATCTCTCAGCTAATAAGTAATGAAGTTCTAAACTCTCTCTTTCTGATTCCAGAATCTGTGCTATGCTACTCCCACAAAATCATTAAGATAAGACAACATGGGCATAATGGCAGAAGCCAGAAACAGAAACTAAATGGGTAATAGGACTTTCTGACTATGAGGTTTGAGTTTATAATGCATTGCACTAAAATTGAAGTTGAAAAGGGTCTCCACGTCCCGCATTTATTTGATAACACCACGGGATGGTGTAAGAGCCTCCACAAGTTCAATTTTGTCAGGAAATTTTAGCAATTATTTTTGTACTTTTTGTGTTACTGTTCTAAGGTTTAATTAATATCTAAAATTATTCCATCTGTAGATAACCTTCAAGGTACTCTACCCTTACTCTCGTGAGTCTAATAACTTGTAGTTTTCCTGTTCTGCCCTTCAGGGGACAGTTTTGCAGGGAAAAAAACTCCGAGTTTTACAGAAATGGAATCTGCTTTTTAATGATGGAGTAACTACATAGAGGAAGAATAGAGAGAAATTCTAAACTGCCAAATTGTTTTCTCACCTACCTACAAGGGTACAAAGTTTATAATACATGGTAAACATGGAGTTCATTTCTATGAGCAGTACCTCTGAGACATGATCCAGTAGATTTCTGTCCTACTGTCATTTTAAAGATACTGACAGATTTATTTCACTCTGGCATGCCATCATAACAGTTGAGTTTTAGGCAGTGGGAGTAATAAAATTCCACAAAGAAATAAAAGGCTCTCGATGTCGGGATCATGCAGTTCTTTTCCTTTGTGAAAGCAATTAGAAAGGTAAGGAGATTTAACTGTATACTGGTAGCATTCCAGGAGGGTTTCAAAAGGTCAAGTGGTCACGGAATCATAGAACTGAAAATTGAAAGATACCCGCTCTCTGGAAGGTAAATTAATATTCCTCATTTTACAGATGAGGCCATCAAGACCCAGAGAGGCTAACTAGTAAGAAATGGAAAGGGAGTGGAGAAGGTAGCTGAAGAGGTGATCCAAGTCTCCTATTTCAATCAGGTCTGGGACTTTGAACTAGAAGTTCAGAATCACCCAAAAAACTTTTTTAAAACCCACATGCCCATGCCCATGACCAGACACAGACTGGGAGAAAATATTTGCAAATCACGTATCTGATAAAGGACTTATAAGCACATATACAAAGGGTACTTAAAACTAAACAATAAGAGCACGAGTCAATTAAAAAGATGGGCAAAAGATCTGAATAGACCCTTCACTGAAGGAGATATACAGGTGACATAAAAGCATATGAAAAGATGCTCAACATCATTTGTCATTAGGGAAATGCAAATTAAGACAAGACACAACTACACATTTATTAGAACAGCTAAAATCAAAAAATCCAACAATACCAAATTCTGCCAAGTATGCAGAGCAACAACCCACCATGCTGGTGGGAATGCAAGATGGTAGAGCCACTCTGGAAGACAGCTTGACAGTTTATTACAAAGCTAAACATAAACATACCACACCATCCAGCCACCACCCTCCTTGGTATTTACTCAACTGATTGGAAAACTTAGATCTGCCCAAAAAACATGTACATGAAAGTTTACAGCAACTTCATTCATAATCACCAAAAACTGGTAGCAAGCAAGATATCCTTCAGCAGATGAATGGATCAACAAACTATGACACATCCATATGACAGAATATTATTCAGCAATCAAAAGGAATGAGCTACTAATTCATGCAATGACATGGAAGAATCTTAAATCGTATTGCTAAGTAAAAGGATCCAGTTTCAAAAGACTACGTACTGTACGTTTCCATTCATGTAACATTTTAGAAAAGGGAACACTGTAAAGATGAAAACCAGATTGAACTCACCAGGAGGTTGGGTAGGGAAGAGTACTGACTAGGTGAAGCACAGGAGATGTTTTAGGACAGTGAAGCTATTCTGTATGGTAATGTAGTAATGGACACATAACACCATGCATTTGACAAAACCCACAGAATTATACAGCATAAAAAGTAAACCTTAATGTATGCAAACTTAAGAAAAATCAACCAGGAGGTCAAGGGATCCCAGAATGAAATGCAGATTGTGATCAAAGAATCCACTGCTAATGTATGGCATAAATTCACTGAAGTGGGTTGAAGAAAAAGGGTGACGACCTACGTAACTTTGGAAAGGACTAAAGACAAGAGGAACTGTACATAAGGGCTGCACTCTAGCTGGTAAAGTTGTTTCCCATGGGGGTACAAATTAACAGTTCTGAAACCACATACTGGAATGAAAAATTAGTAAATAGATGGCGGATGCTGAGAGCCAAGTTTCTCTCACTGTTGGAGAGGAAGGTTACAGATGATAAAGAGCGGAAGGCTAGAATAAGCCATGTCATACTGGATTAGAGTCAGAGATATCATTATGAGCTCATGTTTAGCTAACGAAGATACAGATGGATATAGAAATAGTTAGAGATATGTGTAATACACAGGTTCATATTTCCTATCTCTGTCTGAGAAGACCCAGATGCAATGACATACCATAGCAAAGAGCACACCCAGTGCTCAGATCTTTCTTTCTAATAACATCCTCCGATAAAAGAAATTGGCCCCCTTGGAGAAACTGCTGATTCTACGGCTGGGACACGGAGTACACAAGATAAACCTAGAGCATCTTGTAAAGCCAGTAAGCAGGGAAGTGCTCAAAAACAAAATGATGATGGCAGTATCTCAAAGGGACACAGGAACCAACCTGAAAGAGTTCCCAATGACCAAAACTGGAACTATCTGAGCAACAAAATAATTCATGCAGAGTTGAATTACAAGCCAAAGTATAAAATAAAACATCCATTTATATCAGTATGAGCCCACACTGATATAAATGAATAAATAAATAAATAAGGGAGGGAGAATAGACAAATCCTGTGTAGGAGAATTCCTAATAATTTGTGTAGCCATTCTGCCCTCGAGGAGGAGTGTAACCCCCACTGCCTGGGTGAGCTGCACACAGTGACTCCCTTCCAAAACGTACAGTATGGAAAGGGGAAGAAGGGAACACTGCAGTGGAGAAAACTGACAAAAACACCATCCCAGCCAGGTGATCAAGGTCAACATTGACAGTAGTAAGTCATATTCACGGCACGTATCCTCTTCCTTTACCTTTATGGTCTCCTTCCCCAAAACCCCAGTTAACTGTGAAGAAAACAAACGCAGGCAAACCCAAATTGAGGGACTTTGCACAAAATTCCTGACCAGTACTTCTGAAAAGTCATCAAAAGAGGAAAATGTGAGGTATTGTCCCCACCAAGAGGTCCCTAGGGAGATAAGAGGACTGAATGTATGTGCTATCCTGGATGCGATCCTGGGACAGAAACAGGACATTAGGGAAAAACTAATGAAATCTGAATAAAGTATGGAGTTTAGTTAATAATAACATCTCATTATTGGCTCACTTCACAAATCATGACAAATATACCATAGAAATGAAAGACGTTAATAATGGGGGAAACTGGGTGCTGGGTATCTGGGAGCTCTCTTGACTACATTTGCAACTTTTTTTGTAAATCTAAAACTACTCTAAAATAAAAAGTATTAAAAAAAGAAAACACCACTTGCCACCTAAAGAGATTTGAATTCAGTCAGTCTGGGAACACTGCCACGAATAGAAGCCAACAGGAATACTAAGTAATAAAGGACAACAAGTAATGGACAAAATCTGCCTCTAAAGAATTTCTCTAGTTTACTCTAGCTCCTTATTACTCATTCAACTCAATCATTCATATACTGATAAACATTTACAGAAGGCCTACTATGTGCCAGGAGCTCTGTAAAGTATTATCAACCAAAACCTAATAAGCCGTTTTCGAAACAGTGGGTCACAAATTACTAGTGGGTCATGAAATCAATCTAGTGGGTCACAACCAGCATTTTTTCCCTATTGAAATGAAAAGATAAAAAAAAAAATCACAATTTCCATAATAAGGTTTTGCTTTGAGAAATTATTTTGAGTATGTGTGTGTTTGTCCTGTATTATGATGTAAAATGCATTTAATTTAGATTAAAGGCAAAAGAACTTGAAAGCTACTGCAATAAGGTATGTCCCTGGCCTCAAGGAGCTTAAGTTTAGCAGGAGAAGAGAACCAAGTAAATCTTGAAGAAAAAAAAAATTTAACTATAACATAATGAACTATTTTCTATGATTCATACAAAAAAAAATGGTACAACGCTAACTAGTTCACATCTTAGCCCAAGTAGTATCACTGCATACTTATAATTATTTATTTATAATTTATTCTACCTGTTAAAGACTGAATTATGCCCCCCATCCAAATTCATATGTTGAAGCCTTAACCCTAAATATGACTATATTTGGAAATAGTGCCTTTAGAGAGGTAATTATGGTTAAATGAGGTCCTGTGGTGGGACTCAAATCTGATAGATCTGGTATCCTTATAGGAAGAGGAAGAGACACTGGAGATCTCTCTCTCCACACCCACAGAGAAGAGGCCATGTGAAGACAGAGAAGTCAACCGTCTATGAACCAAGAAAAGGGGTCTCACCAGACGTTAACCCTGATGGCACCTTGATTTTGGACGTCTAGCCTCCAGAATTACGAGAAAATAAATCTCTGTTGCTTAAGCCACCCAGTCTGTGGTATTTTCTTAGGGCAGCCCTAGCAGACAAATACACTACTATACCCCCAAAGGAATTTAAGGCAGCTAACTAGCTAAGATAGTCAGCCAGGCTATGAAACTTAGAGACCCGGCACTCATTTGCTGTACAAATTTTCTCGATAAATGTCCCAACAAATTTCTGATAGTATATTTTTACAGAAATCCTTATAGCCATGATTTTCCAATAGCATTATCCAAGCCTCTGAATTGTTTACTAAATCTATTTAGCTGTTATTTTGAGTTGGGATATACATTCATTTCTAATCTCTAGATCAATTCCATAAGCACACAACGATGCTTAAGATAACTTAGTATTTAATCCTTTGGATGCCCTGCAAACCATTGTAACTACTGGTAAACAGATGGAAAAAAAGTATCTAAAGACTGAAAAAGTAACTTTCAATTTAGATTTCCAGGTTGGATCAATTCACCTGAGGGTTCTTAAATGCAGAGCATATTAATAAAACTTAGTATTTACATTGTTTTATCTGAAGTACACAGTTTTTAAGAAGTTAAATCTGTAGTAGTCAGAATAAAAAGTGAAATTGCAAGTGAGAGCCTTCTTTTTGTTTCTTTTACAATTCCAAGAAAAGAGGCTAAGGAGGAAGAGAAAACAGGACAAAAGAAGAGTAGGGGAGAAGTAGCTGATGGGCAGAATGAACAGGAGGGTGCCCAAGCCCTCAAATGTGAGGGAATAAAACCAAAACAGCCAAAATAACAGCACTGATCCCCACTCCCACCCACCTCCAGCATTAACTGTACCACACTGAAAAGAATCTATGAAATTTCCACATTCAGATTCTGAGATTGTGCAATGGTTTGATTTACACAAACATAGGCTCTTGCTCCAACAGATGAAAGCTTCTTTAAGTGTTTCTCTTTTGAAATGAGGTTTGATATTTAAAATAATCTCTTTACCGGGAAACACTCTGCTCTGTGGGGAAATCTTAATCATGTTTGCCAAACTTGCTATTATATATCTATCCTAATTATCTCAATTTCTCCAGTCTTGCTAATATGTTTACAGACTCACATATAAGATCCTAAAGAAGGGATTTTGCTAATGCTCCCCAGTTGCCTCAGAGTATCATTCATTTTGATATGAGCATAAACAAATGCCTTGCAGGATTAAGAAAAAAAGATGACTAGGAAATGTAAAGAAATCAAAACACCCAAAATGCATGACTGTCCCTTTGAAGTCTCAGCACCTCAAAGAATTCAACTAATGGCTCATATGGCTCTTTATCGTGTTTACTTATTACAATTTTATGCTATAACCAAAGCAGAGTTCCTTTGTGAAGTTAATTATTTAACTATATACAGTTACTGTATAAGCCATTAACTTTTCAAACATTTATACCTCTTTTGAAAACTCTACCTAAAACTAACTGTCACCCTTGTAGGTGTTCCAGAGTATATTAGTATAAAATAATTATATCTTTTAAATTATATATATTTTAAAGTCAGGCCTCTGTAGTCTCCTGATGCAAATGTTCTATCTTAATTGTGGTGGCAGCTCTAAGGATAAACACATTTGTCAAAATTCAAGCATTGAGATTGGCTGCATTTCATTGTTTGGAAATTATAACTCAACAGAGCCCAGAAGAAACACTCTACCAAGTATTATGTGGGTGTAGAGAGCAAAAAAGGGGAAAAAAGGCTTAATTTTAAAAGACAGACTACTATTAAGAATTTCAAAGAGAATTTTTTTAAAAAATCACTATTACACACTGACTTTAGGGTACCATTGTAATTTGAGCTGCACTTATTCTACAGTGAAATACATAAAGGAGAATGTTCCCTGAGATCCTGGTATCTGACAATAGAAAAAGAAAAGAAGAAAATCTGGATAAACTAGCTCTATTCTGGACAAACAATTATCGGTTTTCTTTGTCCCATTGCTGGGCTGCTGAGGGTGTGGAGAATGTCAAGTAGCTGAAGCAAGTGGATCCTACAAAGCACACAGTATACGATGCACACAGAACTGCAGGGCCATCCATGTGGTATTTTTCCTCACTATAAAAAGACACGCTCTTTGAGAAGCTGACAAAGAACCAGAAGACATTTTAAATAATAATAATAAAATAATCTCACCACCCAATTACAATTATTAATGTGCCTTCCACTTATTCCTTCCCATTTTTTTTATGTCATGGAGATGATCTGGAATAGAAACGGTCTTGATTCTGGTCTCAACCTGAACACAAACGTCCTCCCATGACATTCATTTGTAAACATGTGAGCAACTTCCTCTAAACCTTATTTATACAGGTTGCATAATAATCCATTATATAGCGATATCACAATTAAAGCAATCATTCTCCAGTTATTGAACTTCTATATTGTTATCAACTTTTGAAATTACAAAGAATGCAATAAATGTAAGCTTTCAACATACTTGAAATTACTTCCTGTGGTAAGGAAAGCCTTCCTAAGTGTGACACAAACTCCTAAAGCCATGAAAAAGAAATTGATAAATTCAACCATGTAACAAAATCAAATTTTCTGCATGACAAAACACACTATAAGCAGAGTTAAAAGACAACAAGCTGGAGCGGGGTGTGGGGGGAGGGAGGGTTCTGTGACTCATGACAAAGGGCTGATTTCCTTAATATAGAGAGAGTTTCTACAGATCAGTAAGGAAAAGACCAACAACTCAATAGAAAAATGAGCAAAACATATGAACAGACACAGTTCATTTAGCGAAGAATACAGAGTAGCTCTTAAATCTATTAAAAGATGCTCATCACAAGAGAAATGTAAATTAAAACTATGCTGAGATTTTTCACTTATCAGATTGGTAAAGATTCCAAGATTTTTAACACATACGGTGTTGTCAAGGGTTTGGAGAACGGCACTGTCATTCCTCGTGTATTGCTGGTGAGAGTATAAATTGGTATATCCCAGCAACTGGACAATATCTATCAAAAGTATAAATGTGTGTACCCTTTGATCTCACAATTCCAGTTTTAAGAATATATCCTGCAGCTGGACTAATGTGCTATGACATACGAACAAGGTTAGGCAATAAAGCAATGTTTACAATAGCAAAAGTCCGATAATACAAGATATAAATTCCCACACATCCATGAATGACCAACATGTGAAAGACAATTCTGATACAACATAGTAAGTGAAGCTGAAGAACCTCATGCTATTACGGGAACACAGGGTTGAGCCACTTAGCTCCATTCAGCAGCAGAATCCAATTTTCTAGAAGAGATTACTCTATAGATTAACGTAGAAAATAAAGACATCAGCTAATACAGTGGGATGAGCATGATAGGTGCTATGGACTGAATGTTTGTGCCCCCACCCCAAATTCACACGTTGAAGTCCTAACCCCCAATATGATGGTATTTGGAGGTGGGGCTTTGGGGACAGAATTAGGTTTAGATGAGGTCATGAAGGTAGACCTCCCAGTGATGGGCTCTTATAAGAGGATGGTGAGACCAGAGCTCGTTCTCTCTGCATGCACACACTAAGGAAAGGCTATGTGAGGATAAAACCAGGAAGAGGGCCCTCACCAATAAGCCAACCATTCTGGCACCCTGATCTTAGACTTCCAGTCTCCAGAACTGTGAGAAACAACTGTTTGTTGTTTAGGCCACCCAGTCTATAGTAATCTGTAAAAGCAGCCCAAACCAGCTAAGATGGAAACTGGTACCGAGAAGTGGGGTGCTGTTATAACAAATACCTAAAAATATGGAAGGGGCTTTGGAACTGGGTAATGGACAGAGGCTGGAAAAGTTCTGAGGTGCATGCTAGAAAAAGCCAACATTGCCTGCTGTGAAGAGACTTTTAAAGAAGATTCTGGTGAGAACTCAGAAAGCAAAGAGAAGAGCTGTAGAGAAAGCATCTAGCTTCTTAGAAAACACATAAGTAATCATGTACGGATGCTGGTAGAAATATAGATGGTAAAAGCCTTTCTGATGAGATCTCAGATGCAGATGAAGAACTCACTATTGGGCCATGGAAAAAGGCAATCCTTGTTATAAAGTGACAAAGAACTTGGCTGAATTGTGTTCATGTTTCTGTGTTTTGCAGAAGGTAGAATTTGCAAGTGATGAAACTGGATATTTAGCTGAAAAGATTTCTAAGCAAAGTTTTGAAGGAGCTGATTCGTTACTCCTGATGGCTTATAGTAAAACGTGAAAAGAGAAAAAGGAATTGAAGAAAAAATTGTTAAGCAAAAAGGAACCAAGAACTTAAAGATTGGGAAGAGTCTCAGCTTATCCATATTGCAAAAAAATGAGAAATATGTTTAGAGAGAACACTGTGGCTGACTGACTGTTTGATAAGGAGATTAGTATGGGTGTGAACCATGGACCTGACCTAATCAGCCACCCCAGCAGGAACACTGCCAGTTTGAACTGAAGGGGGAAGAGATGGGACAAGATGAAGGCAGGCTGTCAGACTTCTCAGATCCTATGGGACCTGACCATAGAGTTATTCGGTTGTGATCATACACTATTCTTCAAGACAAGAGAAAGAACAACACTTCAAGAAGATTCAGGGATTATCAGGCTGCCACTCCCACCACAGACCCAGAGTACATGGGCCCAGAGAGGGCAAGGCTGCCCCAACCTAGGGTTCAAAGGGTGGGACCACTGCCTAAGAGAGCTGTGTGGGTGAGGCCCACCCAGAGTGGTAGGGACACGACCCCAGCCTGGCACAGCTGCAGAGTCAGGACTATTGCCCCCGTAGGTCCAGAAGATAACAAGATCCAGCCAAAGAAGATTATTCTCAAACCTTAAGGTCTAATGGTGTATGCTTCGCTAGGTTATGGACTTACTTGAGACCCACCATTCCTTCCTTCTTTCTTACTTCTCCCTTTTGGGATAGGAAAGTATATCTTATATCTGTCCCATCATGGTAGTTTGGGGGCACATAACTAGTTGGTTTCATCGGCTCATAGCTGGAAAAGAATTTTGCCTCAGGCTGAATCATACTTCAGGTCTCACCCATAGCTGATCTAGGTGATATTTAGATGAGATTCTGGACTTTAGAGTTGATGCTAAAATATGTTAAGACTTTTGAAGCTGTTGGGATTGAATAAATGTATTTTGCATGTGAGAAGGATACGAATTTGAGGTGGGTAGGGGCAGAATGCTATGGACTGAATGTCTGTGTCCTCCCAAAATTCGTATGTTGAAGGCCTAACCCCCAAATGTGATATTTGGAGGTGGGGTTTTGGGGAGATAATTAGGTTTCAATGGGGTCATGAGGGTAGAGTACTTACGATGGGATTATCAAAAAATTATAAGGGGATAATGAGACCACAACTCACACTCTGGGTACAAATACTAAGGAGAGGCTATGTGAGGACATAACCAACAAGAGGGTCCTCATCGAAAACACAACCATGCTGGCACTTTGACCTTGGACCTCCAGCCTCCAGAACTGTGAAAAATAACTGTTTACTGTTTAAGCCACCCAGTCTATGGTAATCTGTTACAACAGCCCACACTAATACATTAGGTAAAGGGAACACCATAAGAAGTGCAGAGATATGTAAATGACATGATATCTACAGGGAACTACCAGCAGCTTGTTATCACTAAAGCCTAAAATACACAAAGACTGGTGAGAGATAATGCTAAAGAGCTATTGAAGGGTCAGCCCAGACTTGTGACCTATAGAACTGTGAGGTAATAAATGTTTTAAGCCACTAGGTTTATGTGAATTTGTTATGGCAGCAATAGAAAACTAATATAGACTTTTGTGCCTGGATGTGGTACGCTGTTACATCAAATACCTAGAAATATGGAATAGCCCTGGAATCGGGCAGTGGGTGGAAGCTGGAAGAATTTGGAGAAACACGATAGAAAAAGCCTAGATAGCCTTAGACTGTTAGTAAGAACATGGGCATTAATGGTGCTACCAGTGAGGACTCGGAAGGAAATGAGGAACACGTTACTAGAAATAAAGAAAGCAACACCTGAAATTGATCTATAAGTACAACACAATCTATCAAAATCCCAGCTAACTTCTATGTAGAAACTGAGAAGCAGTTCCTAAAATTCATATGGAAATTCCAGGGAACCAGAATTATCAAAACAATCTTGCAAAACAAGATCAAAGTTGGAGGGCTCACCCTTCCCAATTTCAAAACTTACTATAAAGCTACAGTAATCAAGAAAATGTGGTACTTGCAGAAGACTAGATACAGATCAACGGAACAGAACTGAAGGTCCAAAAATAAACCCATATGTCTATGGCCAGTTGATTTGTTACAAGAGTGCCAAGTCAATTCAATGGGGAAAAAATGAGTCTTTTCAACAAATGGATAAATAAAATATAATATACCCATACAAAGAAATTTTATTTGGCAATAAAAAAATGAAGTACTGATACATGCTACAGCATGGATGACCTTTGAAAACATTATGCTGTGTGAAAAAAAATCAGTCACAAAACCTACATCTTGGATGGCTCCATTTATATGAAATTCCTAGAATAGGCAAGTATAGAGAGACAGAAAGCAGATTAGTAATTGCCTAGGGCCGGGGGATGGAAGGGTTGAAGGTGATGACTAAGGGGTATGAGGTTTCTTTTTTAGGTACTGAAATGTTTTAGAATTGATTATGGTGATAGATGTACAACCCTATGAAAATACTGAAAGTCGAAAAATGTACACCTTAAATGAGTGAATTGTACGGCATATAAATTATATCTAAGTTATTTTTTTAAAAAAAGAGAAAAAGAAAACCACATTAAGACACATCATAATCAAATTGCTGGAAATCAGTGACAAAAATTTTTCAAAAGCAGCTAGAGGAGGAGGAAAGGACATAAAGAAAGTGAAAAGACAAACCACAAATTTGGAGATGGGCTCATTATCTCAGAATTATAAAGGACTACTATAAATAAATGAGATAAACAACCCAAAAGAAAACTGGGCAAAACATTAAATGGGCATTTCACTGAGAAATAAACCAGAATGGTCAAGAAACAAATGAAAAGATGGCTGACTTCATCAGTAATCTGATAACGTAACTTAAAATATCAGATGCTGGGAATTCCCCGGTGGTCCAGTGATTAGGACTCAGTGCTTTCACTGTGGTGGCCCAGGTTCAATTCCTGGTCAGGGAATTAAGGTCCCACAAGCTGTGCAGCACCAATAAATAAACAGAAATCAAATCAAATCAAATGTCAGATACCATTTCACATCCCCAAATTTAAAAGTCTAACAAGAATGTTTACACTTGTGATGGGTTTATCAAATAGCATAACCACTTTACCAACAATTTGTAATATTCAATGATACAAAGAGGTATATACTAAATGTCCCAGAAATTCCATTCCTAGGTATGAATCCTAGAAAAACTTGTGTATATGTACGCCAGGATACACATACAAGAATGTTCATAGCAAACCCATTTAGAAGAGCAAAAGGTCCAAATGTCCATCAACAGGAAAATGAATAAATTTTGGCATATGACATTCTTTATGCCAATAAAAATAGATGAAATTATAGTTTTGTTCAAAAAAAAGCCTCAGGATAATTTATATTGTATAACTCCACTTATAAAGTTCAACAATATACAAAAGTATTCATAAATATGCACAAATATTAAGTAAATCTATGAAGAAAGTAAAACACTCAGAAATGGGGAAGGAAGGATTTAGGGAGGGACCCAGGGAACTCAAGTTAAAAGTACTAAATACATAGGGTTTCAGAGTAGTCAAAACAGAAAATAGTTTATAATGTTTGTATTTAGTCAATATCTCATTTTAAAAAACAATCTCTACAAAGAAAATAAAATCTAATAAAAGAGATAGAAGTAGAGACAGCTAACCTTGAATAGTCTGTAAAACGCTTGGGAAGGAAGAGGAAAGAGAATATAGTAGTTAAAAAGGGACCGGGGTCAAGAGAATGTTTGGCCTTATTCTTTTCCAGAATAGGAAATGGTTCAGCAAACATGGGCTAAGGGGTGAAAACCATAGAGATTTAGAGATTACCACCGTTTTTATATAACGGTGGTAGGAGGGAGAGGAATGGTGGAAACAATTCACTGAGAGCTTGTGCTAGAGACTGTTCCAAGCCCCTTAGCCTGCCTTAGCTCATGGTGTGCTCACAGTACTATAAGGTAAGCACTATTTCTAGTCCCATTTTTCAAATGGAAAAATTGACGCACAAAGAGGTTAAGCAATATGCCCATGGTCACACATTTAGAAAGTACAAAACCGTATTCCAACCTGGCATACTTTGGCTCCAGAGCCAGGATTTTTAACCTCTGTATGTTCAGCCTTTGATTATGAAGGAGAGGGTATAACTGAGGGAGCAAAGTCCTGGAGGAGAGAAGACGGTCTTAACTAAGAGAGATACATCTGAGGCTGGAGAAGAGAACAATAAACAGCAGGGGTGCGGAAGGATGAATGGGAAGGAAGCAGTTCACAATTTATAGCCTCTTTTTTTTTTAAATGAGGTAGGATGTCAGGTTGTTTGCTGAGAGTAAGTGGGGTACAGTTGTGCTGAACTAAAAATATTTATGTATCTGGTAAGAGCTGAACAGAATTAAGACCATCTAAAGGACGAAGAGATTCACATCCCCATGATATACTATTCCAGAATATAAACCCATTGTGTGAAATGCTAGGTATAACCTCCTGCAGTAATTATTAGTTAGTTCTTCTCCTTCTTTCTCTTGACCTTGACTAGTTGAACTCAAGTACAGTAAACGTGCCCATAATGCAATCCCACTGGAAGGTATTTGATACCAGCAACCAGAGCTCAGTCAGCTTTCCTGCCCAGACCCTTCTCAAGGAAATTTTCTTTTGTATGTTGTTCTCCTGTCCTCTGCCTGAGGAGAGAAAAACATCGCTACACCCTTTTAAGGTTAGCATTTCTTCTACGTTTCTGTCTCCATAATTAGATTATAGGCTTACTCTAGGGAATAAGTTCATGCCTTACAAAGCATAAGCACATAATATTTAAATACATCTCTGTCCTGGTCATCTCAATAATTGACACTCTACACATATCTCTGAAATAAATCACAACATAGAAAAGTAGATTTTTTTCCTTATGTGCTTCCAAAGATGTATTTAGGCACATATTTAAAACTCGAAAAATCTATTTACACAGTTTTTTTAAGCATCAAGCTCTTATCTTTCTGAAGTATCAGTCAGTCCAATCCCTGCCCAAATTATCACAAATTCCAAATTAGTGATTTTTCCTATAATTTATGAAAAACCCCAATTTAGGGAACTGTATCTGTTACTCTTTTTAATATAAATATCTTCAGGCAAAATCCACTAACATTTAGAAATTGAGAAAAATATTAAATCAGTTTTAAAATAAGTTAGTATGTAATATTTAACAACTCTATTATAATCAGCTGTAGACTTTATCATAATCAGATAATGTATAGGACATTGCCTCAATTAGTTACTTTATTTCCCCAAGTTTCTCTATATGCCATGCAATTAAATTACAAAATAAATATGTTTCAAAAAATAACGAAACCACTCAATACAGGAAACCGCAATAAAAGTATAGGACACAGGGAAACCAGTAACTGCAACGTGTGTGTTTAAAGAAAAAAAATCTGTTCAGGCGTATATTCAGACGCCAGATAACTTCTACCAGTATTCATTACACAAATTCTACTTTATTGCTACGAATGCTTTAGGTAAACAACACACACACTCAAATGATAGCTAAGGATAATCATACACCTCTATTTTTGTCACAAACACTATCTTACCTGATGCCCTTTAAAACAATGTGTTTCAAATGTTTTTGACCACGACCAATAGTAAAGAAAAAATTTCATGTTGCAACCTAATATAAACATTTAATCATGGAATAAAAGTGTTACATAATATTTACCTTACTAGCTTTGATGCACTCTAAGATTTTTTAAATTCTTTTTTTTTTTTAAATGCTGGTTCCTCTCTACCAAATTAAAACTCAAGATTTTGGAAAAATACTGTTCCAATTTCTTTATTTTACTCACATATCATTTTTAATAGCATGATCTTAGGTTACTATTCAGAAACTGAATATGATTTGCCCTAGGACACTCTCACAGACAGCGTATCTCTCTGCAACCATACAATTCTGCATAGGATGGAAAAGAGTGGACCACAAACAAGGGGAGAGTAAAGAAAAGGCAGACAGAACCGTCCTGCTGATCAACCAGCGTCCTCCAAAATTACGTGAGATGGTGTGGTGTAGAGGTTAGAACACTGAACTGAGGATCGAGTCCCAATTCTACCACGTTGGGCCAGACACTTTGGAGAGCTTCAATTTTCTCATCTGTAATGAATAACATGGAGCAGGGATGCAGTCTTGTGCCCACGACTCTATTCCCAGAGTCTAGAACAGTGCTTGGCCAGGTAGTAGGTGCTCAATAGATATTGTTAAATGAATGGATGGATGAGTAAGTATCTTGTTCATATGGCTGTAAGCAGGATGTCATCCAAATATGGGATTTTGTTTCTAAAATTCAGTCTGAAATAACTGGAGAAACAGTATGCTGGCAGCTTCACATTACTCTGTGATTGATTAAGTGCTTTCTTCTTTTTTTTCCAAGAAAAAAAGGTGGGGGTGGGTTGGGGGGGACAGGACTTTCTTTCTGTATTTTTCCTTCTCCACCAGCTACTCCTTATGAATGTAAACAGTATGAGTAACCCTCTCTCTACATCCAGTATATGTGTAACATTGGTGCCCTTTTAAACCACAAATGTAAAAATTGAGCTACCCACCTTCATGCATGTAAGCCATTTAACTCTCTCTTGGTGTCAAAAATTGAGATGATTGAGGAGGGTCACAGAAAGAAATTATAAGGCACAGTACTCACTTTTTCAACTTAACATCAATCTGGTAAATATTTCTATAAAGGAGGATGAAATTATTTATTTTAATTGATGCTCAATCAGATTGGATTATCCTTATTATCGATAACCTCACATTGCCCAAACAAATCAGTCATTTATTTCATTAGTCATTAATTCTTGAGTTCTTTTAAGTACAGTATCATGCCAGCTTCTATGAGGAATACAAAAGATGCCAGTCCTTGCAGTCTTAACATGATTTATCATGAAACTGTCCACTAACTACATAAAATATTATCTGATTAAGTATAATCTATATACTAGAGTCCTTAAGAGATTTGGACAGAAAGAAATGTTTACCTTCGTAAAGAAACTTATCACCTAAAAGTCCTGACTTCAGGGACGGCCAAAAATGGCAAATGATTAGCCATTTTCTTCATCCTCTACTACCCATGTCAGGCCAGTTATTGGAACTTAGATATGATCTCAGAATCTTTCTCAACACACCACTCTAGCCACAATCAAGTATGATGAAATTTATTTTTCATCTCTGGGCTCAAGCCTTGTAAGGGTTGGAGAAAAGTCTTTGCTTACATTATCTAACACATGAACCCTGTCCAAGTACACACCCAAAAGAACACCATCAACTCCTAAATCCATCAAAGAAGAGGTATTCATTTCTCTACATGGTCTAACAAAATGATACTAGTTTACTTTAGGTCTTAAATTACTTATGTCAAATGGTGACTGTATCTATAAATCCAACAAAATACTTTATCATAAAGGCTCATTCCATAACAAATCACATGAATGAAATTATAAAAACTAATGTGTTCACTGTAACAAACAATACAAAAGCACGTAAAATAGAAAATTCCAAGTTTACTGGCCCTTCTAATAGTCCATTCCCCAGAGGTGGCCACAGTTAAGTTTGGTATATATCCTTCAAACTTCTTTTATATTTACAAAAGGAAAAATAAAATGTGTGTGTGTGTGTATTCATGTGTGAGCTATACTAGTTTACCAAAATATTTCTGGCAAATTTAAAATTTGTAAATGAAATACAGTATTTAAATAATAGATGACTGATAATGCAAATTTTAAAGCCATTTAATTTTATTGTAATGCCATTTTATTTTATATCTAACATAGCTTAGTGTCAAAATGAAACACGGGAAAAATGCATTAACCCGGTGCTTTTTCAACATGAAAGATGTTCCAAATACATGTTTCATATTTCATAATGAAAGATTCCACCCAAATCTTGTTAAAGCTCAAAAAAATGGAACTTTCAATTGAAAAACATCCTGAACAGATGGTGGTACCACATAGATTGAAAAAGAAATATCTAATTTGTGTTTATATGAGAAATGTGAAACATGAGAAATGTGCACGGAGAGGCACATCCATAGATATTCATGAAAACACTTGCCCTAAAGCACAGGTTGTTCAGCAGAGAAGGAAGCTTGCTGAGCGCTTACTTTAACACTTTCATTTTATATATAAGGAAGCAGACTCAAAGGTCACAAAGCCAAGAACAGAGGCAGCACCAGAACCGCAACCCACGGTCTCTTGCTGTGCTTGCTGTACAAAACCGTGCTGCCTCGGCATTCTTTAACGTGAGGAATTGTATTATACAGATGAGGCTTTTCTTAAAATATATGTATGGTTTAAACACAATTGCCTTTGTTTCCAAATCTCACTTCTTAGCATCCTGGATGCCTCTATCTCAGGACCCCTAGCCACCCCCAAGCCTGCAATTCTTTCTCCTCTGCTCCAAGCTGGATTCTCCACTCTCTTCCATTAGCAACCCTCCCGTCGGTTCATCTCCCCTCTGCCCAGAACCCTGCCCTACATTCATCCTTAGCAAAGTCTGGAGGCTCAAAAATGGGAAATGTGGATGTGCTCATCTCCAGATTGGGAGCCACAACTGTCAGAGAGATAAATCGTAAGTCAAGGTGGCTTTAGGAAAGCCAAAGGTACATTTCTATTATTAATGATAACCAGGCCTGGGAGAGAGAATCTGATCCCCACAAACAATTACACAGCCAACGTCCTGACGCGAGTACGATATTCACAGGGAGATTTACTTTCCAAATACGGGGCAGCCCTATAATTCGGGATAGAATTTAACCTTTGAAAGCTCACATAATAGTGGCACTCTTACTTTTGAAAACAGATACACCCTTTTTCGTAACGATATCACATCAGAAGCTCAACATAGAAAACAGATAAAAATTCAACAGATGAGTTGAAGGAGCAACAAGGTAAAATACAATTTGCTTTACTTTTCCCTCGTCTCTTCTCCCAATCCACACCCACCTTTGAGCACTCCTGAGGAATCTACAGTTCCAGAGAACAAGTTTGAGAACCACTACTTTATATATTTTGACATATTCACCTTTATTAAGCAATGTCAACACCTATATAAGACAGGGTAAATGACGTGTGTGAAAACACTGTAAATTGACAATAATGGAAAGTGTTCTATTTATCTGGTGGCTAAAAACTTCATGCTCTTATTCTCCCCAAACATTAATGAACTATTTATAAATACCTTCTTCTGTATTGGATAATATGTATATTAAAAGCCATTTTTTTCTGATCACAAATGCACCCCACATGTACCCCTGGCCAAGGACTATTCCATCCATGGCAGGAGGAGGGCATGCCCCAGCACCAGCTGCTCAGGCATGCTGCTCAGAGAACCGTACCCTTCTGTGCCTCAGGTGCCATCTCCCACACACCCCCAAAATTCCAAACCTTCAAACTGCTAAAGACACTATATGCCCTTTGATCCTCCTCCAAAAACACCCCACAAAAAATTAGCCTTATCAGCTCATGCTTTTAGCCCCTCTCCCCAAAATCCCAGGCTAGGTAATTGTGCTCCTGGGGTAAGGGGTTGTTAGGGCTGGGCAGTTACCAAATACCATCCTATCCCATCCCCCCACACACACCACTCCCCTCCATCTCTCTTACCTCTAGATGCTTCTTCTCTCTTCCTCAGCTCAAAGTCCTCAGGTTCGTGGACTCACACAAATTGATGCTTGAGGAACCTATTATTATTGCAGTTGGACCTTCAGCCAGATGTTGATCCAAGTTGAGGCCGAGCCAATATTTGATTATCTCTGATAAGAGTGACTCCAAGTTCACACACCTCTACTGAAGCTAAAATTGGTGTAGTTGCCAAAATAGTACTCAAAAGTACTAGACTTTCTCCAAAGAGAAATGACCTCCAATTTGGGCGAGATGATCATAACTAAATAAATCAAAATCATAAACATCTGACATGTGGCTGACAAATATAAGTAAAGGCTGGTGGTGATATCTGGGAGTCTAGGAAAGGAGACTTGAAGAAGAGCGTTTCATCCGGCGAGGCGTCTCTACCACGTGCAATAACGTGCAAGGGGGAGGCTGGCCGGCCAGCCCGCCAGCAAAGAAGTCCTTGTTCATGAACAGGTGAAGGGCATATCATAGGCGTCCATGGCTTTGCGACACTGGCACTGAATCAGTCAACTCTTTTGTTCTCTTTTCTCAGCAAGTAGCCCTCCAGCCTTTAACTGGTTACCCCTGCCGTGAGGAAAATGCCTAAACCTGGCTGAGAAAAAGTAAATGGGTCTGCTAGGCACTTTCCTCTTTCAGCTATAACTTAATAATCTGAAAATGGGATGCGTTAGATTCTTATGAGTTAACTTAGTGCGACCCAAACCCACAGGTCCTGCTAAAGTGCATCCAACATCTGGGCGAGACTCAAGAGCCTTTGTGTCTAACAATGAAGGTCCCAATCAAAGTCCTCTCCCAATACCTCCCCTCCAGTTCCCTTTCCCAGAGATCCTGTGATTTCCTCATCTCTAACCCCTGTTCCCAATAATAAAGAAGAATCACTTATACTTTGACAAAACTATTCACACCCCTAGCCCTAATTCTAACCCTAAGTTTCCCAGATATTTTTTAATATATTTAGCAAATGTATTCAACAAATAGATTCTGCCTATCATAGTCACTCAAGAAATCTTCTCTCATGTCTTGTGAATTTCCGGGAGCCCGTCAGAGGAAGCTTTGTCTTGCCACTAATATTCTTCCATCCTGAAGGCTTCCCAGCAAGTAAACATGCTTTAGTCTTTGGGGATACCTGGGGTGGTTCTGGGGCATCAGCCTCGAGGCCTCAGTTATTTGTACCTTTACTCTTTCATCTCTCTATCCCTAATGCCACCCACTGTTCCTGCATCCCCAGGTGATGGGGATTTGAAAGGCCATTCTAACCCTGCAGCAAGGACACATCCCTTCTCCCCCTCCAGGAAGCTTTCTCAAACTCCTTGAGAGCCCTCTGATCTCTTCTTTTCAGGAGACCGTGCCACACCTATTTAGCATTTACATTAATTGCACCCTAGGCTAAATGCTGACTTTCTACCTTCCAGTATCACCTATAGCATCCAACACTATCCTGGGCACATACATTTTTAATTGCTTGATTGAGAAGGTCAAAAATGATGAATTGAAAGATATGAAATTGGGGGCCATCTGCACCTGAAAGCAGAAAGGTCATCTATGAAGTTTAAGTATACTTCTTCATGAGAAAAAATGAACCAACGATGAGGGGCTACTCAAAAACATTCTTCCTTTATACATTTCTGTATCTTGTACAATAAAGAGATTCTTGGTCATACTTTTCCACTGCAAATTACCAATTAACATCCTAATTAAAATCTGACCCACATCTAGGAGCTCTCTGTACGGAGCCATGATCCCTTCGCCCCCCACCGCTTCAGGGACCAGACACATGTATGTGAAAGGGGATATGCTAGGAAATATTATTTCTGCACCAGAACCACCAGCTGCAGATGAAAGCAGTTAAGTCGCTGAGCAATAAAGCTGACGATTTTTTCTAGTAATATTACAACACATTACTGGAAGTTGGAGAGAGGGGTTCCCCCTTTGAAAGCTCTTCCATGTGTGACTTCCTTATGGCTTCCCCAGTCTTCCCCTACACCCTGTAGGAACTGACTCCCACCTAATAAACCTCAAAGAAAAATGTAATTTATGTAGAAATCAACAGTAAGTGGAAAGTCACTGGGTGACAGTGTGTGTAGACAGTTGTAACAGATGCCCATGATTACAGACTCTGTGCCTTTAAGCTCCAGGGAGAGTCAACCTCAGTCATAGTCGAATCAGCAACAGCATGAAGCAGGAGAAAGGCACAGGGCTAAATTGCAGAAGACAAAGCTTCTCACTTCAGTTCATCTACCCATTAGCTTATATGACTTTAGCTGCTAACGTTTAGCAAGTCAGCCTCTCCCAATTCCAGTTTCTTCAGCTGGAAAGAAGAACAATGCTATCTGCCCAGTTTACCAGTGCTTCCACTGGGATCCAGTTAGGTTAGAGAAGAAAAACAAGAGCAGAGGCCGCTCCTGATTGAGGCTTTATCACAGCCAGGTGTCCAGAATTACAGCATCATAGCTGTTAATCCTCACAAGCCTCCTGTAGCTCACATTAACATCTTCATTTTACAAATGAGCAGACACAGCTAGTTAAGGCCCTTGCCCAAGGTCACTAGCTAGTAAATTATTCAAACTCAGGGGCTCTTTAGCCTATGCTTTAAGTACCACATTATACTGCCTCTCTCCGTTTTTGAAATAAAATTGAAAACTAAGAGTCTATAAACATGTTCAATCAAAATGTAAGACAACAGATCCCCAAAGAAGCTGGCAGCCATATTTGATTCACCCATTTCTTTTTGACTCTTTTCCCAGTAAGTGCTTACTTCCGCTCCTTCCACCAATTTTTTTTTCTTCCACCAATTTTGTCAAACTCCTTTCTCCTCCTGAACTCTTTCTTCTAGTTATTCCCTTTGTATTCCTCTTACAGTTTTCCTTTTATGTCCCTCTATTAAATCATTTTAAGCTTTCCTAATTAACACTATGAGAACCACCCCAAAAAAGTATAACCTTTAAAAGTGCATGTAATTAAAAGAATTTACCTAAATATTAAGTGGAACTAAATATTTAGGAAGAATGTAGAAAAAAAAAGAATGTAGGACACATTTACATTTTTTCTTTCTGTTTGCTTAACAACCTTTCTTGGATTAACTTTAGACAGAGCTGAGACTTTTACGAAGGTAAAATGACAGAAAGCCTAGTAAATTTTTAAAAGAGTCATCATGAAACCAAAGTCATTTCTACTTTAGACTGTCAGCATATAAGTACACGAGAATGTCATCAGATTGAAAAATAAGAACACAGATTTGACTACACACAGAATCCTAAATTCTCAGAGCTTTTGCAGAAGGGCGTTATTTTCCCATTCCAGTGCTGCCTCTGATTGATGCCCTTCCCCCAAAGCTGATGGAGCTTCTCTTTCCTCTGGGCCACACGGCACTTTGTTCATCCTCTACCTGTATTATCATCATAACCGGGTTCTGACTGGCATCTTCACATCAGTCGCCTCCACTAGACAGACATGGCTAGGGCAAAAACCAGCATTTTCCTTATCTTTGTATTTTGAGCATGCTTACAATCAAGGTCCTCGGCACAAATTTGTTGAATAAATGGAACAAAACCTCACATGCAGTAGAAAAACATGCAACCTCAGACAGACTGGGGTTATCACACGGCAGGACACATTGGTGATTACTGGCTCTTGATGTGCCTAAATGAAAATAATATAAAGCCTTTGGTTTTGGGGAAGAGGAAATATACACGGTGCATTTTTTGAACCGCCATCCGCAGATGGGGCAGGCTGGAGCTTGCCCGCTTTTCATCTGGACGAGACTGATTTTCTGAGTTACAGTTTACACCAACACTGTTACAGATCTGATCACCTGAAAACAACCCCCCTGCCTTCCTTTCCAGGCATGGTGATTCTTCCTCTCCCCTCCCCTTAGTCTACACATCACTTGCAGAACAAATGCATTCGTCCTTTGTTGCCACTGCACCAGAATTTTGTATTATTATTCCGATTTCTCCCTTTTCAGCACACTACCACACATCCCATACTATCTTACCTTGAGAACAAATTCTTAGGGGCTACTTTACAGATGAGGAAACACTGTGCTTAAAATTTGCTCGATGCCACGCAGTAGAATCCAAGTTCTCCTACCTCCTGCTTCCTAACCAGGCAACCCCCAGCAAAATCCCCAGGGAAACTTTTACAAAAATGCCCAGGTCAGGGTTTCAGCCCCACCACCTGTGATTCAGGACCTTTGGGGTGGCCCCAATAGGGCTAATTTGAAAAACTCTCCAGGTGCTTACGAGAGGTGCCTCAGGTTAGGCAGCCCCGCACCAGACAACATAAATCTTGTGTGTCATTATGTACTCCATGAACACTTCGGAGTCATTTCTTCTTTCTTTCAAAGATGGTCAAGACTACGATATTGAGGTAGCTGCAATAGTTGTCACTTGACTCATTTTTCTCAATAGAACAAGGGGCTCCTGTGGACCTCCTTCACACTTGGTAAGTGAAACTAGTACGGGGGGTCGTTTTCCCTCGGCAACCCTCCCCCACCAACACGCACACACACAGGCACGGGCGCCTTCGCTGATACCAAAACAACACAGCTGCGCACCTGCAAACGCTACCCCGACTACCTTCACCCAACAAGGACACCCTGCCCCCGTCATTCTGCTGTGCGTCGCCTAGGGTGCCCGGGGTGCCACGGCCCCCGGTCCCTTTTCTCCTTAAGTCTATGGGGACTTCCCTCGCCTCCACTCTGTCATTTTCTTCCCATCAACTCAGTCTCTCTGGGGACGAGCTACGCTTGAACTTGAGATTCTCACGTTTGGGGTGGTTCAGAAATGATTACCCTTTGGTAACGCAGACCTCCAGCCCCCTCCGCCCCCTCAGCCTCTGTGCGCCCTGAACTTGGATCAGGCAAAACACGCCCCCCGCGGGAGACGGCGGGGCGAGCGGGAGGTGGCAGCGCCTCCGCTCCCTCGTCACCGTCACCCGCCCCGCCCCGCGCAGGAGCGAGCAGCCGCGGGCTGGAGAGAAAGGGGAAGCACGCCCCGAGCCGCACAAAGGCGGCCGCCCGCGGCCCGGACGCCCCGCAGCACGCCCGAGCGGCCTCGCCGGGCGGCCTGCACCCTGCGGCCGCCGCGCACGGGGCACCTGCCGCCCCGCGGCCGCCTGCGCGCCCACCCGGCCCCTCGCGCCCACCTGAGCGCCGCGCCCCCCGCGCCCGGCTCCGGCGGCCGCCCCGCCCCGCCGCGCGCCTCACTTTCTCGTCCTTCCGACTCGCCGCCGAGTTTCTCTTCCCTGCAAAGTTCCAGAGCCGGACCCCGCGGCCTGGCGCCGGCAGTCGGAGGGAAGCGGGCCGGGCCGGGCGGCCGCGGGGCGAGCGGCGCGGCTCCGGCTCGGCGGCGCGGAAAAGGAGAAGGGGAAGGGGAGGAAGGGGCGGGGAGCCTCGGCGGGGTGATCCCCTCCGACCCCAGCCTGCCCGCCGTAGCTGCTCCGGGGGACTCGTGCGCTGGTTTTCCGCCCCGGCGTTGGCCGCTCTGCCTCTCTCCCAGCGACACCGTTGGCATCACCTCCAGCTGCCAAGAGTTCGGGCTCTGGGGTCAGGCTGCTTCGGTTCAAATCTTGCTCCACTGCTTAACAAGTGTGTTATATTACGCAATTTACTTCACCCGTCTTTGCAAAATTAGGAAAAGAATAGTACCCATCCGGGACGAATTGAGATTTTGTGGGGCCTGAAACGTAAACAATGGGGGGAGGGGTGTTCTTCAAGGGAAGATAGGAAATTAGATGCAGGACTTCGGGGGGGACTCGTGTAAGTAAGGGGGCCTGCTGCTGAAGCCTCATTAGCTTTATGTGTCAAATGCTCTCCGTCAGGTTGTTGCGAGAATTAAATGAGGCGAACGGCGAGAAACGTCTGGAATGGGGCCTGGCACACTCAACAGGTGTTGTTTATCGGGATGATTTCCCTGTAACCGGTCAGGTGGACCTGAGAGGGGAGGAAATGACACTGATTGTCAATTATGTGACAGATGTTTTAAGTACACATAATTCATGCACAAACGTTACGCCAATTTTACAGCTCAAAAATCTCAGGCGTAGAGAAGCCATGTAACTTGCTCGTGGCCCATGGTCACACACAACCCAATTCTGTCACATTGCAACTACCCGGTTTTTCCACAGTTCCACCTCACAAATGTTGATGTGTAAATATATCACTATAACTTTATTGTTTGAGCAAGAAAAGAAGAAATTCCCCCCATGAGGGAACGAAGTGCCTCAGCAATACCTGTATTTCTGAATTTTCACTGCAGAATTTCCCCAGCTAAGTACAGCAGCAAATGGATTGCCCTTGAAACTACACGGCCTGCGTGTGAAGTACCCTGCTGCAAAATCGATAAATGGCTTTACTTAAATGTGTTCAGGTCACACATTTGCTTGCTCGGCTAGCATTATGTGTTTACTTTTTCTATCGATTATTAATACTACTGCAATTCAGATTAATGGGTTTATAAACTATCCCCAAAGGGCTTATAAACTAAGACAAACAATAGCATAATGAAAGGAAGTCTCCTTGTATAAGGCACTTAGAGTATAAAAAATTACATACTTTTGAATCTCTCTGAATCTCTACATCTCTTTGTTTCTAGTTGTAGTTACCCTCCATTAACAGCTGAAATCTCAAAACTGTGTAAATGTCTCTTTTCACACAGATAGCTGGGATTTGAACCCAGTTTTGCTTGAATTCTAAACCTTGGCTCTTTTTCCTACACTTCAGTGAGAAGAGAAGAAACTAACAAAAATACACAAAGTCACATGTCTTGCAAAGTGGGAGAAAAGAAGATATCAATTCTAGTAGTTATTTTCTTAAGTTTCTATAGCAGAAGAACAAAACGTAAAGCTTAGACCCACAACTTGCTTTTGTAGAACGAGAAAAAGTGCCTAGTGTAGTGCCAGGCACATAACAGTATATTTGTTGAATGAATGAATTCATAAAAGAATTAATGAAGTGGTACTTGGTGGTGGGTTTTTTTTTTTTTTTTTTTTTTTGCGGTATGCGGGCTTCTCACTGTTGTGACCTCTCCCGTTGCGGAGCGCAGGCTCAGTGGCCAGGGCTCACGGGCCCAGCCGATCTGCCGCATGTGGGATCTTCCCGGACCGGGGCACGAACCCGTGTCCCCTGCACCGGCAGGCGGACTCTCAACCACTGCGCCACCAGGGAAGCCCAGTGGTGCTTATTAAGTCAATGGGTGTTGATTCTTGTAAAATGACACCATAGCAAAGAGCTTTTTCTTTCCCCTCTATTTTTTCTCGCTGTCTCCACTCTTGAGTCACTATTGGCCAATAAAATGTGCAAATCAAATTAAGAGGGAGCAAAAGGAAAAAGGAGAGAACAAAGAATAAAAGGACCATAAGCAAGAGTGGGGGAAGAATGAGGAGGGACATCCTTTTTCTTGCCTGTTTCTCAGAGGGAAAAGATTTTATATCTAAGAAATATGAAAAAAAAATTCAAAAGGACGTCAAATCCTGTAAATTGTGAGGTCGAAGCCATAGTTTTGTTTTTATTGTATTTGTGCAAAAAAACCCACAATATTTTGTTAAGACAGAAAATAAAATACCTGCCTCTAAGCAATCCGTTGGTGCCTCCCCCCCCCCCCCCAACTAGTTAGTCACCTTGTGGCTTTGGATGGGCTGGGGGATGGGAGGTACAGGTTTAGATAAAAAAGGCAAGTTCACTACCTCTCCCTCAGGCAGGGAAGCATTCATGCAGGAAGTGAACTTTCAAAGACTTTCAAAAACAAATTCAATAAAGGAAGTGAGAGAGGGGGCATACATGCAACTTTCAAGGAATAGGTGATTTTTCAGAAATTCTGAGGAGGGGATGAAATGGTGGCTCTAATGAAGGGAATCACAGTGAACATTTTAATGTTTACCCAGGCAAGCTGACTCAGAGTCCGTGCTCTTTAGCCCATGCAGTTAAGCACTTCCAAGTAGAGCACGTTAGACCATCTGATGTAGATACAGCAGGCTGGAGAGTAGAAAAGGAGGGGGAAAGGAACTCTAGGTGCTTTCTTAAATGACCTGCAGAAGATGTGAGGTTCTTGAGCCTAAATTTAAAGCAAAGTTTAAAGAAATGGGTGAAGGGGATCAAAAGGTCAAAAACAAAAACACATGTGTTAAATGAATGAATATGTTGGCCAAACTGCAATCTGAGTCACCTCTTACAAAAAACAAGAACACACAATTGACTTTACTCATTCAACTTTCATTCAATAAATATTTAGTATTTTTAGCCTTGTATTTTTTTTATCACAATGTATACATATAGCTCATGAACGAATAAACATAAAGTTAAGCATATTGAGAGAAAATAACTTCCACTCTGCATTTTTTCATTGCGCACAAGGTCAGCTTTGATGCTCAGCAAATGAAATATAATTTTTTCAATTTTTTTTTTTTTGCAGTACGCGGGCCTCTCACTGTTATGGCCTCTCCCGTTGCGGAGCACAGGCTCCGGATGCGCAGGCTCAGCGGCCATGGCTCACGGGCCCAGCCACTCCGCAGCACGTGGGATCTTCCCGGACCAGGGCACGAACCCGCATCCCCTGCATCGGCAGGCGGACTCTCAACCACTGCACCACCAGGGAAGCCCCCCTTCTGTATTTTTAATAGATGAATAGCAAATCACTTATGGTATAATTCTCTAACAAGACCAAACAATAAATGTATTACCAATAAAAAAATATACAATGATTAAGACGGATACTTGTCTCTACTCACAGATTTCAAGAGTAAGGTTATAAGACAGTATATCCTGAAGTATTATAACTGTTTTGTTGCAGCAAAGCTATGGAACAACTCTATTAAAATTACATCAAAATATAAAATGCAAAAAATGGTGGAAATGCAAGGAAACGTTGACAAATCCACTACTTGTTGGAGGAGGTCATCGAGAGGACGTGACCACTGGTAGACTTGAGAGCTGGACCTGGGCAATCAGAGGTCCTTAACCCCCCACCACACCCCCGTCCTTGGAATATTTGCTCTACCCACCCTTCCCACAGTGCAAGCCATGTTCAAGGACATAGCCTTGAGAGAGAAAGGTGTTGCTGAGACCATCTGGACTGTGTACGTGACTGAACCCAGTTAAGGCCTCTATATAAACTTTTAAGATTGGTAGGTGCAGAGTTCTACTCACCTTTTAGCCGCCCCAGACAAGCTTCATGTGTAAGTTCCCTTGCTTATTAAACCTGCCACCTACCAATCTGGAGTGGTCTACCTCTTAAGTCTGTCCTTGCCCTCTGTGTACAGGGGCCAGTTTAAGAACCAAAACTACTATAGCAGGAGATTTCAACAGAATCTCTCTACATTACTGTTGGGTTCAGCAGACAAAAATAGTAAGGATATAGGAAGTTTGAAAAACATAAATAACAAGCTTGATCTACCAGACATATATAAAAATAAAATAAAGCAAATTCATCCCCCAATCCCAGATTGAGAATACAGTTCTCCTTAGTTACATATCTAGTTAGGACAACCCTCATATCCAAATTTCACTGGCAAATCCAGCGGACCTCAACTTGCAAATGCAGTATCTTAGTTGTGAACAGACTGCACAGTTGTACACTCTACATTAATACCCACCCCCATAGCCCAGCTACCTTTCATACACCAAATTCCACCTGGGTCATCATCTGCTGAGAGATGACACGAGCTGCTGAGTAATGAGTGCTGCTATCAGCTGCTCACCAACAGGTCAGGCTCCTAGGGGAGCCTGAGTAGTGCTGGTGGCTTATGGCCCCAATACCCAGTGCTCCAGACCAAATGACAGTGTTCTTCAACCTCTGCTGCCCCACAGATGGCATCTGGAAGGAGGCTGGGGGGGTCACGTCCCAGAGTCTAGACCGTGCTCCACCCAGTGGGTGGTGGGGTAGTTCATGATGGTTCTGGCAGACAGCCTCTACCCCTTAATGACAGCTTCAATCCCTGTCCCCTCCCCTGTTCCAACTAGACAGCCTGGCCTGACCCTGGAAGCCAGGTTAAATCTCTCTAAGTGCCTGGGTCAGGGGTGGCTTGATGCCAGCCACTGTCTATCTTCCTGCTTGGGGTTCAAGGGTGGGGGCAGGGAGGCTATAACTCTTACTTGCTCCCCAGTTGGCTCAAGCCTGAAGGAGCCAGAGCTGGCAGAAACCATAATGAGGAATTTTGTAATCATTTCTTTGTTGTAGTAATGAGAACCATTTATAACATTTATGGGTTTTCTTTCCTTATACATTTGCCTTTTGAACACATTTCCGGGAACTCATTAGTTACCCATGTAAGGGACTGACTTAGTGAATATATTACTCCAAGATTATAGAATTCTCATCTCACACGGCAGCCTCTCGTTCTGCCCTGGTTTGTCTTGCTTCCTATTCTAAAAAAAATGTCTCTATGACCTTTAATCCCTAGAACTCCTTCCTATTTTCTCAGTCCATTACCTCCATTCTGACTTCCCTTATCTCCCTACCCAGTATAGGTTTTTTTTTTTTTTTTTTCTAATGCACGTATTTCCTTACCACCATGAAACTCTTCATTCCCTAGACCTCCCTCCAGTCGGGGTCAGGAATCTCCCCCCATCCACTTTTACTGTTACTTTCCCAAATTGTTTCGTGTTGCTGGAACACCAGAGGAATATGTTAATTGGATCCACTGTGAATTCATATAATCTCAGAAGAGCATTTACCACTTTTTAGTATCCTTTTCATCCTCTCTCCATTGCATGTTCTATCTCCACAGTTCTAAACCTTTTCCATCCAAGACCTCCACTGATGCCCCTCCTCACTCTCAATGGATGGAGGTGCCTTCTACTTCCAGTAGAAGTACTTCCTTCCCCCTGGAGTTTCCACAAATATCTTTTCATCTTCCCATTATCTATCTTTCTTCCTTCTCCTCTCTGAGAAACTGCTCCTCCCAGCAAAAGCTAATCCTTGTGCCTTAAACCTCAAACCTCCAACTGCTCCAGGATTAGACTCTATCAATTGTCACCTCTTATTTGTGTTTTCAAAGTCCTCCCCTTTGTTGGCTCTTGGGTTTCTACCTTCAAGCTAAGGCCTCTATTATTCTTTAAATAAAAAATTATTAATATTAATATAAAATTGTCTAACAGCTCTGCCATTCCCTCCAACTATTTACCTATAGCTAATGTTCCTTTACCATCAAACTTTGTCAGTGAGTATCTATCGCCATTGCCTCAAATTCTGGCCCTTACTCTCTGCAGAGCATCTTAGAATCCACCCCTTTGGAATCTGGGCTTCCCAACCATTCTAGTTTACCTCCTTCCTTCGCAATCAATAGTCATGTCCTAATTGCTGATACACTGGGCTCAGTCTTCAGCATCGTTGACTTCTCTGAACCATTTACCAGGTTGACCTGCCCCTCCTTCGCACTCTCCTCCCAGGACTTTTTCTTTTTTTAAAGGAAAATTAATGGATTTTTAAAAACTGGCTACATGACATCTATCTGATAGTACCCTAATTAGAAGTTCCTTTGGTAATCCATCAGGTTGAACACTTCAAAACAAGCCAGATTCCTGGGCATCCCATGTCATATATCAATAATCCAAAATTATGTAGGTTTCACATACCTACATTTTATATAGTCTTTCAATATTTTCTACCTGTACACTTGCTGGGGAGAGGGAGAAAGGATTGGAAAGAGCCTCAAGGAAATATCTAACATCTCTAAGCAGAGGCAAAGCAATTATCAAGAAGCTAAAGGAAATCCTACATGAAATTATCTGTCCATTCAAAGCTATTATCTCTGAATTGAGGAAATAATGTCAGCTCTGGCAGCAAACAATTCCTCACTTAGCTTCTGTGACTCTGTATCTCCTGGTTCTTACAACACTCAAGCGCTTTCTATTTCCATACTTTCCTCTTCCCCTTTCCTAAATGTGGGTGGTTCTTCAGTGTTCCAGCTTCAAACCTTCTCCCTCTTCTGTCTTCTCTCATTCTCCTCTCTACTCATGTCCTTAATAAGCTTATTCTGAATCACCTGCAGGCACACAAATTGTGAATCTCTAGCCCTGAGAGATTGTGAGTCATTTTCCCCTGCGCTTCCTACCTGACCTATTAACTCAATATTCCAGCCTGAACTCAGTATCTTGTCACTATAACTAGCTTCGTATTTCAGTTTACATAATTCCACCAGCTCCGCCATTCTCCTAGACACCCAACTTGAAAACCTAGTGCCTTTTTGGGTTTTTTTTTTCTGTCCCTTTTCTCCCATATACTACTCCCCAAATTTTATCACAAGTGTGCTGGGAATATGCTTGGCATGTATATTTTAATGATACCTGTCTTACCTTGTCTTGAATTACAATATGTGACAATGTTAAGAGAAAAAAATCTGTAAAGGAAATTTAAATAGTTCTATTTAGATACTTAATATTATTATTCACTCTGTAAAAATGTTATTTATGGCAAGGACGAGATGTAAAACTCAACCTCTACCTTTAAATTTTAATAGGCTAAAATTACATGCAGTTATATTTTTACCTACTAGAAAAAAACTAGTAATATTTTAAAACTATACATTTTGCAAAAGTAATTTAATTTTATTATGTGTTATGAATGGAATTATGTTCCCCCCACATTCACATGCTGAGGCCCTAACCCTCAAAATGACTGTATTTGGAGATAGGGCCTTTAAAAAAGTAAGTAAAGTAAAATGAAGTAATAAGGATGGGGCCCTAACCCAATATGGCTGGTGTCCTTATAAGAAGAGGAAGAGATACCAGAGATGCACATGCACAGAGAAAAGGCCATGTGATGACACAGGGAAGGGAAGAAGCAACCATCTGCAAGCCAGGAAGAGATCCTCACCAGAAAACCATCCTGTTGACACCTTGATCTTAGATTGCCAGCCTCCAGAACAGTGAGAAAATAAATTTCTGTTGTTTAAGCGACCCTGTCTGTGATTTTTTTGTTATGGCAGCACTAGCAGACTGATACATTATGAAAAATCTAAATATACAAAGAAGAAAAAATAGTAAAATGAGCCCCTATATAATCACTGCTCAAATTTAATAATTACAATCGACCCTCCATATCTGCAGGTTCTGTATCCTTGGTTTGAAAAAATATACATTTTTTAAATTCCAGAAAGTTCCAAAAAGCAAAACTTGAAATTTGCCAAGTGTGGACAGCTATTTACATACCATTTACATTGTATTCACAACTATTTACATACCATTTACATTGTATTAGGTATTATAAGGAACTTAGAGATGATTTAAAGGATATGGGAGGATATACGTAGGTTATATGCAAATATTATGCCATTTCATATAAGGTTTTTGAGCATCCACGGATTTTGGTATCTGAGGGGTCCTAGAACAAACCCCCTATGGATACTGAGGGACAACTATACCAAGATTTTGCCACATGTATATATTTTTTTTCTTCCTTTGCTGAAGTATTTAAAGCAAACCCCAGACATCAGCTTATTTCACTCCTCCTTCACGCTGTACCTCTTATACAACATCAAAGCCATTATCACACTAACAAAATTAACAATAACTTGGAATTGTATAAAACCTAGTCCATATTCAAACTCTCAATTGTCTAAAAATGTGTTTTTACAACTGTTTTTTGTATTGTTTTGTTTTGTTTCAATCAAGATCCACACTAGTTCCTCCCAGTGCATTTGATTGCTATGTCTCCTAAGTTCTTTTTAATGTTTTTTTATTTTCTATGCCATTGATTTATGAAAGAAACCAGGTCCATAATGTCTTAATGTCCCACATTCTGCATTTGTCTGTTTACTTCATTCCTGTGGTACTTGTTTCTCTAGCCCCATATTTCCTGTAAACTTATGCTACTTGTTTTTTTTTTTACATTTTGTTTTTTTTTCCTCTACCTGATGGGTCACTCATAAAAACATGTCTTTCAGTGATGCCTTTTTTTTCCTGAATTCATCTCAGTTGGTTCTTAATCTTTTAATAGGTACTAATTGTAATGAATTAGTCATATTCTAATGGTTTCCCTAAGAGTAGAATGATGACATAGTGTAGGATCTGAAGACACATAAACATGAGTCAAAATTATTCTAGAAGAAATTCAGGAAATGATTATCATTGTTTTATATGACTATGTTCTTTGATTCAGTATGCTCTACTGTAAGAATATTCTCTCTTTAAAAATTTACCCATTTAAAAAGAAATAAAATACTCCCACACACCAATTACCTTTCTTGATTATGAGGGCTGGATTTTGAAGCTTTTAGATGTATAGAGGCAATTATTTTTAAATAACTAGAGGGATTTAGCTCATGTGTGTGCAGACACGCTATTCTTGGCAGTGTACGTGCAGAATCTTGTGTTTACAGGTTAAAAACTGGAACTTGATAAGATGAAGTGTCTTTCCCAAGTATATATAGATATTATAGTTATATATTTTATCATATATATATAAATTTCTCATAAGGATGTAGTTTCTAAATATCTTCTTTAGACTTGATAATTTCTCCATGTTATGGGAATTTCATAAAGGATATGGCACAATTATAATTACTTACATTTATTAGGTACCTACAATGTTGCAGGTATTAGTTTACACTCTTTATATGTAATAAAGAATTTAAACTTCGTAACATACCTAAAAATAGGTTCTAGAATTATTCCTATTTAACGGGTGAGGAATTAGAGTCACAAACCAATTAGGTTCCACGTTTTTTCTTACAGCCGGTAAGTAGCAGAGACAAGATTTGAATCTAGGCAGCTTAACCCCCTGATCCTTAGAGGCCTGATCCTGAGCCGTAGATCCTTAATTTCTATGCTGTGCAAAGCCTGTATTAAAGTGGTCTAAGCAGGGAGGCAGGCGGAAGTCACTAATTAGTTCTCAGCCTGTGCAGGCCAGTGCCCACTTCCCCCGTGGCTCCAGGGGACTTATCCAGTTTCAAAGGGGATTCAGGGAATCCCCATCCAAATAAGGCAGTGTGGGATGGATCTGAGAATAGTGCTGAAGAGCAGTGGAAAGCCCCAGCCATGGAGAGACCTCTAAGAATCTAGCTATTTCCTTTCCTGTCTCTTCTGACAGAACTAGTCAGAGTTAGTTTATAGAGACTGCAGCAGGTCAGGAAAGAAGTGGATGTAAGTGCCTTTGGAGGAGTGTGGATCTAGTCTGTGTAAGGCCGCATTGCCTAGACCCACCATGCCTTCCAAGAACACTGAGGACAGACAGTGGAGTTTTCGTTTTGAAGGTTAGTTCTGAGGGAACTGACTTGGTGACAAGTTGCTTGTCACACATGCCTTTTTATCCTTCATGCTGAATACTTGACTTTAGATCTTCAAAGACTACTGCAAAGAAAGCCTGTCTACAATCAAAAGACATTGTGTTAAGGTTGCAATTGGTCTGGTTGGGCTTTGTTTTGTTTTATTGTAAAAACCCCTCTGTGTATCTGAAACTAATTGTACCACCTGGAAAATTGCTGTCAAAACTATATGTATTCGTTTCTTAGGGCTGCTGTAACAAAGTACCACAAACTGGGTAGCTTACACAACAAAAATTTTTCTATTCTTAATTTTTTGAAGAATTGCCATAATGTTTTCCATAGCGGCTGTACAAATTTACATTCCCACCAACAAGGCACAAGCGTTCTCTTTTCTCCACATCCTTACCAACACTTCTTATTTCTTGTCTTCTTGATAACAGCTGTTCTAACAGGTGTGAGGTATCTTATTGTGATTGTGATTTGCATTTCCCTGATGATTAATGATGTTGACCATCTTTTCATGTACCTGCTTGCTATCTGTATGTCTTTGGAGAAATGTCTATTTAGACCCTCTGCCCATGTTTAAAACAGATTGCTTGGTTTTTTGCTATTGAGTTTTATGAGTTCTTTATATATTTTGAATATTAATCCTGTATCATATATATGATTTGCAAATCTTTTCTCCCATTCTGCAGGTTGCCTTTTCATTTTGTCGATGGTTTACTTTGCTGTGCATAAGCTTTTTATTTGATATAGTCTCACTAGTTTATTTTTGCTTTTGTTGCCTTTGCCTTGGTGTCAAATTGAAAAAGTCCTTGAAAAGACAAATGTCAAGGAGCTTACCACCTATGTTTTCTTCTAGGATTTTGAATTTTATGGTTTCAGGTCTTATGTTCAAGTCTTTAATCCATGTGTAAGGTATAAGATAGTGGTCCAGTTTTATTCTTTTGCATGTGGCTGTTCAGTCTCCCCAACATCATTTTTTGAAGAGACTGTTCTTTTTCCATTGTATTTTTTTGGCTCCTTTATCATAAATTAGCTGACTATATCCATGTGGATTTATCCCTGGGCTCTCCATTCTGGTTTATTGACCTATGTGTCTGTTTTTATGTTAATACCATACTGTTTTGATTACTAAAGTTTTGTAGTGTGGTTGGAAATCAGGAATTGTGATAGCACCACCTTTCTTCTTTCTCAAGATTACTTTGGCTGTTTGGGGTTTATTGTGGTTCATAAAAATTTTAGAATTGTTTGTTCTATTTCTGTGAAGAATGCCATTGGGATTTTGATAGGGATTGCATTGAATCTGTAGATTGCTTTGGATAATATGGACATTTTAACAATATTAATTCTTCCAATCCATGAGCATGGAATAGCTTTCTATTTATTTGAGTCTTCAATTTCTCTCATCAATGTCGTACAGTTTTCAGTGTACAAGTCTTTCACTTCTTTGGTCAAATTTATTCCTAGGTATTTTATTCTTTTTGATGCAGTTGGAAATGGCATTATTTTCTTAATTTCTCATTCTGGTAGTTCATTATTAGTGTATAAAAATGCAACAGATTTTTGTATATTGATTTTGTAACCAACAATTTACTGACTTCATATATTCTAACAGTTTCTGGTAGAGTCTTTAGGGTTTTCTAGATATAAAATATCATGTCATCTGCAAATAGTGACAGTTTCACTTCTTCCTTTTTAACTTGTACACATATTTTCTTTCTATTCCTTGCCTAATTGCTGTGGGTAGGACTTCCAATACTATGTTGATAAAAGTGGCGATCATTGTCTTGTTTCTGATCTTAGAGGAAAAAACTTTCAGCTTTTTACTGTTGAGTGTGATGTTAGCTGTGGGATTGTCATATATGGCCTTTTTTTTTTTTTTTTTTTTGGCGGTACGCGGGCCTCTCACTGTTGTGGCCTCTCCCGTTGCGGAGCACAGGCTCCAGATGCACAGGCTCAGCGGCCATGGCTCACAGACCCAGCCACTCCGCAGCATGTGGGGTCTTCCCAGACCGGGGCATGAACCTGTGTCCCCTGCATCAGCAGGCGGACTCTCAACCACTGCACCACCAGGGAAGCCTCATATATGGTCTTTATTATGTTGAGGCATGTTCTCTCTATACCCACTTTTTTGAGAGTGTTTATCAAAAACAAATATTGAATTTTGTCAAATGCTTTTTCCGCATCATTAAGTTGATCATATGACTTTTATCCTTCATTTTGTTGATGAATCACATTGACTAGCTTGCAGATGTTGAACCATCTTTGTATCCCTGGAATAAATCCCACTTGATCATGGTAAATGATCCTTCTAATTTATTTTTGAATTCCACCAGCTAATATTTCATTGAGGATATTGCCATCTATATTCATCAGATATATTAGTCTGAAACTTTCTTTTCTTGTCATATCCTTGTCTGGATTTGGTATGAGGGCAATGCTGGCATCATAAAATGATTTTGGAAGTGTTCCCTCCTCTTCTATTTTTTGGAAGAATTTGGGAAGGATTGGTATTAATTCTTCTTTAAATGTTTGGTAGAATCCACCAGTGAAGCCATCTGGTCCTAGACTTTTTTGTTGTTGTTGGGAAGTTTTTAATTATGGATTCAATCTCCTTAGTAATAGTTGCTCTGTTCAGATTTTCTGTTTCTTCATGAGTCAGTCTTGGTAGGTTGTATGTTTCTAGGAATTTTCCATTTCTTCTAGGTTGTTCAACTTTTTTGGTGTATAATTATTCATCATAGTTTCTTATGTCCTTTGCACTTCTGTGGTATCAGTTATAATGTCTCCTCTTTCACTTTTGATTTCATATGTTTGATTTCATATACTCTTTTTTCTTGGTAAGTATGGCTAAAGGTTTGTCAATTTTTGTTTATTTTTTCAAAAAAAAAAATCAGCTCCTGGGAATTCCCTGGTGGTTCAGTGGTTAGGAATCCATGCTTCCACTGCAGTGGGCATGGGTTCAATCCCTGGTCAGTGAACTAAGATCCCACATGCTGTGATACAGCCCCCACCCCCCAAAAAAAATCAGCTCTTAGTTTCACTTATCTTTTCTATTGTCTTTTTAGTCTCTATGACATTCATTTTCTCTCTGATTTTTGTTATTTCCTTCCTCTTACTAACTTTACACTTCATTTGCTCTTTTTTTTTTTTCTGGTTCTTTGAGGTGTAGAGTAATGTTGTGTTTTGAGTCTTTCTTTTTTCTTACTGTAGGCATTTATTGCTATGGAATTCCCTCTTAGAACTGCTTTTGCTGTACTACATACATTTGGGGATGTTGTGCTTCCATTTTCATTTATCTCAAGATATTTTTTAAAATCTCTCTTTTGATTTATTTTTTGACTCACTGATTGTTCAGTAGCATTGTTTAATCTCCACATATTTGTGAATTTCACAGTTTTCTTCTTGTAATTGATTTCTAGTGTCATACCATTGTGGTTAGAAAAGATGCTTGATATGATTCAATCTTCTTAAATTTATTAAAACTTGTTTTGTAGCTTAACATATGATCTATCCTGGAGAATGTTCCTTACGCACTTGAGAAAAATGAGTATCCTGTTGCTTTTGGTTGGAATGTTCTGCATATGTCTCTTGAGTCCATCTTGTCTAATATTTCATTTAAGGCCAATGTTTCCTTATTATTTTTTCAATATTTCCTTATTGATTTTCTGTCTCAATGATCTGTCTGTTGATAGAACCTCTACTACTATTGTATTGCTTTCTATTTCTTTCTTTAGATCTGTTAATATTTGCTTTACATATTTAGGTGTTCCTATTCACATATATTATATACTCTTGTTGGATTGATGCTATTAGTATTATATAATGATCTTATTTGTCTCTTATTACAGTCTTTGTTTTAAAGTCTATTTTGTCTGATATAACTACCCCAACTTTGTTTTAGCTTCCATTTGCTTGGAATATCTTTTTCCATCCCTTCACTTTCGGTCTGTGTGTGTCCTTAAAGCTGAAGTGAGTCTCTTGTAGGCAGCAAATAGAGTGTCTTTTTATTTTTTTACCCATTCAGCCACTCTATGTCTTTTAATTGGAGAATTTAGTCAATTTCCATAAAGCTATTATTGACTGGTGTGTGCTTATTGCCAGCTTGTTAATTGTTTTCTGGCTGTTTGTAATTCCTTTGTTGATTTTTCTCTCTTGCTCTCTTCCTTTGTGATTTGATGATGTTCTGTAGTAGTCTGCTTAGATTCCTTTTGCTTTCCCTTTTGTATATCTACTACAGGCTTTTGCTTTGTGGTCACCATGAAGCTTACATAAAACAACTTATATTTATAACAGTTTTTAAAAAGTTGATAACAACTTAAGTTTGAATATGTTCTAAAGCTTTATATTTTCATTCCCTCCCCCATGTTTTATGTTTCTGATGTCATGATTTATATATTTTTATCTTGTGTATCCCTTAACAAATTATTGCAGTTATAGGTTTTTTTAAAACAATTTTTGTCTTTTAAACTTCATACTAGCTTTATAAGTGATTAGCCCACCACTTTTACAAAATGAGATTATTCTGAATTTTACTGTATATTTACTTTTACCAGTGAGATTTATAACTCATCTTTTCCTCTTATTAATCACTGTCCTTTTATTTCAGCATATAGAAGTCCCTTTAACATTTCTTGTGAGGCCAATCTAGTGGTGATGAACTCCTTTAGCTTTTACTTGTCTGGAAAACTCTCTATCTCTCCTTCAGTTTGAATGACAACTTTGCCAGATAGATTATTTTTGTTTGGCAGGGTTTTTTTTGTTTGTTTGTTTTTTGTTTTGTTTTTCTTATCAACACTTTGAATGCATCATGACACTTCCTGCTGGCCAGCAACATTTGTGGTGAAAAGTCTGCTGTTGGTCTTACGAAGATTCCCCTGTACAAAACAAGTTGTTTTTTTCTTGCTGCTTTTGAGATTCTCTCCTTGTCTTTAACTTTTGACACGTTAATTATAATGTGCCTTGGTGTGAGTCTTTTTGGGTTCATCTTATTTAGAACTCTCTGGATTTCCTAGATCTGGATGTCTGTTTCCTTCCCCAGGTTAGGGAAGTTCTCAGCCATTATTTCTTTAAATAAATTTTCGGCTTGCCCCCCTCTTTCTTCTCTTTCTGGCACCCCTATAATGAGAATGTTGGTCTGCTTGATGTTATCCCATAAGTTGCTTAAGCTATCTTCATTGTCTTTCATTCTTTTTTCATTTTGCTGCTCTGATTGGGTGAGTTCCACTGTTCTATCTTTGAGTTTACTAATTGTTTCTTCCACTTGAAGAATGTTGATTCCCTCTATTGTATTTTTTCAGTTCAGTTATTATATTCTTCAAATCTGTGACTTCTATTTGGTACTTTCTTATATTTTCTATCTCTTTGTTGAAATTCTCACTTTGTTCATCCGCTCTTCTCCTTAGCTTGGTGAACGTGTTTATGACTGTTATTTGAACTATCAGGTTTTTTTCTGGAGTTTTATCTTGTTCTTTCATTTGGAACATGTTCCTCTGTTTCTTCATTTTCTTTGACTCTATTTCTTGGTTTCTATGCATTAGATAAAGCAGCCACCTTTCACAGTCTTGAAGGAGTGGCCTCATGTAGGAGTTGAAACTTTTCATTTAACCCTGCCCTAGTTCTTGGTTGTCTTTCAAATCTTTGTGATTGTTGAAGCAGCCTACTTTATTTTTTAGTGGTTCCCAGTAGTTAAGGGCATGCCAAGAACTGTCAGTGTTTCAAAAGTGAGGATCTCACTCAGTACGTAGATTCAGGATGACTGGAATCCGGACCCTCAGCCAGCAGCTTTTAAAGTATGTGAATATTCATCTTTCAGGGGAAGACTGGGAGAATAGTGTTTCTGCCTGCTCCCTCCGCACTGAGCCCTGGGGTAACAGCCAGTTAAGAAGTGTTTCTTTCTTTGCTACTGATCACAAGTCCCACTTGCACCAGATCCAGGATATCACGGGATGTGTCCTCTGGGTGGCAGACACAAAACTCAGGGTGCTGGATGTGTACAAGCTCTTTCTTTGGGACAACAATGACCTGGAGCAGCAGACAGATAGCACGATGATGGCCCCCACCAGCCTCCCTGTTCTCTGGATTGGATTGTAATCAGTACTAGGTGTGGGCTGAATTAGAAGCCTGCCCTTCAGGCCACAGCTATGAAGATAAGTTAATGGGCTTCTTTCACAGAAAGACTGGGTACCTACGTCTGTTGCCTCTGCTGTGTCCTAGGGTTGGTAGCTAAGAACTCTTTCTCAGTTTTTTTTTTATAGTCCTGGGGGATAAACCCTGCCCTCCACTAGAGCCCAGCGATCTAGAGGTATCTTCGGGGAGACAGCTGCAAAAATCAGGGTATCAGATGAGTACATAAGCTTGTTTTTAGTAGATACCAGTGAGTTGCAGTGAGGCAGAGAAAGATGGCACTCACTGGCCTCCATCTTTGAAGAATATGTCAGTGGAACCCTAGATGTGTGTTCGATTAGATGCCTCCGCCTCAGGCGGGTGCTTTAAGATAAACAAATAAGCCTCTCTCAGAGAAAGTTTGGCTGCTTTTCAGTCCGCTGCTTCGGTGCTGAGCCCTGGCCTGGGTGAGTCTGTGAGAGCCCTTAAAGAACTGTTCATCAGTTCACTATAGTCTTATGGATCTCATGAATGCAAGCCCCATTGGCTTTCAAAGCTAGATGTTTTGGGGGCTCACTCTCCGGGGCAGGTCTTAAAAGTCGGGGTACCAGATATGGGTCAAATCCTTCACTCCTCAAAGAGAAGCCATGGGGTCTGGGTTTCCTTCTTATTGTGGTTGGTGCATTGGGGTTGGGGTTAATGGTAAAATGGATTCTCAGCCTCTCCTACCTGCTTCAATGTGGCTTTTTTCTCATTCACCCAATCTGCAGGAGTTGCTCAGCTAGTTTCTGGGTTTTTTCCAGAGGAAACTGTTCCATATGCAGCTGTAGATTTGGTGTGTCTGTGGGAGGCCACGAGCTCGGAACCCTCCTGAATCGCATATTAGAATGGATCTGCTCGCCTTCTATTATTTTCATTTCTATTTCTTTCTCAGATTATTTGCTCTGCCTTCATTCTTCAGTGACAGATGACAGAACTTTCTTCTTCTCCATTCTGTACCCTGCCCCTTCTACCTCCTTCACTCTTCCGTCTCTAATACTTTCTTCATATTGATTCCAGGTTAATCTTCTAACAGCATAATTTTGAACAAGTAAATTTCTGCTTGGGTATCCCCATTACCCCAAGACTCATAACATTGAGTCCAGACTCCTTCATTCTCCTTCATTGGGCATTTGGAGATCTTTCACAATCTGGCCTCCAACATAGATTTCCTTAAAACCTTCCACTCCTGACTTTCCCTGAACCACTCATTCCGGCCAGGGGCATCTGTCTTTCCAAGGTACATATTTGTACCTCCATTTTTTTCTTACCATCTGTTCTATTCCTTCTAGAACACCTCTCTCGTCTTCATTTTTGTTTATCTGAGTCACATGCCTACTATTGATAAAATGCCAAGTTCAATACCCACTTCTTTCAGAAGAGAGTCCCTGCTTACACGATGCAACCCAATTTCAGAGATATAAAAATGGGGGGGAATATGCATTTTCAAATAAGTGAAATGAAATATGTAGCATGTAGCTGACTAAATATTTGACAAAGTGTAAGTATTTACAGAGGACAACTATGGTTTATTTTTTTCTAGTGTCCATTCAATCTTCTTCTGATAACTGTTGCCCTATTTCTCTCAATGGGTCTACACCCTTGCCTACTGTGGGGTCAGGCACCTATGGAGGCATTGACTCCACTTGGAATCCAGGGGTGGAACACATGCCCAAGGCTAAATTAGTCAATATATTAATACCCCTGACCAAAATGATTGGTTCAGGAAAAGTCTGGGGCTTGAACCTGGAAGTATATAGTCCCTGGAGCTACTGGCAACTTTCAGGAAATGGAGGCAGCACTGAGGAATCAGAAATTAGAAATTAAGACAGAGAAAAACAAAGTTCTGACCATGTAATATGTTTGAATCCTGGATCATTATGCACCAGGACAGAAGCACTTGGACTGGTTAGTAACATGAGCCCCTAAGTTCCCTTTTTACTCCAGGCAGTGTGGCTCTCAATACTCTTTTTTGCAACTAAAATAATCCTGATTTAGAATAGAGAAGACAAATCCCTAGGCATAAAGACACATTCAACAAATATTTATTGTGTGCCTACTATATCCCAGCACTGTATATAGTTAATGAGTATATAAAAATGAGTAAAATTGTCTCTCCATTCAAGTTCCTTTTAGGTAGAAAGGACAAATCCTTCACCAGATTTTCCCAGGTCAGTTTGGCATTCTACCTCAACTCCTCTGTACACCCTGAACGGGATAAATACAAACTTCATGTAAGTGGCTGCATTGGGAGGAATTTCTAGAAGTAGTACTATAACGGATACAGTTTGGACTTTTATTAACCACATATTTGTGGTAAACTCTATCCTTTTAGAAAACCATAATCTCTCATTACAAAAAATTAAGCCATGACACCAATTTAGAACGTAGATTTAACATTATCTCTTAAAAGCAGCAGTGCTCTTTCAAGGAAGCTGTTACTAAATACACCACATAGAAATTAGAGGGTCGCTTGAATTCAATCCTTTTTAGGTTTATGTGCTGTGCACTTCTGATATTTAAGGTTCAGTTACTTGGTGGAAATCTGGAACAGAAAATATTCGGCAGATTAGGCAGAAGAACAAAGAAAAGAGGTGCCATCCTGGGTACAGTACGTGGTGTACAAATCAATGCCGTCTTCACTTCAATGCTTAATATGACAGATAAGCCAACTGATGCTGACTATTAACATGCTGGGCATATAAAAGTGCACTTTAGCATTCCCACAAATAGTCTGACAATGAAAGATTTCAGCAAATTAGACCTAGTCATAAAGCTCATAAAAATCAGTTTTATTACATGCATACTTGAAAAAATGAGCCAGTTATTATTAATACTAATTGGAATTTTAAAAATCAAAGGCTAAGCGTAAACACAGGGTTTCAGTAGAAATCTGTACATGTATGACATTATTATCTAAAACTTAAAAAAGGACATCACACACAGTGAGAGCCAAATTTTACCCTGTTAATTGCCCAGGACCTTGTGTCAGAGGCAAAAGTGGGCTTTCATATAAATTAGTAATGATACATTAGAATGGATAGGGACCTTAATGATCTGTAAAATTACCTAGATGTAGGGCAAACTCCTCATTTATAGAGGAAGAGTCAATTGAATACATACAAATATGATTTTCATAAAGGCATGAGGCAGCCCTAATCTGACAAAGAACAAGTATGAGTAATTTTACAGGCTTTGAATATCAAAGAAATTTTCTGTATGGTGATATCTATTTCTATATATCTATATCTATTTCTTTCTATATATCTAGAAATATATATATATTTTTTTTCTAAAAATTAAAATAATCCTTCCATGAATACAAAATCAATAACCACTGTCCAAACTCTGACTCTTTAAAGAGCACTATTAGGAGGCAACCCTGGCCTTTTACAGCACACATGACGCTCTGGGCAAGACATGTCCTTTGGTTGGCTCTCAGGTAACAGCATCCAGGCAGCTTCCTCTATCTTCTCACTAGAAACATTTCCAAGAGTCCTGGCCTAGGTAGGGTTGTAGATTTTATCTCATCATAGAGTTTGTAGTGAGCAAAACTATTGGCTTAAATAGTGAATAAACCCACGTTTATGGTCTTATTCAAAAATACTTCTGTTAAATTCATCACCCTTAAATTTTTTAAAGAGGTTTGATACAGAAGCATGAACAACCAGCTCAAATATAATTAGTACATTAAGCATACTCAAGTGCTCCTAATACAAATGAATAACCCTGACAACTTCCTTCTACTGTACCCACTCTTAAAGATATATAAGTATTATTTAGCATTCAATCTCCCATTAACAATGCTCATTTATAAAAATAAATGTGCTAACAAACTATGGAATCTTTCACACAAATATGTCTTATTTGCTACCTTAGAATTTCATGTCTCTATGACATGAACTTCAGAGTATGTGAAATTAGTTAGCACTACACGTCTTAATATATGAAACCTAAAGAAGTTTTAGGGCTGAGAGAAAAGGTTAAAGATGTATTGGTACCATTACTAATTATCTGTTAAGTTTCTTATGACAGAACAATGAGAATCAAGAGGAGATAAGTGAGGAGGGAGATAAAACAAAAACCAGAGGGAATACTAAAAGCAGAGAAAAAAATGAATGCCAAATCAGCTGACAACCTTACGAGTATAAATATATTTTCACAATTCAGACTCTAATAATTACAGGTCCATTTAAATTAACTGGAAAACAAGGTGCATATTTAGTCCTGTGCTGCCATATTATACTCATCATCCCCAAAGTGGGTCCTTACTGAGATGTATGTATCCCAGGTTTTATTTTCCATAAATTGATAATTATTTTCTACCACCTATGGGAGATGTCTGTGTTCAGCAAAATATCCTTTCCCCAAGAAATTAAGAAAAAGAATTCTCATGTGATCCTATAAAAATGGATATTGTGAAATTGCTTATTAAATCAAAAATATATTTTGAGATTTACTCAGCTTAAGGTTTTCATTTATGTGCAGTTGTCAAGTTGTTTGGGTATTTGATATTTTTCACATTGCTTATTCATATGCCAAGTGATAGGCAATCTATGTTCAGCATTTTCTTTTCTTTCTTTTTTTTAAAAATCTCATTTATTTTTTGGCTGCGTGGGTCTTCGTCGCTGCATGCGGGCTTTCTCTAGTTGCAGTGAGCAGGGGCTACTCTTCGTTGCAGTGTGCAGGCTTCTCATTGCAGTGGCTTCTCTTGTTGCGGAGCGTGGGCTCTAGGTGCGCAGACTTCCGTAGTTGTGGCACGTGGGCTTCAGTAGTTGTGGCTCGCGGGCTCTACAGCGCAGGCTCAGTAGTTGTGGCGCACGGGCTTAGTTGCTCCGTGGCATGTGGGATCTTCCTGCACCAGGGCTTGAACCTGTGCCCCCTGCATTGGCAGGCAGATTCTTAACCACTGCGCCACCAGGGAAGCCCCTATGTTCAGCATTTTCAATACCCATCTCAACTTTACCCAGTTCCCATTGCTTCTTATGTATTTGTTTATTCATTTGTTCATTCACTTATTCACAATTCAACAAATGAAGTTAATGAGTGTCCACTATTCTAGAATCAGGAGATGCATTTGTGTACTGTTTTCCCCATTAACTATTTCCTTATTTTTATCATCTTTGTATCTCTTCAGTGCCTAGGACTGTGCTTTACATGGTCTGATAACAGAACCTACTAGTGTTGTTGGTCAATAAATATTTTTAAAGCATCTGTGGTGTGTTGAATGCTAAGCTACATGATGAATAGTATCAGCTAAAATCATTGTCGTTGCTTAATAATTCTTTACCATCTAATGCTAGAGTTAACCTAGCAGAAAGACAAGATAAGAGATGTTTAAGCCCTAAATTTCATGGGAAAATGTCCATTGTGCCCTTTTAAACTCATTTTCTGAAAAATTTCTTCCAAGGCTTCTACTTGTTTTGCAAGTAAGTAAGGATAAAGGAAGGACTCTTGGAAAAGAGGTTGGGATGATTAAAATGCTGCCTAGGGGGTTAAATAACAAATGGAAACAGTGGGAGGGAAAGGGGGCAAGTGGAGGGAAGGAAGAGTGAGAAGCTGAGGTGGGTCCAGATGAAAACTACAGAGCAGAAGGAACTGCCTTGGAGAGACCGAAGTGTTCACGAGTTTGTCACCTCTGATTCTAATCAATTGATTACTCGTCTTCTTCCCCACAGACTGTAGATCCACAAAGCCCGTGACCCTGTTTGCCTTGGTGCAGGTTCAATAAACATTCATTAAATGAATGGCCAAGAGTAAAGGTTCTGAAAGTAAGAACCCTACATTTATACAATGCTTTTCACCTTTCAAAACACGATACACATCTGTATCCTGATAGAACACTTTGCCCACACCTAAGGAGACATGTATGAGGCTGTTCAGTACATCGCTGTTTGAAACAGTGAAATGTTGGGAGCAATCTCTGTGCCCTTAATTAGGGAATGGATATATAAATTGTGGTATATTCTCACGGTGTAGCATTAAAAGAAATAAACTACATGTCCATATCTCTCAAACAGGATAGATCTTAAAAATATAATGTGTGTGATCATTTCGTAATGTATAAAAATATGGAATCACTATGTTGAACACCTGAAATTAATATAATATTGTATGTCAATTATAATTCAATAATATATATATAATATGTGAAAAAGCATAGAATTACAAGTACAATATACTATATATAATATATATATAAACACAGCTTTATTGAGACAATTCACACACCATACAATTCATTTAAAGTATACTATTTAATGGTTTTGATATATTACCTTATTAATTTTAAAGAATTGTGGTAAAATACATGTAACATAAAATTTACCATTTTAATAATTTTTAAGTGTAAAATTCAATGGCATTAATTTTTTTTAATTTAACTTATTATTTTATATTGGGGTATAGTTGATTTACAATGTTGTGTTAGTTTCAGGTGTAGGGCAAAGTGATTCAGTTAAACACATACATATATATATCCATTCCTTTTCAGATTCATTTCCCATATAGGTTATTACAAAATTCAATGCCATTAATTATTTTCACAATGTGCACCCATCACCACTATCTTTTCCAAAACTTTTTTGCTCCCTAAACAAAAATTCTGTAACTATTAAGTAATAATTACCCCTGTGCCTCCCCACAACCCCTAATAATCACTAAGCAACTTCCAGTCTCTGTGACTTTACCTATTCTATGTACCTCATATAAATAGAATCATACAATATCTGTCTTTTTGTGTCTTGCTTATTTCATGTAATATAATGTCTTCCAGATTCATCTATGAATCTTGTATCAGAACTTCAATACTTTTTATGGCTGAATGATATTCTATTATATGTATATACCATATTTTGTTTATTCATTCATCTGTTGATGGGCACTTGTTTCCACTTTTGGCTATAATGCCGCACTGAACATTGGCATGCAAATAACTGTTCGAGTCCTTGCTTTCAATTTCTTTGGGTATGTATCTAGGAATGGAGTTGCTGAATTGTATGGTAATTATATGTTTAGCTTTTTTAAGGAACTGACAAATAGTTTCATTTGTGTATTTTTTAAAACACAAAATACTTCTATACCAGATAGATAGATAGATAGATAGATAGACAGATAGATAGATAGATAGAGACATATGTTTGGTCTAATGGATATACTGAAAATATACTCATAGAGATCATTTTGGTGGTAGGGATTGATATGAGGAGAGAGAAAAAACTAGGCTAGGAGTGGTCAAAGAAAACATTAGTTTTATCTGTAGTGCTTCCTTTCATTTTTTAGAAGGGCCACATTTACATACATTATTTGCAAAATTATTTTAAAAATAGGAAAGAGAGAAGTAAATTTGACAGAACATCAACAGTTGTTAATTTGAGGAAGAAGGTATATCCATGTTATACTGTTCTTTATACCTTTCTTATTAATTAGGAAAAGACAAATTTTTCTAAAAAGTACAATATCACTGGATCCATATCAAAATTGGTGAAGGAGATAGGACCATGATATTATCCTCATTATAAAGGGTAGAATTCTGAAATAGATAGTGGTAGACCAGAACCAGGACTAGTGCTCTGGTCTGCTTAGTAGAGGGCTTGGATTGGAAAGGGAGGCTGAGAAGGTGAACACACTTCAATGCTGTGTGCCACAACCCCTAAAATTGCCTACTTCATTTGTTCCCCATTTTTAATGGTAAGAAGACATTTCTGTTTTGAAGTCTACTGCTTTCATGAGGCAACATGGAGGAAGAAAGGATAAGGTTCACTAAAGCAGGAGGATAGAGTGATGAGAGGCAAGGCTGGGGGACAAGATAATAACTGAGAACAGTGGATAGGAAATGAGGGAAGTGGAGGAAAGGGAGGATCTGGGTAAATGGCCATTTGTAGCAGGCCATTTGCACCCAGTGAAAGATGAGATGGATTCTTCCATGTCTTGATTTCCTCCTAGCACCTCTTACCCCTTCCCACTATTAATCACTATTAATTAATCACTATTTCCGTGCTAAGTGATTGAGTGGGCAGGTATGTGTGATGTGTGTATTGCAGGTAAGGAAAATGAAGGACATGGGGAGCCTGGAAGGAATGTGGGATGTGAGATAAAAAGCCAGTTAAATTAAGAACAAATTGTCAGACTTCCTTGGTGGTGCAGTGATTAAGAATCTGCCTGCCAATGCAGGCGACAGGGGTTCGAGTCCTGGTCCAGGAAGATCCCACATGCCACAGAGCAGCTAAGCCTGTGCGCCACAACTACTGAGCCTGCGCTCTAGAGCCCGCGAGCCACAACTACTGAGCCTGCGTGCCACAACTACTGAAGCCTGCGCACCTAGAGCCTGTGCTCCACAACAAGAGAAGCCACTGCAATAAGAAGCCCGCGCACTGCAACAAAGAGTAGTCCCTGCTCGCCGCAACTAGACAAAGCCTATGCACAGCAAAGACCCAATGCAGCCAAAAATAAATTTAAAAAATAATAAAATAAATAAATTTAAAAAATAAGAACAAATTGTCATCACTCTGAAGTAGACCAACTGTTGGCTGTCAGATCATTCACTGCCGATGCTTTGTTCAGTATACATCTTCCAGACACTAATAAAATGAGTAAACAAAAATGTCCAAATTCCTCAATAACATTGCTTTTTTCACATCCTTGCCATGGAAAAGAATGGACCCTAGATAGCTTCATAACTAATTTGTGCAATATAATTAAGTCTTTTTTGTTTCTAATGTCTTTAAGTTACTAGTTTTGGAGACATGAAAAGCATCAGAGCTGAGAACAAAGAACTCTTCACTCACAAATGTACTTATTTTCAGCTGAAGGAATTAGAATAATCTAAGAAGGAAAGGAAAGTTATCTGTGGTTATGAGTTCCACCCACACACTGCCAGCAAATTCATTTTTCTCAAGCCCAGGGTTGAATACATCATTTCTCTATTCAAATTTCTTTCGTTGACAAAAGCAGTATCCCTCCCAAAAATTGCTCAAAATTATCTTGGTATTTCTTAAGAAAAGGAACTCCAAGTTCAAATTTTAGGAAATGATAAACAAAATTTCTAACTGCAGAACTTTAAAAAATTAATCTGAAGCATGAACCTCCATCGTGTGGAACAATTCTGAAACTTATTTAACCAAAATACTCCCTTCTCCTTATCCACCCGCCCTCCCCCAAGAAAAAAAACCATCTACAACTTTTCATGCAATTAGAATTCTGTGAGACATAGTTTGAAAACCTTGACCTACCCTATGAAAATCAGACCTGGGTGTAAGTCCCTGATCAACTGCTTACTAACTGAGTGATATTATGCAAACAACTTAATTTTTCCTATTTCTGTTTGCTTATTGTAGAATGGGATAATAACCTTTCCAGCGTTGTTGTGAAGATTAATTGAGATAACATTGTTATCCTAGGATTTAGACCTTAACTTGCTTTTCCAGCCTTCTGAAGAGAGCGGGAACCAAAGAGTGAAGGGCCCTATAAGCCGTAAGTTATTGGAAGTAATCGAAGGGTTTTAAATAGGAATAAGCAGTTTGAATTCTCCTGGCCTTGCTAGGGCAGCTTGGTCATATCTCCAGAGGCTCCTCATGCCTTGCCCTTATTTTGGCAAATATAAATCCTACTTATCGGGACTTCCCTGGCGGTGCAGTTGTTGGGAGTCCACCTGCCAATGCAGGGGACATGAGTTCAAGCCCTGGTCCAGGAGGATCCCACATGCCACAGAGCAACTGAGCCCCGTGAGCCACAACTACTGAGCCCGTGTGCCCCAACTACTGAAGTCCGTGCTCCAAAACAGGAGAAGCCCCTGCAATGAGAAGCCCGCACACTGCAACGAAGAGTAGCCCCCGCTCGCCACAACTAGAGAAAGCCTGCGTGCAGCAACAAAGACTGAAAGCAGCCAAAAATAAAATGAATAAATTTATAAAAAAATAAAAATAAAATAAATCTTACTTATCACTCAAGGTCCTGCTTAAAAGCCTCTTTCTCAACAATGTCTTCATCTACTCACTCCCGCACAGGCAGTTCAAAAATTCTTCTTGTAAACTCTATCACCTTTTTTCCATATCTTTCTTTAGCACTCACCTCTTGCCATTACAGATCAGAGTTATTTATGTGGTGCTGTATTCATTTCCCTAACTAGTATCCTTTTAAGGGTAGGGTCCTTACCTTGTCCCATCCTTGTAAGTATAATACCGTGATCTGTAGTATTCACTACATATTTGTCAAAGATAAACATGTTTATCACTTTATAGTTCATAAAGTGGCTTTCTAATGACATCACTGAAAATAAATATAAAAAGAATTGATTTTCTCCCATTAGCAGAAATCTACAAGTTTAGAGCTCTTTCCAAAAGCAATTTCTACCAGAGTATCATCTGCTGCCCTCCTGTGTTTGATACAAATATTATTCTATACCAGTACAGAAAAAGAGTAACAGGTTCAAGTAAATTTATGAACTGCATTTTGTTTACTTTCAAATTTTCCAATGGAGTTTTTCCACATAAATTATTATACCCATTAAAATTATCTTTATGCAATATATTTCAAATTACATTTTTTTACTTAGAGTTATATAAGAACTTGCACACTGGTCTGATATTCCTTCATTAGAACCTACTAAACTTTTAATATTTCCATTTTTCATCTGAGACAGTAACTTATTTCAAATTATTCTAATATGATTTTCATATACTAGACCTGCTTGGGCAACAGTATATTTAAGACTTTGTACTTTGCAACTAGAAAGACTTGGTTTAAATCCTGGCTTAGCCACATAGTAATTGTGTGACCTTGGGCAAATAGCTTTTCTGAAGCTGTTTCATCTGTAAAACAAAGATAATACCTCCCAGAGATCACATAAGATAGAACACTTAGTACACCATAAAAGCTAACAATATGTTAGCTATTATTACTATCTAAGAAGCATGTTTTCAAATATCTCTTTTCTTTGGTCTGACCTACTCTGGTGAACTTGAAGACTGCCTAAAACATAAATTAGAGTATTGTCTAGATTAAGCCCTATCTTTCCACATTCAACACTCAACATTTATTGAACACTTGTGATGTGCCAGCACAATTCTAGACACTTGAGCTATATCAGGTAATAAAACAGACCAAAATCCTTGTCCCTATGAATCCTAACAATATAAACCAAGCCAGTTCATGGTGGTCTTTAGGTTACTAACTTTCTTCTAAATTCTTGCAGTTCTTTATTTTCCACATTACTCATTTGATTCTTATTTATTTATTTTTGGCTGCATTGGGTCTTCGTTGCTGTGCACAGGCTCTCTCTAGTTGCAGCGAGCAGGGGCTACTCCTCGTTGTGGTGCGCGGGCTTCTCGTTGCAGCGGCTTCTCTTGTTGCAGAGCGCGGGTTCTAGGCACGTGGGCTTCAGTAGTTGCAGCTCATGGGCTCAGTAGCTGTGGCTCGTGGACTCTGGAATGCAGGCTCAGTAGTTGAGGCCCACGGGCTTAGCTGCTCCATGGCATGTGGGATCTTCCCGGACCAGGGATCGAACCCGTGTCCCCTGCATTGGCAGGCGGATTCTTAACCACTGTGCCACCAGGGAAGTCCTCATTTGATTCTTTATATAAGCTACCCCATACTAAATATCCAGTGCCTTCTTCTCTACTTCCAATTCAGGTTGTCATCTCTCTTGGTCTACTGCTACAGACTCCAATGAGGGACAAGGGCTCACTCTCATGCCAATTTTGTAAGGATGGGGATTTACAGTTTGACTCTCTCCTACTCTTTATGGGGGGAAAAGCATTTATATTGATACTTTTATTTAATTGCTGACAATTACAATCTGTTCTCTATTACATTACCTATATCTGTTCTCAACACAGCAGCCAGAAAGATCCTCTGAAACAGCAGTTCAGTTGTTTTCCTTGAAGTGATGGCCCATCTCATTCATTTATGGAGAAAATATCTGCTAAATACTCAAGTCTAAATAACTATAGTTTAATCTGTCAGTCTCTCAGTTTTATTTTCAAGTGAAAATGGTAGGAAAGGAACTTCAGCGATCTGTGAAGTCAACACTATTTTCTTAATAATACTAAGATTTTATTCGCCATTTTCACTGTGTTAACATTTGTACAGATGGTACAAAAGCAACAGTGAGTAAAACTACTAGCACTTAGCATCAATCAAGATAGTGGCACCGAACTACTGGAAGTCACTGTATTCTCCACTGCCATGTACTCTCAATAAAAACAAAATAATAAAATCAACTCAGCTTCACTTCAGAATGTCCTTGATGAAGCAATAAAACGTACTGATTTTATGAACTCTTAGCCCATGAGGACACATCTTTTTAAATATTTCTCATGACAAAATTGGTAGTATGCATAAAGCATTTCTGCTGCCACCAAAGCACAACGGTTTTCTCAAGAAAAAGCACTTGCTATTGAGTTACAAACTCAACTGGCTTTTTTTTCTTAAGGAACATCATTTTTACTTGAAAGATTGACGAACTGCAGTTACTCAGGGTATTTGACAGATATTTTCTTGAAAATGAACCAAATGGGCCTGTCACTTCAAGGAAAACAGCAGACAGTATTTGCTATCAGTGACCAAATTTAAGCTATCAAGCAAAAACTCCAAATTGTGGAAAACTTATACCACCGCTGTTAGTTTTTCAGCTTTCAAATACTATAAGACTTTCCTGATGAGATCAGTGGTGATACTAATAATATGTACGAAGTACATATTGTGGTATGTTGACACAATGACATGTGTCAACACTTAGAGGGCCTGTGTAACTCAGTGAGCCAACACTTTCCAAATGAGCAATGCAAGATATTTCAAAATCACGTATGGGTAAAAGATCCACAAAGTTCAAGATAGATTAATGAATTTTAATGTAATAGAGAATGAAAAGTTGATTGACCGGACCCCATGTTGTAACTAATTTCTAAGCAATTACCACTTGTTGGGTTTTGCTAGAGTGTCAAAGAATATCCACAATTATTCGAAAAGGCTATTAAAATATTTCTCCCTGAGGCTTCCCTGGTGGCGCAGTGGTTAAGAATCCGCCTGCCAGTGTAGGGGACCCGGGCTTGAGCCCTGATCCGGGAAGATCCCACATCCCTCGAAGATACTACTGAGACTGCCACAACTACTGAGCCCGCGTGCCACAACTACTGAAGCCCACACACCAGAGCCCATGCTCCACGACAAGAGAAGCCACTGCAATGAGAAGCCTGCACGCCACAATGAAGAGTAACCTCCGCTCTCTGCAACTAGAGAAAAGCCCACATGCAGCAACAAAGACCCAACGCAGCCAAAAATAAATAAATAAAAAATTAAAAAAAGATTTCTCCCTTACTATATATTTACGTGAAATGGCTTTTTTAAAATACTTCAACCAAAACTTCATATCCCAATAGTTTGAATGCAGAAGCAGATACAAGAATCCAGCTGTCTTATCCTAAGCCAGACATTGAAGACATCTGCAAAATTGTTTAAAAAAAAAAAAAGCACCATTTTTCTCACGAAATTATTTGTTTTGGAAAATAGTTATTTTTCATAAAAAATGTTTTTGTTAACATGTAATGGTTTTATTATTATTTAAAAATGAATTACAGGTATTTAAAATTTTTCTCAGTTTTGATTTCTAATTTGGTGACCAGCAACAGCTATAACCTTCTAAAACAAAAGCTCTGTGGGGTCTTCGAGAATTTTAAGAATGTAATGGTGTTCCAAGGCCAAAATGTTTGAGACCCACTTATCTGAAATATGTCAGATCGTATCATTTAATAATCTTCCAATGGCTCCCGAACTTTTCAGGGTAAAATCCACAAGTCTACACTGGACTACCGGGCTCTACTCTTATCTGTTTCCTCTCCATAATCTATCCCTGTACTCTTTCCCTTGCTCACTCCCTTCAGCCATACTTGTTTCTTTGCTGTTCCTCCAACAAGTCAGACACAATCCTGTGTTAGGAACGTTGCACTGAAGTTCCCTCTGCCTGGAAAGTAATATCCCTAGTTTTTGCATGGCTATTTCCCTCACTTCCTTAAAGTTTCTGCTCAAATGTCACCTTCTCAATAGTCTAACATGAGCGTCCTGTTTAAAACTGCAACCCTACTGCTACTCCCATTCTCCACAGCACCTTCTAACATTTGCTTACTTATGTCTACAGTTCGTGGGGCCTCCTGCTCCCCCAACTAGTGTAATACAAGCCCCTAAAGCTTGGGAAATGCCTGCCACATAGCGCTCAACAGATATTTGTTGAATGGTGAATTAATGAAAGAACTCGTTTTGACACCTTGTCAATTCTCGAGACACGTCCACAAAGTCCCAAAAGAAAGAGAGGATGCAATTTACAGAGAGAGGGCAATGCCAGCAAAGATATTTTTGAATGAAAGAAAAAGAAGGGATACAATGATCACAAACCTCAATACTGAAAGCGTTATGGGCCTGAAAAAAGCTCTTGGGAAAAGTCGGGGATGGGGAACATTCTAAAGGTTGTGCAGGACGCATTTAAGTGTCCGGCAATGAACGCTGGTCCTGCACTGCCGCTCAACCCCTCCGTAACCCTCCCCTTATTTATCCCCCCACCATCCTCCCGCCTCCCCTGAAACCACAGTTCCAGAGCCGTCCCTGGACCCCTCCACCAAAACACAAGTAGTCCACACCAAGAGACTGAAACATTTCCAAACTTTATGGAAAAAACAACAACGACAATCAACTAGCCGAAAACGAGCCTCTAAATCCCGTCTCACTCCAGTGCCGTCTTCTCTAACGTTTGCTGGCTTTAGACTCTCTCCACCGTCCGGTAACAGTTTTCAGGGGTCCTGACGGTCTCCCAACGCTGTGTTCCACAAGAAAACAGGGTCCACAGGAAGGCAGGTCAGGCGGGACGCCCCCAGTAAGCACCTCTGCACAAGTAAAACACGAGAAGCAGAGGCATGGAAAATCAGTCCCCTTGGGGGAGGAACACGCGGGAACGACGGCAAACCGGCGGAACTCAGGGAGAGGTGCTCACGTACAGCGGTGACATGGCGGGGTCTCAGTTCTCCTCCGGCTTGTCGGCTGGCGGGCCGCAAGGCTGCAGCATCTTCTCCATCAAGTTGAAGCGGACTCGCGCTTTGCTCTCATTCTCGGCAATGGCGAAGTAGTTGAGAAGGTCGAAGTGGCCCATGTAGGAGCAGTAGGAGTCGCGGTGCTGGTTCACCAGCCACTCCCACTTGGTGGTGTCGGCGTGGCCGGTGCCGATGTACTTGGACTGCAGATGCTCTAGCTGGCTGTGGATGGTGTAGCGGTCCGTCATTTCGCCGCTCTTCCCTTTGCTCCCAGGTCAGAGGCCGCAGACGACAAGGAACTGCTCTGGGGCTTCAAACCGGAGAGGGGCCACCTGGCGTAACCTCCGGAGCCGCGCTGTCGCAGACGGATGGCGTCACATCTACGAAGTAGTGCAAACTCCCGGTCCCAGGGCTCAGAGGCGGAAGCGGAAGTGTATTCTGTCACCGAATTGGAGTTGCCCAGGCGACGCTACCACTGGGCCGCCCCTATAGAGAGCCCCGCCCCCTTCGCAGAGCGTTGCATCCTGGTCTAGTTAGTGGCCCTTTTCTAACAGGAGCTTTGCATACTGGGACTTGTGGTCTCCGAGAGGTGGTGAGCGCAGGCTTCTTGGCACCCCTGAAGGATGTTTAAAAGACGGTGGGCGGCCTAAGGGAGCACGGTGTCTGGGAGGTGTGAAGCATCCTCCGGCGGTTTGGGGCTGAGTGGAAACGAGAAACTCTAATAGGACAGGGCTATAAGCTCCTGGGCAAATAAACTCTTGCTGTAATTCCGCTTTCGAAGCTAACGAGGCACAGTAGCCCCTTCACAACCAGGGGTGGACCACGCTGAAGTCAGGAGACGCGAGTTCTGGTGCCAACCAAGTATCTTACAAGTTGTGTGGAAAGTTATTTCAACGCTTGCAGGGCCGCCGTTTCCTGCCTGGTGACAAAAGTACACCAGTTCCGACACGTTCCGGCGCCCACATCAAGCCCCTCCTTCCTCTTAAGCTTCTAATTTTGACATCCTCCCTCCAGCTTCTCACCCCACCCCACACGCCCTCAGCCTATACTTCCTTCTCATCTTTCCGTGCGGCTCGCCTCTCCATTTCTCCGTAGGAACTGTTCCCACCGCTTGGAATGCTTTTGTTCCCCTGGCAAACATTTCTCCCTTTAAGTCAGCTCGAAAGTATCTCCTTGAAATTGCCTTTGGCTACTCCAGACAGATGTAAATTCTTCCTCTTTTTATCCTGTACGTCTCTTTGTTAGTATCACTTTATAACCAATATTTGGTTTAAGAACTTCCTCACGCGAATACAAACTACTTGAAAAATTGTTTACTTTCTTCGATGATGTCTTGTATCATAAGCTTCTTTTATGATATCCTCATAGCCTGGCAGAGATTGTTTCTCAAAAAACGTTTGATGAATGGATAAACAACTGCATGACAGCCAAATAGAACTCTTTACTAGGTGAAAGATAACTTTAAAATATTTTTATTCTGGTACAAAGTTGCAGTTATGTTGGACCAGTAAGTCTAGAGAGCTAATGTACAGCATGATGATTTAAATACATTCAACTTTATTTTTTTGTTTGCTTTTTGTTTTTGCGGTACACGGGCCTCTCACTGCTGTGGCCTCTCTTGTTGTGGAGCACAGGCTCCCGACGCGCAGGCTCAGTGGCCATAGATCACGGGCCCAGACGCCCCGCGGCATGTGGGATCTTCCCAGACCGGGGCACGAACCCGTGTCCCCTGCATCGGCAGGCGGACTCTCAACCACTGCGCCACCAGGGAAGCCCTCAACTTTATTTTTTTTTTTAATTTTTTTAAATTACAAAAATATTCCTTATGGGATCAGATAAATGCCAGTATCAAAAATGAAAAAAAAATGTTGCCCCTTCAGTTTAAACTCTGTTATAACAAATGTATCATTCCTAAAACGTAGAGACTATTATAAGGCATGCCTGTGGATTTACCATCCAGATATACCAAACCTTGCCATTTTGCCATTTTTGTTCCCAACTTTGTTATTTTGTTTTGGTTTTGTTTTTTAAAGAAATAAAACTGTACAAATGAACTTGAAAATTTCTTTGTATTCCCCTCCCTAATTTATTCACTTCAGGATCCTGTCTTGAATCTAGAATTAATTATCCTGATCCTGTGTTTTTGATTGTTGAAAGTTTGTATATCCATAAACAATAGATGTTTTTGTTATGCATGTTTAAAAGCATCATATAAACGACACTATGTATGTATTGTTATGAAAGTTGTTTTTTTCCTCGTCAGTATCCCTGTTGATATATGTAGCCTTAGCTATGTGTTTTATCTAGCTTTTTAAAAAATGTTTATTGGCCTGTTATATTCCTGCTTCTGTGAATTGCATATTCATATCCTTTGCTCATTTTCTTATTGGGATGTTTGTCTTACTAATTTTTAAAGAGATCTTTAAATAATCAGGATACTTTGCTTGCCAGTTATTTGCAATGAAAATATTTTTTTTCCAGTCTGGGGCTCATCTTTACCCTTTCTTTATGGAAAGAGGGTATCTCTTGTTACACTGAAGTTAAGTTTAAAGTAGTCAGATGTATCAGCCTTCCTTTATGGTTTGTGCTTTTTGCATTGGGTTTAAAAAATGAAAATAAACAAAACTCTCTTCTACTCTGGGACCATAAAAAATAGTTTCCTTCATTTTCTTTAAAAAGTTTTAGAATTTTGCTTTTTCATGTTTAGGAACTTAATCCACCTGGAAGTTTTTGTTTTGTTTTGCTTTACGGATCTATATATGGCTAACTAGTTCCCAGTGATAACCAATCACTCATTATACATTCTTTCCCTACTCATCTTTAATGCTTCTGTTGTACATGTGTAGGTCTGTTTCTGGGCATTCTATTCTATTAGGCTCTTTGTCTGTACCCATACCAGTAACACAAGATCTTAATTATTGTAGCCTTACAGTAAGTCTTGATATCTGACAGGGTAAAATCCTGTACCTTCTTTCATAAATGTCTTAACTATTCTTTGTTGTATTTTTTTTTTTTTTTCCTTTTGCGGTACGCGGGCCTCTCACTGTTGGGGCCTCTCCCGCTGCGGAGCACAGGCTCCGGACGCGCAGGCCCAGCGGCCATGGCTCACGGGGCGGCACGTGGGATCCTCCCGGACCGGGGCACGAACCCGTGTCCCCTGCATCGGCAGGCGGACTCTCAACCACTGCGCCACCAGGGAAGCCCTGTCTTAACTATTCTTGATCCTTTGCTCTTCCACATGAATTTAGAATTGTCAGTAAAATCCTCATGGAAATTGTGATTGAGTAATCAAATAAAGCCATGAAAATTAATATTATTTCTATATCATTAAGAATGATTCTAAGGATATGAGAGGAAAAACCTCAAATTCAAAGACCTTTGGAGCTAGATGGGAAATACATTTAAATGTATTAATTAAGAGCCAAGGTATATTAGTTACCTAGGGCTGCCAAAACAAAGTACCAAGAACTGAGTGTCTTAAATAATAAATTATTTCCTCACAGTTCTGGGGGCTAGAAGTCCAAGATCAAGGTGTTGGCAGGCTTGGTTTCATTCTGAGGACTGTCTCCTTGTCTTGCAGATGGCCATCTTCTCTTTGTGTCTTCACAGGGTTTTCCCTCTGTGTGTCTGTGTTCTAATCTCCTCTTCTTAGAAAGACACAAGTCATATTGGATTAGAGTCCACCCATATGACCTCATTTCACATTAAGGTCCTATCTCCAAATGCAGTCACATTCTGAGTTACTAGGGGTTAGCAGTTAAATGTTTGTTGGGGACTTTAACCCCACCATTTGACGGGGCTGGGGCACAATTCATCACTGTTTTATACAGTGATGTGGAATATATGAGAACTTTAAAAAACATATTTGTAAATTTAATTAATTAGATTTGTGAAAATAATTTAAGTACATGAGAAGGTTTGATTTGTTAGGTCAGACAATTGCAATACTTGAAAGGAAAATTGAAATATTACATTAAAAGGTATGGTATAAAATGTTTAAGAGTAAAAATTTGGAGTGAAACTAAATTTTATCCAAAAGCCTCTTAAAAGTGATTGTGAAAATTTACTAAGCTAATAAATAGTTTAGGTTTTTTGCTGAGCTTAAATGCTTAAGGAAAGAGATTTTCAATTTATAACTTTAATAAATTGAACATTAACTTTTAAAATCTAAATAAATCTCTGAATAGTATTTTGTACTCTTAGTGCCCCAAATGACTCTCAAAGACATCAAAAAAAACCCTTCCATGTATCAAGATCAGCTTACAGATAACACAGAAACCCTGCTTCACATTTAATTGTAGTTACATTGAATTTATAGATTTATTTGGGGAGAATTGTCATCTTAACTATATTGAGTTTTCTCATCTATGCACATAGTAAATATTTCCATTTATGTAAGTCTACTTTTTTGACTTTAAATAAAGCTTATATAATTTTCTCCATATGGATCTTTCACGTCGTCTATTAGATTTATTCCTGGGTATCTGCTATATATATTTAAAGATGTTCCTTATGAGTCTTAAATTGTCACCTAGTAAAGAATATCACATTTTCTTACACTTCTTGTAAATAAAGACTTTTGGTTTGGAACCAGTGGCCTTGTTGGCAAGACATGCCAGGAGAGCTGTTACTATTTCCAGTCCCAAGATACTACCTCAAGTGGATCCTGCCTGTTAGGTTGCTTCAATGTAACTATCAAATGCCATCGTACAATTTGGCATTTGAGTAAGGAAAATAAGCAAGACAAGATGCCAGTGGAAAGGATATAGAATAAAAGAATGTATAAGGAAAAGAAAAAATATATGTTTTTAGATAGAAAATTACATTTTGTCTAGTCTATTTTTTAAGTCTGCAAATGTGACGTAACAGTCTTCTCTTTTCATCTTTTCTTGGTCTGTCTTTAAAGCTGCGGGCTTTAACATTTTTTTAAAGTCACTTAATATTTTGAATGGTCAAGGCATTGTTCAAAACCAAAAATGTATACAAAGGAATGCAGTTCCCAACATGTGCTCACTTCCCATGCCCATCCTCAGTAAGTAACCATTGCCATGCATATCTTATTTATCCTTCCGGAGATTTTTAAAATGAAAACACAATTATATATGATATATTTATTTAAGTATATACAGATATATGTGATATTTTACCCCTTTTAAAATTTAGATGGTAGCAAAATGCTCACCATAGTTCTCTACTTTGACTTTTTTGTTTGCTTTTTGTTTTATTTTCTTTGACATATCATGGTGATCATCTCATATGAGTACATAAAAATCTTCCTTATTCTTTTTGGTTTTTTTGTCTTGTTTGAAAGCTGCATACTATTCCACTGTATGGGTGTATTATACTCTAAATAACTACCCTCTTATTGATTGTCAAAGATCTTGTGTATCCAGAAATTATATTTAAATTTTATTACTATTGCAGAAAAATACAAAGTTCAAATTGAAATGAACAAAAATAACATCTCATTTGGTGAAAAATTATTTTAGATACCCTTTTTCTGTAAGCAAGTTTTAAAGTTATAAAAGGATTTTCTGTACGTACAGGTGTTGATATCATGTTTCACACTAGGGGTCGCCAAAACAGTATTTAAGGCCAACAAACAGACCAGTGCCAGAGAACATTTTATAATTAGGAACCTTGAGCTTCTCAACCATGGTAAGCAGGAAAGTTACATTGTGACTGAAATGCTGAAGACAAAACTTTGGTTTGCTGTGTTTTCAAAGGCAACTATACTGATAATTTAGGAGAAAAGCAAGCAATCTTTCCCTTATCATCATACGTATTTTACTTCGGGGTTTTATGTTTAGCTGGATTAAGTGATGATGTGGAATTTAGGTGATATGGAATCTAGGGAATTTTTAAAAAGAAGTTTGCTGGGCATGATCCTATTTTGCTGTGGTCAAAAATGTCTTTAGCTTCAGCTTTTCTTTTGCCAGCTACCATGGGTTTCATATATCTGAGCAGACCTAGAACCCTCAATTTTTGGAGGGTTTTATCTCTAATTGGGCATATACTTCAAAAGGATAAAGTGTTCTGTACTTTTAAAATTCTCCTAGAGCAGATATGATTGCCATGGGCATGTATTCAATAACTTTTCACTTGAGAATTTATAGGCTGGTCCTTCTCTGTTTAGTGATAACATTCAATCACAAGCTGGTGTCATTTCTGAACAAAAATTTCTCACGGGAGAAATTTCACAAAGGAACTTTGAAGTATTAGGTACATGTTCCATTTGTTGCAGTAATATGAAATCTTGCAGCACTAAGATTAATGATTGACATAGGTACTGAATCAATATTCAGTGAAAAAATGAGTGAATGATGAATGTTCACGATAGCACCTTAAATGACAACAAAAGATTGGAAACAATTTTGGTGACAACAGTAAAGGAATAGTTACATAAATCATGCTGTAAACTGGCATATCTCATTTGAACATAAGTTCCTTTGAAATACGTAACTCTTTTCTCCATTATATTAGCATAGTGATTTACCCATTGTCGGCACTCAATAAATACTCATTGAATTCGATTAACACACTGGATTAAGCATGGATATGCCCCCAAATCTCAAAGCATTCCCCGGGAGTTGGGACTATCCACCTCAAAGTCATGACCATCCTTTACTTTAAGCCTAAAATATGTGGATTTGGGGGGAACAACTTTTTCTATGGAGTTAATGTCGGTAAAAAAGACCCATGACAAGGCTTTACAAAATTATGAATATATTAAATTTTAACCGTTTTAGAGTTGCTTCCATCAGTTATCTATATAGAGTGCAAGGAATAATTTTTCATAGCTGAGTCAGTTCAGCTGAGGTCCTTGAACATCAGTAATCAAAAATTAGCATACGGAATCTGAGAACAAGAAGTGAAATGGATTGGGGAGGAGGGATAGATTGGGAATTGGGGATTGACCTGTATACACTGCTATATTAATATAGATAACCAACAAGGACCTACTGTTAAAAAAAAGTGAATTGGATAGGAATGACCTTCTATGCAACATTTCAGGTATCCAATTAAACATGTGATTCATTATGGTCTACATAGAGTAAAAGTCACAGGTTAACCTGGAGGATAGGAGCTGAGTTTATACCTTTCTTCTGATTTGAATTGAGAAAGTATAAGATTTGTCTAGTTCCTAGGGGAGGTTTAATGCCTGGTAGTTTTGATTCAACACAGGCAAGTTGTTTCATCTTGAATTTTTAGAAGAGAAGCCTTTGGGCTTATCAACGTATGGTTTATTTCACTTTTCACAAGTTCCACTTATTTTCATAAAACAGAAACATAGTTCAAAATCTGTATGTGTATTTTTGTGATTTTATTCATTTGTATTGTTTCTCCTTCATTTGTCACCTATGAGTGTTTAACTTAGCATTCCCCAAAGGGTCTGTGTTAATATGCTGTGTACAGTGGCCCAAAAAGAAAATGACACAGAAGCAAGCCCAATACTTTTAATGCTGTTAATTTATTTATGGTAGCTTAAAGTCAAAAAGGAATTTGGGGGATGGAACAGACTGGCACACACAGTCATGGCAAAGTACCAATGGTGCCCTTTCCCCACCTGTTCCTTTCACATTTTCTTCAGCTTATGTAAACCACTCTGCAAATGCAGTTTCAAGTCTCCCCACTTCCAACTAGGTATCTGCCTCTAACCGTCTCTTATAAAGGAATTCTTGCATTACAGCTCCTGAGGACTGCTCTAATAATAAAGTTTTAGTGAGTTAACAGTTTCAGTTGTCTGAGGAACTGATTTGTTCTATAGAAATACAAAAATATGTCCAGTCACCATGTTATTCTATGGGGCCCTCGAGAGAGCAAAACGCTGTTGGTATAGGCTTTCGTCTCTACTTTTGAGTCCCTTGATTTGTTAGGATAATCTTTATATTTGGCTTAATAGCTTTACTTTAAAAAGTCAGAAAAGCACCTGAAGTTTCGTCCTAGTTTAGGTGCAGTTCTGCCCCTAGATCAAGGCAAGAGTGGACCTGGTGTGGGGCCCCCATCACTTTAGAAGGTCCTGCTATGGCTCCCCTCTAGCTGCACCCTCCCATGAGCTGAAAAGTCCATGGGTCAAGGGGATGTACCCAATCCTTTCTGATACTCTCTTAACCCCTGGCTCAAACACACACAGACCAAGCTTCGAAACACAAATTCCAAGAATCACAGGGCTTGTGCAGTCTTCTTCCCTGGCCTGTCCTCCCAAAGGCTCACTTGCTGCTGGTGTGCACACCCCTGGGCCTGCAGAGGGCTCAAGGAATGGCTATCGGCTGGGTTATTTACTTTATGAACTCAAAGAGGCAGGTTGAGAAATTCCACTTAAGGGGTTTGGGCTTGGAAGCCACTCTTAGAGATGGTTTTTAGGACCCACGTGTCCACCTGTAGTTCAGAAAAGATTATCCTGTACCTAAATTTCCCGCAGGTCCTCTTCCCAGTCTCAAATTTCTTACTGGTAAGTAATCTTCTGGTTATAAATTGCATAATTAGTAACAATGACTTGCTCCAGGTGGTAACCTCAGTTCTCCTGAAACAGAACCTCTCTGATCATCTTCAATGTTAAAACTGCTGCTTCATTTAGTAGATGAATGACTTTTTAACCAGAGGAAGATTTATAATTAAATGCAAAGGTGATAAATTAAATCATACCATTAGTATTAATACTTTCATGTTAGGTTTAGGAATAATCTGTTTATGTATGTTATTTAAATTATTTGTAGCTTTTCCTGTGGTAGCCGCCGGGTTGAGGGGAGCGTGGCCTTCTCCTCTCCCGCCATGGCGTGTGCTCGTCCACTGATATCAGTGTACTCTGAAAAGGGGGAGTCATCTGGCAAAAATGTCACTTTGCCTGCTGTGTTCAGGCCTCCCATTCGACCAGATATTGTGAACTTTGCGCACGCCAACTTGAGCAAAAACAACAGACAGCCCTATGCTGTCAGTGGATTAGCAGGTCATCAAACCAGTGCTGAGTCTTGGGGAACTGGCAGAGCTGTGGCTCGAATTCCCAGGGTTCGAGGTGGCGGCACTCACTGTTCTGGTCAGGATGCTTTTGGAATTATGTGTCATGGGGCCCTCATGTTTGCGCCAACCAAGACCTGGCGACGTTGGCACTGCAGAGTGAATACAACGCAGAAGCGATATGCCATCTGCTCTGCGTTGGCTGCCTCGGCTTTACCAGCGCCGGTCATGTCTAAAGGTCATCGTATAGAGGAAGTTCCTGAACTTCCTTTGGTGGGTGAAGATAAAGTTGAAGGCTACAAGAAGACCAAGGAGGCTGTTTTGCTTTTGAAGAAACTTAAGGCCTGGAATGATATCAAAAAGGTCTACGCCTCGCAGTGAATGAGAGCTGGCAAAGGCAAAATGAGAAACTGTCACCGTATCCAGCGCAGGGGACCCTGCATCATCTGTAATGAGGACAACGGTATCATCAAGGCCTTCAGAAACATCCCTGGAATTACTCTGCTTAATGTAAGCAAACTGAACATTTTGAAACTGGCTCCTGGTGGGCATGTGGGGCGTTTCTGCATTTGGACTGAAAGTGCTTTTCCGCAAGTTAGAGGAGTTGCATGGCACTTGGCGTAAAGCTGCCTCCGTCAAGAGTAACTACAACCTCCCCACGCACAAGATGCTCAATACAGACCTTAGCAGAATCTTTTTTTTTTTTTTTTTTTTTGTGGTACGCGGGCCTCTCACTGCTGTGGCCTCTCCCGTTGTGGAGCACAGGCTCCGGACGCGCAGGCTCAGCAGTCATGGCTCACGGGCCCAGCCGCCTCGCCGGCATGTGGGATCTTCCCGGACCGGGGCACGAACCCGCGTCCCATGCATCGGCAGGCGGACTCTCAACCACTGCACCACCAGGGAAGCCCGACCTTAGCAGAATCTTGAAAAGCCCAGAGATCCAAAGAGCCCTCCGAGCACCACGCAAGAAGATTCATCGCCGTCTTGAAGAAGAATCCTCTGAAAAACCTGAGACTCATGTTGAAGCTAAACCCATATGCAAAGACCATGCGCCAGAACACCATTCTTCGCCAGGCCAAGAACCACAAAATCCGGATGGATAACGCAGCAGCAGCACTAGAAGCCAGATCAGATGAGAAGGGGATTCCAGGCAAGAAGCCTGTGGTGGGAAGGAAGGGAAAGGAGGCTGTCTGTGTTAAGAAGCTGAAGAAGCCAAAGAAGGCTTTGGTGGAAAAAAAAGGCCGCAGTGACCAAGAAACCAACAGCTGAAAAGAAGCCTGCTAAAAAAGAAGCCCACAGAAAAGAAACCCAGAACAGAGGAAAAGAAGGCTGCTGCATAAGCTTAAATTTGTTTATTCAGTAAAGGTCAAATCATTTTGGACAGCTAATTTTGAATAAAGACCTGATCAAAGAGGCAGTGAGAAACATGAAAAAAAAAATAATAATAAAAAAAGTATTTGTGGGCTTCCCTGGTGGCGTAGTGGTTGGGAGTCCACCTGCCGATGCAGGGGACGCGGGTTCGTGCCCCGGTCCGGGAGGATCCCACGTGCCGCGGAGCGACCGGGCCCGTGAGCCATGGCCGCTGAGCCTGCGCGTCCGGAGCCTGTGCTCCACAAAGGGAGAGGCCACAACAGTGAGAGGCCCGCGAACCGCCAAAAAAACAAAACAAAACAAAAAAAAGTATTTGTAATGCTTAAGAGACTTTTGCCTTTTAGACTATATGATAGATAAATACGGTTCTATTTATTTAAAACATGTAATTGATTTATTTGTTTTGTTTTGTGTTTTTGTATTTTTGCGGTATGGGCCTCAACTCCTTCCATTAAGAGAAGCAACTTTCTTCACCGTAGCCAAGCAAGAAACTCGAGAGATAGGCTGTCAAATATGAATGTCTCTTAGCCCAAAGGAGTGGGGTGGGAAGAGGGCTTGTGTATTTGAAGTCTCCTGAGAGCTGCACAGAGGGCTTTGCCTTCCAGGCTGCCCAGCGTGACTCCCTAGCGATGCTCATTTGTAATTCCCTACGAGGGGAAGTGTAAGAAGGGCTGAGGAGGGGGGTGTAGGGTGCAAGGCCACAGTGAGGCTTGATGAAGTGGGACCTTCCGCATTCTTGTTGCACCAGCGATCTGTCAGCTAACTGGGTATCTAGAAATGACTAAAATAGTAGCAGAGTTTAAAGCCATTGAAAAAAAACAAAGAAACAATCTGTCCATTGCTGTGGGATAGAGAAGGAAGGTATAAGCAGTAACACTAAAGGTGTTACTAAGATACTGCATTTAAGTCCGAATGCCATTCTGTCTCCACTCCTGAGACTGCCACTGCTAAACCCCAACGCATCCTTTCTATTTTATCCCCGCCTATTGTTCTGCGGTCTTTTCTTGGAACATCTTGATTGCTTTTCCTCGGTAGCTGTCAAGAAAAACCAGAAAGTTGCTCTTGGTCTTATGCATTATGGAAAGATTTTGTACCCTCATCTTCTGAGGTGCCCTATTTCTGCCATGGAAAACCTTCCCCAGGTCTTACATAGGAATGCCTGCCTTTCATTCACAAGGGACTGATTTTGGTCACTTTACAGGCGGTTTTGCTTGTGAATTGTTCGTTTGATTCTCTCACCAGCCTTAAGTCTTGGCCTTTATTCTTTCCCAATGACATGGACATTTCCCTTCCAAAGCTACCGTTCTTCCTCTCTCTGGGCCCACTGACTTCTGCAAGATTTTAAATCTATCCAGATATATTCAGGCAATGGGTTATTTAAAACCTTCATAGGTCTTTCTTCCTGTTAATGGTGGGAAGAAGATACTCAAGAACCTTGGGCTCTGAGATTTGAATTCTTTAATAATATCTAAAAAGCAATTTATGCTTCACATAAATGACTACTGACTCTGGTCTGTTTCTGATACTTTTCCAGAAAAAAGTCAGCTCTTCAGGTACACCAAAGGGGAAGAAAATTTCGCTTAGACCACTTTATAAAGTTTTGCAGAACCTCTGGACCATATTTACAAACAATTTCCAGAAGAGACTTGGAGACCTTAGGCCAGGAAGTTAAGCAGTTTGGCAGCAAAGTTTCAGCCTGCCAAATATTTGCCCAAAGGTAATGGCAAGAGTCATGTTGCTTTAATCTGTCAGGTGAAAAGTTTCTCCCAGTGAGTGCCTAAAGGGCTACAGTCTCAATTCCCACCCTTCACTCCTGTTGGACCAACTGTTAACAAAGGAGAGAGGGTGGTGGAGCTATTGGTATGAGTGCCTACAAAGCTGAGGCCAGGTGCTAGAAATACCTCCATCATTATAAAAATTTAGGAAAGCAGTAACTGTATTTAGTCATATTCCCATCAGTCTAGCTGCTTAAGTGCCTGCAAGAGCTACCTGCCAAACTCCACTTCTTATACTTGGCACGTTGCAGGGATTTGCACACGGCTTTGTCAACCAGATAGTTTTCCCTCTTTCAATTGCCCCGCTGACTTTGGAGCCAAGAAACTCATTCCATGTGACTCTATTGAGTACCTCCTGTCTCCATCCTTTAAGTGGCTTGTGGTTCGAAAGTCATTATAAGAAAGTTGTTTGGAATTCAGAGCATTTTTTCTCCCATTAAAAAAATGTCATAAATGGTGATTAGCTTTTTAAGCCCAAACATACTAACTTGTTTAACTTAGAGTGTAATGTTCTAGTTGTAGAAATGAGCTACCATTTATAACTGTGGTTTTGTTTTTGTTTTTAATACAGAAGAAAATTGTTTGTGAATTCCAAATTGGACTGTCAAGAAGAAACCTGAAGTTGCAGCGCTGGCCCTTGTGGTCCACCCCTCTCAAGCCACTCACTGCTGTCGGCCAAATGATAGGAAAATCTCTTAGCTCTACCCAAAGGCAGGGATTTCTGGAGTGGAGATGGGGGAAACAGGAGGTGGGAATATAGGCCTGGGGGAAAGAGTAAAACGTGAACTATAGCAAAAGCCTCTTGGCGGCAGTGACAGAGCTCTCTGCCTTACGTTCTTCTCATCTTTCCCCCCTTCTTTTCCTCTGTGAGGCCGTCAGCATGGGTTTACAATGCCTGGGTAGTCTGGTCACTGGGAGAAGCAGAAGAGGTGTTTCTATACATGTGAGCCTGATGGGGGTGGTCATTTGTATTTAGAAGAAATTCTATGCATTGGGGACTGCCTGTATTTGGAAGATTCAAGAATTCTTAGTATTCTTTTCTCAACTTCTAGGCTGCATTGAGAAATTATTAGTCTCTATTAAGCCTTAAAACTTTCTAAAAGTGTATTTGGTGCCAAACTTTAGTAGAGTTGTATCAAAAACAAAACATCAAACCTGTACTAACATTGCAATGTAATTTTATTTATTTATTTTATTTATTTTTGGCTGTATTGGGTCTTCGTTGCTGCGTGTGGGCTTTCTCCAGTTGCGGCCAGTGGGGGCTACTCTTCGTTGCAGTGCGCGGGCTTCTCATTGCAGTGGCTTCTCTTGTTACAGAGCATGGGCTCTAGGCACGCGGGCTTCAGTAGTTGTAGCACATGGGCTTTGTTGCTCCGCGGGATGTGGGATCTTCCTGGACTAGGGCTCAAACCCATGTCCCCTGTATTGGCAGGTGGATTCTTAATCACTGCGCCACCAGGGAAGCCCGCAATGTAATTTTGATAGGAACATTTTGTTATTTTCATAAGGCAAGATTGGGTAGAGCAGTTAAATTAAACTTAGCAATCATGTATTTTTTTTAAAGCAAAGATTAGTACATTAATTACATTAAAAGAAAGTACTTCTGCTTAACAAAATATACCATTAAAAAATAAAAATACAAGCCATAGACTGGGAGAAGATATTTGCAGCCTATGTAACCAATCAATAACAACAATAAAAAATTTGTTTCCAAATATATAAAGAACTTTTACAATTTGATTTTTTTTTTTTTTGCAGTATGCGGGCCTCTCACTGTTGTGGCCTCTCCCGTTACGGAGCACAGGCTCCGGATGCGCAGGCTCAGCGGCCATGGCTCACGGGCCCAGCCGCTCCGCGGCATGTGGGATCCTCCTGAACTGGGGCACGAACCCGTGTCCCCTGCATTGGCAGGTGGACTCTCAACCACTGTGCCACCAGGGAAGCCCTACAATTTGATTTTTTAAAAAGGTAGAAAATCCAATAGAAAAATAAATCATTTGATTATGCAATACACAATAGAGGAAATCCAAATGGATAATAAACATTAAAAAGTGTTTTTAACATAATTAGTAAACAGAGATATGTTAATTAGAACAATGAGATACCACTATATGCCCACCATTATTAGCAAACTATCAAAAGTTTTATAATACAACATATTGGTGAGGAATTCTAATTTTTGGTGGAAATGTACTGTAAATTGTACAGCCACTTTGGAAAACAGTTTGGTATTATCTAAATTGAGGCTATCCATACCCTATGTTCAAGCAGTTCCACTACTGGATGTATAGAAGTGGTTTTCAAAGTAGGGTCCCTGGATCAAGCAGCATCAGCATCACCTGGGAACATGTTAGCAATGCAAATTCTTGGGCCCTAATCAGATCTACTGAATCAAAAACTTGGGAAATGGGGCCCAGAAATCTGTTTTAACATGTCCTCTAGATGATTCTGATGAAAACTAAATTTGAGAACCACTGACTTAGAGATTATTCTGTACATGTATACAGAACAACACATAATCGGAAAGTTTATAGCAGATTCCCAAATGGAAACAACCCAAATGTCCATTACTAGTAGAATGGTAAATTCATTTTTAACTTCGGACTAACTGAAGCATCTTTATATACTGAGGATTGAGAACAAGTCAAGGGAAAAGATGAAGTTAAAAGAAAGGAGAATAATTTGATGGAATAAGTTGAAGGTCAGATAAAATCTAAATGGGAGGGTGTTATTTGAGGAGAAAAGAGGTGCTCCTTTGTTGAAGACTAGAGAAGGAATGCAGAAATGTCATTGAGGGGGTAAAGTAGGAGCATTTGAAGTTTATTCATACATGAGAGCCTTTATTTTATTATTAAAAATCAAGGTCATATACAGAGAAAAAAGACAATTCACCTGGTTTAGTTCGGGCAGAATGATGAATTAAATGGAGGATATGATGAGACCCATCCCCCCTGCATCCTTTGAATTCTTGAGGGTGACACTAAACTCTGCCACTCCACTCCTGACATGTAATATTGTTTTTTTTTTGTTTTTTTTGTTTTTTTTTTTTTTTTTTGTTTTGTTTTTTGCGTTACGCAGGCCTCTCACTGTTGTGGCCTCTCCCGTTGCGGAGCACAGGCTCCGGACGCGCAGGCTCAGCGGCCATGGCTCACGGGCCCAGCCGCTCCACGGCATGTGGGATCTTCCCGGACCGGGGCACGAACCTGTGTCCCCTGCATCGGCAGGCGGACTCTCAACCACTGCGCCACCAGGGAAGACCTAATATTGTTTTTGATTTACAGTCTTGGCTGAGGGGTGAGGGTGTAGTTTCAGGGACTTCTACTTGCCTTTCCTAGTACAATAACTCTTATTCTACAAGTCAAGGAACTAATATGAAGGTTCTGTAAAATCCTAATGTCTGTTCCAATTATACTTTCAAACACTGGGGAAATGATCCCTTTGTAGATCTGTGGATGAGTAGACATGTATACCTGGCTAGGTCTCTATTAATACCTTGACCCTCACATACTCCTACTCTAACAAGGGTGTCAGAAGGTGCTTTGGTTCTCTGGATATTAACATCAACTCAGACTCTGTATCTAATAGTCCTTAAAAGAGCCATGTATTCCCCTGTCTCTAGTGCATGGCTACCCTAGTGCACAGCCATAAGACCCTTTGGGGAAGAACTGGGAGAATGAGTACTATATACACTTGCCACGGTGTTGCAGGGTCCTTCTTCATGTGGATCTAGCCTCTTTTTCAGACAATGGAGACGTTCTCTGGTGGGTTTGAAAATTGGCTCAGGCTTGAAAAATGGGCAAGGGATCATGACTTTCCATTGAGGCAGCTGATCATAGGCTTCTGCTCATCTATTCTTGGTCTCTTAAGCAGTATCCTTGGTGGATGCACATCTATCTCACTCCTTAGAACACCTTCTTCTATTAAATATCTCCATAGATTCCCAGAGATCAGCCCCCTCTCCACTCCATTCCAAACTTGCTGCCCATTAAGAACATTATACCCATGTTGACTTTGGTGGTAAAGGGCTACCATATGGCTTCTTCTCTTCTGGGAATCCTATCATCTCCATTGCTATTAGGGATCCTAGTTCTATAACAGAATCTTTCATCAATTCCAGCCTACAGAAGAGAGCCACCACTGAACTTCTTAATGACATTGATTCAGTGGGAACTCTGGAGCATTAATTGCACCTCAGAGTTGGTCCCTTCTTGAGACAAGGAGCTCAGTATTTAGTATCCCAGGGTTAGTCACTAGCTGTGGTCTGCACCAAGGGCAAGGCGGCTCCTATTCAATATGGGGCAATTCCCTGGAGAAGAAAGCACTTCTTCAAAAGTTGATAGCAGCCAATGCCTAGAGCAGCTGGGGGATGGATACAAGGATGTGATAAAAGTGATCGGGGAGGGGGGGCAGATCCTGAAACTTCTGCACGTTAGTTTCCTTTATCTATAAAATAGGGATATCAATACTTAGTTCACGGATTTTTTTGGGAAATAAAATGAAATTAAATGATAGGCAGCTTGAATCTAAGTGGAATTTGGACGAGCCAGGATGTCTGGGGAAAAGGGTTGACAAAGTCTGCCAGTAGCCTGTTTGCATGTAGATTAAAAAGCATTGTGGGAGAAGATTCAAATTGTGATTGTTATTAAGATTCATTTGGTCATTTTCTCCCTGACAAACATTTAGGGCTCTTCATTCACGTGTCAGCACTCTGCTAGGCTGTGGATGTTCTGACTGGTTTAAATGTGTGGAAGTTGGGAAGGTGACCTATCGGAAGTCCTTTCCTCTGTCTTGGAGCTGAGAAGCCCTGGGACATGAATCAGGCATGATGAGCCTGCCCAAGTCGGAGACCTGCAAAGACTGGGGGCAATAAGGAAAAACAAATGGGTATTTTACTAAAATCTCTAATATACTGGAAACAAGGAGCACAACTTAGGGACTCATCTAACAAAGTCTTGCATGTGAATGGGGGTGGGGATCAGGGCAGCTACTTCCCACTTCACAGCAGAACATCAACAGCTTTGTCATCTTAAGGGCTTCACTGCCTCCAGTGTGATGGTAGACAGCTGTGCTGGGAAGACTTGTCAATAGATAGCACTGTGACTCTGCAGGACTGTGGCAGCAGGTGACAGGTGTGGACATGCGTGAGTACATGTGTGAACCCTCTGGGAACTCTCAGAAATTCTCCAGGCCCCCTCCTCAGCTTCAGGTTGATGAAGCCTGGGGAAGCTTGGTTACAGCTCTAGCCTGTCGAGAACATTCAGCTGGGTGTGCAAAGCTTTACTCCCATTATTCCACCCATTATTCCATTCATCCTCCCCAATTCAGTGTTGTAAACTCGAGCCCCTATGTCACCAAGGAGGCACCCTAAATACACATTTTAATTACTGTCAGTTTAAGGAACACTCTAGCTCCCAGACACACCCTCCCAAATTCTTTCATTTAATGATAAACTCTCTGTCAAAATCTGTTTTTTTTAAATTAAATTCCAAAATGGCAACTATTTATTCAAAGTGAGTAGAGGAACCAAAAACCTAGAGTATCTAGTGTTCAAAACTAACCTTTGCGAAAAGATACTGGTTTGTTGTTTTTGTAATGCTTTGTTTTGTACCTAGATGATTCCATGAGTCACTGGCTGAATGATTTGTCTTTTCTTTTGTTTTCCCCTGCCCTAGAAAGATAACTGACTTTCCTTGTATCAAAAAATGACTCAACATTGGATAGAATTAGAGCTAAAAATATTAGCCTTATGGTTTATTTTCATTCCATCCATATACTTACCTAAGCCTTCTTTTCTAGCTTAGGATTCTGCTGGAGTGATGTGTAATCCTGAGCTCTGACGGGTGTCCCAGTCCTCCCTTAAAACCAAGGTAATACAAGTGCATGAAATAGTTTTAATCAGATCAGAAACAAGAACTATGGCCACAAAAAGAAGTCAGATGTGGGATAGACAGAGGGACAAATAACATAAAATTACAAAAGGGTTAATATGAAATCCCATTTCTTAGGAAGAGGTGTCCTTATAAAGCCAATGTGGGGTTTATTTTCAAATAATTTATTAATCTTAAATTTGGAGTTTGTTTATTTTAACAAATATAGCCATATTTTTCCTGTCTTAACCTATTAAAGAGCCAACATGGCCAACATGGACAAATGATTAATATGAAATAGAATTTGTAGTCCTATTTTAACATACAGACAATTCAACGTTGAAACTATTTTCATTTCAACTCTCTGTCACAAAAAAATTAGTAGCACTCAAAACTATAATTTTCTTTTCTTCCTATTTCTGAATAGGCCTGAGAGATTAAAATAGAAAGTTAAGTAACATAAGTGACCTACTAAATGACCTAGCAAGTGTTTGACTGAGATAAGTTATAACACTTATGCTAAAAATTGAAAAAGTGTCACTTCCCTGTTAGAGCTGAAAATAGCTCTTACTAGTTGTTCTTCCCGATGCAAATCCATATTCAGCTTTGTATTATTAACACAAATCACTCAAAACAATTCCAAATGAGCACATATAGACTTAGACAGAATTAATACTGGATTGTTGATAAAGCCTTTAATCCAATTTGAATGAGTGCCTCATCCAAAGTGAGCTGGCTTGAGGTTTTTCTCCTTCTTTCTATAAATTTAGTGCTTATATACCAATCTCATTTAATGAATATGTATTATGCAGCTCTTAGGTAAAAATTCAGAGATTAGGTGTTCCCAGTACTACAAAAGTGAGGAACATGTAGTGGGTACTATGTAATTTACAATATAATTGTTGCTACGAATATGAACATTTTACAATTTATTATAAAGGAATGCAGCATAAAAACAGCAACTATTCAGAGAACTGGTAGGTTATTTTTAGTAGAAGTGGTGAAAAATGACTTTATAAAGAAATATAATTTGGAAGAGGTTTGGATGTCTGTGCAGCATTTCAAAAGTTGGTGCTGGGCTTTTAGGAGATCATTCTGGAAGGTCTGTCATGGGAAAAACCATAGAGAATGGAAAGGTCATGGTATATTCAGAGAATGGCCAGTTGAAAGGGATAAAGTAGGGTAGGGAAGAAGAGGGAGAACAAGTTGAAATGGTATTATGAAGGATTTTAATACTGTGTTCAGTAAAAGCGTTTGGACCTAATATGTAAGTAATAGGGACCCATTGAAGATTATGGGACAAGATAATAATTTAATTAAATCTTTGTTTATTTTTTAATTTTTTCTTGTGGTACGTGGGCCTCTCACTTGCTGCGGCCTCTCCCGCCGCAGAGCACAGGCTCCGGACGCACAGGCTCAGCGGCCATGGCTCACGGGCCTCGCCGCTCCGCGGCATGTGGGATCTTCCCGGACCGGGGCACGAACCCGTGTCCCCTGCATCGGCAGGCGGACTCTCAACCACTGCACCACCAGGGAAGCCCACATGGTACTTTTGTTATAGCAGCCTGAACAGAATAAGACATAGGAACATAATGACTAGAACCGGAGCAGTCATGCTCTTGGGCCATGAGGTAAGCTCAAACATGGAAGCCAAGCATGGTAGAGCAACAAGATAGAAGGAACCCGAGTCCCTGACATCCTGGCTCTACATGTGAGAACTGGAATACTTATCTCTAGAACTTCATTTGAGAGAAATAAACTTCTGTCTTGTTTTAGCCATCGTTATTGGGGCTTTCTGTCATTCATAGCTGGCCATAATCCTAAATACAGCACCCCATCCATGAGCTGTGAAGAGCCACAAAAAGTTTTAAGCAGAGGAATGAAATTATGAATATAATCTACTGTAGAAGATTGCTCACCATATCTTGAAAGAACTGGAGAGATGAAAAACTCCGGGCAGAGACACACCTTGGAAGGCTACATCAGCAAATCTGGTTTGAGATGGACCTGGACAGCAGTGGGTTAGCGGGAATGAAAGGCTAAATGTGATGTCATTCCCTGAATATACCCACAACCCTCTCACAGCTCCCACATTTTTGCTCTTGCTATACCTTCGGATTAGAAAGACTTCACCTTCAAGACCTAGTCCCATGACATTGTCTTCAACATTCTCAAGTAGAGTTTTGTTTTTCCATAAAAGTTTGCCCGCTTATTTATTTGTTCATGCTAATAGTGCTCTTTCAAACTCTTTCTTGTTGAAACTCCTTTGCCTTGCAGACAAGGCTCTCCAGGAGCTAGCAATCATGGAGTATTTACTATGTGCCAGGCAGTGTATTAAGCCCTTTATATGCGTGATCTCAGTGAATCCTCAGGACATCTCTACGAGTAGAATAGCCTGTCTCTAAGAACACTCCAAGATTCCCCGCAAAGCAACCTCTCTCTCCTGGTTATCCTACATACACAAGGGGATGTGTTGTTTCTGCCCTGGAGCTTTTCAGGAGGCCTCTGGGGAGATGGCTGTCCCTAGAGATGGAAGCTCCCAGAAAAGAGAATGTCAGAGTGGTCAACACCTATTGTCTTCTGCTTTCTGTATTAGCTACAATTCCTCAACAACAAATAAACTCTATGCCCACTGATCCAGTGACTCAACATTTATTGAGTACCTGCTTTGGAATTTATATTCTACAGTTTATTTTGGTGAAGGAAATAAAAAATAACACAGTTTAATTTCATATTATTTTACCATAGACTAGTCAGTTATTCTAATACCACTTGCTGAGGTATATATTTCCCTCTCTGATCTGAAATAGCACATTAAAAAAATTCCTCGTAAAAGAATTTCATATATGTGTGTGTTTATCTGGACTTTGCACACTCAAATTTAGTATTTATTCCTGGGGATGACTTTGTAATTGTGTTTTTCTTTTAGCTTTTTGTTTTGAAATAATAATAGACTCACAGGAAGTTGCACAGATAGTACAGAGTTCCATGTACCCTCCCCACTTTGGTGACATCTTACATAACTGCACAACATCAACACCAGGAAATTGATGTTGGTAACTTGCTGTTAACTATACTTATTTGATTTTTCACCATTTAAAAAAATTTCAGGCACTGTTGATATGTGTGTGTCTATAGTTCTATGCAATTTTATTTCATATATAGATTCATGCTACCACCACCACAATCAAGATACAGAGTGATTCCATGAACAAACTCTTGGTATTTGCACCCACCTCTCACCTTCCCCCACCCCACCATTCCCATCCCTGTCCCCTAGCAACCACTAATGTCTCCACCTCTATCATCTTATTGTTTTGAGAATGCCTTATAAATGGAATCACACCGTATGTAACTTTTTAGCAGTCCCATTTTCCACTGAGCATAATGCCCTTGAGGTCTACACAGGTGGCTGCCTGTATCAACAGTTCATTTCTTTTTATTACCAAGTAGTATTACATTGTATGGATGTAAGTTTGTTCAACCATTCATCCGTTGAAGAACATTTGGGTGGTTTGTAGTATTTTGTTATATTATGAATAAAGGTGCTATGAACATCCACATATAGATTTTTGTATGACTATAAGTTTTCATTTCTCTGGGATAAAAGAGTGTGACTGCTCGATTATATGGTAAGTGCATATTTTGTTTTGTAAAACATTGCCAAATGCTTTTCCAGAGTACCTATACCATTTTACATTCCCACCAGCAATGTATGAGAAAGTCAGTTTCTCTGTATCCTTGCTAGCATTTAGCATTATCACTATTTTTTCCGTTGAAAAATTGTGATACAATTCACATACCATAAAAATCACCCTTTTAAAGCATACAATTCAGTGGGTTTTCACATATGCACCATTACCACTATCTAATGCCAGAACATTTTAATCATACCTGAAAGAACCCCTGTGCCCATTAGCAGTTATTACCCACTCCCCACCCCTCCCCCCAGCCCCTGGCAACCACCAGTCTACTTTGTGTCTCTATAGACTCGCCTATTCTAGACACTTCATATAAATGGAATCAATATGTGGTCTTTTGTGGTAACACTATTTTTAATTTTAGTAGTTCTAATAGGTGTGTAGTGTTATCTAATTGTAGTTTTAATTTGTATTTCCTTAATGGTTAATGATGTTGAACATCTTTTCACGTGCTTATCGGCCATCCTTATTTCTTTTTGGTGAAATATTTTTTTCATGCCTTTTGTTTGCTCTATAACTGGATTATTTACTATTGAGTTTTGAGAGTTTTTTAGATATTCTAGGTATAAGGCCTTTGTTAGATACTGTATATGGCTTGCAAATCCTCTCCAAGTTTGCAGTTTGTCTTTTCATCCTCTTTGCAAGGTCTTCCATAGCACAAAAGTTTTTCTTCTTTTTTTAAATTTATTTATTTTATTTTTGGCTGTGTTTGGTCTTCGTTGCTGCACACGGGCTTTCTCTAGTTGCGGTGAGCGGAGCTACTCTTCGTTGCGGTGTGCGGCTTCTTACTGTGGTGGCTTCTCTTGTTGCGAAGCACGGGCTCTAGGCGCACGGGCTTCAGTAGTCACAGCACGCAGGCTCAGTAGTTGTGGCTCATAGGCTCTAAAGCCCAGGCTCAGTAGTTGTGGCGCATGGGCTTAGTTGCTCCGCGGCATGTGGGATCTTCCCGGACCAGGGATCGAACCCTTGTACCCTGCATTGGCAGGCAGATTCTCAACCACTGTGCCCAGGGAAGCCCCAAAAGTTTTAAATTCTGGAAATTTATTAATGTCCTCCTTAATGATCATACTTCTGGTGTTATGTCTAAGAACTTGCCTAGCTAGCCCTGCTCCAAAGAATACACAGAAACAAAAAGCACATAATAATCAACCTATTGAAAGTTAGTGATATAGAGGAAAACCTTAAAAGGAACTTAGAAAAAACGTACATTAAATATAGACTTTAAAGTGCTGAAAGAGAAGGTACAAAAGGAATTATTGATATTTTAATTTCATGAATATGTGTGTATACATATACACACAGGGGGTCGACCTTACACAGTTGGATTGCTGGTTAAGCAGACTCTGCAAGGCTGATACTGGAGCCTGAAGTCCAGATAGGCAGACAGGAAAGGAATATGGGCATAAAGTGAGGGAGAGTAAGAGCAAGTACCCCAGAAGGGTTTTAAACACTTTGTTTAATGGAGAATATATTCGGCTAGGCCCCAGCAGAAAACAATTTCCTTCCAGGCAGGATTTAGATGAGAATCTATTAAGTTTACATAAGTGAAGACAGGTGAAGAGAACCAGGAAGGAAACTTGAGGCATCCAGAACCGGCAGGAAGGCTTTCCTTCTCCGGAGCTGCAAGCAGGCCCCAGGCTCCACGGGAGCCACAGTGATCAGGGACACTGTTACTGCCAGAACCTCGGTGTCACCTGGAAGGGAGTGGAAAAGAAATATTCTGTCTGGTCTCATCCTGCCTTTGGAACTCCTGGGGATCAAAGAAGCAGATAGAATGGCTGAAAATGAACCTGGGAGGACACACAGAGAATAGCTAGCACAGTGAACGATATCTAATTCAGCCAAACTTCCTAACATTTTACCAAAGAGCCTGAAATAGTTATAATGGTAAATATATAGTACAGAGTTTACATTTCTGTGAAACTTGTTCTTTTCCACTGGTGTTGAAACATATTCATCATCATCTTGACAAATGCCATTAATTTTCATTTTCTCTCAAATGGAACATTGCCCTAAAAATAATTTTCATAGGAAAGACAGACTCAACTCTCAATAAAAGTGATTTATGGAAATCTGCCATGTTCTCACTCGGCTACTCAAATTTTCTCCATGCAGTCAACTTTCTTAAGTGTTCTGAGCCACAGTAACTCATGGTCAGGCATTGAAATGCAATTCAACTATTACAAAGATGAAAGTGTATGATGGGTTAACACATCATTCAAGTAATAACATAAGAAAGCAAGCAGCTCAATAAAGTCAAAGCACTCTATGCACTTAGTTTGAAAAGTGGTGGATTTAACTCATAAAGTCAATGCCGTAACAAAACACCTCTCAAGTACACTCTAACCTTGAGTATAAGTTTAAAAAGTCAAGCATTACTCTCTGGCTCTTTCTTTGGAATATAATTGGCACTCACCCTTTCTTCCTTCCTTCCTTCCTCCTTTCTTCCCTCCTTCCCTCTCTTCCCTTCTGTCTCTATTTTCAAGCACTTTTATGTACACTGTCTTATTTAATCCCGAATAGAGGTATTATCCCATAATGTAGATGATAAAACTGAAGCCCAGGAACTTTGAATAACTTGCCCACTGTATCTAGCTAGGGAAGGTACAACCCAAAATTGAAAGCAGATAATCTGCTTCCAAAATTCCCTACTTTAATTAAAATACTTTGTAATATTTTAAAACACCATTTACCTGCCTGCTGACTCTGTAACCTATACTTTCTGTGACCTGTCATCTTAAAAATCAGTCTTCTAGCTTCACTCTTATGATCGCCCTGCTTTGCTAGAGGGCTGTGTTAATATAGCCTCACAGAAAAGCTTAAAAAAAATTTTTTTAAACCTCTTTGTAAATTTATCAGTTCTACAGTGACTTTCTTAAAAAAATTCAAGCGTGAATAGTGACCTTTAAAAGCCACTCTAGGTCAAGAGATAATAACTTCGCTATAGGAACAGAAGTCATCAAATGCACCTGAAACATACATAACCAGCTCCTAAATCAACCCGAAAGAGGTGTCTTGCCAAAAGTCTGTTTGTCTATTTAATCTTCAACAAGTAGTGGAGAATGCAGGGTAGAGGGTAGGGTTTCTCAGACACTTATTTTTCTGGAAAATCTACTCTCATTCACCACTTTCTCTCCATTCACAATATAATACTAATAGTATTTATTGAGTACTTACTTCTTGCCAAACATTCTTCTCAGATCTTTACATAGTAAACTCACTTAATCATCATATAGATCCTGTGAGGTAGGTGCCCTTATAATCTTGATTTTACAAATAAAGAAGCAAGCAGAGGGATGTGAGTAACTTGGTCCAGCTAGTACTGGCAGAGCCCAGGTGGTCTGACTCTTTATACTCTGCATCTTACTGCCCTCCAGCCCAGGCCTTCATCAGGTCCCACTTAGATGTACTCCCATCCACCTGTGACCGTCTTCCAGAACAGGAGCCATCTGTTCTAGTAGAGTGCTCAGTACTATAAACGCTCGGCAAAATTTATTGAGTGATTGATGAATGACAGGAAGGAAGGAAGGTAGGAAGGAAGGAAGGAAGGAAAGAAGGGTGAAAGAATATACAAACAGGGGTTCAGAAAGGTCAGAAAAAGAAGGATTCTTTTAGAGTAGGTGGAGTAAGAAGAACAGGTTACATCAAGGAGTCTTGAATTTCAATAAGCAAAGATAAAGAAAAGGGAATTTAGGTGGACAGTTATATAAATAATTATATAAAGAAACTGGAAATTACATAAAGAACTTGGAAAGCCTGAAGATGCATTCAGAGAACAGCAAGTTGCATAAATTGGCAGCGACTTAGTCTTGGGCTGCACGAGGGGAATGCAGGGGGAGGTATAATCAGGTAAGTTGAGGCTAGTTTGTTGAATGTTTTAAATGGCAGGCTGGAGGGATTGCTGCATAAAGAATTGGAAGCCGCTGGAGGAGTCTGAAGGAAGAGGAGAGAGGATGACAGTCTCAAGACTGCACTAGGGAAGCTAAAATGGCATAAAATTTCAGAGAGGGTGTGACTTTGCTTCAGCCAGTCTGGTGGCATAACCAAACCAATTCCACTATAAATTAAACTGTCTCCTTGAGGCTCTTTGTCCCACACAGGTAATGTGAATTCCGACTTCAAATTTCTATGACTATCAACTTTATGCAAATTCTCAGGGGGGATTTTTTTCCTCCCCACATCTTGGGTCACATTTAGACAGAGGTAAGACCCAGATTGAGACAAGATGGCGGGCTTTCAATGAGGAGCTGTCAGGGGATGAAAATTGGTGTGACTAGAAGCAGATTGTAAAGGCAGTCTCTATCAACATTTTTTCCACTCCATCTGATAAGCATCTTGATTCTTTATGGCAGCAGCAGCAATAAAATAGGTAATATCAAACAGAACTATCTTGAAACATTTATTTCTAATCCAAAATGGAGCTTTATACAGTGTTTGTTATAAATCTACATATTCTTCTCTTCCAGATGACTATAAATGCAAAGCAGAGCTTCCTTTGACACTTTCAACAATGAATAGATTCACCCAGGCAGAAAATCAATAAGGAAAAATTGGAGTTAGTCTGCATGTTAGACCAGATGGGCTTAACAGATATTTATAGAACATTCCATTCAACAGCAGAATAAACCCTTTCTCCAGTACACATGGAAATTTCTCCTGGATAGATCATATATTAGGCCACAAAACATTCCTTAATAAATTTAAGAAGATTGAGATCATATCAAGCATATTTTTTTACTACAATGGTATGAAACTAGAAATTGACTACAAGAAGAAAACTGGAAAATCCACAAATATGTGGAGATTGAACAATGCCACTGAACAACTAATGGGTCAAAGAAGAAGTCAAAAGAGAAAATTTAAAATATCTTGAGATAAATGAAAATGGAAGCACAACATCCCCAAACATATATAATACAGCAAAGCAGTTCTAACAGGGAAGTCCACAGCAATAAATGACTATATTAAGAATAAATAAAGACTCAAATAAACAACCTTCCTCTACACATCAAGGAACTAGAAAAAGAAGAATAAAATAAGTCCAAAGTTACCAGAAGGAAATATGAAATATCAGAATGGAAATAAAAGAAATAGAGAATAATGACAGTAGAAAAAAATCAGTGAATCTAAGAGCTGTTTTTTTTCTTTTTTAATAAAGAGAAACAAAACTGACAAACTTTTATCTAAACCCACCGAGGGAAAAAAAAAAAGAGAGAGGACGCAAATAAATAAAATTAGAATTGAAAGAGGAGACATTACAACTGATACCATAGAAATACAAAAGGTTATAAGAGGTCACTAGGAACTATTATATATGAACAAATTGGACAACCTAGGAGAAATGGAAAATTCCTAGAAACATACAACTTACTAAGACTGAATCATGAAGAAATAGAAAATCTGAAGTGTTCCATTACTAATAAGGAGATTGGATCAGTAATTTAAAAACCTCCCAACAAACAAAAGCCCAGGCCCAGATGGCTTCACCGGTGAGTTCTACCAAATATTTAAAGAAGAATTAATACCAATCCTCTCTAACTCTTCCAAAAACTAGAAGAGGAAGGAACACTTCCAAACTCACCTTACGAGGCCAGCATTACCCTAATACGAAATACAGGCAAGAGCACTACAAGAAAAGAAAATTACAGGCCAATATTCCTGATAAACATAGATGCAAAAATCCTCAACAAATATTAGCAAACCAAATTCACTAATACAGTAAAAGGATCGTACACAATCAAGTGGGATTTATTCCAGGGATGCAAGGATCGTTCAACATCTGTAAATCAATCAATGCGATACATCACAATAACAAAATGAAGGATAAAAATCATATAATCATTTCAGTAGATGCAGAAAAAGCATTTGACAAAATTCAACATCCATTCATGATAAAATCTCTCAACAAACTGGGTATAGAGGAAATGTACCTCAACATAATAAAAACCACATACAACAAGCCGGCAGCTGACATCATGCTCAATGGTGAAAAGCTGAAAGCTCTTCCTCTAAGATCAGGAACAGGACAAAGATGCCCACTCTTGTCACTTTTATTTGATACACTACTGGAAGCCCTAGCCAGAGAAACTGGGCAAGAAAAAGAAATAAAAGTCATCCAAATCAGAAAGGAAGAAGAAAAATTTTCTCTACTTGTGGATGATACGTTATAAATAGAAAACTATAAATACTCCATCAAAAAAAACTGTTAGAGCTAACAAATGAATTCAGTAAAGGTAGAGGATACAAAATTAATATACAAAAATCAGTTGTGTTCCTATACACTAGGAACAAACTATTAAAAAGAGAAATTAGGAAAATAATCCTATTTACAATTGCATCAAAAAGAATAATATACCTAGGAAAAAATTTAACCAAGGAGGTGAATATACTTGTCGGCCAATCCTAACACTTTTGCCCATTCTGACTGATTGATTTTCAATCAATTGAAAATTGAAAGAAATTGAAGAAGACATAAATAAATGAAAAGGTATTCTGTGCTCATGAACTAGAAGAATCAATGTTGTTAAAATATCCATACACCCAAAGCAGTTTGATAGGTATTCAATGCAATCTCTATCAAAATTCCAACGGCATTTTCACAGAAACAGTATGGTATTGGACATAAATACAGACACATAGATCAATGGAATAGAATAGAGAGCCCAGAAATAAACTCATGCATATATGGTCAATTAATTTTCCACAAAGGAGCCAAGAATATACAATGGGAAAAGGACAGTCTCCTTAATAAATGGTGTTAGGAAAACTGGACAGCCAAATGCAAAAGAATGAAACTAGACCTCTATCCTACACCATACACAAAAATCAACTCAAAATGGATTAAACACTTGATCATAAGACCTGAAACCATACGAGTCCTAGAAGAAAACATAGAGGTAAACTCCTTGACACTGGCAATGATTTTTTGGATTGGACACCAAAGCAAAGGCAACAAAGGCAGAAATAAACCAATGAGACTACATCAAATAAAAAGCTTCTGCACAGCAAAGGAACCCATCATCAAAATGAAAAGTTAATTTACCAAATGAGAGAATATATTTGCAAACCATATATCTTGATAAGGGGTTAATGTCCAAAATATGTAAAGGACTCATATAACTCAAAAGCAAAAAACCAATCAGATTTTTAAATGGGCAGAGGAACTGAATAGACATTTCTCCAAAGAAGACATACAAATGGTCAACAGTACATGAAAAAGTGCTCAACATCACTAATCATCAGGGAAATGCAAATCAAAAACAAAATGAGTTATCACCTCACCTGTTAGAAACGCTATCATCAAAAAGACAAGAGATAAAAACTGTTGGTGAGAATGAGGAGAAAAGAGTACTTTTGTGCACTGTTGGTGGGAATGTAAATTGGTGCAGCCACTATGGAAGACAGTATGGAAGTTCCACCTCAAATTAAACAGAACTACTGTATGACCTCAAGTATGGAAGTTCCACCTCAAATTAAACAGAACTACTGTATATCCCAATTCTGGATATAAATCCAAAGGAAATGAAAACAAGATATCAAAGATATATCTTCACTCCCATGTTCACTGCAGTATTATTCACAATGATCAGGATATGGAAACAACCTAAGTGCCCATCAACAGATAAATGGGTAAGGAATATATGTTATACATAAACACCTATCTATCTACCTACCTATCTATATTTATATAATAAATATAAACAATACATAAAGTACATATGTAATATGATTTAGCCATGAGAAAGAAAGAAATCCTGCCATTTGCAACAACATGGATGGACCTTGAGGGCATTATGCTAAGTGAAGTAAGCCAGACACAGAAAGGCAATTACTTCATCATATCACTTATATGTGGAATCTTTAAAATAAATCAAACAGATGGGACTTCCCTGGTGGCACAGTGGTTAAGAATCCACCTGCCAATGCAAGGGACACGGGTTCTATCCCTGGTCTGGGAAGATCCCACATGCTGCGGAGCAACTGAGCCTGTGTGCCACAACTACTGCAGCCTGCGTACCCTAGAGCCCGCGCCGCAACTACTGAGCCCGTGTGCTGCAACTACTGAAACCTGTACGCCTAGAGCCCGTGCTCCGCAACAGGAGAAGCCACCGCAATGAGAAGCCTGCGCACCACAACGAAGAGTAGCCCCCACTCACTGCAACTAGAGAAAGCCCATGCACAGCAACTAAGATCCAGCACAGCCAAAATAAATTTTTTTTAATTTAAAAAAAGAAAAGTCGAACATAGAAACAGAGATTAGAAAAGTGGTTGTCAGAATCTGCAGGCTGGGGGAAATAAGGAAAGTTTGGTAAAAGGTTACAGACTTTCAGCTATGAGATGAATAAGGTCTGAGGATTTAATGTAAAACGTGGTGACCATAGCTGATAACACTGTACAGTTGACCCTTGTACAGCATGGGTTTGAACTGCATGGTTCCACTTACACACATATTTTTTTTTCAGTTAAATGCATACTACACGGTCTGTGGTTTGTTGAATACTTGGATGTGAAACTGCGGTTACAGAAGCCTGACTATAAAGTTATACTCCGATTTTCTACTGTGTGGGAGGTTGACACCCCTAGCCACCATATTTTTCAAGGGTCAACTGCATTATATAATTGAAATTTGCTAAGAGAATAGAACTTAAATGTTCTCACCAAAAAAAAAAAGGATAAATATGTGAGGTGATGGATGTGTTAATTAACTAGATGGTGGGAATCCTTTCACAATGTATACATATATCAAATCACCACCATGTATACTTTAAATTGCTTACAATTTTATTTGTCAATTATACCTCAATAAAGCTGAAAAAAATCATCAAGCTGGCTTAATGATTCAAGATGAATGTATAGTTTAAAAGGAAAAATCAGGGACTTCCCTGGTGGTTCAGTGGTTAAGACTGCACTCCCAATGCAGGGGGCCTGGGTTCCATCCCTGGTCAGGAACTAGATCGCACATACCGCAACTAAAGGAGCCCACATGCTGCAAGACCCGAACGCGGCAACGAATATCCTGCGTGCTGCAACTAAGACCCAGCACAGCCAAATAAATAAATATTAAAAAAATGAAATAAAAGGAAAAATAATAGCCATGATAAGGAGGATCATTCAAATGAGCATTGTCTTCAAAATAAAGACAGCCATATAGATAAGTGAAATACAAAAAACCCCAATGCCCTTTTCTACTTTTGGAACAAACATTTGTGGTTTTGCTTCATCAAAAAAAAACATCAAGGGCTTCCCTGGTGGCACAGTGGTTAACAATCTGCCTGCCAATGCAGTGGACACAGGTTTGAGCCCTGGTCTGGGAAGATCCCTCAGGCCGCAGAGTGGCTGAGCCTGTACACCACAACAACTGAGCCTGTGCTCTAGAACCCGCGAGCCACAACTACTGAGCACATGTGCCACAACTACTGAAGCCCGTGTGCCTAGAGCCCGTGCTCTGCAACAAGAGAAGCCACCGCAATGAGAAGCCCGTGCACCGCAATGAAGAGCAGCCCCCGCTTGCAGCAACTAGAGAAAGCCCATGCGCAGCAACGAAGACCCAACGCAGCCAAATATTTAAAAAAATACAAAAAAGTACATTAAATCAATGCTGTTTATTTTAATATTATTAACTTTATACTTGTAATGTGTGGGTTGGTTTGGGTTTTATAGTTTTTTTAAAGAGTCTGTAGTCATAAGGAATTTGTACCATGTTTATATGTTACCTTGCATTTATATTATGTTTGGGTAATTTGTCAACACTGGGTGCCATATATTCTTCCTTGAAGAGGAGTGTACTCATTACTTAGGCTGGAGAAATGATGTACTATGACCATGAAAGAAATAAGGCGTGAATAGATTATGTTCAGCACTCATATCTGCATTGTAATCAATTACGAATTTTGATTTGCACGGGGGCATGTGTTTTAAATGTTTCTTTGTGACTAGGGATGTTGAGTTGTGTCAAAAGTTCCTGTTTCATAATTGACCTTTGCCACCATCAACTTATAGAAAATAGGGTTTCAAGAAGTCAGATGGAGTGGCCTGCTTTCAACACCCAGAGCTAGTGATGCAGGACCAGGTCAGCTCCTACCAAGGATTCCTGCTCACACTGGGACACGTAAGTAAGGTAAGGAGCTGTGGACCTGAGGGGAACATCTGTCAGCTTCTCCAAAGTCTTCTCAACAAGATCATCATCCCAAGAGCAGGTATCCTCAAGGAAAGACTGTGCATTGAATCTATGAGTTCACTTCTCAGACTTCAAGCTATTTTCACTGTATCACTTTTTACTAAGTTCATCTTAAAAATACTCATCTTTTGAAACACTTTTTTTTTTTGTGGTACCAATATTGTATTTTTACATTTTCTTTAGGGTCATGAAAGAATGCTGGTTGTGGTCCATGAACTCACAGAAATTATAAACCATCTTTGAGGAAAGAATCAGTCCATCTGAAGAGTGTGTTAAAGGGAAAAATAAGACAAAGACATGGAGCTGCAGCAAGGGGACAAAATGGATGAAGAGGAAAAAGAGAAGAAAACCACATATTTTTGCTGTAGAAACATGTAGTTTCTCAATGGATAGCACAACTTAAGTAAGGCTTTTTGCTGTAGAAACATAGTTTCTAAATGGATAGCACAAATTCTCCTAAATGAACAAAATATGGATGTAAAAATACTTAGTCTGTGAAAACTACACTTTTGAGAACTAATTTAATTACTCAAATTCAAAACCAGTATTTAAAGGCTTATGACTAAATATTACCTTGTTTGTTACATTCTGCTTACGCTTTTTTTGTTTCACTTTTATCAGTTCTGCAGACAGGACTATGGTGCAAAAAAGGGTTTACCAGAAGTGAGTATTGAGCAACAGTCTCATCTTAAAATACTTTTGCAAGTTGTTATGCAAAATCAGTTGCAGAAAAATTATTGAGCTATTAAACAGATCAATTATGCTATCTGCAGTCGAGATTTGTTTAGCCCGTTCTCTTTCACGGAGAATGTTCTATTTGTATGCATAGAGTAGCCAATACATGCTAAATGTCAGGCCTCTTACAACAAGTATGCCAATATAGCAGAGGAAAGTTTTCATTTAATTTGCATTAAAATAGAAATACAGTGGTGTCATTTCAGGAACTGTAAAATTTAACTAATACCAAAACAGTACAATTTCCACCCTCATTTTCTATCCCCTCTTGTGTACCATGCACAGAAAAACAAGCTTTACTAAACAAGAGATTTGCTTTTCTATGAGAGCTACCTGTTGCATTTTTTTCTTTTCTTTTCTTTTTTTTTTTTTAGTAATTTTTCTAAGCTTACTTAGATTTTGACATTGCTCTTTGAATGCAGGAGACACGATGAAATAAATTATTTGCTTTGGAAAGTTCTTATTTTTTGTTTTTTCTGTGGTCTTTGAGTTGCTCTTGGATGCTTTACTGGTAGTTAAGAACACAGACTTGGGCTTCCCTGGTGGCGCAGTGGTTGAGAGTCCGCCTGCGGATGCAGGGGACACGGGTTCATGCCCCGGTCCGCGAGGGTCCCACATGCCGCGGAGCAGCTGGGCCCGTGAGCCATGGCCGCTGAGCCTGCGTGTCCGGAGCCTGTGCTCCGCAATGGGAGAGGCCGCGGCAGTAAACATAGACTTCTGTGTTGGACACTAGGATTTGAATCTAGGGTCCTTTGCTTGCTGGTGCTGCGACAGTGGACAGGAGAGTCCTTTTTTTTAATATATATATATATATATATATATATATATACACATACATATACATTTATTTACTTACTTCTGGCTGCGTTGGGTCTTCATTGCTGCGTGGGTTTTCTCTACTTGTGGCGAGCGGAGTCTGCTCTTCGTTGTGGTGCACGGGCTTATCGCGGTGGCTTCTCTTGTTGCGGAGCACAGTCTCTAGGCACGTGGGCTTCAGTAGTTGTGGCTCGTGGGCTCTAGAGCGCAGGCTCAGTAGTTGTGGCGCACGGGCTTAGTTGCTTTGTGGCGTGTGGGATCTTCCCAGACCAGGGCGCGAACCCGTGTCCCCTGCATCGGCAGGCGAATTCTTAACTACTGTGCCACCAGGGAAGCCCTGGACAGCAGATTTGAAGGCTCATTTCCTCCCCTGTCAAATGGGGTTGAGTTGTGCGTACCTCATACATTTGTGATGCAGATGATAAGTGTTGGTTATCTTTGATATAGGTATTAGCATTATGGGGTTTATTATTTTTAATGATCTGTTATTTGCTAATAATTAATTGTACATTTAAATCTCGAGCTTCAAAGGTGTCAATCTAGGGGCTTCCCTGGTGGCTCAGTGGTTGAGACTCCGCCTGCCGATGCAGGGGACACGGGTTCGTGCCCCGGTCCGGGAAGATCCCACATGCCGTGGAGCGGCTGGGCCCGTGAGCCATGGCCACTGAGCCTGCGCTTCCGGAGCCTGTGCTCCGCAACGGGAGAGGCCACAACAGTGAGAAGCCCGCGTACTGAAAAAAAAAAAAAAAGAAGGTGTCAATCTGTTCGGGCTACATGCTATACAAAAATAGACTAGGTGGCTTGAAAGCAACAGAAATTTATTTCTCACAGTTTTGGAGGCTGGGAAGTCTAAGATCACGGTACCGACAAATTTGGTATTTGGTGAGAGCCCACTTCCTGGTGCATAGACGGCTATCTTCTTTCTATGTCCTCACACAGCAGAAGGGGCGAGAGAGCTCTCTGGGGCCTCTTTTATGAGGGCACGAATCCCATTCTTGGGGGCTCCATCTTCATGACTGAATCACCTCCCAAGGCTCCACCTCCCAACACCATCACATTGGGATTAGGTTTTAACATATGAATTTCAGGGAAACATTCAGTGTATAGAAAGGGTTAGAAACTGTGTTCTCTGGTAAGCTGTGTATATTGAGTAATGATGGCGTGTTTGAAGTACTGAGGTACGATTTCCTCACATACCTTTAAAGAGCTTATTAGATATTGGGATATCTGAAATGTTAAAAATTTACCTATTTACTTTATAAAATCTTATTTCTATATTTTCATAAATTACATTTTATGTAGAGAAGCTATATGCAAAAAGATTTGTCTGTGAATCTGAGAATATTTTTCTAGTCTGAGTGTACTAGAGAAAAATTTATATCATATGACATACAACATTGTTTCTTCAAAAAGCTAACCAGTGGATTTAAATAAGAAGATGAAAATATCATCAGGGAACATTTTCGTAGACTGTAGGTATAAACATAACAAAGCAGGGATTTGGACACTACGTTCTAGCTACCATTTAAGAATGCTGTATCGGGGCTTCCCTGGTGGCGCAGAGGTTGAGAGTCCGCCTGCCGATGCAGGGGACATGGGTTCGTGCCCCGGTCCGGGAGGATCCCACATGCCGCAGAGCGGCTGGGCCCGTGAGCCATGGCCGCTGAGCCTGTGCGTCCGGAGCCTGTGCTCCGCAACGAAAGAGGCCATAACAGTGAGAAGCCCGCAATTCAAGGAAGGTTTATAAATAAAGGTACTATTATAAAGGTGTAGGCACAGTGGGAACTGTAGGGACCTCTGGGCTGTCATAACCCAGCCCTGAGAATCCTGAGTAGAGAGTGGTATCTGGAACGAAGGGAGAGGGAATCACATAGAACAGATCACCTTAGAGGAACGGTGAGCTTATGCTGAGGGACACAGAGATCCTTTCTGTTTCGAATAAATTCCCTGACCTCATCCCCTGCTTCTGCTCTCCTGCAAGAGTTTCCTATTAGCCAAACCCAAGGGAAGCAAAGAGCGCAAGAGCCTGTTAGAATAATCCTTTCAGATCAACCTCCCAGGGTTGAGAGCAGGATAGAGGGTAGTAGAAAGTGGATCTGAAGGGGCAAACAGAAGATATCTGCACACATGCTGACATTATAAAATCTAGAATTCATTTTTTCTTGTTATATTCATTGGTGGCAAGTATTCATAAAATAGAGTTGAAGTTTTATAAACATGCAATAGACAAGAACCTTATAGGAATTTTAAAGCTACTTTTTCAACAGTGGGATAAAAGAACATAACTTAAATTCCATGTTCTGTTTAAAAAAAGAAAGTCTTTTTAAGCTATATCAATGCTAGAGACATATTCCTAAATTTTGTTATGCCTGCCTGCCACCCTCTAAAAATGCTCTCTCAGTACCCTGAGCTTCCCCAAGTTCTGCTCGGGGCTTACTTTGGTCATTCACTCACTCATCATCTAACAAATATTTATTGAGAGTCTCCAATGTCTGAGGTATTGTGCTAGGCTTTGAGTAGACAGTAGTAAGTAGAATAGACACAGCCTCCACTGTGATTCTGAGAATGTTTTTCAAAACTTATGGTTTAGTAGGTAAGTGTTTCAAAGGACGTAAAGAAAGATTTAAATAGTTTATAAGTCTGTGTTCATAAAGGTAATTATCAAGTGCAACAGAAACACATGATCACTAAAAGTCCAAGTTAATATTCAAACATAAAACTTTTGAGAATTCACAGAGCAGTCATTTATGTGCCAAAGAGCCACAGACATTTTAGGCAGCATATTTCCTCCCTTCTAAAAGAAGGATTTTTATCTTAAATTTTGCTGTCCAGTTCTGGAAAAGCTTATCCAAATATGATTTGTGAGACAAAGAAGTGGCTACCAGGATCTAGAAAGTGCTGTCCAAAAAGAAAAAAAAAAAGGAAGTGTTGTCCAATATAGTAGCCAAAGAACTGTCTGCAATAATGGAAATGTTCTATTCTGCACTGTCCAATATATTGGATACTAATAAGCACTAGTTATTATGGTGAAATGTCACTAATGAGCTGATGAGCCGAATTTAAAAATGTGCTTAATTTTAATTAATTTAAATTTAATTAGCCACATGTGGGTACGGTAAGACAACAAGGTGTGTGAGGTGGGGCTTGCTGAGTACAAGTTGATTCGTTTAATCTCATTTCCCTTTTCTACAGGGTTAATAACAGTTCTTTATTTACTCATACAGCATCATGTGCCCAGCAGGGTATCAAACAGAGAGGGAATAAAAAAGAGCTTATATGAAAATAGCAAGTGTTAACAAAGAAGTGGAAAATTTGGAACCCCTGTGCATTGCTGTATGAATGTAAAGCAGCACAGCTGCTGTGAAAAATAGTATAACGATCCCACAAAAAAAATAGAATTACCATACAATCCAGCAATTCCATTTCTGGGTATATACCGCAGGAAAAGGAGAGCAGACACTGAAATACGACTATTATTTGGTCTTAAAAAGGAAGAAGATTCTGACACATGCTATAACATGAATAAACTTTGAAGCCATTACGCTGAGGGAAGTAAGCCAGTTATAAATGGACAAATATTGTATGATTCTACTTATTTGAGCTATCTAGAGTAGTCAAATTTACAGAGACAGAAAGTAGAATGGTGGTTGCCAGGGGCTGGGGAGAGAGAGAATGAGGAGTCAGTGTTTAATGGGTACAGAATTGTCAGTTGGGAAGATGAAATAGTTCTGGAAATGGATGGTGACGGTTGCACAACGATGTGAATGTACTTAACGCAACTGAACTTCACACTTTAGATTGGCTACAATGGTAAATTTTATGTCGCATGTATTTTAATCACAATTTTTAAAAGATAGGTTAAACACAGATCCTCAAGTAATTTGAAAACTAGCACAGAAAAGAGAAATGGCAGTTGGTGATGAAAACATGGTGTAGGGATATAAAATGACTATTTATAGATGACCTTCCAACCCCAAGATTCAATGCGTTTATAAGCCCTTCAAATGAGGGATGGCAGTAGTACACAAGATGATGTCCACAGTATACAGGGGATGAGGCTTTATGTGGCAGCTATGTCCCTCTTCAAGCGCTGGCCCTGCTTTATCTGGGCTTTGCCCTAAAGTACTCACGACTCAAAAAATCTAGACTGGAGGTGAGAGCCAACATCTCCAGAAAAATATCTGAAACACAGAAGACCTAGCGGGGGGCCTGGCTGGGGTGGTCAGGTCAATTGCAGAGAACCCCTAGAATGCGCCATTATCCATATCTGCACCCCTGCGTAATCCACTGTCTCAAACCCAACTTGTATTTTTTCCAACTGAATCTCTCTAACCTGCTAACTGCCGCAATTTCTTGACACCCTGGAACTTCCAATCCATTAACCTAATATCTTTTTATTTGGCCTCATCACTATCATTCATGTCCTCTCTTCTCTCGTCAGTCGGTTTAGATGCCACGGTCCTTCATTATAATCATTCCCTTGCATAGACACTCAACACTCTTGTCCCTGTCTCCTCTATCATATTCACCTGGCAGCTCCAAACTCTGGTTATATCTGGTTATGTCTCTGTCTAGTTTTATGCGCCCAAGCAGGCAAATGAGGCTCGTGAAAACACACAACTATACCAACTGGCCTCCCTTTATATTCATGATCCCGGACTTCAAATGAACCCTTAGTACTATTCAACAATCTGACTACATTTTCAAAGTCCATTTACTCTCTCCCTGTCCCGAGATGCTACTTCCTACTTTCTCCTCTCTTCTCAAACTTCCTCTTACTCTTCACTCTCAGCCGATGGTCTTGCTTCTTCATTGATGATACATATTCCTGTCTCCACATTTACCAGCTTCTGTGCCCATAAATTCTGCCTCCCCCTCTGCCATCAGGGAAGAACCCTATCTTCCCCAATAAACCCCAGCTTTCCATCTGTGCACTGGATCCCATCTGCTCATCTACTCAAGAGCATTGCTCTGGCAATTATCTCTTTTCTCTTCTGCAGTGTCACTTTTTCCTTCCCTTTTCTGGCTCACACCCATGAGCATACAAGTATGTATATCTTCTAATTAAAAAAAAAATTCTCCCTTGACTGTACATTTCCTTCCAGCTACTGCCTCATTCCTCTGTCTCCACTTACTCTCCTTTTATTTTCTCTGGGCTCCAAGGAGTCTTTGGTCACCACACACCACCAAACCCTTCTCATCAAGTTCACCACTGACCTCCGTATTTAGTTTTTGATCCTAGTTTTACGCATTTTAGCACCATTTGATAGACTTGACCATTCTTGAAACATTTTTTCATTTGGCTTCTGGAACATTCTTTGTCAGTTTACCTCTTATCTCACTGATTATACCTTCTCATTCTCCTTTCTTGTTCTTCATCTTCCTGGCCTCTGAACTTTGGAGTGCCCCAGGACTCAGACTTCAGACATCTAAATTCTGTCTGCACATCATGTTTGTGCTGAAGACTTCCAGATTGAACCCATCATCCCAAAATCACCGATCCAACTGCCTTCTTGACAGCTTAACAACTCCAAACTTCAAGTGTCCAAAATGGAACTCTTTTTTTTTTTTTTTTTTTTTTTTTTGCGGTACACGGGCCTCTCACTGCTGTGGCCTCTCCGGTTGCGGAGCACAGGCTCCAGATGCACAGGTTCAGTGGCCATGGCTCACGGGCCCAGCCGCTCCGCGGCATGTGGGATCTTCCCGGACCGGGGCACGAACCCGTGTCCCCCGCATCGGCAGGCAGACTCTCAACCACTGCGCCACCAGGGAAGCCCCAAAATGGAACTCTTTAGTTTTTCACAAACCTCCCCTCCCCTCCCTCAACCTCCACAACTTACTTCCCAGGCAGTCTTCCCCACCTCTGCATAAAGAACCTCTTTTCTTCTTGTTGCTCCAAGGAAAAACCTGGACTCATCCTTGACTCCTCTCTCACCCCACCCAATTAGTCAGCCAGTCCTGTCAGCCCCTCCTTGGGAACAGATCCGGAGCCTGCCCATTCTCACCAGCTCCACTGCCATGGCATTGTGTCAGTCAGGGTTTCCCAGAGAAAGAGAACAAATAGGGGATATATCTATATCTATACTGAGAGATTGGACTGTATTATACGGAACTGGCTCATGTAATTATGGAGTCTGAGAAGTCCCAGGGTCTGCAGGTGGCAAGCTGGAGACCCAGAAAAGGTGGTGGTATAAGTCCAGCCTGAGTCTGAGGGCCTGAGAAGCAGGAGAGTGAATGGCCTGAGTTCCAGTTTGAGGTCAAGTCTTAAGTCAGGAGAAAACTGATGTCCTAGCTCGAAGACAGTCAGGCCTAGGGAGAACAAATTTCCCCTTATCCTGCCTTTTGTTCTATTCAGGCCTTCAACAGATGACATGAGGCCCACCCACACAGGGGAGGACAATCTGCTTTACTCAGTCTATGGATTCAAATGCTAATCTCATCTAGAAACACCCTCACAAACATACCCAGAATAATGTTTAACCAAATACCTGGGCAACCCAGGCCTAGTCAAGGTGACATGTAAAATTAACCATCACAGCTTCCTAACTGGCTGGCCTACTTCCATTCTTGTCCCTTAATCTATCCTCAACACAACAGTGGGTTGAAAAAAAAAAGCCACATCAGGTCATACCTCTGTTAAAATTTTTTCAATGTCTTCCCTTCTCAATAAAAGTAAAATTTAAAAACTATCATGACCACCAAGGCCTTACATGCTCTATTTCCCCACCCCAGTTCCACCACCTATCACTCTTCCCTCATTCATTCTGTTCTACCCACACTGATATTACTCCAAGAAGCCAAGCATGCTCCTGCCTCAAGGCCGTTACATCTGCAGATCCCTTGGCTTGAAATGGTCTTAACCCAAATATCCACACTGCTTCCCCCCTCAACGGTTTTATCTTAGAGGCCTTTGCAATAAACCTATTTTCTTCAGTTTATTATAGTACCCCTTCACCTCTCTTACTTTGCTTTACTTTGAAACTAAACTTTATTTTTTTAGAACGGTTTTAGATTTACAGAAAAATTACAAAGATAATATAGGGAGTTTCCATAACCCTCATTCCCATTTTTCCCTATTACCACCATTGTACAATTAGTATGCTACATCATCACAACTCATGAACCAGTCTTGATACTTAATTACGAACGAAAGCCCATACTTTATTGAGATTTCCTCAGTTTTTACTTAGAGGCCTGTTTCTGTCCCAGGATCCCATCCAGGACACCACATACATTTAGTTGTCAGGTTTCCTTAGGATCCTCTAGGCTGTGGCAGTTTTTCAGACCTTCCTTGTTTTGTTATGACATTCACAGCTTTGAGAAATATTGGTCAGGTATTTTGTAGGATGTCCCACTACTGGAATTTGCCTGTTTTTCTTATGACAAGACTGGGGTTATGGGTTTCTGGGAGGAAGATCACAGAGGTAAAGTGCCACTTTCATCACATCATATCAGGAGCACATACTATCAATATGATTTATGACTGTTAACGTCCCCCTTGATCACCTGGCTGAGGTAGTGTTTTTCAGATGTCCCCATTGTAAAGCTACTCTTTTCCCGCCTTTTCCATATTGTACTTCTGGGGAGAAAGTCAGTATGAGCCCCTTGTACTTAAGGAGTGGGAAGTTAGGCTTCTACTCCTTGAGGGTGGAGTATCCACACAAGTTACTAGGAATTCTTCTGAAGGAGAGCCTATCTCTTCACCACTTCCCTATCCAACCATTTATTGCTATGGACTCATGGCGGGGGAGGTTGTTTTGGGGTTTTTTGTTTGTTCTTACTTCAGTTGTAATCTAATACTACTTCATTTTGTTGTTCAAGTTGCTCCTCCTTTGGCTTTGGGAGCTCTTTCTGTTGGCTCCTGCATTTCTTTGACATTCCCCATCAATGTAGGTCTTTTTTTCACCCCCCTTTTCGAGCACTTTCTAACTTTTTAAGCCTCAGCCTTATTTTTCAAGATACCACTAACCTCACATGATAAACACTTTATCTGTTCATCTTTCCTCACTGGAATGCCGGGTCCTTGAGGGCAATGTCTTGGCGGTGCTTTTGGCCACGCAGTATCCTCAGCACTTGTGTGGACGCTAGGTTAGTATCGAACGAACGAATGAATGAATGAACCGGGCTGGCGTTTAAAGCTCACTGGAAAGGGCTGAATCCGGGTGGGTTCTGGGAAGGCGGTGCTCAGCCTCGGGGGGACCCGCCGACAGGGTCGCGCGGCAGGTGCAGAGCCGGCCGCAGCCCCTCTCAGTCACCCCAGCACTCACAACCGCGCGGGAAACGCACCGGCACGGCCAGCAAACGTCACCAGCGCAGGGGGATCCCGGCGGAAAGTCCCGCGCCTTTGGGCCACGCCCCCGGCGCTGGGGGGCGGCCAAGGAGGAGGTGGCTAGGAAAAGGGGTTACGTGCCTCGGGCGGCGCACTCCGCGGCTCTCAGCTCCTCCGCCCAGAGCATCCGGGGGCGCACAGGAGTGGGAGGAAGCGGAAGCGAGAGCGGGAGGGGTCCCAGTGGTTCGGAGCACCCTGGCTGCTGGCGGGGCGGGGTAGGGCAGGGTGGGGCGGGGCGGGGCGCGCGGGGATCCGGCGCCGCCGTCCGGGGGCGGGGCCTGGTCCCGTACTGTAGGAACTTCCGACGCCCGGGGTGCCGGGCTGGCGCCCAGATGCGGCGGTGGCAGTGGCGCGGAGCTGGGGCGGTCGCAGTGGAGCTGCTGGAGGCGCCGGGAGCCCATCCGCCAGGAGTCGCGCCACGGGTTTCCATCCCCGCCCGGCGCCCAGCGTGGCACGGGCGCCCACTGGAGAGGGCTTCTCGGTTCGCACGCGCGGTCCCGTTCCTGGTTTGTGTTTCTCCCCTTGGGTCTCTTTTTCTCTCGTTCATCGCCCCTAGGAGCGAGGACGCGCCCCGCTAGGCTGTGCGCTGAGAGCTGTGGGGCGACTCGCTTGGTCGGGGACACGAGGGATGCCTTTGGGGGGATGTCGGGGTCTCTTGCCGCCTCTCGGCACGTCGGGGAACACGGCATTTGGGTTCCTAATACCGAGCGGAGTGATTGCTTTTTCTCCCAGTGGACAAGGGACTGCGCATTTAGGGCTTCATAGAAATGATTTCAGAGGTAACCTGTTGTAGGCTTCCCTTATACAGTATCCACCCAAGACTACTTTTGTTTTTGAGTCGAAAGGCTGATTTAAAAAAAAAAAAAATTAGTTGAGGCATTACTTCGGTTTGATCATCTCTTCACTTCCTATTAGGTTGCACTTTCTCAAAAATACCAGAATGGGGACTTCTTGACTTGAACTTGGCAGTATGACTCAGGAGCCAAGAAATACGGAGAAGTTGATACTGCCTTGAAATATTTCCTTCCAAGCCCACATAAGACTGTTTTCTTTTTAGAAGAATGGGGACAACAGGTAGTGGCAGCGCGTAGAAGCACCACACCGTCCCGAGAGGGAATTCTATCTAGACTCGGCTCATAGTAGCCAAGATCTGTATTACTTCCTGTGGTTCTCATGCACTTGTTTAAGCCGTTTCTCAGCAAAGGGAGGAGTTGTTATTTCCACACGGGTATCCAAAAATGAGTCATAGCGCTACTCTCTTAATTGTGAGACTTTGTTAATGAACTTTTGAAAAGTGAGGTTTGCTCTGGCTGTATTTAAAATAAAATTAAGATGTGAAATGCAGGCGCTGCTAAACTGGGGCTGGTGGTATAGGAAGTAACAGTTTAAAGTTTTGTTTCCAAGAGCACCTGATGGTACAGCATACCAGCTAGGGTCACTAGACTGATGTAAGATAACCATTAAAATCATGCGCTTTGCCACAGAGGCCCAAGAGAAAATTAATTTCACTCTTCAATAACTGGTTTGTTATTACTTTCATTGGGATGGTGTTGTAGAAGTATGTCACATTACCTGGTGATTGTATGTCACTCTGAATCAAGATATTTTGGACAGTTTGTCTTTAGTAAGTTAGTGCCACATGAAAAGTTGTGAAGATGGTGGATACCAATTGGAGCTAAGAAATTAAAATGTTGAAGCTGATAGGTCTGTTGCAGCAGGTTAGCAGCTCTTAGGAAGGGACACAATAGAGAAGTGGACAGCATCACTGTTGGAGCTGAGTTGAGCTGAATTCAGCCCAGCAGACAGTCATTGGGCACCTTCTCTGTGCCAGTCTCTTTACCGAGCTCTGGTTATACAGTTGAGAATAAGACAGGATCTTGCTGACAAGAGCCCTAAAGACTGGTGTAGAAGCCTGGCAAATCCACTGCAAAATCTAATAGAAGGAGGTGAGTGCAATGACAGATCTATGCCCACAGTAGAGCCTCTGTCCCAATATGACTGAAGTTCTTGCAGATCTGGGATTTTCAATGAAGTGCGTCATCATTTCTGGAAGAACGAGGAAGGTTTTGGGTTTAATCATCTACTTGTCTTTGTAGGCAGCCTGTTGAGCTTATTCGTCAGTGTTTCTTTCAATAAGTGATTTAAAAATATATTAATTAGAAAGGCATGATTTTTAGAGATTCTGAATTGACTATATTTCATGTTATCTAATAACCATGTAAAAATAAGTCTAGCCTGTTATTACCCCTAGACAGTCACAGGCATTTTTAAGTGACTGATTAATGGCATAAAAACGTTATAACTCTATATTGAAGCAACTTTCTGATCACTGTTTTTTATAGTTCAAATCAACCTTTTCTAACGCATTATAGCTGTATGACTCAAAATGAGTAAATCCACTGTTGGGACTGGAATCATGCTGAGGTGCTTTTGGACCTGATACCAGAATATATTCAGCTTCTCCAATTCCGTAAGATATCCAACTAGTGACGGAAACAGTGGTAAATTGGAGACAACTTTACCTTAATTTCCATACTTTATTTCTCTCTCAAGAGCGTCAAAATTACTTTTTCTATGAGAAGGGGTTGAGTGTGATCTTCATCATTGTACTCCCTGAACTTGGCACAGGCTTCAGTCATGATAAGTGTTAGGCAGTAAGTATTCATTAAATAATGAACCTTAATGTAAGAGGAGGAGTCATCAGCGGATGGAGGACTAGAACACCCAGCAGAAGGATCAGCCTGTTTGGGGGTGGACACCAGCTGGGGAGGGGCCTGGAGAGACAGGCTGGGCCAGGTCACGAAGGTCCGTGTGTCATGTAAGAGCTCAGAGTTTATCCTGTAAAGGACTTTAGTCAATCGAATGATATTGTCAGATACCTGTTTTAAAAAGACAACTTAGAATCAAGAGAGAGAATAGATTGGATGAGAGTGGCACTGGCCACTCTCTGTGGGAGACACAGAGGAGATTGTTGTAATATTCAAGATGAGAAATTAAAGAAGGCTCGAGTCAAGTAGTGACAGTGAGGAATGGAAAAGAGGGAAGGAGCTGACAGATGTTCAGTAGGTGGAACCTGGCCACAGAACCCAGAAGTGGGCAATGAGGGAGAAGGAGGAGGTTAGGATGACTCCCGCGTTTCTAGTTAATGACTAAGGTAGGAACATAAATGGAAGAGTTGGTTTGGTTTCAAGGATGATGAGGATCTCACACAGCGTTTGGCATATAGTCAGTACTCGTGGAACATTTTTGAATGAATACTAACAATAGCTAAAGTTTATTGAGTGCGTATTATGTTCTAGGCACTATTCTAGGCTCATTACGTGAATCAAGTCTTTTACTCCTTATTGCAATTCTGTGAGGTAGGTACTATAGTTAACTACTTTTCACTGGTGAAGGAAGTGCAGTGTTAGTAATTGTCAGAGCCAGGAAATTGATCCCAAGTGTCAGGTTCCAGAACTTGCTTGCTTTTAAAAATTTTTTTTGATATGATTTTTATTTTATATTCGAGTTGATTTACAATTTTGTGTTAGTTTCAGGTGTACAGCAGAGTGATTCAGTTATACATATACATATATCGATTCTTTCTCAGATTCTTTTCCCACATAGGTTATTACATAATATTGAGTAGAGTTCCCTGTACTATACAGTAGGTCCTTGTTGATTATCTATTTTATATATAGTAGTGTGTATATGTTAATCCCAAACTCCCAATTTATCCTTCCTCCTCACCTTTCCCCTTTGCAGACCTTGCATTCTTAACCACTCTGCTCTGATACGGTGTCTTTATGAATGAACGAGTGAATGAATGAATGAATGAATGATGTTTTAGACACTGTGGTGAACTCAAAGTAGAGTCACTCTCCTGATCCTGACAATTCTCCCTCAACCAGGAATAGCCCAACCAATACATGAGATGGGGCTCCCTCTGGTCCTGTTGTGCTGTGGCACCCCTCCCTCCCCCCCACCTTCACCCCAAGAAATACCTGGTTGGTCTAGGAATAAACCTAGAATAATCAGAACATTTCTCCTGGGAATTTAAAACATTTTAATGGAGTGACCGAAGGTTCCCACAGCTTCCACACAACTGTCCTCCCAGTGCCTCAGTTTAGCACCTCGTGTTTCTTAGATGCACTCAATATTTTGTTGCTAAGACCTGTAGTATCGCTCCCACAGGGAAGCAGAAAGGCTGGCCAGGAGGTATTAATCTACAGAGCAGAGTCTGGTGGTAGAAGATTTACTAACAGATGCAGGCAGGTCCATAACAGCTCCAGATCTTATACTCCTGGTTTAGAATCTGCCTTCTGGGACCATTTTGTTCTGGTTTCACCCCAAAGCAGGTACTTACCAGCCCCTCCTGCTTCTAACTTCCAGAATCTTGGTAAGTGAAGCTGGCCCTGCTGTGTCCCCTGTTTTCTTGATTTTTGCTGAGCAAAATGATTCAGGTTTCCTGGTTCGGGCCCTCATTTCTATTTTCAGGTCGATTCCTTTGGTCCCGACAAAGATATTTTTGACTAACAACCCCACCTCCCCCCCCCTAAAAAAAAAATCTGACCCCAACTCTTCACTATTCTCATCATTTCATGATTCGGCCTACCTTGGCATTGAATAATTCTCTGAGTTTTCTTCAGCAAACACGGTCTAATTCTCTTTTTCCTCAGGGGCCTCTACGTTGGACCATGTAAGGATTATAGACGTTGAATTAATGTTGTACCTAAATGAATCAGCAAACTCACTGGAAGTTTGAAAATGTTCAAATATCTAAAACTAGAAGTTTTGAAATGTTTTCTCCACGTACAAACAAAATGTTTCATTCAGCATTTCTTTAGCTTTACCAGGAAATCTAGATATTTATAGTTTCTCATTATATGAGACTTGACATGAAGCCTTCCGGGGTGATCCAGCCCACATGTTTACCCCTTGGTCTAAATTCCTCTATGCCTGCCTGTAATTCATTCAGTGCTCAGAGAACAATACAGGGAAGGGTTTTGGTTAATATTTCATGTGGGTTTGTCTGGCCTCCTCATTTTGACTGTGGTTTCCCTGAGAGCGGAGCATTGCGAGAGTTAGGGGCTCTGGTAGGTCTCTAAGCCTCCGAGTGCTAACCATTCTGTGACTTTTGCTGATAATGAAACCGTCTGTCAGAGTAAGTCATTTGCTGGTCACTCCTTCTGAGTCTGTGGATACCAGACATTATCTGTGCATCTCATTCAAGTTCTTTGTAAGACTCAATAATTTGGTAATTTTTAGTAGGGAGACGTTTTAGGATTGGTAATTTCCAGTTATCTTTCTTGAGCTAATTAAATGTTTTCAGTTAATGTACTTTTTTTTTCTTTTTAGTGGATACGGTATCAAGGTAATCCAGAAATAACAAGTTGCTTAGAAAAGTGTTCCCCATTTTGTATACCCAGTTGTTTTACTTGTTTCTCTGTTCAGAGATATAAAATGACATTTCATTGCTCATTGCATAACCTTTTGGGTAATCATGTGAATTCTGACTTTTCAGAGTAGTGGAAATAACTCTCCTGCTATCTTCATATGGAAAAAGAGTGAACAAGGATTGTTGTCACTTCTGTTTCAGTTTCAGGGTTGCAGCAATGCATGTCTCACCTCCTGGGTTGTTTTTTTTTAAAATTTTCTATTATGTGCCTGGGTGTATTGACTAGTGACACAAATCTTTTAATTTCAGATAAAGTCAGGCACAGTGTGTAAGATGAATTGTATAATATTAGTAGATATCCCACTTCTTCCTCTCCTCTTTCCTGATTATCACATGGTAAACCAACATATAGTGATGTTAGCTGACAAGACTGTACAGTTCTTCATTACTTACGAAGTACTCTCATGGATATTTTCTCCTTTAATTCTCATAAAAGCCTGGCAAAACAGATATAATAAGTATTATTACTATTGTTGTCTGTATTCGAATTCTTAGATGAGGAAAGAGACCCTGGGAGAGATTAGGGGACCACCCAACGTTACCCAAGAAGTAAGGTGCAGAGGCCCAGTATGCTGTGCTCTCACTACTTGACTAAAAGAGGCAAGTCCAGTACCTTAGGTCAGGTTTCCTGGAAACAAACTCTGAGATTTGCACACAAGAAATTTATGAGGAGGTGCCCTGGGAATAACACTTGGCAGGGAGGGAGGGCAGCAGGATTACGCAGAGGGAAGAATTAACTGCAGCGCACGTACAATGGTGGTCTCAACAGTGGGGAGCTTTGGAGGTGGGATGGCCCTTCAGAATCGTTCTGCCACCATGAAGCAAGGGAGCTGGTCACTGTATCGCCAACATCACGTGGCCTGCATTCAGGCAGAAAGTGTAATCTTGGACAAAGCAACTCCCTTTAGTCAAGGGCAATTCCTGGAGCTGTGAACCTTCCGCAGCCAATGTTCCTGGCAGCCGGGGGAACAGGGGCCTTGGTCGTGAAGGGATCTGAGTATCACATCATCCACTACATTTCTCTGGAAGACAGCGTTCTCTGCGAGGGCCTTGCCGTTTCTTTCTAACCCAGATCATTGCCCTGATGAGTGAAGCCCAGAAAGCTGGCATTAAGGCCCTTAAGGATTTCAAATAGCCAACCAGAGAGCAAGAAGACAGTAGCCTTCATCCTGGGAAGATTAGTCGCAGAAGAGCCAGGTGAGGCTTGGCTAGGATGAGTGGAGTGGGGTGCACAGTAGAGAAAGCTAACCAAACACCCAGGCTGTCCAGACCACCGACAGAAGTGCTGGTCTTTGCTGCAATTCAAGGCTTTACCCTTGTTAAGTGGTAAACAGTTTTGTGATATTAAGCTACATTTTCTCTCTCTTCTCTCCATCCTCCCCTTTCCCTTTTTTATAAGCCTTTGACAGGCCCCAAACTGTTCCAGTGAATCTCAGTATGTAGCCTGTAGGTTATAAGATCAGAATTGCCTGAGATATTTTAAAACATCCTCTATGAACCAAGGAACAACAACAAAAAGAAAACAGAAAGGGAAGTCCAGGCCAACTTTCAAGATCTACTAGAACAGAATCTTTAAAAGTGGAGCCCATGAATCGACATTTTCAACACATTTTCCCCAGATGATTTTGATCCATGCTATGGTTTAAGACCCGTTGCCCTGAACCATTATGCCCTTGAGGGTGACCAAGCCTATTGGAATTTTTCAGATTAGCAAGAAGCCATGGGAACTGTGGAACAGAGGAGCACCTGAGCCTTAATCCCAGCAGGCTTGATATAGTGATATTCACCCCTTGTCTTTCATAGCATATTCCTGGTGTGGCCAATGGGGAGCCTGGCCCAAATTCCTTGGCTGGCTTCTGACCAGGATTGCTGGAGAGAGGCAGATGTTTCTGGCTTGGCTTTTTACTATCTTGATAACTGGGGGAGAGATGCCAAATTCCTGGAATAGTTGTAGATAAAAGCCGGGGGGGGGGGGGATCAGTGAATTTATAAGAATCAGTAAACTTCCTAGGAGAGTAAGATTTTCCAGAAAAATCTTATGCCAGATGAAACTTTGAGGTGCTGTCTTAAAGCTTTAAATGACTGTCTAATAGGATGAGACAGATTAACTGTGTCAGGAAAATATATTATCTGATTCATTGAAATGGGGAATAATTATTTTTCTTCAAAAGGAAAAACACTGAATTTGAGTCAGGTCATTGTCGGAAATGTTAGTCACCTAAAGAATAATCTGGTAAAACTCCTAGCACATATTGATATGTTTGGTTCACTCCTGCAGTACCAAATTGCTCTAGTTCCTATACCTTCAATGCTTTATGCCTTTGCTCAGGTTGTCTCTGCCTGGTCCCTTCCCCTTCTCCTTGCCCGCTAACCCCTGTTAAACCGTTTAGAATCAGCTCAGACATCACCTTCTCTAGGAAGCCTTCCCTTCCCCTTATCCAGTTGAGTTCACCATTTTCTACTGAGCTCAGAAAGTAAACCCATATGTCCCCCTATTATTACATTTTTTTATCATTATCCTCCCTACCAGCCTGTGAGCACCTTGAGGGCAATGACTGTCTTCTTCATCTTGGTGTACAGGACACCTAGCCTCATCAAAAAGGATTGAAAGACATAATCAGTCTAGCAAGCATAGTTATTCAACAGATATTTATTGAGCCTCTTCTATTAGCTGGACATTTTGGGGTGCATGGAAAACACAGTAAGTACAGCCCTTGACCCCATGGAGCTTATTGGCAAGCAAAGAAGACAAGCAATGAAACAATTAACAATGGAATATGATGAATATTAGGAAAGAGGAGGTATAAGAAAGTGTGAGATCATGGAGTCAGGAACGCAGCTTAATCTAAGGTCAGAGAAAGTGTCCCACTCTTATGAAACACAATTTATATAAAAATAGAAGCTATGAGCCTGGCTTTGGTTATAAGACAAGGGACCTCTTTTTAAACAAAGGAAGATCTTTTGGTCTCTGTAGTTCAAAACTGACCCATCCTTCACATGCATGTGTGTGTGTGCGCGTGGTGTGTGTTTATAGTATGTGAGTGCACACACTGGCAAAGAGAGAACAAGAAAATGACTCCTTCATTTATTGAATAAAATAGATGCTGAGGAACAGGGAAGGAAGTTTCTGTGTGTCTCTTTCCATGTGCCATTGCTAGAAGCTAATTTGTTAATATTTTAATATGTAATATACAGTAAAATGATGTAAACTTAAAGCTCTGAAAATCATGAGATTATATTACAGCTTTTTCAGAGTTAATTTTAAGAATCTGATGATTATGGCCTAGGAGGGCGCTTGACAGATTTGCCTTTGGGTCTTATTATAGACCAAGGTTGCAGAACCTTTGCTTAGAGGTCAGTGTCTGCTCTGACTTCTCATCTTTCCACTTCACTTTCTCAGCTCTGCTGAGAGGGGATGCAACACTTGTATTGCAGTTGGTAGCCTCTACCTGGTTTAGCAGCTCAACTCATGCTAATTCCCCAATGGATGCTAATACCATCCATTGGGGAATTCCCTGGCAGTCCAGTGGTTAGGACTTGGCACGTTCACTGCCAAAGCCCAGGTTCAGTCCCTGGTTCAAAAAAAGAAAAAAAGGATACCATCCATTTGGCTGATCGCAGAGAAGGGAGGATTAAGTCATCATGGGGCAGCATTTACTAGATGTAGATGCAGGTGTAGAATGCTCTGCTGTATCTCATTTAAGTCAACATAAACATATCTACACCATCCAGCATCTCAAAACAACGTTGATACTAAAAACTGGAATTAAAGACTATAGTGCAAGTGAAATATAACTCAGACTGGAAGTGTGATTTTTAAGTGAATGGACATGTGATGTCCTATGATGACCATCTGCAATGTTTTCTCACATCTTTACTTCCATGCTTTGGCATATTCCTTGGTATTGCAAGTAATGCTCAATATATGTTCTAATTTTTTTCTTGCTTTTACTATAAATATTGTATATAGGGAGTATATGAATGGTGAGGAAATAATTCTAAACATTTGTTCTTACACTTTCTATTTTGCATAGTTCGAGCTTGGTTTATTGCTGCAGTGTAGGTGGGTGACGAGTTTAACCACTGTGAATCCAATTGAATACTTTTGTAAATTATGTCAACTTTTATGTTTTCATTGAGAATGAGAATTTTTTAATAAAAAGCTATGGTGGTGAACTGTAATATTTTTCTCCTTTTGGAAATGTAGAACTCTTTAGAGGATGAAGCTTATCCCTTAAAGAGTCAAAACTATAGTAGTGTCAACTCATCTGAAAAGCTTAACAGTTTGTAGAAGAAAATTCCATGTAGTCAGCATAATTTTGTTGTTGTTTAATTAGAAAACTTCTCAAGGTATTAATTGCCCTTTGCTGAAACTTAGAGTGCCACGAACATTTTCTCCTTTCTGTTGACATCTAGATACCTACACCTACCACTGACAGCAGCATAAATACACAATAGTATTTTCAATTTTATTCTTTCCATCTAGTAACTAAAGCATTGATAAACATTGTATTGTGATTTCCCCCCCTCATTTTTGTCTACGTTAATAAGTCTAAATTAGTATCTTATTTTTAATTTGTATTTATTTGCTAAAGAGCAGATACTATCATTTCATATTTTTATTGAGAATATTTTATCTCCTGTGATTGTCTTTCTGTATATCGTCTTATCAGTTGAGGTTGTCTATTCACATAATTTTGTGTACCTACCTAATGTCTATTATGTTTTGTGCAAATATTTTCTTCCAATCTCTTGCTTTAATTTTTAGTATTTATCATTCTTTCTTGTTGCATAGAGATTTCAAATTTTATATAATCAGATTTGGTTGTCTTTTTCTTTGAGAGTTCTTCCACAACCTCAAATCCCATAGAAAGTTATTATCCCAGAGTACTGATAAATATTCCACTTTATTTTCTAGTAATACTTCTGTTACTGATGTTTGCATTTTTAATTCTTTGATGTTCTTGAGGTATATTATGGGGTCTTTGGTAAGGATTAGAGAGAAATACATTCTTGCTAGTCAATTACATCATCTAGTTGCTTAAATTTTTTCCTCCCCTATTATTTTTTGATGGCTGCTTCTTCATAAACTAATATTTTATATATAATTGGTATATTTCTCCATGTTTTATTTGTGTCCATTTATCTAATTTTCAGGTTGGCAAAAGTATCACGCTTTTAATTATTGTCTTATAATAGGTGTTAATATCTGCTAGGGCTTCCCCCGCTTCACCAGTGCTGTGTTCTTTTCAATTTCTAAAAAAATTAATTATTTATTATTTGAGCTTTATTTTAGGATCACTTTCTTTTTCAGATTTTTTTTTAACCCTGGCAGGAATTTTGGATTTAGTTCAGTCAAAATATTAACTTGAGGAGAGTTTCAGATTCCACTTATAAATGTGTATAAGTGTTCAGTCTAAAGCAGAACCTGTAAAGAGATGTTTACATGAGAAAGAGAGAGAGAAAGAAGTGAGCAGACAAGACGGAGGATTCCTAAAGAGTTCCTGCTTAGCGCCAAGCCAAACTCATAAATTCACACCATTGCCCTTTGGATTAGTGTTTTGGATATCTAGAAAGCCTTTTTTCTTCCTTCCTGCTTTCTTCCCTCCCACCCTTCTTTTCTGCGTCCCTTCCTGCCCTCCTTCTTTCCTCTTTCTCTCTCTAGTTTTTAGTTTCATCAAACTTACTCATACATAATTAGAGTCAACTAGTTCCATAAAACATTTAATGAAAAATAAAAGTCTAATGACAAAAAGTCTGTTTAATTTCCCCCTTCCGAAAGGCAACTACTTTCGACTATTTTTGCTGTTTCTTTTAGTATTTATATTCATGTCTCTAAATAACACTCTTCTGTTACTATTTCTTGATTGTTTTTTGTTTTGTTTTAGGCATGACCTATTGACTGCTCTGTATGGAAGATGGTGTTTTAGCTCATTTTCACACCTTTTCCCCAGACACGCACCCTTTCTGTCCCCTCCTCCCATCCTCCCAACACAATTCCATTCTAACTTGTTAGATCAGTATTCCATGATTTTATTTTTATGATTATGAAAATGCTAGTCACAGCTGAGCCATGTATTATATCATGATTATTTCCTGCAACTACATAATGTTTTTTCTGGAAGTTAATTGGTTTTTATTGTTGTTGTTAGTTTCATTTACACTCACAACCTACTCAACCCCAAATTGTCTAAATCTCTGCTCCAGCAATTTTGACCCATAAGGCATTCTATCAGTTTCATTTTTCTGAAGAAATCTCTCCTGCCGCCTACTCACCTAATCTAGACAGATATCTTTTCAGCCAGGTTCATAGTTATTATCTTAGAGTTTCCGTTTGCCATCATCCTGGAATGCCTTTGCCTCTTTCCTCTGTTAAAACTCACGTTAGGATTCTTTATTTTGTATATTTTCTGCTTCATTTCCTTATTTCCTGAGAAAGAGAACATAGGATATAAAAAAATTTTGAGACTTTGTAAATCTGAGAATGTCTTTATTCTACTCTCACATTTGATTGATGGTTTGATTGAATTCTGGGTTGAAAATACATCTTCCTCAAAAGTTTAAAAGGCATTGTTCCATTAGCTTTTTTTAAAATAAATTTTTATTTATTTTTATTTTTGGCTGTGTTGGGTCTTCATTGCTGAGCGCGGGCTTTCTCTAGTTGCGGCAAGCGGGGGCTACTCTTCGTCATGGTGCGTGGACTTATTGCAGTGGCTTCTCTTGTTGCGGAGCACGGGCTCTAGGCATGCAGGCTTCAGTAGTTGTGGCTCGCAGGCTCAGCAGCTGTGACTTGTGGGCTCTAGAGTGCAGGCTCAGTAGTTGTGGCACACGGGCCCAGCTGCTCCGTGGCATGTGGGATCCTCCCGGACCGGGGCTCGAACCTGCGTGCCCTGAATTGGCAGGCGGATTCTTAACCACAGTGCAACCAGGGAAGTCCCATGTTCCATTAGTTTTAAGTGTTTTGACCTTTAATGTTTTGTAGGTGATCTGTTTCTCTCTGTCTCTTTCTCTCTCCTTGTATAATGTCCTCTCTCTGCAATTCCTATTATTTGGAATTTGAACTTAAAGGATTGGACCCCTAAATTCCTCATCTTTTCTGTTATTTTTTACTTCTTTTTCTTTCTTTCTACTTTATGGAAAATGGTCTTCCATTCTTCTGCCTATAGGACATAGGTCAGTGTGCTGGATGGTAGGTGAACAGAGGGCTTGGAGGTCCAACATTCCCTATAAAAACATTCACTTAATCCTCCTCTCTCCAGGTGGGTATCTCTAACCCAGTCTACATTCAGAGGCTAGCCTTGCTCCTCTCCTGCCAGGGTAGGACAGGGGATGGTGGATACACTCACTTGTTAAAAAGGCTTCTAACCAAACATATTTGTTGTTACCCCGCCACCATCACCTCGTTTTCCGTAAGTACTCTGCCTTCAATTCTGGTTCCTGAACCTTTGAGTACTTATTTATGGTGTAATCATTTCTTGGCCTTCTCCACTCTTTGCTTAGGATTCAACTTTCTTGTATCTGCTGGGCTAGTTGTCACTGCCCATTTGCTATACGACTTCCAAAATTTTGTTGCTGCTCTCTTCTATCTTGTTTTTTACCTCATTGGTGTATGCCTTTTCAAAAGTTCCTTTAGTGGAATTTTGGAAGGGAACAAAAGTAATGTTTAATTTGCCATTTTACCCAGAATATAGGTCTTCTTTAAACATACAAGTGTGTTTTCTGGATTGAGTAGTATGTTAAGCTACTAGCACATAAGAACAGATACATTCATCAAAATAGCTATTTACTGCCTTAAAAAAGTAGAGGATGGAACATAGGATTGGGATGTTTAAGTGGGCAAGCTTTTTCTTTTTTTTTTTTAGTTAATTAATTTTTTGGCTGTGTTAGGTCTTCATTGCTGCGCACAGGCTTTCTCTAGTTGCGTCAAGCAGGGACTACTGTTCGTCGTGGTGCGTGGGCTTCTCATTACAGTGGCTTCTCTTGTTGCGGAGCGCAGGCTCAGTAGTTGTGGCTCGTGGGCTTAGTTACTCTGCAGCATGTGAGATCTTCCCGGACCAGGGCTCGAGCCTTTGTCCCCTGCACTGGCAGGCGGATTCTTAACCACTGCGCCACCAGGGAAGTCCCAAGTTTTTTGTCTTTTTTTTTTTTTAATATGTATTTATTTATTTGGCTGCGCTGGGTCTTAGTTGCAGCATGCGGAATCTTTTAGTTGCGGCATGCGGGTTCTAGTTCCCTGACCAGGGATCGAACCCGGGTGCCCTGCATTGGGAGCTTGGATTCTGAGCCACTGGACCACCAGGGAAGTCCCTAAGTGGGCAAGTTTTGAATTTGGATAGGGATTGGGAGGGGTGAGATATCTCTGGTTGCAGGGCAGGATGACGTGGCCGTAGTAGAGTTTCTTTGGGCCAGGACAGACTAAGGGCAGTGAAGTTAAAAGTGAGTAGCTCTCATTTACAGATTTTCCTGTTGATAGTTACGGAGAGTGTGTATGTTTACCAACATTAGTAAAACCATAAGTATCATGTGAGAAAATACTTGCCTTTGTTGAGAACTCACTCACTGTGTCTCAGGCACCTTACTGAGCGCCCCTGGAGATGGATAGTGTTTTTCCAATTTGCTGAGAGCTGGGAATCCACTGCAGGTTTATTCGACTTTGCAGCATGATTTAAATTCTAAGCTGTTATATCTTCATGTCATAGATGACACCAGTTATTGAAATTAAGAAAAATTTTGTAATTACACAGACAACTGAAGATGTATTTCCCTCATTGTCTTCATAGTTATGTCTTTAAATTGTTGAGAATGAGCAAGTTACATAAGTTTAGTTTCAGCTATACCTGTATTTTAAATATTTCAAAAGTCTTATTTCACATTTTTGAAATTTTCGTTTATGTCTTTAAAAATGCTTTCTGGGCTCCCCTGGTAGCGCAGTGGTTGAGAATCTGCTTGCCAATGCAGGGGACACGGGTTCGAGCCCTGGTCTGGGAAGATCCCACATGCCGCGGAGCAACTAGGCCTGTGAGCCACAACTACTGAGCCTGCGCGTCTGGAGCCTGTGCTCCGCAACAAGAGAGGCCGCGATAGCGAGAGGCCCGCGCACGGCGATGAAGAGTGGCCCCCGCTTGCCACAACAGGAGAAAGCCCTCGCACAGAAACGAAGACCCAACACAGCCATTAATAAATAAATTTTAAAAAAAAAAGCTTTCTATAAACATTTTTTGCTTATCTAAAATATATATATATATATATATATATTTTTTTTTTTTTTTTTTGCGGTACGCGGGCCTCTCACTGTTGTGGCCTCTCCCGTTGCGGAGCACAGGCTCTGGACGCGCAGGCTCAGCGGCCATGGCTCACGGGCCCAGCTGCTCCGCGGCATGTGGGATCTTCCCGGACCAGGGCACGAACCCGTGTCCCCTGCATCGGCAGGCGGACGCTCAACCACTGCGCCACCAGGGAAGCCCTAAAATATATATTTTTAAAGGACTGAGACCATGACTCTTTTGCCCACTGAGTTAACCTCATCCCCTCTTATTTCCTGGCACATAGTACAATAGATACTCACAAAATACCTGTTGAATAAACACATGAAAGTGTCTGTCCCAGTGGCTTGTGCAGGCATATGTGTCCTGAAGATGTGCACAAGAACATTAAATCACATAGTCTATTTCATGAATATTACTTAGAAGCTAGTTAACACAGTGCCCAACTTGGTTTAGCTAACAAGATGCCATGATTTCTACAGTCTTGAATATATTTTAGTTAATACAATTGAGATTTTTAAAAAATATAATGTTAAAATCTTATTACAGTGTAATGAATGCTCAACAGAAAAGTGAAAGGTATGATATTTAAAATTGTATGTGTTGGGCTTCCCTGGTGGCGCAGTGGTTGGGAGTCCACCTGCCGATGCAGGGGACACGGCTTCGTGCCCCAGTCCGGGAGGATCCCACGTGCCGCGGAGCGGCTGGGCCTGTGAGCCATGGCTGCTGAGCCTGCGCGTCCGGAGCCTGTGCTCCGCAACGGGAAAGGCCGCAACAGAGGCCCGCGTACCGCAAAAAAAAAAAAAAAAAAAAAAAAAATTGTATGTGTTTCATGGTTGCTGGTAATTATTCTACATGGATATTGATAGTTTCTTCATGAGAGAACAAATAAAGTTATTCTTTAGCTATAGAATTTTCTGCAGTTTTGGTCGGATAGGAGGTTATCCCCTGATTCCAATTATGAAAGTTACCAATTACCACTGCAAAGATGCAGCATCTCTTTAATACAAAATAGAAGCTCAGATATAAGGGAAATTTAAAATTCTGTTAATTTAAAAAAATCTGTAAGATTATATTTTTGATGTTGATTCTATATTAGTAATAAGCAACACAACTGCTATGTGGAACAGTTTATATTGGGGTAAATGTATAAGAAATTTGGTCAGCTTCTGCTTTTTAGTTTGTCAGTTTTGTTTTCAAAAAGTTGTTATTTGTCTTCTTTGATAAGTGTAATGTGAGATATTCCCTTCAAATTTCATTATGATAAATGAGTTTGTTTCCTTGGACATCTTGTATACAGTAAATGCAAGGCATTTAACTCATACTTCGCTGAGGTTCTGAGTGAACATAGGGCATTAATATTCTGTCACTTGAGTTAGGAATAATATAGAAACTGATATTAGAATAGTTGCTGGGTTTTTCAGTATCATTTAAAATCACTTGGTCTGCACATGTTTCTTAAGGAGTAGTACTTGTAGTATTTTAAATGAACTACCTGGTGAAATAAACTGATTGTGAGTGGCAACTGTGCAAAATAATAACTCCTAACACCATGTTTGTAAACGACGTTTAAATTTACAGAGTGCTTTTATATACATTATCTACCTCATTTACTGATCAAAAAAGAAACCCTTATGAGATAGTGTCATTGCCAATTTACAGATGGAGAAACTGACACTCAGAGATATGAAATGTCTCGCTCTACTTTATACAGCTAGAGAAGGAAGCGGGGAGCAGTCCTCTGACACCCAGGGGAGTGCTTTTTCTCACACGCGCCACATTTGTTTTCAGGACTCAAGCCAGTTAGCTGATGAGCAAGACTTCTTCCCAGTATGTTCCTGGAAAGCAAAACAAACACCGCTCCCCCACGAGCAACAAAACCTCATGGGGTGGGGAATGGGGCTTACCTCTGTGAGACGTTTATGAGGGAGATGTTCGAAGGATGTTTACTGAATTAAAATTGTCCATCTGTTCCCACAAGAAAGCCTAGCCACTGACTTTACAAACCCCGAGTCCTGAACATAGCAGTCCTCAGACTGGCTTAGGCACTTCAAGACTCAGTCTCCCAAGTGTGTGGAATCGGAGTAACCACTTTGGGATTCTTAAGTGTGAAAGTAAAACATGAGGATTCTCTCTCTTTTTTAAAGAATTTCCTTTCCCTTTCCAGGTTGCCCTCGGTGTTCCTTTTTACCTGATACCACCTGCACGAAAATGTTGGTGGTGAAAAGTATGGTGGTACCTGCCCTATAGCCCTGCATCCCTGAGGGGTTCCCTGGCAGGAGGAAACCCAGAGAACTCTTGCAGTTTACGAGGAAAATGTTCCATAGTTCATTTAACTGATAACTGACAGTATCAGGGTCAGTTCTTCTGGATGCTGTCTCTTAAGAATTCACAACTTTCTAGATTAGAAAAGAGTCTGGAAGAATATGTATTAGCCTTTTATCATTGGTTATTTTATAGTCATTATATATAGTGGTATTAAACGATGAGACATGTTTACTTTCCATGTAAAACAATTCTGTCATTGGATTATTTCTTCTTTTCAAAGAGCAAGGGTTGCATTCATACTCAGAAAAAAAGAAATTTTTACAAAAAAAGAGTTGGAAAAAAAAGTTATTGTAAACCTTAAACAATCTGGTGACCCACAGGTATTAGTGTTCACTTACGATTATGAGATGAGTAACAAACTGTTAGTAATAAACTGTTAGCAGTATATCAACAAATGCACTATTTATACTAATAGTTACTGAATCTGCATTCATTCTTTGAGTAAATTAAAATCACAGAATAGACGATAATCGGGCGTATATACAGAGTGCTTACTGTCTGCTGGGCACTCTTCTAAGAGCTTTACCTGGATTATCTCATTTAATTCTCTTCCTCATCTTACGCAGTTGGTATTTATACATGTGGAAGATAAGGCAGAGAGAAGGTGACTGCAAGGAATTGTGACATCAGCAGACGTTTGAAAAGCACTTATCTATTAGGAATCGCCCTCTCTTACTGCTGGGAACCCTGAAACCAGTGAGAGAGCCCAGGTTAGTCCCAGGGGTGGCAGAGTTTGTCTTCTCAGGCTGGACACTTAGCCACTCTCTTCCACTGCCCTGAGTGGATGTGGAATTCTAACCAGATTCTACAACTGAGAAGCAGTATCCTGATTACCTTAAACACTCTGAAAGACTAGTAGGGTCTTAATCCACTTCTAATGTTCCTTAGGAACCTGGTACACATTACACTAATTTTTATTCTTTTTCATTTGTTAGCAAGAATTGTCTCTGGTTCAGTCTTGGATGACAAAGGGAGGTTTGGAATATGGCAGGAGAGTCGTGTTTGGAAGTTGTATTTTGCCTAACTGGTGTTCTTTACTTTAGTGATCTGAACAATAGACTTGTGATACACTTAACTATCTACCTCCATTTCAAAACTGGCTTTTCAAGTTTTCAGAACCTCTTATCACACTGAAACTCAGCCAAGGTTAGAACTGCCTAGTATCTCTGTGCTGTCCTGCCCCCACTGCTCAAGAACCCCGATTTAGCATACTGCATTATCAAACAGCTTCTGCAGAATCTTGCTTGTGGAGGCTGCTTGTGTATGAGATAATCTTTTTTTAGCATCATTTTTTTTTTCTCCTCACCATGCTTATGACCATATTCCTCAAAAGGAAAGGAAGACTGTCCTCAGACGTGTTAAGAAACACATGCTCCTTTTATGTGTATGCTTTACATTAACGTTTGTATACAATATGAATAGAAAATTGTAAATGTATACTGAATCAAAATCCAGGTGTGTACTTAGGCCATGATCATCAAGTAGGTGTCATATATCAACAGGACAATTATTATGTTTGTGTTTTTTAATTGTAGCAGTGAACTCTGTTCATTGCAATGAATGCAACAGTATTTACTTTCCAAAAATTATGATTGATCCATGAGTCTCATCGTCCTCCTAGGTCCTGTTTAAGAAGAACACACATCTTGGGGTATAGAGAAACCTAAAGAGGGGTGTATCAGTTAGCTTTGTCAGGGTAACAAACCATCACCAAATCACGATTTGTTATCTCTTATGGTTATGAGGGTTAAATGAGATAATCTATGTAAAACTTCTACCACAGTAGCTGGCAGAAAGTAAATACTGAGTGCTTCTTCCAATGGCGTCACTTGGGCTCAGTCATGCAGATGGAGCGGTGGGTCACCTGGGGGCTGACCTCTCTTTCCATATGATCATCATCCTCCAGGAGGCTAGCCTGAGCTTCCACACATAGAGCTTTCAGAGCTCTTAGTAGTAAGAGGGGACAAGCCCCAGTATGCTAGTGCTATTCAAGCCTCTGCTTGCAGCATGTTTTCTGTTGTCCTCTCGGTCAAAGAAAGTCTCACGGCCAAACCCAGATTGGAAGAGTAGAGAAATTGATGCTACTTTTTTTTTTTGAGAATTATACTTTTTGTTTTAATACAAATAATGTAAGCATGCATTCATATAAGTATATAGATTGACAGTTAGCTTTTCCCCCTCAACTAAAGAACTATTAAAAACACTTTGCCAGGGCTTCCCTGGTGGCACAGTGGTTGAGAGTCCGCCTGCCGATGCAGGGGACATGGGTTCATGCCCCGGTCCGGGAGGATCCCACATGCCACGGAGCGGCTGGGCCCGTGAGCCATGGCCGCTGAGCCTGCGCGTCCAGAGCCTGTGCTCCACAACGGGAAAGGCCACAACAGTGAGAGGCCCGCGTACCGAAAAAGAAAGACAACAACAAAAAACACTTTGCCAGACAGAACCAGTTAATATGTTGACCACGGCTCAACACAGGCTGGTCTCCTTTTCTTCCATGTGCTCCCCAGGTTCTGTTGTACCTTCTCTTCTAGGGGTACCCCACTTATTTCCAGGGCTCTGACTTTCCTAGCCCTTTGCCCTCCCTGTGAGTTGCCACACACTGACTGCTAAGAAGGCAGCAGATTACTGCCAATGAAGCTTCGCCTCACTCTCCCAAAATGCCCAAGGTTAAGAGCTTTTATTAACAGGGCATGTCTTTTCCATCAACACCACTTGTTGATCAGGGGTACTGCTAAGAATTTGTGGCTGGTTTGTTTGTTTGTTTTTTGGCAATCAAATATAGTCTGCCTTTGGTAAAAATGACTCACATTTCTCCTGCAAGAAAGAAACACTCCCCCCATCGTAGGATTTTCAGAAGCCTCATCCCATTAAGGCATCAGCCTCTGAGTCCAGAGGCTTATCCATGATCTGCATCACTTCTGGATACAGATGAGACCCCTCAGATACAGCCCTTGAGATGTGGATCCTCTTGATCCTGAGACAATGAACTTTTTAGTTATCTAGTTATCATAGATAACGATCATATATCTATATAGCATATAGATATATATACTCTCTATATAACATAACTATCATATATTTTAGTTATCTAGTTATCATAGTTTTTAGTTATCATAAACAAGTTACTTCCCCATACACACCCAACGTATCATGGTGAAATAGGGAAAAGATAACCCCCGCAAAACTACAGAAACAATATAAACAGCATCAGCACTCCACAGCAACTCTATCCAGGTCCGTGCTGCTAGGTGTCCCCCCACTCCTGAGCAAGGGGAGGTCCCTTGATTAGGACCCAGTTCTCTTCCTCGGGAATGGGTCACTGGTGTCTATTTCTCTACTGCTCTTGGCTCTACCCTCTGAAACATTCTTCCTTTTCCATAAGAAATGGCTTATTTTTGCTTCTAAATAACTTCCTTAGCCTAGTTCTTACTGTAAAAACTCGAGCATCCAGAGGCCTCTTTTTCTTTGAATGGTCTCTGTCTGCTTTAGGTCATACTTTTGTGCTTGTTAGTAAAACTCTCTTAAAAACGTTGTGCATTTCCTAAGACTCCCGTAGGGTTCAGGCCCCTGAAACCCACAGCCAGAATTTTTTTTCTGGTCAGACATATCTGTCTCTGCTGTGGGTTGAGCATCAAGCTGCTATGAGACAGTGCCTCAGGGAGTCTTAGAGGCCCTTTTGTCCAGCTGAGAAGCGCTATGAGGCACCACGTTAAATTTTACAAAGGTCTTCACTCTGAGGCCATTTCTTGCTCTAAAATTCTTGTCCTCTAGCTGAAGAGACTGGAGAGAGAAAAGATTTTCTTTTCCAGTCACATGAGTTCTGGTTCTTCTCTGTTTTCTCTAAATAATGCTTATTAACCAGATAATTCATTTTTCAGCTCATCCCTCTTTTGCAGAACCTTATATGCAGCTAGAAACACTCAGTGAACTCTTGCAACATTCTTCCTGGAGATCTTTGCAGCTAACTTCAAAGTTCATTGTGTATCTTTCATGCTGCCACAGACATCACTTTTGCCAGTTGTTTTGCTGCAGCAGAATGTGGGTTGCCTTTTTCCCTGACTGCTGTACAGTTTCCTCATCGCTTCTCCAGTCTCCACAAACAGTTTGCATGCTATTTTTCTGGGTTTTGCTAATAGTTATCTCACTACTTTTCACCTGCTGTCTGGTCCCAGAGCTGATACTGAATATTTTAGGTTTTTGTTATGGCAACATGCTACTTCTAGGTACCAATTTCTGTATGTTAGTTTTTGTGGCTTAAGAAACTGCTACAAATCTTAATGGCTTCAACAGCAATGATTAATTATTTCTCACAGTTCTTTCGATTGGTTGATCCATCTTCTGTTGGTGTCTCCTGGCTCATTCATGTGGCTACAGTCAGTCGGTGGGTTAGCTGTGGGCTGGGTTCAGCTGGGATTACTAAAACCCCTGGGTCTCATCCTCCTGCAGGCTAGCCCAGGCTTCTTCATATGGTTGTATCAGGGGTCTGTTACAAGAGTAATAAGCTCTTTTGCACAAGTGCTTTTCAAGCCTCTGCTTGCATTATATTTACTAACATCTCATTAGCCAGAGCAAGTTCCAGTCTAATGGCCACACTCCAAATTCAAGAAGTTGAGAAATAGTCTATACCTCTTGATTGGAGGACATGGAAAGAATGTTGGTTGAAAAGTTTTTTTCAACTGTTTACAAAGAGTATGTACATATTTGGGGGGGAAAGAATGGGCCACGTAGGAAGTCAGGTCAAGAAAGTAGGTTAGAATTGATAGTCATCATATCATGGAAATAATCTAACAATTTGGTTCTTTCATAGTTATTGTGAAGATTGTTGATGGGTTGGTTATATGTTTACTGGGTTATATATTGTTTACTGGGTTGGTTATATATTGTTTACTGGGTTGGTTATATATTGTTTACTGGGTTGTCCAGTAAAAAGGCAGGCTCACATTGGACACTCAGTTTGCCACTGACTGAGTTAGTTTTTCTTTCCTTGCTTTACTTAGTTTCGACTCTAGAGTGTTGCTGACCCACTTATAGCTTACCATTGTTAAATGCTTGGTTTTTATATAATTTCTTGGTCTGATACAACCTGTATGGGGAGAGAGAGGAATGTCAACAGCAGTATATGGAGATGACTGTGGTAAGGTTTGACCTTGTAACCATGAGGAAAGAGAAACATTTCAAAATAAAAGTGTATCATCACACAGTTCAGAGATGTTAGTAATGATAATCTGAGTCACCAGTAAATTGTGTCCAATGTTCTCTCTTTAAGGAAGCAATGAAATATGTCAATGCAGTTTAGAAGAGGATTTCCAACAAAAAGGAGTGAATAATTTTCAAGTTTGAGGGAGAAACTTTGGTTAGGTAAAAGTCGCTTACACAAGAAAACCTCATGCACTGATGATGTTGGATAACTGAGATTTTTCTGCAGTCGTGTAAAAAATGCCAGCTGAAAATAATAATTTGTTTCCTTGGAGGATTAAAGAGGAGTAACCAGCCAACAGGATTAGGATCAGTGGCTTATAGGACTTTAAGAGGAAGAGGAACAGAAAAAGAAATGTAAAAATTCTGTGGGATTGTCCTTAGCTAGTATTATGAGTTGGAAAAGAAAAGTCATTAATGATCCTGAAAACTCTATTGACTTCTCTTTTTAAAAATACTCCATAAAAAAACTTTATATTTTTATGAAATATAAAGTTTAATTAAACCAGACTCAATGATTTATTCCCCATCATTTTTTCTTTCTACATAGATTTCCTCTGTATTTTCCAGACAAAAGTTTGCTTCACATTCCAAGGCCAAAGCCAAATCAGATGTAAGATACAGCAACAACTGTGTTTGTTTGTGAATGCTGATACAGATAACAGTAGAAAAACTCGTATGGATGATTTGACCCTTGAACCTGGAGCGCTCCTCTCTTTACTTTCTCCCTTAGCAAGGCCATCTGCTAGCATTCCCTCAATTGCCAATTCTATGCCCCTGACTGTAAAACTTCTGCCTCCAAGTATCAGTGCTTTGGTATTTCAAAAGTCTTGGGTCAGTCATAACCACAGTGAATCTTTGTTAGAAGAGAATTATCTGTGATTGCTAATAATTTTGTGGGCTTTTGGACAGTTGTGATGAGTGACTACCTGATTGAGTGCTCTAATAACTGAAACATTACAGTGTTGGGGAAACTGATATGAAGAGATTATTGTGGGAGAGAAGGTAATGTTTGTAATAGTGAAAAGGTTTTCATGTGTTCATCCAGATCTATGTTATTAGAAGCTAATAATTGCTCCAAATATAAAACCTCAATTAGGGAATGCTACGATCTGGATGCTTGTGTTCCCCCCAAAATTGATGTGTTGAAATCCTAACCCCAAGGTGATGGTATTGGGAGGTGAGGTCTTTGGGAAGTGACTAGGTCATGAGGGTGGAGCCCTCATGAATGGGATTAGTGGCCCCATAAAAGAGACCCCAGAGAGCTTGCTTGCCACTTCTGCCATGTGAGGTTACCGTGAGAAGAAGGCCGAGGAAGCAGGCCTTTATGAACGAGGAAGCAGGCCTTTACCAGACACAGAACCTGACCATGCTGGCACCCTGATTTCAGACTTCCAGCCTCCAGAACTGTGAGAAATAAATTTCCGTTGTTTATAAGCAAATTTCTGTTGCTTATAAGCCATCCAGTATGTAGTATGTTGTTACAGCAACTCAGATGGACTAAGACAGGGAGTAAGTTCCCTATAAGATTAACGATTTCAGAAACCTTTTTAGGGCGAGGCTCAGGAAAAAGACGCTAGTGTAGCTTTGTGGTTTACAGAATCTCTCAAGTCAGATTTTCTGGATTCAGATCTCAGTTCCATATTTATTAACTGTGTGACTTTAGGCAAATTGCTTAAAACATCAGGTTTTACTTATTTGAGTGAAATTATTATTTATGGATCTGAATCAACCTGGCTGGGAAAGTACACTCCTTGCCCTTTAAGGGTCGTGTTACTATGGTGTGTCCTAAAAAGTAACCGCTAAATTACTGTGACACAGGACCTATGGGATTTCCTGGCCCCTGCTGCAGGTCTGTGGTGGTGATGGGTAGGAGGGACTGGGCAAGGTGGTTGAGAAAGGTGTTTTCAGGGTGATCCCATAGGGCTGTGCAAGTTGTGTTCAGCACAGGGATGAGGGGGGCTGGAAACCTGTCCCATGCCCAGATTATCAGTTCCTGTGCCCTGGAGCAGGGCTGCATCCACCCAGAGATGTCATATGGCAGATGTCATATGGTCCCTACACAAGGGCTCATCAAGGCACCATATGGACCAGTGGTGGACCTAGGCATAAAGACACATTCTGATTTGTAATCATCATTTTCTTTTAACAAGATTTTAAAAATTCGTATAAAATCAGGATATAGGAGATAGAGATTATAAAATCTGAAAATCAAAATGTGGGTGCTACATTTTTTGTGTGTGTGTGTGGGATTTTTTTTTTTTTCGGCCACACCCTGAGGCACGCAGGATCTTAGTTCCCCGACCAGGGATTGAACCTGTGCCCCCTGCAGGGGAAGCACGGAGTCTTAATCACTGGACCACCAGGGAAGTCCCTGGGTGCTATGTTTCAAGTCACTGCTTGAAAGTGCTCATTTGGAGCATATGTCTGGGGGCAGGATCTTTTTAGTTTTACCTGTAATTGAATCCTCTGTGTGTTTATATGTGTGTGTATGTGTGTGTCTAAATGTGTACTTTAGTTTCTGTTGAAACAAGAATCCTAAACTTTCTGCACTCACATTACATACGAGTAGCCTCTAAAACATCTCTTCATTGTAAATACAGAAAGGAAAGCTCTTCCATGCTTTTGGATTCCTTCCCCTCCTGTAATCTATAAGTTGATCTCCATAATAAACCTCATATGATTTGTATATCTGCTGCTCTGCATTGTATCTCCCTGTGTCTGAAGTTTCTCACATATTGCTGCGAAACAGGGATAGGTTTTTATTTTTTCCTGGTAGTAGGCAAAATTTACTCAGTATAGGTATTGCTTACGGTATTATAATGTATGTATTATATAAAGATCTCTTTTAAACTTAATTCTCTCTTTAAAGACCTTATCTCCAAATAGAATTATATTCTGAAGTACTGGGATTAGGGCTTCAACATATGAATTTCTGGTGGACAGGAGGGGGCTGGGGGCAACTTAGCCCGAAACTATGTACAAACAGTTTTTTTCTTGTTCTCCTTAAAATAAGTCAGCACAAAGCCTCTCTTTTATGATCAGAGATATGACTATGTGTTGTTGTTTATAACTGGTTCCCTTAGAAGCAAGTAAGGAATAATGCTTTCATTGGTTATTCCTTGTAGCACCCAGCATGTTGCGTTGTTTAGGTAGTCATAACTCCCACTCATTGATCTTCTGAGGCAGGTAGAAACCTATTTTCTGAATCTTCCTTTCCCTATCTTTCTGAATCCTTCCGTATCAGTTGTTTGCTTATCAAAACTGCCCCAACCTGGGGACTATTATCATTCAGTATTGCATGATGTTTATGAATAAAAAGCTGCTATGGTAAGTATCTATGGAATGGGTCACAAATTTGAATGTGCATTAAAATCACCCATAGGTCATCCTAGACCCTCTGAATCAGAACCTCCATGGTCGCAGGCATCTGTAATGTTTGTGGCTCTCCAAAAGTTGCTGTTGCCTCCTTAAGTCTGAGAGTCACTGAGCTACCATCATCTGTCTTTATTTTCTCTTACATCAAATCATATTGCCCAACGAAAGAAGGCGTACATAATTTCCCCAACTTCCCTATGGGATTCAGGTCTCAGGACAGATGACATGCGTGCCTGAAAAGAAAATTAGAAAACAGAAGCAGATTTCTGGTAGCTGGTTGTAAATTTTCTTTTAAATTCTTCATCTCCATGTGAATCAAAGCAGGGTTCATTTTAACAACTTTATGAATACAATTTACCAAAGTTTATTACATTATCCTTTATCATAATGAGATAGGAAAGTCAACAGAATTGTTTGACTTTTCTTTCTCATTTGCTATAGTTCCCTTTTTCAGATATCACCGTATAGAGCTAGGCTCTTGAATGTGTAGCTTATTTTGATGTTCTTTCTGTGCCTACTTCTATATTTTGGTATAACTACAGTAAGGAGTACATTTTAACCTTTTTTTTGTTTTAACATCTTTATTGGAGTATAATTGCTTTACAATGGTGTGTTAGCTTCTGCTTTATAACAAAGTGAATCAGCTATACATATACATATATCCCCATATCTCCTCCCTGTTGCGTCTTCCTCCCACCCTCCGTATCCCACCTCACTAGGTGGTCACAAAGCACCGAGCTGATCTCCCTGTGCTATGTGGCTGCTTCCCACTAGCTATCTGTTTTACATTTGGTAGTGTATATATGTCAATGCTGCTCTCTCACTTCGTCCCAGCTTACCCTTCCCCCTCCCCGTGTCCTCAAGTCCATTCTCTAAGTCTGCGTCTTTATTCCTGTCCTGCCCCTAGGTTCTTCATAACCATTTTTTTTTTTTAGATTCCATATGTATATGTTAGCATACAGTGTTTATTTTTCTCCTTCTGACTTATTTCACTTTATGTGAAAGTCTCTAGGGCCGTCCACCTCACTACAAATAACTCAATTTTGTTTCCTTTTATGGCTGAGTAATATTCCATTGTATATATGTGCCACATCTTCTTTATCCTTTCATCAGTTGATGAACACTTAGGTTGCTTCCATGTCCTGGCTACTGTAAATAGAACTGCAATGAACATTGTGGTACATGACTCTTTTTGAACTATGGTTTTCTCAGGGATATGCCCAGTAGTGGGATTGCTGAGTCATATGGGAGTTCTATTTTTAGTTTTTTAAAGAACCTCCATACTGTTCTCCATAGTGGCTGTATCAATTCACATTCCCACCAGCAGTGCAAGAGTGTTCCCTTTTCTCCACACCCTCTCCAGCATTTTTTGTTTCTAGATTTTTTGATGGCCATTCTGACTGGTGTGAGGTGATACCTCATTACAGTTTTGATTTGCATTTCTCTAATGATTAATGATGTTGAGCATTCTTTCATGTGTTTGTTGGCAGTCTGTATATCTTCTTTGGAGAAATGTCTATTTAGGTCTTCTGCCCATTTTTGGATTGCGTTGTTTGTTTTTTTTGTTATTGAGCTGCATGAGCTGCTTGTAAATTTTGGAGATTAATCCTTTGTCAATTGCTTCATTTGCAAATATTTTCTCCCATTCTGAGGGTGGACATTTGGTCTTCTTTATGGTTTTCTTTGCTGTGCAAAAGCTTTTAAGTTTCATTAGGTCCCATTTGTTTATTTTTGTTTTTATTTCCATTTCTCTAGGAGGTGGGTCAAAATGTATCTTGCTGTGATTTATGTCATAGAGTGTTCTGCCTATGTTTTCCTCTAAGAGTTTGATAGTGTCTGACCTTACATTTAGGTCTTTCATCCATTTTGAGTTTATTTTTGTGTATGGTGTTACGGAGTGTTCTAATTTCATTCTTTCACATGTAGCTGTCCAGTTTTCCCAGCACCACTTATTGAAGAGGCTGTCTTTTCTCCATTGTATATTCTTGCCTCCTTTATCAAAAATAAGGTGACCATATGTGCATGGGCTTATCTCTGGGTTTTCTATCCTGTTCCATTGATCTATATTTCTGTTTTTGTGCCAGTACCATACTGTCTTGATTACTGTAGCATTGTAGTATAGTCTGAAATCGGGGAGCCTGATTCCTCGAGCTCCGTTTTTCGTTCTCAAGATTGCTTTGGCTATTCGGGGTCTTTTGTGTTTCCATACAAATTGTGAATTTTTTTTTCTAGTTCTGTGAAAAATGCCATTGGTGATTTGATAGGGATTGCATTGAATCTGTAGATTGCTTTGGGTAGTAGAGTCATTTTCACAATGTTGATTCTTCTGATGCATGAACATGGTATATCTCTCCATTTGTATCATCTTTAATTTCTTTCAGCAGTGTCTTATAGTTTTCTGCATACAGGTCTTTTGTCTCCTTAGGTAGGTTTATTCTTAGGTATTTTATTCTTTTTGTCACAGTGGTAAATGGGAGTGTTTCCTTAATTTTTCTTTCAGATTTTTCAGCATTAGTGTATAGGAATGCAAGAGATTTCTGTGCATTAATTTTGTATCCTGCTACTTTACCCAATTCACTGATTAGCTCTAGTAGTTTTCTGGTAGTATCTTTAGGATTCTCTATGTATAGTATCATGTCATATGCAAACAGTGACAGCTTTACTTCTTTTCCGATTTGTATTCCTTTTATTTCTTTTTTTTCTCTGACTGCTGTGGCTAAAAATTCCAAAACTATGTTGAATAATAGTGGTGAGAGTGGACAACCTTGTCTTGTTCCTGATCTTAGAGGAAATGGTTTCAGTTTTTCACCATTGAGAACGATGTTGGCTGTGGATTTGTCATATATGGCCTTTATTATGTGGAGGTAAGTTCTCTCTATGCCTACTTTCTGGAGGGTTTTTACCATAAATGGGTGTTGAATTTTGTCAAAAGCTTTTTCTTCGTCTATTGAGATGATCATATGGTTTTTCTCCTTCAATTTGTTAATATGGTTTATCACATTGATTGATTTACATATACTGAAAAATCCTTGCATTCCTGGGATAAACCCCACTTGATCATGGTGTATGATCCTTTTAATGTGCTGTTGGATTCTGTTTGCTAGTATTTTGTTGAGGATTTTTGCATCTATGTTCATCAGTGATATTGGCCTGTAGTTTTCTTTCTTTGTGACATCCTTGTCTGGTTTTGGTATCAGGGTGATGATGGCCTTGTAGAATGAGTTTGGGTGTGTTCCTCCCTCTGCTATATTTTGGAAAAGTTTGAGAAGGATGGGTGTTAGCTCTTCTCTAAATGTTTGGTAGAATTCACCTGTGAAGCCATCTGGTTCTGGGCTTTTGTTTGTTGGAAGATTTTTAATCACAGTCTCAATTTCAGTGCTTGTGATTGGTCTGTTTATGTTTTCTATTTCTTCCTGGTTCAGTCTTGGGAAGTTGTGCTTTTCTAAGAATTTGTCCATTTTTTTCAGGTTGTCCATTTTATTGGCATATAGTTGCTTGTAGTAATCTCTAATGATCCTTTGTATTTCTGCAGTGTCAGTTGTTACTTCTTTTTCATTTCTAATTCTACTGATTTGAGGCTCCTCCCTTTTTTTCTTGGTGAGTCTGGCTAATGGTTTATCAATTTTGTTTATCTTCTCAAAGAACCAGCTATTAGTTTTACTGATCTTGGCTATCATTTCCTTCATTTCTTTTTCATTTATTTCTGCTCTGATCTTTATGATTTCTTTCCTTCTGCTAACTTTGTGGTTTTTTTGTTCTTCTTTCTCTAATTGCTTTAGGTGTAAGGTTAGGTTGTTTATTTGAGATGTTTCTGGTTTCTTGAAGTAGGATTGTATTGCTATAAAATTCCCTCTTAGAACTGCTTTTGCTGCATCCCATAGGTTTTGGGTCATCGTGTTTTCATTGTCATTTGTTTGTAGGTATTTTTTGATTTCCTCTGTGATTTCTTCAGTGAGCTTTTGGTTATTTAGTAGTGTATTGTTTAGCCTCCATGTGTTTGTATTTTTTACAGATTTTTTTCCTGTAATTGATATCTAGTCTCATAGCGTTGTTGTCGGAAAAGATACTTGATACGATTTCAATTTTCTTAAATTTACCAAGGCTTGATTTGTGACCCAAGATATGATCTATCCTGGAGAATGTTCCATGAGAACTTGAGAAGAAAGTGTATTCTGTTGCTTTTGGATAGAATGTCCTATAAATATCAATTAAGTCCATCTTGTTTAATGTATCATTTAAAGCTTGTGTTTCCTTATGTATTTTCATTTTGGATGATCTGTCCATTGGTGAAAGTGGGGTGTTAAAGTCCCCTACTATGATTGTGTTACTGTTGATTTCCCCTTTTATGGCTGTTAGCATTTGCCTTATGTGTTGAGGTGCTCCTGTGTTGGGTGCATAAATATTTATAACTGTTATAGCTTCTTCTTGGACTGATCCCTTGATTATTATGTAGTGTCATTCTTTGTCTCTTGTAATAGTCTTTATTTTAAAGTCTATTTTGTCTGATATGAGAATTGCTGCTCCAGCTTTCTTTTGATTTCCATTTGCATGGAATACCTCTTTACATCCCCTCACTTTCAGTCTGTGTGTATCCCTAGGTCTGAAGTGGGTCTCTTGTAGACAGCATATATACGGGTCTTGTCTTTGTATCCATTGAGCCAGTCTGTGTCTTCTGGTGGGAGCATTTAATCCATTTACATTTAAGGTAATTACCGATATGTATGTTCCTATTACCATTTTCTTAATTGTTTTGGGTTTGTTATTGTAGGTTTTTTCCTTCTCTTGTGTTTCCTGCCTAGGGAAGTTCCTTTAGCATTTGTAAAGCTGGTTTTGTGGTGCTGAATTCTCTTAGCTTTTGCTTGTCTCTAAAGGTTTTAATTTCTCCATTGAATCTCAGTGAGATCCTTGCTGGGTAGAGTAATCTTGGTTGTAGGTTTTTCCATTTCATCATTTTAAATATGTCTTGCCACTCCCTTCTGGCTTGCAGAGTTTCTGCTGAAAGATCAGCTGTTAACCTTATGGGGATTCTCTTGTATGTTATTTGTTGTTTTTCCCTTACTGCTTTTAATATTTTTTCTTTGTATTTAATTTTTGATAGTTTGATTAACATGTGTCTTGGTGTATTTCTCCTTGGATTTATCCTGTATGGGACTCTCTGTGCTTCCTGGACTTGATTGACTATTCCCTTTCCCATATTAGGGAAGTTTCCAACTATAATCTCTTCAAATATTTTCTCAGTTCCTTTCTTTTTCTCTTCTTCTTCTGGGACCCCTATAATTCGAATGTTGGTGCATTTAATATTGTCCCAGAGGTCTCTGAGACGTTCCTCAATTCTTCTCATTCTTTTTTCTGTATTCTGCTCTGAAGTGGTTATTTCCACTATTTTATCTTCCAGGTCACTTATCCGTTCTTCTGCCTCAGTTATTCTGCTATTGATTCCTTCTAGAGAACTTTTAATTTCATTTACTGTGTTGTTCATCTTTGTTTGTTTGCTCTTTAGTTCTTCTAGGTCCTTGTGAAACGTTTCTTGTATTTTCTCCATTCTATTTCCAAGATTTTGGATCATCTTTACTGTCATTACTCTGAATTCTTTTTCAGGTAGACTGCCTATTTCCTCTTCATTTGTTTGGTCTGGTGGGTTTTTACCTTGCTTCTTCATCTGCTGTGTGTTTCTCTGTGTTCTCATTTTGCTTAACTTACTGTGTTTGGGGTCTCCTTTTCGCAGGTTGCAGGTTCATAGTTCCCGTTGTTTTTGGTGTCTGTCCCCAGTGGCTAAGGTTGGTTCAGTGGGTTGTGTAGGCTTCCTGGTGGAGGCAACTAGTGCCTGTGTTCTGGTGGATGAGGCTGGATCTTGTCTTTCTGGTGGGCAGGACCGCATACGGTGGTGTGTTTCAGGGTGTCTGTGACCTTCTTATGATTTTAGGCAGCCTCTCTGCTAATGGGTGGGGTTGTGTTCCTGTCTTGCTAGTTGTTTGGCATAGGGTGTCCAGCACTGTAGCTTGCTGGTCATTGAGTTGAGCTGGGTCTTAGCGTTGAGATGGAGATCTCTGGGAGAGCTTTCGCCAATTGATATTACATGGAGCCAGGAGGTCTCTGGTGGACCAGTGTCCTGAACTTGGCTCTCCCACCTCAGAGGTGCAGGCCTGACACCTGGCTGGAGCACCGAGACCCTGTCAGCCACATGGCTCAGAAGAAAGGGAGAAAAAAGGAAAGAAAAGAGAAAATATAAAGAAATAAAGTTTTTAAAATAAAAAGAATTTTTAATTATTAAAAATAAAAAAAATTTTAAAGTTAAAAAAAAAAGAAAAAAGGAAGAAGAGGGCAACCAAACCAAGAAACAGGTCCATCAATGATAAGAAGTACTAAAAACTATATTAAAAAAAAACAAAATAATAATGGACAGACAGAACCCTAGGACAAATGGTAAAAGCAAAGCTATACAGACAGGGCTTCCCTGGTGGCGCAGTGGTTGAGAGTCCGCCTGCCGATGCAGGGGACACGGGTTCGTGCCCCGGACCAGGAGGATCCCGCATGCCGTGGAGGGGCTGGGCCCGTGAGCCATGGCCGCTGAGCCTGCGCGTCCGGAGCCTGTGCTCTGCAATGAAATGGGAGAGGCCACAACAGTGAGAGGTCCACGTACCGCAAAAACAAAAAGCTATACAGACAAAAATCACACAAAGAAGCATACACATACACACTCACAAAAAGAGAAAAAGAAAAAATATATATACATATATGAAAGAAAAAGGAAGACAGCAACCAAATCAATAAACAAATCTACCAATGATAATAAACTCTAAATACTAAACTAAGATAAACATAAACCCAGAAACCAGTCAGTCGCATACAGCAAACCCCAAGTCTACAGTTGCTCCCAAAGTCCATCGCCCCAATTTTGCAATGATTCGTTGTCTATTCAGGTATTCCACAGATGCAGGGTACATCAACTTGATTGTGGAGCTTTAATCCGCTGCTCCTGAGGCTGCTGGGAGACATTTCCCTTTCTCTTCGTTCGCACAGCTCCCGGGGTTCAGCTTTGGATTTGGACCCGCCTCTGCGTGTAGGTCGCCTGAGGGCATCTGTTCTTCGCTCAGACAGGACGGGGTTAAAGGAGCCGCTGATTCAGGGGCTCTGGCTCACTCAGGCCGGGGGGAGGGAGGGGTACGGAGGCGGGGCGAGCCTGCGGCGGCAGAGCCGGCGTGACGTTGCACCAGCCTGAGGTGCGCCGTGCGTTCTCCTGGGGAAGTTGTCCCTGGATCCCGGGACCCTGGCAGTGGCGGGCTGCACAGGCTTTCCGGAAGGTGGGTGTGGAGAGTGACCTGTGCTCGCACACAGGCTTCTTGGTGCCGGCAGCAACAGCCTTAGCGTCTCATGCCCGCCTCTGGGGTCCGCGCTGATAGCCGCGGCTCGCGCCCGTCCCTGGAGCTCGTTTAGGTGGTGCTCTGAATCCCCTCTCCTCGCTCACCCCCAAAACAATGGTCTCTTGCCTCTTCAGCAGTTCCAGACTTTCTCCCAGACTCCCTCCCGGCCAGCCGTGGTGCACTAAACCCTGCAGGCTGTGTTCACGCCGCCAACCCCAGTCCTCTCCCTGCGCTCCGACCAAAGCCCGAGCCTCAGCTCGCGGCCCCGCCCGCCCCGGCGGGTGAGCATACAAGCCTCTCGGGCTGGTGAATGCCGGTTGGCCCTGATCCTCTGTGAGGGAATCTCTCCGCTTTGCCCTCCGCACCCCTGTTGCTGCGCTGTTCTCCGCGGCTCCGAAGCTTCCCCCCCTCCGCCACCCTCAGTCTCTGCCCGCGAAGGGTCTTCCTAGTGTGTGGACACCTTTCCTCCTTCACAGGTCCCTCCCACTGGTGCAGGTCCCATCCCTATTCTTTTGTCTCTGTTTTTCCTTTTTTCTTTTCCCCTACCCAGGTAGGTGGGGGATTTCTTACCTTTTGGGAGGTCTGAGGTCTTCTGCGCGTTCAGTAGGTGTTCTGTAGGAGTTGTTCCACGTGTAGGTGTATTTCTGATGTGTTTGTGGGGAGGAAGGTGATCTCCACGTCTTACTCCTCTGCCATCTTGAAGGTCTCCCCCATTTTAACCTTTTGGGGAACATTTTTAGAAGCCTCTTGGTTGACTTTTTTCTGTTGTAGTTTTCCTAATGTTTCCTCCTTGGCAACCAGGAAACCTTCTAGATCAGTGGGACCAACTCCTTTGGGACTGGGCTGGGCCAGAAAAGGTGGGCCGGAAGGCAAGGTAAAGGCTACTTTCTTGTCTACACCTGCAGAGAGAATCTTGAGTTCCCCACACCCTTCCTGACTCTCCCCTTACCAGATTATGGACTTGAGCCTTCACGTGAGCTTAGACCTTCACCTGATTTAGGACCCATGGCTTCATGTTGTTAGGTCTTGAGAAGGAGTGACTGCCTCTGACTGTATTCTTCCAAGGCCATTTTCTATATGATTGCAGTGCACTTTGCTCTTCATATTATGAATGAAATGATTCCCCCAAATAGCTTTTTCAGGGCTTTAGGAGAGTAATACAGAGCCTGGGACCTGTCTAGGAGTAGTGGGAGACCAACAAGCAGGCTCCTAATGTTCTGGTGTGTGATGCTGCCCCTTAACCACCCTTACCTTCCATGATAGTTCCTCCTAAGCCTTCCTTGCATCCATCACCGTTTCTTGCCTTGTTCATCAAAATTTATCCATTCTCTGTCCTATCCACTTGTTTCAGAGTAGAATATATTGGATACTAACATAAGCAGATAAATACAGCTCAACTTGATGCTAGTCAACTAATGTACTTTCCCCATGTCATATAAGGTGATAACCTGATTGCAATGCATGCACCTTAAAGAAGGACTTTAAAAAGTTAGTCCTTTACATATATACACTACCAAATGCAGAATAGATAACTAGTGGGAAGCAGCCGCATAGCACAGGGAGGTCAGCTTGGTGCTTTGTGATCACCTAGAGGGGTGGGACAGGGAGGGTGGGAGGGAGACGCAAGAGGGAGGGGATATGGGGATATATGTACATGTATAGCTGATTCACTTTGTTATACAGCAGAAACTAACACAACATTGTAAAGCAATTACACTCCAATAATGATGTTAAAAAAATAATGCAACAAATATTTCACTTTCACATTTTTCAATAAAAAAAGAAGTTAGTCCTTTAAACAAATATAGTTTTCTGGGGCTTCATTTAATTAATAAATCTACATGGAAATTATAAAAATGTTGGAAAATACAGAGAAGCACAAGGAAGTAATTAAAACCATTTATAATTCCACAGTTTGAAGAAAACTACATCTTGATGTGTATTATTCAAGTCTTTATTTCAGGATGTATGCACGGTAGCACTGCTCATTCTCTTCCCTTTACATAGTTTTTCTACCCAAAATGGTATTTACACTTTTCATCCCATTATAGCCTTCTAAACTCTGTGATTATGTGGCAGTCAATACCTCATTTTTGCGCCTTTAAATCATTTTTGAATTTCTGTGAAAACTGTGGTGATGAAAATATTTACAGCAGTGAGCTTCACATACCCCTGCAGAATAAATGTACTTAAGACAAAACACATTTTAAAAGCTTTTATACGTACTATTAAGCTGCCCTCAAAAAGGTTCTATCAATTTGCCCTCCTATAAGCATTTTTTTCAGCGTTCACAGAATTCTCTTTTAAATCATTATCTAAAAAAATTCCTGCCAGCTTAGGGGGCAAAAAGAAATCTCAGTGGTTTAATTTGCATTTCCTTGTTTTGATAGTGAAGTCCCTCACGCTCACCTTTATACACCTGCTGGAGATAGTTGACTGTAGTGGTTAAGTGGGGCTACTCTAGAGCCGGACTCTTCACTTACCGGGGACCTTGGGTACGTTCCTTAACCTCCTTAAACTCACTTACCAACTCTGATAATGACAACACCTACTTCATGAAGTCCGTATGAAGACTAAAGAGGGTAGCACATGAAAAGGGCTTAGAACATGTTTACTGGCATTACAGTAAGTACCTGATACATATTAACGATCCCTGTGTTCGCTGGCATTGATAGTTCTTCTTATATGAATTGCCTTTTCATCGTCTTTGTTTGGGCAAGTGGTTTTTTTGTTTTGGGGAGGCAGGAGTTTTTAATATTGATACATTAAGTAAGTTAACCCATTATGTGCCATATATTGAAATCCCCCCAACTTGTGGTGTGTCTTTAAATTTTGTTCAAAATGAGGAAATATTTGGATATCAGGCAGTTCAGGCCAGGGAAGGCATAGTTTTGGTCCAGCCTGGGTCTTTTTTCTGCCTCTCAGTTGTGCTTCTAGGAGTCACCTTCCCCATCACTGAGAAAGTCCAGTATTGATTTTTGTCACTAGACAGCAGAAATGGCATTTTAAGCAGGATAACTTGTATTCAAAAACACCACTATGGAATAAAACCTTGCTTAATTTATGTAAATAATGACCATGGCAGACAAGAACCTGTGGTTAGTATTTCACCATTTTCCATTTATCACTAAATCCAACTTGTCAGCATTCCATTAGTGGGGCGGTAAAATTAATTACTTCAACTTGAGAGAAGCTTCTAATTTGAGAGCAAGATCCCTGATAGATTGAGTAGCCATTAAATGCTGCTATTGACATTTTCCCTCTCTTTTCTGCAAATTATATAGTAGAAAGAAATCTTTCTAGCCACGAAATCTTATATAAAAGGGCAAAATGTTTATTATTTTGGCATCTATACATGCTATTAAAAATGAAAGTTTTTACTTCATTGGAAAAAATATGGACATAGAGAACACGGTTGTGCCTTGCTAAGCAGGGAACTGATCAGAACCACTCTTACAAAAACATGGAAATTCTGTTTGAGCTGCCAACTTGTTTCAAGAAGCCATTAAAAGTGGGCAAATATTGCTGCTCTGTGATGGATAAATGGGAGTTATATTACTGCTACAGGGCTTGTGTACGATTGAAATTTTCCATATAAAACTTTTTTTAAGTTTTGTTAATGATACACCACTAGGGACCTCGGGAAAAGCTGAACATCTTTCACTCCTGATTCTTCATCTGACTTGTGCTATGTGATTCCCACCTAGATAAATATCTTCTTTCTGCTCACCTCTCCTACTTGCTAAAATCACATAAAACACTTAACTATTTCTCGATCTCTTTTACTCTTAATACCTTCCAGTAGAATATATTTTGGGGGTTTTCCCCCAAATATTTTTAAGCACTGAGTATCAAACAGACATTCAAACTCTGAAGTATGTACAGGTGATATTAGGCAGAAGAGCAAGGAGATTTCAGCTTCCACCAAATTTTATACTTCCTTTTTAGATTTTTGTCTTTGTTCATTTTGTTGTTGTTTTACTTTAAGCATGTTTTATTCTTATAACATTTTTAAGATAAAAAATTAAACCATGATTTCTATCATTAAAAAAATATTCTTGGGCTTCCCTGGTGGCACAGTGGTTGAGAGTCCGCCTGCCGATGCAGCGGACACGGGTTCGCACCCCGGTCCGGGAAGATCCTACATGCCGCGGAGCGGCTGGGCCCGTGAGCCATGGCCGTTGAGCCTGCGCATCCAGAGCGTGTGCTCCGCAACGGGAGAGGCCATAGCAGTGAGAGGCCCGCGTACCGCAAAAAAAAAAAAAAAAAAAAAAAAAGTCTTATGATGTACAGGATGCTCACCACTGCTGAAATAGACACAGGATAGACAACACTTAGAGTTGGCCCCAAAGCCTTGACTGGCCTTAATTAACAATCATTATCCTTGCAAGTCTTTTCTTATTTTTCTTTTCTCTAGTGTGCTTTGATTTGTGATTATTGGAGAACTGTAAAGCAAGAAAAAGAGATGGATTCCCAATGCAATCTAAAATTTGAAATTGCTGATTGAGTTCCGGGCACCTCCGCTATTGCACTGAGATACTACAAGCTATAAAATACAAGTGTGTTCGTGACTCTCAGTCATATTAGTCCTTTACTCATTAGCAAAATGTTATGAAACATTTAGCTCCTTTAGTGCATTTCTTACCTACACCCAGGAGTAAAGAATTGGGAGTGCTGAGCAGTGAGCAGAAGGTTTCTTTATTTCAATCTTTAATTCCCTCAATGCAAATATCTGACTCTCAATTAAGTTCTGAGGAATTTAACCTCAGTATCTCTATTTACAGGCATAATGAAGGACCGGCTAGTAGAATTTGTGGAGTTAACCAAGCGGTATGAACAGCAGTTCCCAGACAAGGACAATGAATTTGACTCGCCCCCCGAGGATATCGTGTTCGAGACGGACCACATCCTGGAATCCTTGTACCGAGACATCCAGGACCTTCAGGATGAAAACCAGCAGCTAACTTACGACGTGAAGCGGCTGGGAAAGCAGAACACCCGCTTCCTCACGTCCATGAGGCGCCTCAGCAGCATCAAGCGGGACACCAACTCGATTGCCAAGGACATCAAGGCCCGGGGCGAGAGCATCCACCGCAAGCTGAGCGCCATGAAGGCGCTGAGCGAGGTCGCCGAGGCCCAGCACGGCGCGCACTCAGCCGTGGCGCGCATCGCGCGCGCACAGTACAGCGCTCTCACCCTCCCGTTCCAGGCCGCCATGCTCGAGTACAACCAGGCCGAGATGAAGCAGCGCGAAAACTGCAAGATCCGCATCCAGCGCCAGCTGGAGATCATGGGCAAGGACGTGTCGGGCGACCAGATCGAGGACATGTTCGAACAAGGCAAGTGGGACGTGTTCTCAGAGAACCTGCTGGCTGACGTGAAGGGCGCGCGGGCGGCCCTCAACGAGATCGAGAGCCGCCACCGCGAGATGCTGCGGCTGGAGAGCCGCATCCGCGACCTGCACGACCTCTTCCTGCAGATGGCCATGCTGGTGGAGCAGCAGGCTGACACCCTGGACGTCATCGAGTTCAACGTGCAGAAGACCCTCGACTACACCGGCCAGGCCAAGGTGCAGGTGAGCAAGGCCGTGCAGTACAAGAAGAAGAACCCCTGCCGGACCGTCTGCTGCTTCTGCTGCCCCTGCCTCAACTAGCAGAAGGCCCAGACCGCCACACCCCATCCCCGGCAGGAATGGGAGGGGAAGCACACTGGGAAAGATTTTGAGGCTGTCTGCACTGGGGTGAGTTGCCCTAATCCCTAGGGACCTCAGTCTTTAGAGAAGGAAAAAACTCGGTCCCAGAATTCCAGTCCAGCTCGTACTTGGAAAGAGAGTTGATCCCACCTGCTCTTTCATCTGTAAGGACAGATGCCTACTGAAGTTTTGTGAGGTCATTGTATGGCACATAGCACCCTTGCCTCTTAAAGGAAGCCAAATAAGGAACTGACGTGGCAACGTACTCTACGGTAGATGTCCAAGGCATGTTTGTACATGGACCTCTAGGAGGAAGTCAGTCCTGCATCGGCTCACAGTATGAACTCCTTATCAAGGCTTCATTTACCCTATCCTGAAAGTACCTCTGTTGTGTTCATTTTTGAGTGAACCGATCTTGGGAAAAACTGCACATCTGCCATTTCTGATTCTTCATCTGGTTTACGCTTTGTGATTCCCGCCTGGATGTATATCTTCTTTCTGCTCACCTCCTCTACTTATTAAAATTACATTTAACACTTACTATTATTTCCTTACCTCTTACTTTTAATATCTTCCATCAGAATGTAATTTGGGATTTTTTTTTTCCAAAGATTTTTAAGCACTGAGTATTGAACAGGCACTCAAATTGAAGTATGTTTGTCACATTATATATATTTTTCATAAATAAAAATAATTTAAAAGTTATCTTTGTACTTGATTATTACCAATGCACATATATGTAAATGTAAACTACCAATATTTACTAATGCATGTACATAATGACCAGTTGGTTTAACTTTACTTTTGTAAATATGGTATATAAACATCGATGAAACATTTTTACTGGTTGTTGGTGTTGGTTTGCTTGTTATGAGTTTATCTCACTCTGATCTGCATCTCCATAGTCCAGTTTGGGTCAAAACTTTATTTTGAACAACTCTGTGTTGGTTACAACGGTAAAGAACAGGTGTCAAATGCTGAAAATGCATACGGAACTAGAAATATTAAAAAACGGTCTTAGAAATAATTACTTTTGTTTTACTGTGGCCCATTCTTTTCATGCATGGCAATGTAGTAATTTAAAATAAAATAATTCTGGTCACGTTAGTTTAATATACATTACATTATAAACATCCCGTTTATGCATTTGTGTGTTGACCATTTAAATCTTAGTCTGCGTTTTCAATTACTCTTTTAAAAATCTTTCCACCTGCTTGAGGCTTCAACAACTGGATGGAACTCTGAATGGCGGGGAGTGAAAAATAATTCACATGGGGTATGTTGCTTTCTCTCCTGAGTTATTTATAATAGTTTAGCAAAATCATCATGTTTTGGAGATCTGGTTTCATTTGCAAGCTTTGTAATGCCCTTACCCGCACTTACCATGTTTCCTGTCTTTCTTTTGAGTCAACTATTAACTCTTTCTACTTATTTAATAAAAGAGAGAGTTTATTCAGTGGTCATTATTCTCGCGTCCTTCAGACAGTGAACTTTTAAAAGGAGTAAAAAGAAGAGTATGTGAACTCTTTGGAACTCACTGACTAATCTGCTTATGACCATGACATCTAGCCCTGCTCCTAATTTTAATTTCATGGTTAAATATGAGAATCGTGGAAACCAAGTCCCACTGGGCTCTTCTCAGATTTCTCCCAATTCTTTCTCAGCTAACTCCAGGGATAGGTTTCACCTATGACCTAATTAACTTTCTCTAAAAAAAAAAGTCTTCACACAGCTCCATTGCTATGTCTTTCATCGTAGGGAAGAGATATTGGAAATAGAGGCCACCAGCTAGTTTCCGTAAGAGAGAATAGTTCATGAATTCAACCCATAAAGCAGTTTCTTCGTTTGGAATCATTCATAAAAGTCAAGGCATTTGCTGGCTCTATGTATTTTTTAATTCCCCACATTTCACATTGGAGAATTAGGTAAAAACTTCACTTTAGTATACTAAGAGATTAGTGTACTGTTGCTTATTGAAAAGGCAAGAATTTTTCTTCCTGGTTTTTAGTAATTGTCTGGGTGTGGCATAGTGGTTAAGAACACAGATTCAGGACCCTACTCTCTGGGTTCAAAACATGACTTTGCCATATACCAACTATACAATTTGGTCACGTTACTTAACCTCCCTGTGCCTCAGTTTCGTCATCTGTAAAATGGATATAATAGGACCTACCTCATAGAGTTGTTGGAAGAAGTAAATGACTAAATATGTAAAGCACTTAGGACAGTGCCTGGCACATGCTAAGTGCTATGTTCATTATTGCATAACTTTCTTGTAGACTGAGAGAGCTGCTAGTAATTAAATTAATAGTTATTAACTTCTGAGGAAAAGTAAATATTCTTCTGTTAATAGTCTTTAATAAAATAGAATTTAAAAACCCAAGACCCTATCTTCTTTGAATATTAGGGTTTTAAATTTTTTTTACAATGAAAGAATTGTTTTCACAGTGGCATTTCATTCCTTATATCCAAGCGTGTTATGAAGATGAAATTGGATGTTCCACTCAAAAAATAGTTAATCAGGAAGCAGCTGTTCTGCTCAATTTGGCAAGTGTTTTCCCCTAATTCTTTCTAAGCTATGAGTCAAAAAGTCCCAGAAGAAGTTCAGCTGTGGAGGCCAGGTCACAATAGACTAAAGGAAAGGGATCAGTTGGCTTTTCCCATATCCTGCCCTGTTTCCCAGAAGCCCTTCCTAGCTCTGACTGTGGTGCCAAGAAGTGGGTGAAATGCTGGCTTTTTCCTTAGGAAAGGATGCTCCAGTGCCACCAAGAGGCGTTGTAGAGTTGGGTTCACCTGATCCTGTGACGCTCATTTGGCAAACTCTGCAAGTTGACTCTGGGTAAGAAGACTGTGGCAAATGTGCAAATTTCATACACTAATGTCACTTATGTACAAAATGAAAGAACCAATCACAGAGAACAATAGATCCTTCAGGGGCTGAAGGTGGAACTCTTTTAAAGCTATTTTAACATATGCAGTGACTCCTAACTAGCCAAATGCCAACCCCTGCAGTCACAGCCACAGACTACAGGTGGTGACAACTCCAGAAATATCCAAAATAGGAAAGATACTCACCTAGGATGCATTGTTATCCAGGATAATAAGAGTTAGAATTTATAAAAAGCTGATCAGGGGACTTCCATGGGCGCAGTGGTTAAGAATCCGCCTGCCAATGCAGGGGACCCGGGTTCGAGCCCTGGGCCAGGAAGATCCACAGGCCGCACGGAGCAACTATGCCCATGTGCCACAACTACTGAGCCTGCTCTCTAGAGCCCACGAGCCACAACTACTGAGCCCATGTGCCACAGCTACTGAAGCCCATGCGCCTAGAGCCCGTGCTCCGCAACAAGAGAAGCCACCGCAATGAGAAGCCCGCGCACCACAACGAAGAGTGGCCCCTGCTCACTGCAACTAGGGAAAGCCCGCGCACAGCAACAGACCCAACTCAGCCATAAATGAATAAAGAAATAAATAAAAAGCCGATCAATAATATGAAAATGTTTGAACTGTGACATCACAAGAGTAAGTTTGTGGCCTTTCAAGATAACAACTTGTAAAGAGAACAGGGTCCTTCTTGTACCAATGCTTTATAATTAAATGTCATATGCAAATATTTGTCAGGCTCTACAAGTATAAACTTCCTATCTTGACAGGAAACTACTGAATATTATGCATAGCTTAAAAATAATAAAATAGGGTAATGGTAGTCTTGGATTCTCTGTATAAATCCTGCCATTCTGTTTTCTACCATCAGACTCCTCTCTTCAAAATATGCAAGGTATCTCGAACTGCAGCATGCAAGTCACTCATTTGTCATAGTTTGAAACATCCATTTGTAATCAGAGTAACAGTTGACTTGCTTTCGATAGCAGAATTGAAAATCACTGGAATTAATAAAATAGGACTATTAGAAATGGAAAATGAACTGGATCTAGAGTGTAATAACTTCACCCTCATATAAATATTGAGCATCTTTATGATCTACATGTGTTATAAAGAATGGACAAGATGTCCTCATACACTAGCAGCTTTGTTGTAAAGATTTTATATATATATATATATATATATATATATATATATATATATATATATATATATATATATATACTGGTGAGAAAGAAGACTTTCCGAACGGATGATCTGAGTGGGACTGCATAGGATGCTTTAATACTAGTGATATCCTAAAAAATGAGGAGTGAGAGACAAGTCCCCAAAACTGTCATTTTTTAATTCTTGATATTTATTTTTTAAGTATTTTATACCCCAATTTAATTGCAACATCCCTAGCCACTTCTTGGACCTTTTCTGTTTTTCCTAATCTATAGATATATAGATACATTTTCATGGTCCTATAGCAAACTCTTTAGACATAACCCTCTCTCAGTTTCCCAGCATCCCATAACATTCTATAGTGGGTAAAAAGAACAAAGCATGCAAATTACACATATACATACATATATATAAATGCATGTATATATATTAATAATATATATCTTTATCTCTCTATTTTCAGATAGGCCCAGCTATTTCCATGTGCTCAGTCTCGCTATCCCAAACAGAGATGCACCTAAAGCCATTTAACAGGAACATGCATGGACTGAATGTGTTTCTATGTCAGGATCTTTATACTTCCCCATCGATGTGGTCTCCACTTATATGCCCCTTTTACCTGTAGGGTACCCACACTTGAAGATTTGTTCTAAGCCACCATAAATCTATTATGGAACAAGGTAGGAAAAGAATGAAAGAGGGAACGAATACATATCCACACGTACCAAAGCTCACTGGCTGACACTGAGCAGTGCCTCAGTTTTCTAAGTTTTCTTGGAGATAGATACCTCATATCTGTTCTACATTCATGCCGCCTCTGTTTCTTCGTTTGTTTACTGTGTGGGCACCAATCTGGATCTGACCACACTTTGCTCAATAGTCTTCCCACAGCAAACATGTTCAACCAACATAACAATACCTGTTGGCATAACACTTTTCTTTTTTTTTGGCCTCGCCACCAGCTGGTGGGATCTCAGTTCCCCGACCAGGGATCGAACCCGGCCCTGGCAGTGAAAGCCTGGAATCCTAACCACTAGCCCACCAGGGAACTCCCCTACAAGATGCTTTGATTTCATATTTTTATGACAATTCTGTGAAGTAATATTACCATCTTATTTTTTCTAAGAAGTGGAAGCTAAGAATGCAGTGCTGTGCTGGGTGCTGGGCCCAGAGTAGGGGGCAGCGTCCTGGGAGCAGGGTAACGTCTTGGTGAGAGGAAAAGAACTGGGATTGGAGAAAAAGCTACTTGGGGAGAAGCAGATCATCCAAGGGAATGGTCAGTCTGAAAAGGTTGCACAGAGAGAGAATGAAGATCTGAGTCATAGGGACTGAAGTGGGCAGAACTGGAGGCAAATCGAGACCAGGATTGGCTGCCACGAGGTGGGGCCAGGAAGACTCTGTACCTTATTAAAGGTACAGACCAAGGTGGGATGCAAAGAAAGTTGTAAAACTTTTTAAGAAGGGATTTTTTTTCCTTTTTATTCTTCCATTCAAATAAAACAGATTATTTTAAAAATTGTGGACAAAATGTGTTGGCTTGGGTTTCAGTTGTACGTATTCCTCTCTCACGCGGCATCTAGTGGGGTAATTTATGCAAAATACTTAGCTCCCTGCTTCTAGTCATAAAAGGCTGTGTTTCAGGTGCTGGCTTTGAGCAACAGTCCTAAACTGTCCTCAATCACTGAGGTCTCTTTTTATGAGGCTCCCCTGAGATGCCTCTGTCCATTCTCCTGAGTAGGTCGGGGCATCCCCTCATCCCACACACACATACAGACTCCTTAGGGATCCATAATACTCACTCAATACAAAAATGTTCAACTGGGCTTCCCTGGTGGCGCAGTGGTTGAGAGTCCGCCTGCCGATGCAGGGGACACGGGTTCGTGCCCCGGTCCGGGAGGATCCCACGTGTCGCGGAGCAGCTGGGCCCGTGAGCCATGGCTGCTGAGCCTGTGCGTCCGGAGCCTGTGCCCCGCAAGGGGAGAGGCCACAACAGAGAGAGGCCTGCGTACCGCATAAAAAAAAAAAAAGTGTTCAACTGCAGGTATACTGTGCAGAGAAATAACTGGCAAGGCCATTCCTTCTGCTGCAGGAGTTGAAGATCAAGGAGAGATTGGAGGACCCCAAACTGCCCTTTCTTTGAGCTCTGAGCTCGGCTGGGCTGCAAGGCCTCACTCTCTCCCTGTTGAAGCCGTCCTGGCAGACCTACTGTTATGTGCCTCCCAGCAGCTGGTGCACCAAGTCTTTCAAAAGACGGTTTTGGACCAAATCAAGAAGAGAATCTCCAGGGGGTAGAGAGGACATACAAGGAATGTCACCCTTAGATAAAAAGAAATTATTTAGCCTGCATGTGACGAAACAGGAATTTCTTTTGCGGCTAGGAATGTTTAACTAGTTTATTCTTTTGCCCCGCCCTGTGGTTTTCCCTGGTCTAAAGCACCCTTAAAAGGGCATAGATGAGGCAACAGCCTCTCTTCACGATCTTCATCGCACTTGGTAACCTGGTTCATGGAAGAAACCTGTCAAACAAGAAATGTTACTGAGTGGCAAGATGTTAAAACATGCATAGACCCAGGAGAAGGTAAATCTGTCTGGGAAATGAAAGAAAGTGCCTGTTCTTCCAATGCTGGGACTCATCAGTAGGGGAGCGGCTAGGCCGCTGAGCCTGCGCATCCGGAGCCTGTGCTCCACAATGGGAGAGGCCACAACAGTGAGAGGCCCGCATAACGCAAACAAACAAACAAACAAACAAAAAAACCCAAAGTAAAATAAATATCCCTGAAAAAGAATTAAGTATAATAACACACGGAAGAGAGAAAATTAAGAAAAACTAAACGGTTAAAATTTAAATATAAGGGTTAAAATAGAAATGTCATGAAAAGTGAACTATTACAAGATAAAATAACCAGATTTAATTATAAAATAAAAAAAGCGACAATATGTAAAATAAAATCAAAACACACAGATTAAGAAAAAATCTAAACTTAACAAGGAATAAATATAACTTCAGTTGGATGTTATGTAATAATACTTTTAAAGGCAATGCAAATAAAGACAAAGTAAGGAAAATAAGATAGAGGCAGAACACTTAAAGAATAAAGAACCTAGGGGTAAGACAGGAATAAAGACACAGACCTACTAGAGAATGGACTTGAGGATATGGGGAGGAGGAAGGGTAAGCTGTGACAAAGCGAGAGAGACATGGACACATATACACTACCAAACGTAAGGTAGATAGCTAGTGGGAAGCAGCCGCATAGCACAGGGAGATCAGCTCAGTGCTTTGTGACGGCCTGGAGGGGTGGGATAGGGAGGGTGGGAGGGAGACGAAAGAGGGAGGAGATATGGGGATATATGTATATGTATAGCTGATTCACTCTGTTATAAAGCAGAAACTAACACACCATTGTAAAGCAATTATAAAAAAATTAAGAATAAAGAACTAAAACAGAAATGGGGAAAATAAGGTAAAATGAGGTAACATGTAAAGTGCTTCTCACGGTAAAGTGATGCTAACACACTGCTCTATAAAACAAAATTTGTCTTTAGTGAAATTGGAAAACAAAAGATGAGGGGGAAGGGAGGAGAGAGTAAAGAGCCCTTTTGAAAGCAGGCTAGGAGTCCTTTGCAAAATTCCCACTGGACTTCTCTGTAGTTGAGCCCTGAATTGCTGGGAGATGGAAGGCACCAGGCAATACAAACCTCCGTCGCCCGACCCTTGTCCCATGTCCCAGCAACCCTGCTTCCCTTTGTGGTATCTCCGGCCCAGAGCTGTCTGAAAGAGCCTCACCACAATTTCAGCAGAGTCAGGGTTGGTTGACCTCACACTCACTCAGCCATCAACTCTGTTCTTTGGAACCCAGAAGAATTGCACACTCAGGCATCTGAAAGTGCCTGGAAAGTATTTCGTAATCCCCAATGTAAACAACAGGATGCTTCTCATTTTCACCCTCAGATGAGAAAATACATCCTAGTGTTGATGCTGCTTAGTGATAATGTTACTGACCTTGGACTCTTTAATCAATAGAAACTGGTAAGAGGCCAGACAAGAAATGCAGGCAAGGCTTTGCTGGGACTCATGCTGCAGCAGGAGGGAGAGAAAACAAGTAACAGGTTCCCTTGCTCACTCGCTGAGGGGGCGTGGTAAGCTGGTTCCTTATATGGGAGGATAGGGGTGGGCCCCGCGGTTAGGTGGAGGGGTGACTTAGGTGGTCTGCCCACCCCCTTGGCGGTGCTGTGTGCACAGATCGTGCACAATACCCTGCTTTTGCTCCTGACACCTCAGAAGTGGCAGTTGGGTTTTTGGTCTTTTCGTATCTTGTTGTCCATAATTTGCCCCAGCTGCGCGTGTACACAGTTATTTTAAGTCCCTTATAGTTTCTTTGTATCCTGTTCCTCAAGGAGATGTTTGTCCAGGTGCAACCACTGCAGCAAAGGGTCCCAGGTCCCAGGTGCCAGCCTGTCTCAATGATACTCTGAAAATCTATGATAGGGCCATATTTCTTCACTGTTGAGATAAGGAGGGGGTTTAAAAGTAACCTGGAAGTTGAAGGGTTTAACTGATGTTGAAATAAAAGGGTGTTAGGATGAAATTAGCAAGTGAGAGATTTCTAGTAAAGTGAAAGTGAAGAGTCTATCAAAGACGAGACACACCTGAAGAGAAGGCAGCTTCAGAGTTCCACGCAATCATTTGTATATTTATTTAAATACAGAAAGACAGCAAGTGCACCCTCAGGAGATAAGCTCACTTAGGGGATAAAAAGGTAAATGATAAGAAATCAAGCCAGTAATGGGGACTCAGTCAAGGAAGCAACCTTTGTGGAATACTGTAGAACCCTTCACCCACTCTACACATACTGTCTGAGCCCTTAGGAAATGTTTCCTCAGAAACCTACCGTGAAAACAGGGCCATTAAAACCCGAGCATGTCTCACCATCACCCAGTTCTGAGACACACATTCAGGAAGTTGGGGTAGGGCCTGAGAATTTGCATTTCCAACAAGTTCCCAGGTGATCCTGATGCTTTGAGAACCACTGGTATATATTTCAAGATGTGTTAATTATCCCATACCTCAGGCAGATGGGAGGTAGATAGTCTCTGGCTAGCTCTGGCTCATAACGGTCTGTAAGGGCAGTTTCCTTCAAGCCCATCCTTCTGGCATCTTTGGGTGTTAGCTCCTTATCCATTGGCTTGTCCCCTTGTAGTCACAGGATGCTACAGCTCCAAGAACTTCATTTCACACCAGCTCATTGAAGGCAGGAAGACAAAGGGAAAGAATAGCACAAGCTTTCACTTCCCAAGACTTTTTTTTTTTGGTGCGCAGGCCTCTCACTGTTGTGGCCCCTCCGGCTGTGGAGCACAGGTTCCGGATGCGCAGGCTCAGCGGCCATGGCTCACGAGCCTAGCCGCTCTGCGGCACGTGGGATCGGGGCACGAACCCGCGTCCCCTGCATCGTCAGGCGGACTCTCAACCACTGCGCCACCAGGGAAGCCCCTTCCTAAGTTTTGTACACTCATATTTGCAGGTAAGTGTAACTTAATACTCATTTCACTTTACAATTCTATGTGTGGTGGGAAGGTAGGGTTTATGCTGGGCCTTGGAGGAGAGTTGGGCAGAAAGAATCAGGAGGAGAGAGACAGAAAATGGCTTAGCATCTCTAAGGGACAAGGGGTCCCAATTCAGTATAACTGGAATGACAGGGGTTCTGGAAAGGGGTTATGCATTCTACTTTATTCACTTCTATATTGTTTGAACTTCATACAACTTTCACAGTTTGAATGTCTTTTAGTAAAGATATTTTCATTGTGAAAAGATAAAGAGAGAGAAAAGTAGAAGCCACACAGCAGAGGATTCTGGGAAAAAGTGAAAGTAAATGAGTGGACTTGGAAAGTTTGGGCAACTCCAAGAGTTTGGAAACAAATCGAAGAAGGAAAGTTCAATGTTAGCAAAAGGGTCAGCAGGGTCTTTGTTTTGGGCTGTCATTAATTGATTAAAGTGCAACAAATATCTCGTGTATGTGTGTGTGTGTGTGTGTGTGTGTGTGTAAGTTTTCATTTCTCTGGGATAAATGCTCATGAGTGCAATTGCTGGGTCCTATGGTAGTTGTATGTTTGTTTCTTTTAAGAAATGCCAAATTTTGTGCAGAGTGGTCATACCATTTTATACTCCTACCAATCATGTAAAAGTGATCTAGTTTGTCCCCCATTATCTTAGGCAATTGGTGTTGCCATCAGCAGGGTCTTTTAAGATACATGTATGGAAACAAAATATATGCCTGTGAATACATTGTCAAAGCTAGAGTTACCACCTCTGGCTAGTTTGTCTATTAGTTATCTATAGCTGCATAAAAATAACACACAAATATTTACCTTATGTAGTTTCTGAGGGTCAGGAAATCAAGGTTTCGCTAGGTGGTTCTGATTCAGGGTCTCTCAAGAGGTTGTAGTCAAGATATTGGCCAGGGCCATAGTCATCCGAAGGCTTGACTGGGCTGAGGCCTCAGTTCCTTGCTGGCTGCTCTTCCCCACATGGGCCTCTCAAAAGGTTGCTCCGGACATGGCAGCTGGTTTCCTCCAGAGGGAATCATCCAACAGAGAGAAACCAAGTTGATAGCAGCAGTGTCTTTTGATGACCTACTCTCCGAGGTTGCATACTGTCTCTTCTGTTTTATTCTACTCCTTAGAAACAAGATCCAGCCCACACTGAAGGAGAAGGGAATTAGGCTCTATGTCTTGAAGGGAGGAGTATCAAAGCAGTTCTAGAATTTTTTTTTTTTTTTTTTTTTTTTTTGTGGTACGCGGGCCTCTCACTTGTTGTGGCCTCTCCCGTTGCGGAGCACAGGCTCCGGACGCACAGGCTCAGCGGCCATGGCTCACGGGCCCAGCTGCTCCACGGCATGTGGGATCTTCCCAGACCGGGGCACGAACCCGTGTCCCCTGCATCGGCAGGCGGACTCTCAACCACTGCGCCACCAGGGAAGCCCTAGACCTATTTTTTAAACCACTATAGAATGCATAAAGAATATCATGGCTTAAATAAACACACACACAGTGAAAAATAGTTTAAGTAGAGGGAAACATTTCCCCATAAGAAGATGTCAAATGCGATTTCCTGAAATTCCAATGTTATAAAATCTATCTTAATATTGTCATTTGCTCTCTAATACTGTCAGTTATTACAAGTGTCATTGCACCCTGCCTTTCACATTTTGTTCTAACATTCAAGTGGATATTTGTCATGCCTTGCAGTTGCCAGCGTCTTTTGAACACTCTTCTGACGTTTGGGGAATTTCCTCCATTTTGAGGCCTGCTTCCTAAGGCACAAGCCAGAACTTAGACTCCGAGATGGAGATGGTGAGTTAGTGGGTGGTGATCCTGTGTCATCATCACACCAATGTCTCTAGACCCTGGCAAGAGTCCAAGTTCCCCTTCTTCTCTCAGCAGGGCAGGGCCAGGCCGGAGGAAATGCTCGATCACTGTTCTTGACCGCACGCTCCTGGAGGGCCAGGCCTCATGTTCAGCGGGAGGGATAGTGTTGAGGCCGGGATGTAGATGCAGGCCACTGTTCCCTCACTATGTTAAGTGGCAAAGCGGGTAGGGGACAATTCCATCCACTACTGTCCGGGGGAGCTCCCTCAGGGGCGGTCATGTTCTTGGCTGGAACTCAGAGAACCAGGGCAGCAGGCTGGGCGAAGGCCTCCACAGGTCAGGGCAGTGTTCCCAGGGATCACAGGCGTCCAGGAGGTGGCAGGGCAATGGGTTTCTCACAGTGTGACCCAGTGGGTGAGGAGCCAGTTGGTGACGTGAATGCGTACAGTCTCCTGGATGACGTAAATTCTCGGTCAAAGCTGCCTGCACTGTCTCAACAAGGGCGTGGCTGCCGGACGGTGCCTCAGTCCCCAGGCTCCCTGACGCTCCAGAACACAGAAGCCTTGGCTCTGTGGTGGCTTCCGGGTCCTGTGTGGTGGAGAATGGAGCGAAAGCCCTGGAAAAGGAAGTCAACTGAGAGGACGAACTGAAATCTCTTGTGCACAGGCAGGAAGGAGGGCGCTGCAGAACAGTTAAGATACGAGAACATAAACATCTAGGTGCAAGGGAGGGTCTGGGAACAGAGAGGAGGTCCCCGGCCCTGCGTCTGAAGCGTGCCCGAAGCCAGTCGGGAGGGCGAATTGTGCCGCGCTCCCTGCACGTGGCGCCGCAGTATAGACACGGGTCGCTACAACACTCCCTGCCCGTGTGACTTGTTGAGAAGAAAAGCGGCCCATAGGGACGGGCGTCCAAGAACTCTGCTGCTGCCCATGCAACTCATTCCTTGAAGTTTATTCTACCTGGAATGAAACAAACCAAAAAACAAACTAAACGCCACTCTCTGGGCTCCGTCCCAGCACCGCCACCACTCCCGGGCGCCTCCTAAAACGTGCTGCTAGAAATCCAGAGGTTTACGAGCGTGTTTGTTTCCCGCGCCCGCGCACCTCGAAACCTAAAGTAGAGCGGCTGGGCCCGAGTTCCGCCTAAGCGACCGGAGGGTCGTCGTCGTCGTCGTCGTCGTCGTCGTCGTCGTCGTCGCCGCCGCCGCCGCCGCCGCCGCCGCCGCAAGCGCGCCGAGCTCGGCTGCAGTTGCCCTGGCGGCCGCGGCGGGCCAGGGGCAACAGTGAGCTGCGGCGGCGTCAAAAGGAGGCTCCGGCTGGCAGGCAGCTCCATTTCGGGCTGGGAAAACTAAGGGAGCGGCGGCGAAGGGCCCCCGGCCTTCTTAAGGGCGGGCGCGAGGAGGACGGTGCAGTACGACTTGTAGGAAGAGCGAAGAGAGCATCGTGTGCCTGCACCAGGATGGCCGAGTGGTTAAGGCGTTGGACTTAAGATCCAATGGACACATGTCCGCGTGGGTTCGAACCCCACTCCTGGTAGATAGTTTTCCTCTTCTCTCATTAAAAAATTAATTTATTTTTAAAATGTAAATTTCACCGAGCAAGCCATGTCTTGTACTCAGGAATTCTGTCTCCTGGCTGAGAGAGGCGGAAGCCCGACAAGACGCGGCCCCGCCTCCCACAGACCAGAGGCGACTCAGCGAGCGGGGGCGCGGGCGCTGTTCCCCGGGCCAGGACGGGCGGTGGGGTGGGCGTCGCTGCCGGTCAACGGCTTCGCGGGGCTCAGGTGGGGTTGGGACTCCGGCGGCAGCTCGCGCCGCGGGGATCAGTTCTCTCGCTTGCAGGGAGGCAGCCAGCTGGGCAGGAAGGGCGCTTGTGATACAGCATCATAGTTAGAAAAGTGCCTGTGCAGAAAAGTCAAAAGTTCATCTCTACCTTTTCCTAGTTTTTCGCCAAAATTAATTGTATGCACACAATTCTTCCGTTAAATCCATGAAGGCGGAGACAGTATGTATCATAGCTACAAAATGGACTCTAATTGGTAATCGGCTAAGAATTTTAAAATACGAATGGCGCGGTCTGCTTTTTGTTTTTTAAATACTTTTAAAAAGTGAAAGTAATCTAAAATCAAGGGGGGGGGGACGTTGCAAGTACAGTGGAAAGATTTTTTTTTTTCAAATCATTTGAGAGTAAGGTACCAAATAGATACTCCAGTACAACCGTTAAAATCAGGGAATTAAGGTTGATAATTTACCACCATCTAATCCCCAGGCCCCATTTAATCACCAGCGGTCCTTTAAAGTAAAAGTCTCCTGTTCAGAATAATGCATTGCATTGACTTGTCACATTGCCTTAAGCTTCTGCGATCTAGCACGATTCCTCAGTCTCTCCTGACTTTCATGATCTTGAAACTTCTGAAGATGACAGGCTCGTCTTTTTGTAGAACATCTGTTTGTCAGTTTGGGTTTGTCTAATGTTTCCCCTTGATTAGATTCAGGTTATGCTTATAAATAAAGCAGGGCTATCCTGGAAGTGACACTGTGTTTGCATTGTAGTCTCTCAGGTGGCATGGTTTTGGTCTGTCCTGTTACTGATCTTAACTTAGTTCACTTGATAAGGCTTTTCTGCCAGTTTTCTCCACTGTAGTTCACCCTTTGTGATTAATACATATTTTGAGGGGAAGTGCTCTGAAGTTATGTAAATATCCCATTCCTCATCAAACTTTCCATTTTATTCAATTATTATGGAATAAGGCATGTAAGTATGCACCCATGGTGTCCTATTTTAATTAATGGTTACAATCCATTTTATAATTATTACTTTTCATGCTGAAAGTGTCCCAGATTCGGTCAGTGGGAGTCTATTCAAGGCTGACCTTTGACATGTCTTCATCATTTTTTAGCACTCCTTACTTCCTAGTCCAAGATATTCCATGCTTACCTTGTACGCCTCCTGACCCAGACAATGTAGAATCAGACATTTTGAAAAGAACCCCAGTTTCCTTTAGTGGAGAATGCTAGTTAGGAAGCAAGATCTCAGTAGTAGGTGTGCTCATTGCTTTTGATGTGTTACTGTTCCCAGGCCCCCTCAGTAGAGAGAATCAGGGAGTATATGTGTCTGTGTGTGTGTCCACACCTATATTTATCTATATATATGTATCTATTTAGATTTGGGAGTTCCTACCAATACTCTAATTCTGATCCAACCCTGTAAATTTTGTTCTAGTTTTTCTATCCGTATTTGTAATTCTCAAAATTGCCCCCATCCCCTGCCCCAGTGTAACATCTACCTTGCTTGGGCCCATCTAATGGATTTAGAATTAAATTGTTCAAGAAGAAGGGAAGAGGAAAAGAGAGAGTGTCTAAACCGTTTAGAAATAAGCATCCTGCCAGCACTGAGAACTGGCTATGCGTCAGTCGCTGTTAGACATTTGAGATGTGCAGATAAATAAGCCAGCCTCTCCTTCAAGGAGCTGAGATGGTGAGAGACAGAGGTTTTAGTAAACCACATTTATAATGAGGAAATATAAATTATGCCCAAGGTGCTAAAGGAGAAGTTCCAAAAGCCCTAACTCTTTCCCAGAGTCAGCTTTAGTTGAGAACTGAAGGAAGAGGGGTAGGGTTCAGGGAGAGGCAGGGAAGAGAGGGAGAGGGATACAGGTGGGGGAAAACATCTTGAAACCATGCTAAGTTTGGTGCCTGGAGTCCACTGAAGGATCCAAAACAAGAAGCAACGTGATTAGTGTTACATTTGAAAGTATATCTGTTGATGTAGAAACTCGGTCGGTCCGTATATGCTCAGGACAGGGGGGCATGTTGAATTGGCAGAAAATATTTTTTAGGGGAAAATTATTTAATTCAGTCAACAGCCAGTTAGACTGAGCACAGTCTGTGTCTCTCTTCCTCCTTAAAAGCTGAGCAAGGGGAAGAGCAATATTGACTTAACAATAATAAATTAAGTCCCTAAATTGATCTATAAATAAGAGTGTGGATTTATAAGCTTATTTTAAGTTATTCAAAATGGATTTTTTTCTGTTGGATTTCATGCCGAACTCGGTAGGAAAAGTATTGCCAATACATATAAATAGTGACACCTACTGGTTAAATTGAGGCAAATTTGTTTGCTAAATTCTGTCTGCCTTATTCTGACTGTAAAATCCTGATGGCTCTTCCACAGTTACTGTGTTTAGGAGCACACTAAGGCTATGTGTAATCCAGCCAGTAAATTGACCTTTGTTTTCTCTCTTTCAGTCATTAATGATAAATCTGCCATTGAAAAGAATCTCAAATCACTGACAGCACTTGCATGAGCTGTTATTTTAATTGTATGCATAGGGCTTTTATCTCATAGCCATCATCTTTGTTTCTTTCAATATAATATAGTTTATTCAAACTCCAAAACTCACTCTGAAGTTGAAGAGAAATAGGGATTTGGATTAGTCATCAGCTTTACAGAAGTCATGTCCAATTTTAGAAATCTTGAACAAGAAGCTTTCTTTGTCCTTAGTAGCAAGTTGGAATTTGGGGATCTTAATTATTCCCTTTGTTTCACATTTTGCTTTTAAATACAATTGCAGCTATTTAATGAACAAATTAATTGCATGTCACACATTTGCTAATTGTTCAAATGATATAAATGATAATTCCTCAAGTTTTAATGAGTGTGTTCAGTTACAAAGATGCCATGTAAGAATCAGGGACATAATTCCAGGTCCCTTGCATCCACTCTATTACTGGATAGAGATGCATTGTGAACCACCCGGTTCATTTGTGAACCACCTGGTTTCATTTTTATCCACACAGGTTTTGATGTCTCTGAACAACTTATCAGAGTGCTTGGCAGAGAAGCAATGATTGCACTGGGTCCTTACCGAAGTGAGATGGAAACTGCCTAGCAGAATGTCTCTATACATTGTATGCACTATATAAATACTTGTTGAATAAATGAACAACGTTGAAGTCCACTGAGTATATTTCACAGTTCATTCTATTTATTGTACACATGTTAATCTTCATTTAGGATATGTGTTTTAAAATGTACTCAGGATTTGTTTTACTCAGGTATGGTAAGACACTCAGATACAGAAATGACTGTCATGAAGGAAGAATTTTTTTATACTCACAGATTCCCTGGAAACAAGAGCCACGGCACACCATGCAGGGCCGCATAGGGGAGAATTAGGGTCAGTCAGGAGGCAGAGGGAGCAAGGAGAAAGCATGGGCAAGAACTTTTATTGTGGTTTTCACAGGAAGGAATGGGCAAAGCAGGGTAAACAGTCTTAGGATCGGCTACTTTGAGTAATTTCAGTGGGCTCTGGAGTGTAGGGGCTGCCCTGAGTATTCTGGTATTCCTAGGAATTATCTAACCCTGGGAGAAGCAGTCCCTCCCTGGTCAGCAAGGCCCCAGATGTCAGAGCATCAAGAATACAGAAAGTAAGAAAGTATAGTTAGTATGGTATGGGTTCAGGCATGCTCACACTTTTTTTTCCCTTCTCTTCCTCCTTCTTCAGCTAAGGTAGACCTTACTCATTAGGAGAATCAAGATTCAGAAGCCCAGAGAGACAAACACTTAAGTAGTTTTTGAATTACTTCTATCTGGATAAACTATATAATATACCTGTGCAATTCAAGTCTCAAATTTATCTTTTGGTTTAGGTTGTATTTTCCGTCATTTTATTCATTACTATAGTGTAATGAGGCTAGCAGTTCTGAATAAGGTTAACTTTTAAAATTGCATTGGAAAGATGGATTACTAAAAAGAGTGTTGCCTATTCATCTCAATTCCACAATCTCCTTTAAATATAAACATAGGAGTATGTGTATTTGTAAAATATGCAGTGTAGGTCCCAAGTGGCAACATAGAACTGCGATTAGGAGTCAGATGGCCCAAGTGTTTTTTTTTAATATATAAGTTTCAGGCGTACACCATTGTAATTTGACATATGTATGCACTATGAAGTGATCCCCACCACATGTGTAGTTACCATCCATCACCATACAGTTGACCCCCTTCATCCGTTTTGCCCACCACCCGCCATGCCCCTTCCTCTCTGGTAACCCTAATCTGATCTCTGTATCTATGAGTTTGTCTTTGTTTTATTTTGTTTGTTTGTTTTGTTTTTTGATTCCACATATATGTGAAATCATACAGTATTTGTCTTTCTTCTGACATTTCATTTAGCATAATGCCTCCAAGGTCCATCCATGTTGTTGCAAAGGGTAGAATTTTGTTCTTTTTTAATGGCTGAGTAATATTCCATTGTATATATAGATGTAGATAAAGATATAGATACCATAGCTTTTTAATTCATCCATCATTGGAAACTTAGGTTGTTTCCATATCTTGGCTATTGTAAAAATTGCTGCAATGAACATACGGTTGCATATATCTTTCTCTTTTTTTTTTTGCATATATCTTTTTGAATTAGTGTTTTTGTGTTCTTTGGATAAATACCCAGATGTGGAATTGTTGGGTCATATGATAGTTCTATTTTTAATTTTTTGAGGAATCTCCATGCTGTTTTCCATAGTGCCTGAAGCAATTTACAGTTCCACCAACAGTGTACGAGGGTTCTCTTTTCTCCACATCCTCTCCAACATTTGCTATTTCTTATCTTTTCTATTATAGCCATTCTAACAGGTGTGAGGTGATTTCTCAATGTGGTTTTGATTTTCATTTCCCTAGCAATTAGTGATGTTGAGCATCTTTTCATGTGCCTGTTGGCCATCTGTATGTCTTCTTTGGGAAAAATGTCTATTCAGATCCTCTGCCCATTTTAAAATCAAGGTTTTTGTTGTTGTTGTTGAGTTATATGAGTTCTTTATATATTTTGGATATTAACCCCTTACTGGATCTATGATTTGCAAATACTTTCTCCCATTCAGTAGGTTGCCTTTTCATTTTGATAATGGTTTCCTTTGCTGTGCAGAAGCATTTTAGTTTGATGTAGTCCCATCTGTTTATTTTTGCTTTTGATTCCCTTGCCTTCGGAATCGGATCCAGATGTTTTATTACTGTTTCATTCTCCTTACTAGTAATTGGTCACTTCAGATTTTCTATTTCTTCATAATTCAGTCTTGGAAGATTGTATATTTCTAGGAATTTATCCACGTCTTCTAGGTTGTTCAATTTGCTGCTGTAGAGTTGTTCATAACAGTCTCTTATGATCCTTTGTATTTCTGTTGTATCAATTGTAACTTCTTTTTCATTTGTGATTTTATTTATCTGAGTCCTCTCTTTCTTTCTTGGTAAGTCTAGCTAAAGGTTTGTCAATTTTGTTTATCTTTTCAAAGAACTACCTCTCAGTTTCATTGATCTTTCCTGTTGTTTTCTTAGTCTCTAATTTATTTCCGCTCTCATCTTTACTATTTCCTTCCTTCTACTAATTTGGGGCTTTGTTTGTTCTTCTTTTTCTAGTTTCTTTAGGTGTAAAGTTAGATTGTTTATTTGGAGTTTTTATTGTTTCTTGAGATAAGCCTATATTGCTATGAACTTCCCTTTTAGAACTGTTTTTGCTGCATCCTATAGATTTTGGTATGTCATTTTTCTGTTTTCATTTGTCTCCAGGTATTTTTTAATTTCTCCTTTGATTTCTTCAATGACCCATTAGATGTTCAGTAGCATGTTGTTTAATATCCATGTTTTCGTGTTTTTTCCCATTTTTTTCTTGTGATTGACTTCTACTTTTGTACCATAGTGGCTGGAGAAGATGCTTGATATGATTTCAGTCTTCTTGAATTTATTGAGATTTATTTTTTGACCTAACATATGATCTATCCTGGAGAATGTTCCACATGCACTTGAGAAGAATGTATATCTGCTGCTTTCGGATGGAATGTTCTGTACATATCTATTAAGTTCTTCTGATCTAATGTGTTATTTAAGTCTGAGCTTTCCTTATTGATTTTCTGTCTGGTTGAACTATCCATTGGTGTAAGTGAAGTGTTAAAGTTACATACCTTTGTTGTATTGCTTTCATTTTTTCCCTTTAAGTCCATTAATATTTGCTTTATATATGTTGGCCTCCGCTGTTGGGTGCATGTACATTTATAAATGTTATATCTTCTTGCTTGATTGACCTGTTTATTATTATGTAATGCCCTTATTCATCTTTTATTAATCTTTGTTTTAAAGTTTATTTTGTCTGATATGACTATAGCTACTCCAGCTTTCTTTTCATTTTCATACGCATGAATATATTTCTCCGTCCCTTCACTTTCAGTCTGTGTGTGTCCTTTCTTCTGAAGTGAGTCTCTTGTATGCAGCACATAGATGGGTCTGGTTTTTTTTAATCCATTCAGCCACTATGTCTTTTGATTGTCAAATTTAGTCCATTTTCATAAAGTTCTTATTGACATGTATGTTAATTTCATTAGTAGTTTTCTGACTGTTTTTGTAGTTCCTCTCTGTACCTTTCTTCTCTTTCTCTCTTCCTTTATGTTTTGTTGGTTTTCTTTAGTGTTATGTTTCTATTCCTTTCTCATTTTCTTTTGGTTATTTACTATAGGTTTTCTCCTTGTGGTTACCGTGAGGTTCATATATAACATACTATGCAAATAGTAGCCTGTTTTAAGTTGGTAGTGACTATAATTTGAACACATTCCAAAGCTTTATCTTTCACCCCCTGTAATGTGAATGTTATTCTTCTTCATGTTGTCCCAAAGGTCCCTTAAAGTATATTTACTTTTCTTAATTCTTTTTAAATTTTGCTGCTCTGTCTGGGTGAGTTCTATTGCTTTGTCTTCCAGCTCATTGATTTGTTCTTCTACCTCATCCAGTCTGCTACTGAACCCCTCTAATGTATTTTTCAGTTCAATTGTAACTTTTGTTTGGTACTTTCTTATGTTTTTTTATCTCTTTGCTGACATTCTCACTGTGTTCATCCATTCTTCTCCTGAGTTCAGTGAACATTTTTATGACCACTACTTTGAACTCTTTATCATGTAGTTTGCTTATCTCTGTTTCATTTAGTTCTTTTTCTGAGTTTTTTGTCTTGTTCTTTTGATTGGAACATATTCTTTTGTGTCCTTATTTTGCCTAATTTTCTGTGTTTGTTTCTATATATTAGGTAAATCAGTTCTCCCAGTCTCAAAGGAGTAGCCTTATTTAGGAGATGTTCTGTGGGGCTCAGAGGCACAATCCCACCTGGCCACAAGAGCCAGGTGCTCAAGGGGTGTCCCCTATATGGGCTGCATACACCCTCCTGTTGTGTTGGGGTGTGGCTATTGCTGTGGCATGCTGATGGACTGGGCTGGACCCTGGACTGGCTGCAGGGCCTGGCCATGGCCATTCCAAGTATTAATCCCAGCTCCAAACCTTATTAGCTGTGTGACTTTGGACTGGTTATTTAGCATCTCCAAGTCTTTGTTTTCTCACCTATAAAATGGGATGATAACAAAAAGTACCTATCAAATGATTTGTTGTGAGAATTAAGTGTGATGTTGATAAAGTGCTTAGGAAGTACATGGCATGTAGCATGATCAAGAGATTAATCCATTGTTATACTTCAGTGATTCTTACAAAATGTACTTATGGACTGACTATGAGACCAGTTTTGTTAAAAAGGTAAAAGTTGTTTATGGAATTGATTCTGCTGTAGGAAATACATTGTATTTGACATAGAAATTACAGCAAAAGACACAATTTTTAAAAGACATGAAATTTTGGAGAGGGGCTTAGATTGCATTCTTCTGATTTGTTCATTAAACTTCATTTTTCCATTTAAAATCTTCAAATGCCTAATTTTCCATCATCAGCATCTCTTTACAAACAAAATTCCCAAAATTCCTTTAATAATTTGTATGTTAAAAAATAGCACAGAGGGGGCTTCCCTGGTGGCGCAGTGGTTGAGAGTCCGCCTGCCGATGCGGGGTACGCAGGTTCATGCCCTGGTCCGGGAGGATCCCGCGTGCCGCGGAAAGACTGGGCCCGTGAGCCGTCGCCGCTGAGCCTGCGCGTCCGGAGCCTGTGCTCCGCAATGGGAGGGGCCGCAGCGGTGAGAGGCCCGGCGTACCGCAAAAAAAAAAAAAAAACAAAACACAGAGTTCTAAACTCTAAGTTTTCAAATTCATGCTAAGTGAAGTTATTGTTTTCCCTTGAGTGTCACACCCACTGGATTAGTCACAAATAGCTATATTAAGGATGTTGTTCGCATTGTTTAAACACTAGCAATTCTGACCCACCCAGTTCAGCTACAATTTTAAGAGCAACCTGACAAAAATTTTTTTTTATTCCACATAAGAAAAGTAAGAAGCCCCTGTCACTTGGAACATATGCAAAATAATATATAATGTAATGCTTTTAAGTGTGGAAAAGTGCTTCATACAGTATAGCCTGGCATTCAAGTCTATCACTATGCAGGAGAACTCTTTTACAGTGATTCAGTGTAATGCCTAATTTTATTGGTGCATTACAAAGAAAATATGTAAAAGCATACATAGAATGAAATTTTAAAGTGGCCTAATGAATTGAAATTACCTCAGTAATGTACTAATTGAATCAATTAGTCAATTTCTTTCATGCTGATTTTAGTCTCCTGTGAGTAATTCTCAGACAAAAATGAGATGGGGATGAACTTGGATAATTCTGGATGGAGAAGCCCTTTAGGTGAATCTGGGGTGAAGAGGATCCCTCCCATTGCATTTCTCTATTCTGCTTCTGCATCTCAGTACCATAAGCCATCCCAATGCCTGCTTATAGAATACACAGCTACTGCTGCCTTTTGCCCACATTTTCAAAATGTCTAGGAAATTCTTGTGGAGAAATATCAGCACTGGAAGCAGGGCAACCTCTAGTTCCAACAGAACAATTCATTCATTCTATAAGTATTTTTTAAATGACTAGAATGAGCAATGCTATGCTGGCTGCTGGGATACAGCAATAAATAAGAAAGACAAGGTCCTGTCCTCATAGAGCTTACATTTTATTAGGAAACACAGGCATTAAACAACTAATTACAACATTGATTTTTTTCACAGTCACAGTTTCCTTCTTGAACTGTGGGGCACAGTTCAGAGTAGGAGAGGAGAAGCAGAGACCTTTCAGAGAGCAGATAGAATGTGAATGGAGGATGGCCCATAGCCATCTGCCCATCACCAGGAGAGAGCCTGGATTCAGCTCACAGAAAGAAAGAGAAAAAGAAAGAGAGAGAAAAGAGGGAGAGAGCGAGGGAAAAGAATGGGGGGGGGGGTGGAGAGAGAGAAAGGAAGGAAGGGAAAAGGGGAAAGGAAGAAAGGAGGAAGGATAAAGGTACCCAAGACCTCACTTGAATTCTTGCATCCAGTTGTTTTGGAATCAGCTCCACACTCGTGTTTCCAAGTTAAGACAGTAAATTCCTCTTTTGCGTATGTATGTACACAAGTTTGTGTTGGTTTCTTGTTATTTGAAGCTAAAAGAGTTCTGACTAACATAACTTTTAAGTATTGGTATAAATTGAGTATCTTTTTGAATATCAAAGAAGCAAAAAATTATAATATTTCAGAAGGTGAACAAGTAATGGCTTCATGAGATTTAATTGTGGACTTGTTGAATATTAGAGTTCGAAGGGATTTACTTAGACAAAGCTTGCAATGAGGCAGAAATAACCCACTGACCACTCCTGGCAGATGTAAACTTGTCTCTAAACCAGTGGTCCTTAACACTGATAACAGTGGTCCTGGAGGACATTCTGGAAGAAAGTAGGGCACTTGTGGGTTGTCATAATAATTTTGTGGGGTCTACTGCCATTAGGGAGGGACCGGGGGGCTGGGCATGCTGCAATGTATGGGTGTTCCACACAGTAAAGAATTATCCTTCATCCTGCAAGATTTTGGAATGTCCAGCAGGCTATCCCTGTAGGTTAAAAGTCTGTTTACCTGAACCCACAACCTAAATCCATTTTTCATATTAAACATAAAATGTTTTTGCAAGCTTTCAATATACAGTGCATTTTCCAAGTACACAATTACATGTAAATCAAGGGAACATTGTATTTTGTTTTATTCAGAATTTCTTCAAGAGTTAGTTTCCCTTTTGGAAAACTCACATGACTCACAGCAAAAGCACTGATGGTATTTGCGTCACTGATTCAACACACCTGCATCAGCATGTGTTTGTAGCTGTTGTACTCCTCATGATTCAATGGGCTCTGTCTTCTATAGTCACACTCTAGCCCTTACATATTGAGGTATAATTTAGAACCAGAAGTCTTCAACCTTCTCAGTCATCAAGATAGGCCTTTCTGGTGATGTTCACTTTTGCAACTTGGATAAGATGGTTTTGGACAAGTTCTTCACTGTAAAATTAATTACTAAGTATTTTATACTTTCGTCCACTAGTATTAGCCTCCATTGATGACTTTGTTTGAAAAAACTATTACTATGATCTTTTCCTATGTCCATCAGTCCTTCTATATTTCTTAGTTGGCATTCTACTATAAGATAGACTTTTCTCTTCTCCCTCACGTATTAATTCATTTATTTATTTATTATCAGTATGGGCTCATGGATTCCTATTGTATTCAATTAGTTATAATCCATACAATCAATACTAAAATTTCACTGTTCACATTTTTAAAGATTTGGCCAGTGGGAGCCCCATCCTGTTGGTCTCTTCTCCCTGACTCTCTCCATATCTGCCAGCCAAGCGGACCCAGTCTGCTTGCTCTGGTCACGTTGACCTGACACCCTTGCCAAACCTGGCCCATACCCATCTCCCAAGCAGCTATGAATCTAAATGATGAGCTTGGCACAGCTCTTTTAATAACCTTTATTTCAGCTATTTTTTTTAGGTTATTGAGATCATATTGAATTTTGATTCTGTCATCCAGTGCATTCACTGTCCCTCCTACTTTTGAGCCACCTAAGCATTTAATACATTTTATATTCAAGTTGTTGATAAAATCTTGAACATAACAGAGCGAGACTTTCCTGCTATTAGAGATATCCTTTCCAGGGGGAATTGATACATTAATACACATCTGTGTATGTCATTGTTCAACCAGCTCCAAACTTACTTTTAATGATTATCCAGTTTACATTTATTCATTGTGACCACAAGAATATCTTGAGACTCTTTTTTCTAATGGTGTGCCAACATTAAAATGCGCTCTGTCTATGCATAGTAGTGACCTCATAAAAGATAAAAATTATGTTAGTTTGACGTAAGATGTTATTAATGAACCCATGCTGGCTTCTACTGCTCATTGCTTTCTTATCAGAGGGGTTAAGTAACTTGCTCAAAGTAGTGCTACTAAATGAAGTCCTGGAATTTGAATCCAGGCTGGTGTATCTCTCAAGCCTTGCTCTTTTCACAGCATCTCCATCAGTTTACATGGAGATGGCGAAAGGACTTCCTATTTCTGCTTTTACATTATGCTACTTTAATGAGATTGCCAGGGTACAAGTCTTGGCCCATAGGCATGCCCAGTGGCAAGACAAGGGTTAACGTAGGACCCAGGAGTTACCACTGTCTCAGGTCCCTGGTAAGTATACAGGCAGCTATTATTTCCAGTTTTTTGAATCCCTTCCCAAGATGTCCTACTGAACTTCCCATTTGATGTATAGATTGAAACCTGACTTAGAAAAGCAGGTGTATGTCTCTTTGATTAAAAGCCAAGCATTTCTAAAACACAGTTGTGAAACTGAATTATTTGTACATGTGAAATATTTACTCGACATTATTTTCTCTCTCAGAATATCAGTATTTCAAATATAGGTCTCTATGTAGCTTTTTAGTTCAAGAAAGTTAAGAATTTTTTGGTTGTTGTTTACTTTCTTTATAACACCTTTAATCTAAGGCTCACAGCTTAGAAAAGCTCACTACAGCTTAGAAATGCCACAAAAGCCACAGACATACCCCTACCCATGTACTTGAAGAAGGTGGCTTTGCCTGACAAAATAAGAAAAGAGTAACAAACAAAAATCTCCTTAAGTACTAGGAGTGATCTATTGAGGCTTTTTGCTGGATATGGTAGAATGTTGTGTGCAAAGATCACATTCTTGAGGTTGTGGTTGTGTTGAAGGGGTAAGAACAGAGTAAGAAGAAGGATTCTGAACAAAGGAAGATTTAACTTGACTAGCGGGGAGAAAAATCCCCACAGTGGAGTCTGTAAATTCAAGAGAAATGGTGGGAGTCCTCACTGGGATACTCGGAGATGAACTGCACAAAATAACAGAGACCCTTCTGTGGGGAACCATCCCAAGCTGGCAGCTTCTCAGACAAGTCTACCCACCAGGACCGGAGGCACTTAAGGCTCTATGGCTCTCTCAGCTTCTGTGTAATGGGTCCCTGCCTACTGCCTCTCAGGAAAATGGCCTGTGGGCCCCTAAGTCCTTCTAGTGCAAGGGATTCTCACAATGCTGTGTTGCACCTGAAACTGAGCCAGCATGAGGACCCTTGAAAAGAATCCTATGAGCTCATTGATTTTATCCGTACAAATATCTTTTTTCTACACAAAATCTTTATACAAAGGAACATTTCCATTCCCTGTCATGATCTAATAAATCTAGGTATTTTCTCAAGGTTTTATTCACTGTTCAGAAAACAATATCGCTGACGCCGCTTGTTGTATCCCTCCCCACACATATTCTTCACATCATCCACAGTAATTGAAGCGCAGTGTTTGATGGAAACAGAACTGCCTGGAATAAAGACCACATTGTCTAGCTTCTCTCTTAACTGCAAGCAGCAATGTGAATAATTGGCCAGTGACTTACAATTAGAAGTGTTACTGGAAAGCTTCCAGGAAAACATACTTAAAAGATCGTGTAAGCATGCCCTCTGCCTGCTCCTGGGAACATTAATTTGATGCTTCAACCATCATATTGGACCATGAAGATGGAGGTCACAGCCCAGGATTGGAAGAGAAGTCAACTAGAGCTTTTTGCCTGAAGCCTTAGTAGGGTCTCCATCCCAACTCTGGACGACGAACCTTCAGACATCCATGAAGACTGACATAAGCTGTTATTTGGAGAAGGTTTCTTTCATCTGTAGCCAATGCTAGTCCTACCTGGTATTAGTACAAATTAGTATAAATATTAATATTAGTATAAGAAATATAAGAAAGACGTTACTGACCATCTCCCCATAATAACACTCTAGCTTTTTCTTTTTATCACATCTCCTCTTAATCCTGTTCTGAAATAATGACATACAGTCTAAAGGAATTGTTAAATTTTCAACTTGTCTACCTGAGTATTGACTTAGAAGAGAAATACACGCTTAATTTTTTTTTTTACTTCTAAGTAAAATTACGATATGCTAATATTAAGGTGCCAGGCAAAGCAGACGGCATCCTTTGCATATTTTAAGTTTCTTTAGGACACTAAAGGAGTAGAAGAGTCTCTGAAAGTGAAAGCTCTGGTCCCATTCATGTGTCCCTCCTCTCTGGATCCTCCCATTCTCTGCCTCCCCAAGGACCCTCAGACATATGAGATCAGAACTCAGGAGAGAGGCAGGCTAGAGATATTAGATGAGAGTCATCAACATATAGGTGACAATGAAAGCAAAGAGCTGAATCCGATTATTCAAGAATAAAGAGATAAGTGAAAAGAGGGTCTCTGATGAAGTTCTGCAGAAAGTTCACATTTAAGTAACAGGTAGAGAAAGGGAACGCTTCAATGAAGACCGTGAGGAAGTGGTCAGAGATTCTGAAGGAAAAACAAAACAGAAAGGACATTATCCATGTCTTTTGTTGATTAACTGGTGAACAGTGTCAGCTTCTTGTGATCTGGGAAATAAGATATGAATGGATAGATGGTTACTTGGATGTAGCAACTAGGAGGGCATCAGTGAGGACTGATGGAAAGAGCAGTTTCAGGTGGCAGGAATGGGGGTGGAGAGAGGTTCAGGCAGGAGGGGGATGAGATTCGGTGCATAGACATATCCAAGGCTACATCCAACACACAAACTATTGTGCTCAATGGCAAAGTCAGTTGTTTGATTTTTTTAAAAAATATTTACTTATTTGGCTGTGCCAGGTCTTAGTTGCGGCACGTGGGATCTTCAGTTGCAGCATGTGGGATCTATCTAGTTCCCTGACCAGGGATGGAACCTGGGCCCCCTGCCTTGGGAGCGTGGAGTCTTAACCGCTGGACCACCAGGGAAGTCCCAGTCAGTTGCTTGATTTATTGGACTTTTCAAGTACTTGAAAGCAAATTAAAATTTGTGTGCAGACTCAACCTTTGTTGGAGGAAAAAGAGAACTGGAAGGCAGCTTTTCTGGAGGGCAGATCTTTTTTATGGCAGGCACCACAGTGCTGCCAAAGTGCCTGGTTGGGGCTTCTGGGAAAGGCAGGGAAGCACTAAGGGCCACCACTAGGTTGAATCTTCACATCAGCCTTGAAAGGCATTAGAGATCTGAGCAACTGCTCCGCTGTACCCAAAATCGGGCAGTTACCACAGGGAGGGAGGCTGAAACCTGGAAGAGAAGAAGCCAGGCCGAGAGCCTGAGAAACTGACTGGCCTTTTGGGAGCTAGAATTAGGATGGAAATTTGGAACTTGGAAGACTTTCTGTCTTTTTTCCCACTGTTTGTATTTTTTTATAATTATTTTCTTTTTGCAAAAGCTTGGTATTTTGTAAAGTTCTCTAATCATGCTTCTTCTTTTTATCTCTCTTTCTCAGTGCCTAGACTTATCGTGTGCTAAATATATTTCACCATTTTATTTACTTCGGGCTGAAGTGCTGACACCATATGTGACTTCTCCACATCCAACTCCAAGCTGCACATTTCAAAGATAAATCACTGTAATTATTTATTCTCTTGAGAAGGAGCAGAAGGTGGAAAATCGAAACTAATATGCACCTTTACCCACCCAAATGAAGCTCTGGAACCCGATTGCTCTGAACCCTTAACTTTTGGCTCCCTAGTTCCAGATGCTCTAACAGTCTGAGATAATTGAGGTTTGTGGAACAAGTTGGGAAGTTTTACTTCTTTTTCAAAGACTACCAACCACAGCTACATATTTATCAGGATTTTTACTGAGTCCTACAGTGTCAGCTGTTAGGGCTGGTAAATTCATCAAAAACGCAGAAATAAACTGAAAACTAGAGGTCTGGAATTCAGGATGAGCTTTCAAAGCTAGGACTAGGGAAGTTTTTCTTTGGTTGCTTTGTTTATTTTTTAGAAGGCAATTTTTTTTCTCACTAGCCATTTTCTTAGGTAACTTAAAATGCAATCATAATCACCAACTCGGATCCCCTTCCCTTCCTGGTGGCAGAAAAAGAAGTTTATTAAAAATTATTTCCTGTTCCAGTCTGAGGCAGAAAGAGAAGTTTTCTGGACAATTTTTTCTTTAGATGGATGGTCAGAAAAATGGCCCACATAAGTACCTTGAACTGGCTTTGTAAGGATACCATGCATAAAGGTGATCACTGTTTTCTTCAGGAAATGTACCAGTGTCAGGGCCTTAATGTCAAATACAACCTCTTATCCCAACACAGTTGCCAAGTGCTGCTTAAAAAAATATAAACTTCTGCTGCAAAAATTTCTTGGTTCATTGCTGAAGAGTACTTGCCAGGCCTTTGGGAAAAACCGTGGTGGGTCAGAAGTGGTTCATGTTTTCCTTTTCCCTACTCTTGCCTTTTTATTTTAAACACTTTAAAAATGTAATCTCTTAATCACATGCTGCCCAAAGAAATCTTGGTGGAAAATGGGTTTAACCCATTTTCATATAAGCAAATTTTTTAGATGATGAAAGCTAGTCATAGCAGAAGCCAAGAAAATAATATGCAGCTTCCAATTCATTGAAGGTCAGTTTTTTAGAAGCTAATCTGTAGACTAACATGTCAAATTTATATGAATTTACAAAATTCACTATTTTCTTTTACAGAATGTTCAATTTAGCAAAATGTCAGCATTTCATATGGGAATCTTTCAGCTCTTACTTTTTTCTTTTTTTCTAAATTAATTAATTTATTTTTGCTGTGTTGCGTCTTCGTTTCCGTGCGAGGGCTTTCTCTAGTTGTGGCAAGGGGGGGCCGCTCTTCATCGCGGTGCGCGGGCCTCTCACTATCGCGGCCTCTCTTGTTGCGGAGCACAGGCTCCAGACGCGCAGGCTCAGTAGTTGTGGCTCATGGGCCTAGTCGCTCCGCGGCATGTGGGATCCTCCCAGACCAGGGCTCGAACCCGTGTCCCCTGCATTAGCAGGCAGATGCTCAACCACTGCGCTACCAGGGAAGCCCTCTTACTTTTTTCTTAATATACAAGTTTGTTTTAGATAAATTCTGATTTATTTTAGACAGTTTTACATTTGAAATTAAAAGTTAAAGCTGTTAGAAATGTGAACATAGTCCTATTCAAGCTGATAAATATGTAAAATCAATAAACCTGATAAGTTGGTCATTTGGCAAATTTTGATGAAAACTTGATGTGTGGTGACTAGATCAAGACACGGCCACCCTGTGTAGTGTGTACACTGCATAAATCCAGGGCACAATTCACATAGGCTATGAAATGAATGGGGCCACTTAGAGTTGTGGAACACGGAGACTCCAGATCTGAGCTAGATCCTAAGTGGTCTGGTCCCAGCCAAGTGGCATGTTGGGAGCTCCATTAAACAAACCAGCAACTCCAGTCTAATTTGGAGGAGCATACATGTCCTAGAAGTTCAAACTAAGGGGATAAAGCAGGGCCATTAGCACAACTTGTAGCATGTGATAGAATCGTCTGGCAGAGATTTTTAAAATGCTTATATCCAGGTTGTACCCCAGACCAATTAAATGAGAATCTCTTGGTGGGATCCAGGAATGGACAATTTTCAAAAAGGTTATTAGGCAATTGCAATATGCAACTGTTGTATAGTAAAGAATTTGACTGGCATCTGTCCCTAGTTCCTGGAGGGGACACTCTAAATTCTTGGAATTCCCCCAGTGACAGGAGTGTCTTTGTTATTCATGGTCGGCCCTTGGATCACACTTGTGTTTTTTTTTGTTGTTGTTTGCTTTTGTTTTTTAAGAAACGGTTGGTTATTATTTATTTATTTATTTTTTGGCTGTACCGCGTGGCATGCGGGATCTTAGTTCCCCGACCAGGGATCGAACCCATGCCCCCTGCAGTGGAAATGGGGAGTCTTAATCACTGGACTGCCAGAGAAGACCCCACACCTCTGTTCATACTCAGGAGATGACTCAGAATGGGGGCTGCTCAGGCCCAAAAGGCCAACCATAGGGTCAGGGAGTTGAGTCTTTGAGGCACAATGATATTAGTACACGCTTTCAACCTCCAGGAAGGGAGGAGGGCTGGAGATTGAGTTCAGTCATGTGGCCAGTGATTCAATCAATTATGCCTATATAGTGAAACCTCAATTAAACTCTGGACACTGAGGCTTGGGGGAGCTTCCTGGTCGGTGAACACATTGATGTGCTGGGAGGGGGACGTGTCCTGATTCCATGGCAAGAAGGCATGTAGACCCTCCCAGATCTCTCCCTATGTATTCTTCATTTGGCTGGTCTTTGGATACAAAGGATTTGTATCCTTTACAATAAAACTGTAATCATAAGTATAGCACTTTCCTGACTTCTCTAAGTCATTCTAGCAAATTATCAAACCTGAAGGGGTAGTAGAAACTCCCGAAATTTGCAACCAGTTGATCAGAAGGGCAGGTAGCCTGGAGACCCCCAGACTTGCAGCTGGTGCCTGAAGTAAAGGCAGTCTTGTTGGGGACTTCCCTTAAACCTACAGAGTCCATGCTAACTATAGGTGCTTAACATCAGAACTGAACTGTAGTATGGCGGCAACCACGCTGAGAACCACTCTTCCAGGAAATGGCGGTTCAGAGCATTGAGTGCCAGAATCAAATCGTCCATCCAGGTCAAGGCAGGGGCACTATCAGGGTCCAACTAGGATGAGAGTGTGAGTATGGAAGGAGGTAGAGGGCAGGCAGGAATGAGATACAAGGGATTGGCCTTAAAGTCCCTTATGGGAATGAGAGTAGATATTATGAACCAGGACAAAAGGTCAGTGTTGCAAAGTGCCCATAGGTTGTAGCTTAGTGCTCAAAAAAATGAGCTCCATCGTCCCCAGAGGCAGAGGGTACAAAACCACAGGCTCTTTCCAACATCACCACCCCCAGAAGTTACTGGAAGGAAGCTCTCCATTTAAACAGGACTCATTTTATGACTAGGGTGGAATTGAACTAGCACGTGATGGAGTTATCATTGCTATGGCTGGATGGATCGAGAGTCAGTAAGTACACGATTTAAATAATTAAAATCCTTCCCATAAGTGGCTTCTTAAAAAAGTATGCTTCAGGGATCAAAGCTCCTGCATGTCGCGCCACGTGGCCAGAAAAAAAAAGTATGCTGAGCATACGATCATTTCAATATGTCTTGGTGTCTTGGATTTCTTGATATTTGAAGTCTGAATGAGACGCTCTTGTCAAGGTTGGGTTGTCACTGAGAAAGGTGAACTGACTGGCTGGCTTCCAAGTGGTCTCACAGGGAGACATTTACCTTAATGCATTTATCACATTCCACAGTCTCTCTTAGCTGTCCAGATGCATAATTTCCATCTTGCCACCACTGTAGAGTTGATCCAACTTGGACAAGCCAACTCACACTGTGTAAACATCAGGTGTCTGAAGTATATAAACCAGAATATGTGTTAACTCCTAATACAACAATATGACTAGGATTTCTCTATACATAAAGCTGCTTGGGAAAAAAAGGTTAGAAAAATGTTTTATGGTGAGCATGCAGTGTATTTAGAGTGCCTAACGGCCCAAAGCTCTATGAGATGTACGGCATCTCTCTCTACCATGGGGCTGTGCACACCTGCTCTGTGACCAGCCTTCAGGCTCTCTGCGTGGCACAGGTAAGGCCCTGAAATACTTGCCTCTATGACTGTCCCTTTTCTTTGCTTTCTTTATTGATCAGTGTTCTCTGCTGATTGATTCTTCTTTCTTTAAATGTGTTGTTAACTTTAGTCAGGTTACTGTCAAACCTTGCGGGCCTGAGAGCCACTCTGTCTCTTTATCAAGGTGACTTTATCTAACTCTCCTCTGGTCCATCACGTAGTGATTTTATTTTGACTCTCAGAGGATAATTTTTAAAAATTATCTTTATTGTTTTCTTCTGATTTAAAAATGCACTTTTCATTGGAAAATTCAGAAATATATAAAAATAACTCATAATTCCACCATCTGGTTGAAACATAATTTTCTTTTTACTTACAAAGTTTGTTTCTGCATTACTGTGAGTATTCTTTTTTTAAAAAAAACAGCTCTATTGATATAAAATTTACATATAAAATTCACTCATTTTAAGTGTACAGTTCAATGATTGTTAGTAAATATACGGAGTTGTGCAACCACCATCACAATCCAACTTTAGAACATTTCCATCTGCTCGAATTGATCCCTCATGCCCAATTGCTGGAGCCCCATTCATACCTCCAGCTCCAGCAACCACTAATCCACTTCCGTCTATAGATTTGCCTATCTGGACATTTCATAGCAATGGGTCATATAATATTTGATCTTTTGTTACGGGCCTCTTCCACTTAGCGTAATATTTTTGAGGTTCATCCATGTTGTAGCATGTACTGTTCCTTTTTTTATTGCAGAATAGTCTTCCATTATGTTTATAGCACATCTTATTTAACCATTCACTACTTGATAGAAGTTTGGATGGTTTCCACTTTTTGGCTATTATAAATAATGATGCTGTGAAGATTTATAGGCGAGTCTTGATGTGGACTTAATGTTTTCCTTCCTCTTGGGTAGATACCTAGAAGTGAAATTGCTGCACTGTGTGGTAAATTTATGTTTAACATTTTAAGAAACTGTCAAACTCTTTTCTAAAGTGGTTGCACCGTTTTAAATTCTGGCCAGCCATGTATGAAGTTTCCAGTTTTTTCATATCATTGCCAACACTTGGTACTGCCTGATTTTTTGGTTGTAGTTATTCTAGTGGGTGTGAAGCAGTATCTCATTATGGTTTTAACTTGCATTTTCCTAATAACTAGTGATGTTGGACATGATTTCATGTGCTTATTAGCCACTTGTATATAGTCTTTGGTGACATGTGCATCAAGCCTTTTGTCTATTTCTAAAATCCAGTTGTTTTCTTATTATTGATTTGAAAGAATTCTTTATATATTCTAGATACTAGTAATTAATCAGACATATAATTTGTAAATTTTTTTCTTTTTCTACAACTTATCTTTTCATTTTCTTGATGGTGTCCTTTGAAGCACAAAATGTTTTAATTTTGATGAAGTCTAATTTAGCATGATTTATACCTTGCTCTACGATCTATTTTGAATTTTTCTGGAGTATAATATGAGATAAAGATCTAAATTCATCTTTGTGCATGTGGGTATTTAATTATTCTAATATCACTTGTTGAAAAGACAAGTCACATTGAATTGTCTTGGCCCCCTTTTCAAAAATCTAATGACCATAAATGCTTCCGAGCTACAAATGCTGTTCTATTGATTTATATGTTTTTTTTCTTGAATATCAATACCACGTGGTCTTGATTGCTGTAGTTTTATATGGAGTTTTGAAACTGGTAACTTTGTTTTTCTTTTTGGCAGTTCTACTCTGCTTTTTGAACAGTAGTCACCACTTGGTATGTTTTTTCTATTTCCTTTCTTGCTATCAGTTCCCATACCCGGTTGCTATCAGGGTATCCAATACTAGGACCCCCTTTTTCTTTTCTTCTCCTTCTCCCTCTTCTCCTCTTCCTCCTCCTCCTCTTCTTCCTTCTTTTTTTCACCAGCTCATCTTAGTTGTGCTTTACAAACATGCATTGCATTCCTATTGTATTCTGAGAGCAATGCCAGGCCCTATAGGGAGTATGGAGAATGAGCATGATTTCCCTGGTTTCAAGGAGTCCTTTTAGTAGCAGCTTCTGGTTTAGAATCAAAGAGGGCTAAGGGTAAACGTTTAGTTATCTTTTGAAAACTCTAAGAGACAGATGGTTGGTCATACCGCGATTCCAACAACATAGCACAGAGCAGATGAGTTTGCATTGGGAGGTGCCGTGCAATTGTTCTTACATCTTGGGCTCTGCACTTTACACACCCCAGTTTTTTTTCTTTTTTTTTTTTTTTTGCGGTACGCGGGCCTCTCACTGCCGTGGCCTCTCCCGTTGCGGAGTACAGGCTCCGGACGCGCAGGCCCAGCGGCCATGGCTCACGGGCCCAGCCGCTCCGCGGCATGTGGGATCTTCCCGGACCGGGGCACGAACCCGCGTCCCCTGCATCGGCAGGCGGACTCTCAACCACTGTGCCACCAGGGAAGCCCTAAATACGTTTATTTTTAAATGAAACTTTAAATCACTACAAAAGAAAAAAGCTCTGTGCCTGTGATCTGGTCTCTGTTAAAAGGAAAATTAATTGGTTGGAGATAATGGTAACACCCAACTGATCATTTCTCTTCCTCCTGTTAGAAAGATTGAAAGAAAATTGAATGGGAAATTTTTTTCTCACTAAGCAATTCAGTGTTTTTAATGTCATAACCTGTGTGCCACTTAAAATCATGAATCTATTCACACGTTTGGAAAGCCTACAGCGTGGGTGTAATTCATACCAGTGTTTCCCAATCTTTTTACAACTTGTCACACACAGAGAACGCTACTGTGTGGCACACTGGGGTAGACGAAGGCGGCTGCCTATCGCTTGGCAGAGACAACGGGCCCAAGGCAGCAGACTCCAGCCCAGGCAGCACCCCACTCCCAGCCCACCTGGGGCAGAGAGATGGATATATTGACACAACTACTTCTTCCAGTTAACATTCTATTAATAGTTTTTGCTAGAAGCCTATAATTCTATACAACTCACTCTCTAAGTTTCTGGAATTCAAACCTTCAGCTTGAAGTAGTTACTTTTTGTATGTATGTCTGTGAATTCATAGGCTGACTACAGCCCATCTCTGCACCTTCTGGAATATTCTCTCTTGGAGGATTTGGCATCTCCCTTTGTACATATGACAGAGGAGCAGCAGTGAAATCAAGTTGCTATGTTACAACGGGAAAACAAATCCTCCTTACTCCCTAACCACCAAATGAAACCACAGACAGCTTCTCTTCTTGGGCTATAAATAGGATTATAAATCCTTTTCTCCAACTGATACCTTGGAAAGTCTGACTCAGTAAAAATGTGGTGTGAGTGTGTAAAGAAACCTTTTTTACAATCCTTCTAATCTTACATGTATAAATGCACTATAGTTCTGAAAACAATTGGTTCATTCTAAACCAAGTAGATGAGCAGGTAAGAGGAAATCGCTGTCTTTAAGAGCATAGCTTTTGGCTGGGGTTACCTTATTTGGAAGAATTTGAAATGTTGCTAAGGCTCCCTGTGGCTCTATGACTGGCGAACATCTGATACCAGTTTACAGATTCCATGATTCACTAAAGGATTTTGGTCTGTTTCTACTCCTTTAGTCCCCTGTCTTTATCCTAAATATTTCCCCACAAACAGACTTCAGCATTTTCCTAAATGGACAGATTATTTCTCTGAGTATATTTGTGTGGGGTTTTGTTTTGTTTTTGCATTGTCTTTTTTTTTTTCTAATTGTGATGGTTTACTGTCACTGGTATTTTTCTTTTGAGTTCCTTTCTTGGGTGGGAGATCATTTTTGGCTTCAGACTGGAATGTCCCGGAATAACTGCTGTTTAAAAGACTACTTGTGTATTGCAGTTTTAAGGAACTCTTATGATTGAGGCTGAGATCTATCTACGGGCACCTAATAGAGTGGGAATATTTATACCTCTGATTTCTGCAATAAGAGTCCCACTACTTCAAAGTACATTTAGCCCAATTCTCTTCTCAGGCCTGGAAGATGCACAGCAATAAATGGACACCTAGAGACTGAATGTTTTATGTCCCCCCAAATTCATATGTTGAAACCTAATCCCCAGTGTGATGGTATTTGGAGGTGGGGTCATTGGGAGTTAATTAGGTCATGAGGGTGGAGCCCTTATGAATGGGATTAGTGCCCTTATAACAAAGACCCCAGAGAACTCCCTTCCCCTTCCGCCCTGTGAAGACACAGCCAAAAGACAACTGTTTATAAACCAGACATCAAATTTGCTGGCGCCGTGATCTTAGACTTTCCAGCCTCCAGAACTATAAGAAATAAATGCTTGCTGTTTAAGCCACCCAGTTCATGGTATTTTTGTTGTAGTAGCCCAAATGGATTAAGACTGGATGTTACAGCAAGAGACAGGATTTTGATTCTCAGTGCTTTTCAATCATCTGAGGACCCTGTTAAAATGCAGATTCTGAGTCAGTAGGTCTGGAGTAGGGACTGAGAAATTGTCTTTCTAACAAATTCCTAGATGACGCCGATGCTGCTGGTCTAGGCACCATAGTTTGAGAACCATTGGTGTATAGTATTTCCCATATTGGCCTGAAGTTAAGGCTCATCAGAAGTGGCTGTTGTATAGACAAAATACCAAATCTTTCCCTGGGAACAGTGATTCAGAGGTCTGCTTTGGGACTTTAGTCCCCTGTTTCAAGAACTTCTTCATGCTCTGGTTCCAAACTACTTCTTGACCTGACCTACTGATACTCCTCTACTCTCCATTCATTCATTTTCCTCCCACCCTTCCTTCCTTTCAATCTCTCTCTTTCTCTCCCTTCCTTCTTCCCAACAAATATTTGTTTAACATGTCCTTGGGATTTATATCTGAATAAGAGAGACAGACTCTACCCTTACAGATAATAGACAAGTAAACAGATAAATAAACAGGAGAATTACAATTTGTGATACACGCTAAGAAGGAAGTAAATAGGGTGATGAGATGCAGAGGTATGGGGCAGAGGTGGGAAACCATTTAAGCCAAAGTTGTCAGGGGTGTTCTCTAAAGAAGACAGTTAAGCTAATATTCTTATTGAACCCTCCAGCCTACACCTCACTGCTTGCTGAATGTACCTGTTTTTTGCAGACACATTGCCTTTGTTCATGCTGTTTTTTTCACCATGAGTGTCATCTCACTAATCCCATCTGCCAATTAATTAAAGAGCAATCTAAATGCCACTGCCTTCATCCAGGTTCCCCCAGCCATATGTGATACCTCACCCCTCTGAGCTCCTAAAGCACCAATTATACTTCTGATCTTGTCTTCATATTCTGCCTTAAATTGTAGTTGTTTTGAGATAATAATAGCTGTATTTTGTGAGGGTGCTTTATTAGATTGCATACATTATCTCAAGTTACTCAACAACACTGGCGGGTGATCTTGTTATTTCCATATTACAGGTAAAGAAACTGAGACTTGGAGAAGCTAAGTAATTTGCCCAAAGTCACACAACAAATAAGCGACAGAGGTGAGATTCAAAGTATGCCCTCCCAGTTGGTCTGTTTTATCTCCTGTAGCAGATCTTAAGCACCATGAAGGAAATGACTATTTTATCTCTGTATTTTTTTTTTTTTTGCTGTGCCTCATGGCTTGTGGAATCTTAGTTCCCTGACCAGGGATATAACTCAGGGCCCTCAGCAGTGAGAACATGAAGTCCTAACCACTGGACAGCCGGGGAATTCCCTGTATCTTTATTTATTTATTTATTTTAAAAGATTTATTATTTATTTATTTATGTATTTATTTATTTTATTTATTTTTGGCTGCTTCAGGTCTTACTTGTGGCATGCAGGATCTTTGTTGAGGCATGTGAGATCTTTCATTGAGGCACGTGGGCTCTTGGTTGTGGTGCATGGGCTTCTATCTAGTTGTGGTGTGCGGCTTTTCTCTCTCTAGTTGTGGTATGCAGGCTCCAGGGTGCATGGGCTCTGTACTTTGCGGCACATGGGCTCTAGCTGAGGCATGCGAGCTCAGTAGTTGTGGCATGCAGGCTTAGTTGCCCCGCAGCATGTGGGATCTTATTTCCCTGACTAAGGGAACTAAGGGATTGAACCTGCATCCCCTGCATTGTAAGGTGGATTCTTTACCACTGGACCACCAGGGAAGTCCCTCCTTGTATCTTTAAATTTAAAAAAAAATCAAGTTGCAGAAGAGCCCTAACATTAGTGTAACACTAAAGAGAAAAAAAATTGAAAGAGAACAGAATTCCCTTCCCATCTTATATTAGTTTGCTAAGGCGCTATAACAAAGTGCACATTTTGAGTGGCTTGAACAAGAGAAATTTTTTTTTAACATCTTTATTGGAGTATAATTGCTTTACAATGGTGTGTTAGTTTCTGCTTTATAACAAAGTGAATCAGCTATACATATACATATATCTCCATATCTCCTCCCTCTTGCATCTCCCTCCCACCCTCCCTTTCCCTCCCCTCTAGGTGGACACAAAGCACCGAGCTGATCTCCCTGTGCTATGCAGCTGCTTCCCACTAGCTATCTAGTTTACATTTGGTAGTGTATATATGTCCATGCCACTCTCTCACTTCGTCCTAGCTTACCCTTCCCCCTCCCCGTGTCCTCAAGTCCATTCTCTACGTCTGCGTCTTTATTCCTGTCCTGCCCCTAGGTTCTTCATAACCATTTTTTTTTTTAGATTCCATGTATATGTGTTAGCATATGGTATTTGTCTTTCTCTTTCTGACTTACTTCACTCTGTATGACAGACTCTGGGTCCATCCACCTCACTACAAATAACTCAATTTCATTTCTTTTTATGGCTGAGTAATATTCCATTGTATATATGTGCCACATCTTCTTTATCCATTCACCTGTCGATGGACACTTAGGTTGCTTCCATGTCCTGGCTATTGTAAATAGAGCTGCAATGAACATTGTGGTACATGACTCTTTTTGAATTATGGTTTTCTCAGGGTATATGCCCAGTAGTGGGATTGCTGGGTCGTATGGGAGTTCTATTTTTAGTTTCTTAAGGAACCTCCATACTGTTCTCCATAGTGGCTGTATCAATTTGCATTCCCACCAACAGTGCAAGAGGGTTCCCTTTTCTCCACACCCTCTCCAGCATTTACTGTTTATAGATTTTTTGATGATGGCCGTTCTGACTGGTGTGAGGTGATACCTCATTGTAGTTTTGATTTGCCTTTCTCTAATGATTAGTGATGTTGAGCATCCTTTCATGTGTTTGTTGGCGATCTGTATATCTTCTTTGGAGAAATGTCTATTTAGGTCTTCTGCCCATTTTTGGATTGGGTTGTTTGTTTTTTTGATATTGAGCTGCATGAGCTGCTTGTATATTTTGGAGATTAATCCTCTGTCAGTTGCTTCATTTGCAAGTATTTTCTCTCATTCTCAGGGTGAACAAGAGAAATTTATTGTCTCACAGCCCTAGAGGCTAAAAGTCTGAGATCAAGGTGTCAGCAGGACCATACTCCTTCTGAAGGTGCAGAGAAGTATTGTTCTGGGTCTCCCTCCTGGTTTCTGGTAGTTCCTTGGTTTAAGGCAGCATAACTCTGCTCTTCCATGGTGTTCTCCCGTGTGTGAATCTCTGTGCCCAAATTTCCCTTTTTTTTTCTCCCTTTTTATGAGGACACCAGTCACATTGGATTAGGAGCCCATCCTACTGACCTCACCTTAACTTAACTAATTATGTATGTAAAAATCCCATTTCCAAATAAGGTCACATTCTGAGCTACTATGGGTTAAGACTTCACATATGAACTTTTAGGGAATACAGTTCAACTGTGGACGAAGTGTCACTGCCTGCCTTGTCATCAAGGCATCAGCCACTGCAGCCACTCCTCTGCAGTGCACACTGAGGGGTGCGGGATGAAGAAAACTGGACACTGGCCCTAGATAGATAAGGTGCATATCAAAGGAATGATTTCAATGAGCCCAGACTCTTGCATCTTCCTATACATAGAAAAGTGCTAAATTCATTAACTTGAGATGTCTGTTTTTTCTTTAATTAACAGTAATCTTTTGATGTTCCAACTATGTGGGCTTTTTTTTTTTCTTTTTGCAAAAACTCCTATATATCCTGATTCCTCCCTTACCTCTTCCGAACAGCCCCTTAGAGCTATCTGAGAGGGTGTCTGCCAGGCTTAAGTCCTCAGTATGCCTGCTGAATAAAACATAATTCTCAACTTTTAGGTTGTGAAGTTTTTTAGGTCAACACAACCCATAACACGTTTCTACTTCATAGCTTTAATGCTGATCCCTAACCTAGAGAACCTGATGTAGTTCTCCTATTTGTCCTTTCCCAAAGCCAACACTGCAGAGGGGTCAAATGATCAATTTAGACAAGCTTCACTGTGCCAAAATTGAACCTATTCCTAGCTTCGATCTCTAATAGATGTAGTTGTCCTACAGTCACTCCAGCTCCAATGTTATTGAGTTTTCACATAAGCAAAAGGGGTCACCTACATAACACCAAAAAGTTGGTCTGCCTTAAGCTGTGATAACTTGTGATTCCTTCTGCCCCTCACTAAAGGGGTGTGTTGATTTCTGTGTATAACATTACAATATCTAGCAGTTATGTTTGACGATGCTTAAAATACTTAAACCTTTATTTCAAAATCGGTTTAACTTAGTAAGTTAAACTGGGCATAAACCTTTTCGTGTCCCTCATTTCTTGTCAGTAGGAAAAAAGCTTCATCCTCCTAGACCTTCCCTAAATTCCAAAGAGCAGATTCAAACAGTTACTAAATAGGGAGGAGAAGTAATGCAGAAACAAAAGAAGAGCTGTCAAGAAACGATAGTGCAGCTATAAAGCAGGGTCCTGGTTCCTCCTCAAGGGATATACATAGTATTATCTTCGAGTTCTTCTACACGAACTAAAGCCCCTGCCCAGGTAGAGGACAGTAACTGCAGGTTGAGCTCAAGATTCCTGGAACACAGCCCTGTTACCTCACCACCAACCAATCAGAAGAAAGTCACACACTCTTAGCCCTCACACCAAATTTTGCTTATTAAAAACTTCTCTCCCAAAGGGGACTTCCCTGGTGGTCCAGTGGTTAAGAATCTGCCTTCCAATGCAGGGGATGCAGGTTTGGCCCCTGGTTGGGGAACTAAGATCTCACGTGCCACAGGGCAACCAAGCCTACACACCAAAACTAGAGAGAAGCCCACACACTGCAACTAGAGAGAAGCCTGCGTGCCACTAGAGAGAAGTCCGCATGCCACAACAAAGAGCCTGCGTGCTACAGTGAAGGATCCCAGGTGCTGCAGCTATGATCCAATGCAGCTAATAAATAAATAAGTAAATATCTAAAAAATAAAAATTCTTCCCCCAAACCACTGGGGAGTTCAGGGTTTCTGAGCACAAACCACCTGTTTTCCTTGCTTGGCCCTGCAGTAAACCTTTCTCTGCTCCAAACTCCGACGTTTTAGTTTGTTTGGTCTCACTGTGTGTCAGGCACACAAACTTGCATTCAGTAACAATATTAATATCAAGAAATATTGCTAATCAAGAAAGAAGTGCTGCTGGTAATTTAGGAAGCCCTAAATGGGAAATGGCCTATTCACAGTACGTCATAATGCAAAATAGGTTAGAATGTTGCAAAGTCAAATTTTTAAAGTCCAATCAATCACAAAGCACAGGGCATGTAAATGTTAACAATACTGACTAGGCCAATAGGGCATTTTGCTTAATAGACTACAGAATTCCTGAGGAGAGAGATTCTGTCATCTGACTCAGCTTTGATCCCCAACAATGCCTAGCTCGGGGCATTGCACAGAACAGATTTTGATACATTAAATTGAATGAAGTTTTAAAAAATGTGGCTTATCTCCTTAACAGAGATAGGAAGAATTCAAAGTTAAATTTAAGAAGTAAAAAAAGTAAAACTCTACTTGCCAGGAACTGTTCTAACTACAGAGACTGGAGTAGACTCTTATCTCCATCCTAAAGATAAAGGAACAGAGAGATTAAGTAGCTCACACAACTAGGGAATAATAACTGTGGGAATTCACACCTAGGGAGTTTACATTTAAAACCATTACAGGGCTTCCCTGGTGGCTCAGTGGTTAAGAATCCACCTGCCAATGCAGGAGACACAGGTTCGAGCCCTGGTCTGGGAAGAGCCCACATGCGGCAGAACAACTAAGCCCGTGTGCCACAACTACTGATCCTGAGTGCCTAGAGCCCGTGCTTCACAACAAGAGAAGCCACCGCAATGAGAAGCCTGCACACCGCAACGAACAGTAGCCTCTGCTTGTCGCAACTAGAGAAAGCCCGCGTGCAGCAATGAAGACCCAGCACAGCCAAAAATAAATAAATTTATTAAAAAAGAAACAAAAACAAAAACCATTACAGTCCACATTCTCAACATTGTGCTGTATGTCAGTTAAAAACACTGGTGAATAGCCAGAGATCCAGAGCTTCCTTTTCCCTAAGGATTTCTTCAACTGAGAGGTTTGCTGTCAGATTACCAGTGTATTGCTCCTGTTGAGTTCAAGAAGTACACTGTAGGGATTATGCATTCCACCTCTGGCATTACTCTATACCTAGGTTCAAATTTTGGCTTTGGCATATTGTGCTACCAACTTTTCCAAACTCAGTTTCATCATCTGTAAGATAAGGCTAATTATTTCTACCTCATAGAGTTGTGATTTCATGTTTAAAGCATTTAACACAGTTCTTGGTACATAATAAAAACTCAATAAATGATATCTACAAAGTATACTTATTTCGTGAGTAATATGTCATTGTATGAATTTACACAACTTGTTTATTCACTGTTGATATATATTTGGGTTGTTACTATTGACTATTACAAATAAAGCTACTAGGAACATTCTTATACAAGTCTTTGTATGGACTTATGCTTTAATTTCTCTTGGGTAAATTCCTAGAGTGGAAGAGGAGATATAGTCTTAGTTTTTATGAAATTGACAAAGTGTTTTCCAACGTGGTTGTACCATTTGATATTCCCACTAGCAGTGTATGAGAGTTCCAGTTCCTCTACATTCTTATCAACACTTGGTATGTCAGTTTTATTTATTTATTTATTTATTTATTTATAGAATTTGTGTGTGTGTGTAGTAAAAAATCATGAATTGACCATCTTAACTATTTTTTAGCATACAGTTCATTAGTGTTAAGTATATTTACATTGTTGTGAAACATCTTCAGAACCTTTTAATCTTGCCGAACTGAAAATCTATACCCATTAAATGACTCCCCTTTGCCCCTTCTCCCCAGCCCTCAGCAACAACTATTCTACTTTCTGTCTCTATGAATTTCACTACTTTAGATACCTCATATAAGTGAAATCATACAGCATTTGTCCTTTTGTGACTGGATAATTTCACATAACCTAATGTCCTCAAGATTCATCCATATTGTAGCATGTGACAAGATTTCCTTGCTTTTTAAGGTGGCATAGTATTCCATTGTATGTATATTCATTTTGTTTGTCCATTCATCTGTTGATGGACATTTTTGTTGCTTCTACCTTTTGGCTATTGTGAATAGTGCTGCTATGCACATGGATGTGCAAACATCTCCTAGACTATGCTTTCAATTTTTTTGGATATATATCCAGAAGTAAGATTTCTGGATTATATAGTAGTTCTATTTAAATTAAAATTGTATGAGTAATTAAATTAGTAATTAACTTAAGGTAATTAATTAATTAAAGCAGCAATCAAAAATAATATGAAGAGCTGCCAAACTGTTTCCCAAGGTGCTTTTGCACCATTTAAAAATCACACCAACAATGCATCAACTTCTCCACATCGCTGTCAGCACTTGTTCATTTCTTTCTTTTTGTCTTTCTTTCTCTCTTTCTTTATTTCACAGTAGCCTTCTCAATGAATATGAGGTTATCTCATTGTGGTTTTGATTTGCATTTCTTTGATGATTAGTGATGTTGAGCATTTTTTCATACACTTGTTGGTCAGTTGTCTTTGGAGAAATATCTATTCAAGTCCTTTGTCCATTTTTAAAATTGGGTTAACTGATTTTTTTTTTGTTGAATTGTAGGAGTTCTTTATATATTCAGGATAGTAATACCTTATTAGATATAAGATTTTCAAATATTTTCTTGCATCCCGTAAGTTGCCTTTTCACTCTATTGATCATGTCTTTTGATTAAAAATGTCTTTAAGTTTGATGTAGTCCCATTTGTCTACTTTTTGCTTTTTGTTGTGCCTGTGCTTTTGGTTTCATATACAAGAACTGATTACCAAATTTAATGCATGAAAAATTTCCCCCTATATTTTCTCCTAGGAGTTTTGCAGTTTTAAGTCTTATGTTTAGGTCTTTATTCCATTATGAGCCAATTAAGCGCCCAACTTCATTATTTGTATGTGAATATCCAGGTTTCCTGGTACTATTTGTTGAAGAAACTGCCCTTTTACCATTGAGTGGTCTTGTCACACTTGTCAAAGATCATTTGAGCACATACTCAAGGGTTTATTTCCAGGCTCCCTATTCTATTTCATTGGCCTATCAATACTGTTTTGATTACCATTTCATAATATGTTTTTAAGGCAGTAAGTGTGAGTCCTCCAACTTTGTTATTTTTCAAAATTATTTTGGCTATTCAGGGTCCTTTGTGATTCCATATGAATTTTAGGATGATTTTTTTCTATTTCTGCAAAAACTTCCATTGAGATTTTGATAGGGATTGCGTTGAATCTGTAGATCACTTTGGGTGGTATGGACATTTTAGCATTATTAAGTCTTCTAATCCACAAACATGAAATGTATTTCCATTTATTTGTTTCTTTTTACATTTCTTTCAACAATGTTCTATAGCTTTCAGTGTACTTGCATTTCATTTCCTTAAGTATATTCCTAAGTACTTTTTGATGTTATTGCAAATGCAGTTGTTTTCTTAATTTCCTTTTCCAATTGGTAATTGTTAGTATATAGAAATGCAACTGATTTTGGTGAGTTGATTTCATATCCTGCAACTTTGCTGAATTTATTAGTTCTAACAGGTTTGTGTGTGTGTGCATGTGTAATCTTTAGGGTTTTCTACATAAAAGATCATGTCATCTGCAAACAGATAATTTTACTTTTTCTCTTCCAACTTGGATGGCTTTTATTCTTTCTTTTTCTTGCTTGATTGCACTGGGTAGTACTGACAATACTATGTTGAATAGAAGTGGTGAAAGTGGGCATCCTTATCTTATTCTCGATCTTAGAGGAAAAGTTTTCAGTCTTTCACCATTGAGTATGGTATTAGCTATAGGCTTTTTGTATATTGGCTTTATTATGTTGGTGGTTTATTATGAAGGTAATTTCCTTCAGTTCCTATTTGGTTAAGTGTTTTTACATTAAAGTGTGTTAGATCTTGTCAAATACTTTTTCTGCATCAGTTGAGATGATTATGTGCTTTTTGTCCTTCAGTCTGTGAATTTGGTCTATTATATTGATTGATTTTCATATGTTGAAACATACTTGCCTTCCAGAAATAAATCTGGCTTGGTCATGATGTATAATCCTTTTAATGTGCTGTCGAATTTAGTTTGCTATCATTTTGTTGAGGATTTTTGCATTAATAGTCATCAGGGATATTCGTCTGTAGTTTTCTTATAGTGTCTTTATTTGGCTTTGGTATCAGGGTAATGCTATCCTCATAGAATGAATTTGGATGTGTTCCCTTCTGCTCAACTTTATGCAAGAGTTTGAGAAGAATAAGAGTTAATTCTTCTTTAAATGTTTGGTAGACTTCAGTAATATCAGCTGGTCTTGAGCTTTTCTTTGTTAGGAGAGATATATCCATCTATCTCTCTCTGTATATATCTCCTTGTCATTAGAAACTATAAAGAATATACATGATTTGGAAATCAGACTGTACCAAACAATGGCCAAAGAAGAATCATCCATTTTATGCCTTCTCTTTTAAAAAAATTTTTTTAACATCTTTATTGGAGTATAATTGCTTTACAATGGTGTGTTAGTTTCTGCCTTATAACAAAGTGAATCAGTTATACATATACATATGTCCCCATATCTCTTCACTCTTGGGTCTCCCTCCCTCCCACCCTCCCTATCCCACACCTCTAGGTGGACACAAAGCACCGAGCTGATCTCCCTGTGCCATGCGGCTGCTTCCCACTAGCTATCTATTTTACGTTTGGTAGTGTATATATGTCCATGACACTCTCTCATTTTGTCCCAGCTGACCCTTCCCCCTCCCCATATCCTCAAGTCTATTCTCTAGTAGCTCTGCGTATTTATTCCAGTCTTGCCCCTAGGTCCTTCATGACCTTTTTTTTTTTTTTTAGATTCCATATATATGTGTTAGCATACAGTATTTGTTTTTCTCTTTCTGACTTACTTCACTCTGTATGACACACTCTAGGTCCATCCACCTCACTACAAATAACTCAATTTCATTTCTTTTTATGGCGAGTAATATCCCATTGTATATATGTGCCACATCTTCTTTATCCATTCATCTGTTGATGGACACTTAGGTTGCTTCCATGTCCTGGCTATTGTAAACAGAGCTGCAATGAACATTTTGGTATGTGACTCTTTTTGAATTATGGTTTTCTCAGGGTATATGCCCAGTAGTGGGATTGCTGGGTCATATGGTAGTTCTATTTTTAGTTTTTTAAGGAACGTCCATACTGTTCTCCATAGTGGCTGTATCAATTTACATTCCCACCAACAGTGCAAGAGGGTTCCCTTTTCTCCACACCCTCTCCAGAATGTATTGTTTGTAGATTTTTTGATATATTATTGGCTATAGTGTTTGTTGCTTGTCTCTTCAAATTATTTTTTACTTGTGCATTTCCTTGCATCTACTTTCCCTTCCATATAAATTCGAGACCCTTTTTTCACATACTATTATGCCAAGTCTCTGTGACCTGGCCAGAATACAGATATTCTGTGCCATGTTGTCTTGACTGACATTGCCCATTTGGTATACCTTACTTTCCCCTGATCACCACATCTCATTTACTGCTAGAGAAAATACTGTTGCTGGAGTTTTCCTTTCCACCTGTCTCATGACAGTCCTGACCCACTTGCCCTAGTAAGGGAACACAATTCAGAGATCTTTTGAGAACCAAACTGCTAGCTATTTGAGACTCATCTTAAACTGATGAAATACCTGTAATACAGGTTTTTGAAACATGGCTTCTATTTTTTTCTTACAATCTTTAGTCTTTCCTGATGCTCTAGACCTAACATCAGAGAGCTGGGAGATCTGTTGGGAGGTTTTTGTTTACTGATTCAATCTCCTTACTGGTTATTGGTCTGTTCAGATTTTCCTTTTCTTCGTGATTTAGTTTTGGCAGGTTGTGTGTTTCTAGGAATTTTTCCATTTCTTCTAGGTTACCCAATTTGTTGGCATACAATTGTTCATACTATTCTTTCATAATCCTTTTTATTTCAGTAGCATTGGTTGAAATCATTTCTGACTTTAGTTATATTTTTTCTTTAACTAAGCGTTTCTGAATTTTACTGATCTTTAAAAAAAAAGCAACCCTTAGCTTTATTGACTTTTTCTATTTTTTTCTAGTCTCAATTTCATTAATTTCTGCTCTAATCTTTGTTATATCCATAAGATAGTAATATTATGTTATGTTTTTTATCATAATTTTAAAAATTTTAAACATTTTTTAAAAAAGAGATGAATTTCCCTAGGGGAAGGAACAAGAGTGAGGAGAAGGGTCCTGAGAAAACTTTTGGAGATTGATCGATTTTCTTGATTGTGGTGATGGTTTCACAAATATAAACATATGTCAAAACTCATCAAATTGTACATTTTACATATGTATAGTTTATTGTATGTAATTATACCTTAATAAAGCTATCAAGTTGCAGATTTCTAAAAACAAGTCAAATATTTAAATTTGCGGGCATACGTTATTCCAAATGATGTTTTTTCTAAGTGTAATCTATTCAAAATTCCTTCACTTAAAAGTCAATATTTGATAGTATTTGTCTCTTGCACTTTGTGTGTTCCTGGTTCTCCAGTTTTGATCCTGATCTGCTATTCAATTCTGAGCCCGTCACTCTCAGTTTCCTTTGGTAGAGGCAGCACTACAAGGGACTGAAGTTCAACAGAGACATGCTCGCAACCATTTTTCAATTAGACTCTTTCATCATCATATTTTCAGATAGATATTCATTCCATCAAAGAAGCTTGTATCTATGAAATGATCTTTTTCTCTTAATTTTTAAAAGCAGATAGTGTTTATGACACTATTGCAGACACTTCATATGTTTAACTTTGGAGATTTATTTTTCAAGAGCTTTATTTATCAACAATAAAGCCAGCAATGATGTTACACTACCCCAGATGGCTTTAAGATGCTGTGTTGCTGAAATTGTACAGTTTGTCACAGATGTGACTACTTTTACACTAGTACTTTGAAAAATCTACAACCCCTCTTTGTTAAAGCAACTGAACCTAAAATACTAATATGTGCTCTATAATATATGAAAGATGTTTTACGACAGGCAGACCTATGGGCAATTTGACATTTTTCTCTTTGATTCTTAATTATTACCAACGTAATCATACCAGGTTCAATGTAATCACAAGATTCTTCCCTGTTTTTGCCTTCAAAACTAGAAATTCCCACTTTTTCATCTAATTGATTTCATTATATACTCCACCACCTTGTACACCTACAGCAACTCCAAATTCACCTAGTGGTTTCATCTCCAATTTAAATCTACTGGCTCCAATCATCCCTGTTGAAGACTATGGCTTCAACGTAATTTATTCAGCATTTTATTCAAAAGGTATTTATTGAACATCAAACTACATGCCAGGGCTCTATACCAGATACATGGTAGTGAATAAGGAAAAACATAATCACTCTCATGGAATTTATAGTCTAATTGGAAGACAGATATTGAACAAGCAATTATAAGATTAATGAGTGTAACTATAAAGGAAGTACAGAATGTTTGCTATGGGAACATTCCTTTTTCCTCTGGGCTTCAGGGGGCAAAACCACTAGGTTAAAAATGAGCATGTATTCCTTCCAACTCCCTGCTCCTGGCAACCCACAGGAAAGATTCCACATAGGGAATATCGTGTCAAGAAGTAGAAACAAGCCCCTATGACTAATTTTTTTTTTTCCTTTTTAGGAAAGTAGAAGCATGCTTCCTAACAAGAGGCATTCTTCCGGCTTAGCTGCTGGCTGAGCAAGACTAGGTATTTATAACAATTCTCCTAGTTTTCTCTTGGTGGCTACAGCTGTCCCCCATATTTTATAAGCTATCCCTGTCTGGGAGATACCTAGAAACACCCTCAACAAAAGATCCCGTTCCGATGTTTTTAAACAATAGTTCAGAGAGTTGTTAGACCATATCTACAAATTGGTTTCATGAGAGCCTTAAGGAGAGTTTTTGTTTTCTTTTGTCTTAGATTTCTTGACATACCTGGGAGCTCTCAGAGAAAAGACTTTATTGACTTTAAGGCTATGTTTACAAGTCAACAGCTCAGAAATATTTTTGCTATGAAAACCATTTGGTGGCTCTACAAGCACAGGTAAGCTTGTCAGAGAGTAAGTAAATGAACAACTTAGGCATCTTCTGAAAGATCAGTGGGTCCAAATTCAACCCCAATGTCAACAGCAGCCGAAACAACAGAAAAAGAGAGTCACACCTGGTTAAAAATACAAAAGAGAGATAAGATGCTTTTCAAAAAGGCTAACCTAGGATTATCTTTCAACCAGGGCTAAACCAAATAGAAGATAAATTACATGTTTGCATGCAGAGCCCTATCGTATTCATGCAGACCCAGAGTCCAGGCCTGCTTAAGTGAGTTGCTTTCTCTCCATGTTTGTCACCCCACATCCCAGTTCACAGAGGAGAGGAGAGGAGTTTGGGTACCTGCCACTCAAGTCTTCCCCCAGCCCTCAGCTTCCTAACGTCCCTGGTGCTCAGGGGTGGATCTGTGAGACTAGTTCAGCATTTTGATTGAGTCTATAATTCTTCTGGCTGACAAGGACAAAAAACTGTGCCGGCAATAGACCTAGAATAATCAGGCAGCACATCTGTGTGAATATTAGCACCTTATGGTGGAAAGAGCCCTGAACCTTGGGAAAATCACGTAACCTCTCTGGGTCTCATTTTTTCCTTGTTTTAAAATGGGCTAGATTAGAAGCCTGCACATCTGACTCACTCGGGATACTTGTTAAATGTAGGTATTTCTGGCCCATCCTTGCAGATTCTGATAAGTGGTCTGGCATGAGGATGGGGGTGGGAGATAGGAGTTGGGCTAGGGATGGGAGTGTGGATTGAAATCTGTTTTCTAAAAACTCTGCTGGTAATTCTGCTGGGTGACCAGTCAAATTCTGTTGTAAATTTTTCAGGGATGATTTCAGAAAACCACAAATTTAATATTCCACAAGGAACACACTAGTATTGTACTATGTAAAGTATTACAGTCTGTGCTGAAAGACAATATGTGGTGCTCTTTCCTCCCATCTCACAAAGACTAATCTGAGTTGACCCCAAAGTTATAAGTAGTAGTAGTAGTAGTAGTAGTAACAATAAGAGTAATAGTAATATTAAAACTTATTGCATGCCAGACACTGTCCTAAATACTTCATAGGTCTTCATACAATTATCTCAACAACCCTGTGAGATAGAGTATTACTATTATCCCCATTTGACAACTGAAGAAGCCAAGGCACAGAGAAGTCAAGTAACTTACTTATGGTAACACAGATAGCAAAATGGACCAGTTGGATTCAGGCTGGCTCAGAGGAACTTTCTGTCTGAAGAAACCCAAGTAGCTTCCCTGTAACATTTGGGGGCAGCATGGTTTTATGGAAAAAGCCAAGGCTTTGGTGTCAAGCACTTATTCAAATTCTGGTGCAATTACTCATTGCTTGTGTGGTCTCGAGTGACCTTACTAAAATACCATAGGCACTAAAATACCATAGGCTGGGTGGCTTAAACAACAGACATTTATTTCTCACAGATCTAAAGACTGGGAAATCTGAGATCAAGGTGCCAGCCAATTTGAGAGGCCGCTTCCTGGTTTGCAGAAGGCCATCTCCTTGCTGTACCCTCACATGGCTCAGAGAGAGAGGGCTCTGGTCTTTCCCTCTTCTTATATGGGCACTAATCCCATCATGGGGGCTCCACCCTCATGACTTCATCCAAACCTAATTATCTCCCAAAAGTACCCCCTTCAAATACTATCACATTGGGGGTTAAAGCTTCAACATAGGACTTTGAGAAGACACAACATTCAGTCCATAGCACAAAGTTTCAAATTTTTTAATCTGCAAAATATATATCACAGCTATTTGTAAGGTTTGAAAATAAAATGAAATAAAATTTTTATAAGGCCATAGCTCACTCTCATAATAAAACCAAAGTAAAACTTACAAAAATTTTATTGACTACATATCAGGCTCTGTTGACTAAAATCTAGAGAGTAATTACCATTTACTGTATACCATGTTTTCTAAACTGCATTTATGCATTGTACTCATTGAATCCTTCATAACACCCTTATGAGGTAAGTGTTATTATCACTATTTTATAGATGAAGAAACTGAGAGGTAAAACATTTTCCTGAAGTCACAGCTCGTGAGTGGCAGAGCGGGGAATGTAACCACAGGGTGTGCTCTGAGTGCCTCTTCTGTTTAGACAGAAATATGTGAAATTCCTTATTTAAAATTTTCGTGAAATAAATCTAAATGGATATTTTTAGGACCTAAGAGTTCTGAGGTTACAAGAAATGTTTACAATGAGCCTCAGAAGGAGAGAATTCAGTTCTTTCTTCTTTATGATGACCTCATTTGCAGACTGAAAATCAGGATACATGGGGAGGGGGAATCAGGGAGATATTGGTCAAAGAATACACAGTTTCAGTTTCACAAGATGAGTAAATCCTAGAGATCTATTGCACAGTATAGTGCATATAGGTGATAATAATATACTATGTACTTAAAACTTTGTTAAGAGAGGAGATCTTATGTTAAATGTTCTTTAAAAAAAAAAAGAGGGAGGAAGGAAGCTCAGAGGTGATGGTTATGGTTTTGGCATTGTTTACGGCGACAGTCTCATGTGTATACACTTAATTTCAAACTCACAAAAATGTGTGCATTACATATGTACAGCTTCTTTGTGTGTCAATCGTACCTCCCCCCGCCCCTCCCCAATCAAGAGACATGATCTTACAGTGGAGCAAAATGGCTAAAAAAGAACTTGGGGGCCATAGTCTCTGCTTTGCCCCTGTACCACACTCTACTCTTGACATCTATTACCCAAGGTCAACTTCAAAGGGAGAAAATATAGCTCTGAAATCATTAGCCTAAGGGCAACATTCTTTTCTAGCTCTAGAATTCTTTAGTGTATGAGCTGTCATCCAGCCCTTAGTTCTCTGTTTCTGATTCACCAGTGGAGTGCAGAAACATTTAATACTCTCTCCTTTGGAATAATTCTTCTGTGACCTTTTCACCTCCAGCCCAGCCTGTAGGCTGAACATCTCGGTTAAAGATAGAAAAGCTTCGTTTTCAGAGGAGATGATAAACAAACTGGGATTGAGTTTCCTTTTTAGGAAAGATTTTCTGGATTAAAAAAAGAAAGCGGTATTATTTTAATATTTTTAAAATGTGTTGGTTGTGAAAGTTTTGGGAAAAAATATATAGTATTGAAAGTTTCTGAAGAAACTGCATTGTAATCACAAAACCACACAACTGGTATTAGAAACAAAAGTACTGACAGAAAAGCCTCTTTTCCAACATAACCGGAAAAATGGATATAACCACTGAATCTCTATTTGACAGAATCCAAACACCCGGCTACTTAAGGTAACCACTGGAGAGGCTGGAGGTCAAGTCCAAGGAGGTGCCACAGAGAAACCACACTATTCATCCAGCCGGCGCAAGACAGTTAATCAATCACAAAGACAGAAAAATGAACAATGAGACTCTAGAATTTAAAGAAGTTAACCCCAGGAATCCTGGCTCTGTTGATGGAACGACCCCTCACGTTAATATTGGACAGACCATACCATTATCTGAAGGGAGATAAGCAAAATATGTAGGGCTCTGGCACAGCTGCACTGAGCCACTTAGGGAATAGCTCTTGGAGAAGGGTCCACGAGTAATGGCCTGGTATTAACATTTTGTGATAATTAAACAAGCATTGTTATTCACAATAATTGTGGCACAACACCAAGAAGTAATCAAAAATGTATCCATGTGGTTTTGTGTCTTAACCTTGCTCCTGACCTTATCTTATCTTTCCAATCTATAATTTTAATTTGGTCCAGCTTTCCTTGGCCATTTAGTTTCAATTTTATTTAATCGTTATATAAATAACCTTAAATCCCATGGAGAATCAGCAGATCACTAATTAATTAAATACTTATTAAGACAATGACAGCAAGAAATTTCTCTCTCTCTCTCCTCTCTCTTTTTTTTTTTTTTTTTTGCGGTACGCGGGCCTCTCACTGTTGCGGCCTCTCCCGCTGCAGAGCACAGGCTCTGGACGCACAGGCTCAGCGGCCATGGCTCACGGGCCCAGCCGCTCCGCCGGCATGTGGGATCCTCCCGGACCGGGGCACGAACCCGTGTTCCCTGCATCGGCAGGCGGACTCTTAACCACTGCGCCACCAGGGAAGCCCACTCTCCTCTCGTTTTCAAACAAAAATTGTTTGAGAGTCCAGTGGTCTCAGACCTAAAGTATTTGGCTTTACCCTTTGTTCAGGACTCCTGGAAAGCTGGGGTGCGCTATTGATCTACAATTAAGATGACAATTCCCGCTCCCTCCTCTTTTGCCCCATGCTTTGCATGTAGGAACTGAACCTTTGGGATTTTACAACGTGCCAGCACTCTAAAAAACTGTTAATATAACTGCCTTTTTGGTTGGCGGATTTGTAGTTACTGTAGCTAATCTGAGCTAAAAGATGAAGTAGAGATTTGTGCAATTTCAAACAAAACCTAGTATTATTTTGAAAAAAAAAAAAAGCAAACAACTCAGTTTCCATAATTACTTTCAAAGGACAACCATCAGAACAATATTCATTCCCCCAAAGTGGGAAATTTTAAAAAATATATATTTTAAAGGATTTTGCAACCGCAAAACAGACAAAAGTCCCTCCACTTAAAATGTGAGGTGAGGGCTTCCCTGGTGGCCCAGTGATTAAGAATCCGTCTGCCAATGCAGGGGACACGGGTTTGAGCCCTGGTCTGGGAAGATACCCGATGCTGCAGAGCAACTAAGCCCGTGCGCCACAACTACTGAGCCTGTGCTCTAGAGCCCGTGTGCCACAACTACTGAAGCCTGCGTACCTAGAGCCCGTGCTCCGCAACAAGAGAAGCCACCGCAGGGAGAAGCCCACGCACCACAATGAAGAGTAGACCCCGCTCGCCACAACTAGAGAAAGCCCGCACGCAGCAACAAAGACCCAACGCAGCCTAAATAAATAAATAAATTTAAAATGTGAGGTTAATAAACTCCAGAAATCTTGCTAAACTAATGAATGAGACCTGTTTCCCGAGCGCTTCCTGTTGTAGTTGAGGGAAGAAGTGCCTTTCCCCACCCCTCCCACACCCTGAGCTGGAGCAAGAGGCCTGGTGAGAGGCCACCAAAGGGAGGGGTTTATCCCTTCCCAGTGGGCCTGGGTACAATGAGTGCTACTGGGACAGCATGCCGGTTGAGTGCAAGCCTGGCTGGAATTCCCAAAAAAGAGGCACAGCCAGGGTGGGGCAGAAGCATAGGTCTCCAAATTCATAGCTGCTATCAGTTTCCCAAACAGTTTTTAGAATCCACAGGGCTGGGAGTGGAATAGTTATGCTCAGTACAGTTTGGTTTGCAAATCTGGGAAGGGAGCCAGATAAGAACTTTCTCCCATGATGCTGGAGATGATGTGTGCTCTCCAGAGACGCGAAGTTTCAGACTCATACAACTGGGCCTTTGGAGATCATCCAGTGAATCCGTCCACTCATTTTACAGAACGGGCAGTGGATATGCAAAATGTTAAGCAATTTGTCCAAGGTCATCATATAGTTGTTCTCTGATAGAGCAAGGACTCGAACCCAGTGTTTTCTTCCAACTCATTCGTATTTGATAAACCAAGTAGATAGTATCAATACATCAAAATTGTCAGATATAATTTGAAGATATATAAAACGTGGACTTTGGTATAGTATATATATAATAATTTTAATTGTCATAAAATATAAATAACAAAATTTTTATCTTAACCATTTTTAAGTGTACAGTTCAATGGTATTAAGTACATTCACATTCATATATATATATTATAATGCCAGGTATCTACATGGAAATGGAAAAGCTCAGTCAAAAATATTTTTCCTTTATCAATCAATTATTGAATGGACACATACTATGTGACAAGTACCGTGTTAGTATCAGACACACTCTGGGTCCTCAGGAGCTTAAAATTTATTTAGGCAACAAGATGCATAAATAAGAGGCTATAACTAAACATAAAAGGCAGTGTGATGCTTTTTTTTTTTTGGCTGCATATATTGTGGGATCTCAGTCTCCTGACCAGGAATTGAACCCAGGCCATGGCAGTGAAAGTGCTGAATCCTAACCACTAGACCACCAGGGAACTCCAAAAGGCATTATGATACATTTTAAATGAATGGTACTGACAATAAGAGTTTAGAATCCAAAGAACCCGAATCATTATGGGATGAGTAGTCAAGAAAAGCTTCAAAGAGAAGATGGACTTGAGCCATATTAATAAAAAGGGAGAAGTCACAAGGAGACACTCCAGAAGAAAGAACAGAGGGACCAAAGGTATGGGGGTGTGCTGTAAAAGATTTTTTGACGAAAAGTGAATTAAAAGATCTGAGAATAGCAAAAGAGTAGTTTGCTACCAGACTCAAATGGCCAATTTTATCCAGGAGGCAATTGGGAGCCGTTGAAGACTCTTGAACAACATGATCATAACAGCACTATGTAATGAAAAGCGTAGGATAGACTGAAGGAGAAAGAGCTGGATGAGTGAGGCCAATTAGGAGGCCATTAAAAAAGTTCAAGTACAGAGAAGAGAAGGAGTGGTAAGGTTGGGATCTGGTACCATAGATATGTGAAATATTGCGAAGGAAGAATCAACAGAGCTTGTTAATCAGTTAGATATTGAACATGGGGATGAGAGGCAAGAATCCTAGGTTCAAGCTAGAGTGACCAGAATTGTGTTACCAATTGAATGGATTGAGTAAGTCAAGAGAGGGAGATAACCTTAAAGGGAAGTTCAGTTTTAGATATGCTGAAATGGAAACAATAGAAAGACATCCAAGTAGAAAAGAGAAAGTACTGAGACAAATGTATAGAGTTGCACACTTGCAAGGTACTATTATTCAAACAAATTTTAAAGAAATTCTTTAAATTTTCACCTGCATCTTTGGGCACAAAGTCTTGATCTCTTCAACTTAAACAACTGAAATGGGAATGATTAAGCTGATCACAATGTATGATATAATCTTCATACAGACGTGTAAAGACTGTAACAGCAAATGTCAGGTTCACTTTATAATAATTGAGAAAGAACTGGAGACAGAAAAGCCTTTTAATATTGTATTCAGTTGAGAATAACCCTATGGAAAATTGAAAATACATCCAAAAACTTTAATATTGGTTTACATTAAGCAGCTAGGTTCAAGCATTTCAACATGATGTTACTGCTGTGAAATAAATTTAGAAAAATCAAGAGAAAATACTGTGTAAAACAGTTTTGTACTAACAGTGCTTGGATCAGAGCAAAAAAAGTTTTTATTGTTTATAAAATTATTTAATTTGCCATCATTCTGACCTAGAAATTTTGATCCCTAGCACAGAGAGCATTGCTAACTACAGAGTAAACAGAAACCTGTATTTTTCTCCTTTCTTTCTTCTGCAGGGTGGATTTAACCAGTAGGCGCAGTGCTTAGGGCCCATGATATTTGTAAAAAGCTCATGAAATTTTATTAAATTTTGTCTAAGAAAGAAAAAAGTCAAAGTATATAAATTACATCGAAAATAACTTAAAATATTGATATTATAGTGGAAGGGGCCCACAAAGTCAAAAGTGCCTAGGGCCCATGAAAATCATACTGTGGCCTGCCTGCCGTACTTAGATCTGGGTCTCTGGTCTAACCATAAACCACTGCTTTTCATACTATTCTGCACGTACTTATGAATTCTGTCAGCCTGTTATTTTCTTTTTATTAAAGTTAAATATGTCCATAATTTAAGGAATCAGTTCTACAAAGTTTGCAAAGACAGATGTCAGTCTCCAACTGCTTTTCTCCATATCCCCTTTCTCAGAAGTATCTACTTTGAACTTTTAAAGCTACTCTTCTGATATTACCTCCAAATCTCTGTCACACACTTGTAATATTCCTTCTTGTTTTTTTCAGGTTCAGATATTATCTATGGACTTCCTGTCATGAAGATGAAGACTTAAATATCTTGTCTCCTCCCCTCTTCCCGAACCCAGTCATAAACACTTCTCTACTGTTCATCTTCCTGATTGAGATATACTGTAATTTTAATTCACTCAATGTTCAGGGTTAACCTTATTATGACTCTGGAGGCTATTCGGTATTGAGTCATCTAGTAAACATCTCTGATTACTTTTCCTTTACTGCACAACTTGTAGTTTTCCCTCAGTTAAGAATTGTTGTTTTCTCATTTACCTAGTTTTCTAGGTACATGCTTACCATTTCTTGGTATACTTGTCTACCAGATGTTTAAATATCTTCTCAGTATATTTCTTTGGGTTGAGTATTATATCAATTTTATTTTCTTAAGTTTCTTCTGGAGCATTTGGGCTTGTATGAGTCCAGATGGGTTGCCCCCATGCTTGGTGCATGATTCTGGGCAAATATGAGAATTCCTTTGCATTCATCCTGTGTTGGATCTCATTTATTCTGAAAAGCATGTCTTCTTTTTTCTTGATCTACTCCATTGTTTGGGTTGTACATATCCTTCAGTAACTCTCTGAGAAAAAGTATGCGTGTGTGGAATGAAGGTAAAGTTTTTCAGTGAAAGATTTTTCTCCTTACAACTTAGTTGTAAAGCTGGCCAGTCATTTAATATTAGCTAAAAATCATTTCCCTTCGGAATTTGGAATGCATTGCTCCATTTTCTTCTAACTTCCTGTGTTGCTGTTGAGAAGTTCAGAGTCATTTTGGTTCCTGTTACTTTGTATGTGACCTTGCCCCCACTCCCTTCTCTCTGGAAACTTGTAGGATCTTCTCTCTGTCTTCTGTGCTCTGAAATATCTCTATGATGTATCTTGGTGGGGGCCTATTTTCATTGCTGGACACTCAGTAAGCCCTTTCACACTAGAAATATATATCCAGCAATTTTCAGAAACCTTAAATTATTTCATTGATGAAATAATTGTTTTCTCTAGTCTCTCTTCGAGGAACTTCTGGACTTGTCCTTTAATTTGCTTATGTTTTCCCTCCTATTTTTCAAGTTTTTTTAATTTTTGTTTTCTTATTGCAAGATTTCTTCTATATTCTATTCCAATATACCTATTGAGTTTTCATTTTTAGAACAATGTTTACATTTTTTTGTTGTTGTTCTCTGCAACTCTGTTTTTTTGGAGCTTCCTATTCTTGTTTCATTAATTCAGAAGCTTCTACTCTCTTCTGTAGATATTAATAGTAATAAAAAATTTTTTTTCCTTGCCAGCCTAATCATTGTTTACTTCAAGTTGCCTTTATCTATTTATATATTTTATTCCGATATTTATGTGAGAGGTTATCCTCAGATGTCTGACAATTCTAAATTGTTTGTTAGTACATGATTAAGGGTGTTCTAATAAAAAGCTGAGTGAAACTCCCAGTTCATGGATGACTTTCATTTTTTTCTGTGGGTAGGTGATGTGGGTCATCTGTTTGTTTTGGAACTTCTATTGTCTGCTTTTAAGTGATTCTTCTTGGGTGTTCAGATTCCCCATTGAATGTACTTACATTATCTATATCCCCATGTGGAGAATATAGACCCACTGCCTGTATTCTGAGAGCTGCACTGGGAGCAGAGGCTGGAAATATAAGCCTCGAATATGCATACTCAATCCTCCCTTCGTTGAGTATGGTTCCCTTACCTTTGGCTTGGTTTCCCTGATCCAGAGAAAACATTCTGATCTTCTGCTGGGGTTGGGGAGAGGCAGTTGCCCAGCTGTTTAGGGAGGGCTGAGGAACTGAGGGATCTAACTTTTTCCTGCAACCAATCCTTCTTATTTTCTCCCCCATCACTCTCCACTTTTAGGGTTCCTGGTGCCATCACTTCCTGGGTGTGGGGCTGACATTTCAGTGGAAATTAGATTTATTCTCAGCCTCCCTCCACTGCTGACTTAATTAGTCTTTTTCAGGCCTGCAAAGTCAGTTTCCACTTGACCATCTACTTTCTTGCTTCAAAATTGTTGTCGTCATAGTCATCTTTATCTTGTAGTCTTTTTTTTTTTTTTTTTTTTTTGCGGTACGATGGCCTCTCACTGTTGTGGCCTCTCCCGTTGCGGAACACAGGCTCCGGATGCGCAGGCTTAGCGGCCATGGCTCACGGGCTCAGCTGCTCCGCGGCATGTGGGATCTTCCCAGACAGGGGCACGAACCCGTGTCCCCTGCATCGGCAGGCGGACTTTCAACCACTGCGCCACCAGGGAAGCCCTATCTTGTAGTCTTATGCCTTAAAATATGTCTCTTAGGTTTAGTTTCAGTGGAGTTTTGGAAGAAGCAAAATTAGATGATGTTTTTAATCTCCATCTTTATCTGGAAGCCACTGAAACTGAGTTTTTGACTATATAGAGATTGAAGTATTCAGCATTATACAAACACAGTGACATATGATGTTTCTGATAATACTTTATAAAGATCTATGATTAGGGCTTCCCTGGTGGCGCAGTGGTTGAGAGTCCGCCTGCTGATGGAGGGGACGTGGGTTCGTGCCCGCTGCGGAGTGGCTGGGCCCCTGAGACATGGCTGCTGAGCCTGCGCATCCGGAGCCTGTGCTCCGCAACGGGAGAGGCCACGACAGTGAGAGGTCTGCGTACCGCAGAAAAAAAAAACAAAAAACATCTACGATTGTACTTAGCAGTCAACACAATTATGTGTTAGCCCAGAGTTTTTCAAACTTGAGTAATGTTCTAACCCTATTTAAGTAAAAATACAATCTATAGACTCTCACTGAGTTACATTATTTTAATTATAATATTACTTAAATGTGTATTTAAATGTAAATATAGACAATTTATGCTTACAGCTCTTGTGCATTTATTTAAGCAAAAACAAACAAACAAACAAAAAACACCACCCCTAACTTAATACAAGAAAGTCACATATTTAATTCAAATTAACGACATAAATGTAATGTAAGGTCATTTTAGTGGAAATAAATTGCAACTCTAAATATAAATACGGTACTTATCTCTATGTCCACCATCCACATACTACCATGTATTGTGTGAGAAACAAATTTGCCCATTTCTCTTAATTTGAAGTACAGGGAAACCTTTTTTTTCACATAGCAAGATTCGTTATCATATAGGCATCATTTAGCAAGAATGTAACCTTGACCTATTGAGCCTGCATCTGTTCTTTTTATATTAGTCTCTAACAAATAAAATAGTACTTCATGATGCCAAGTGGATCATAAATGTGAACAAAAACTTGGCCCTTATTTTAATTTAGAAGCATTCTCTAAAGAAGGCTCTGCCTGCACATGTGAGTTGACCAATGACCCCTTGAGGTCCTTAGATCTCTGGGATGCCTCCTTGGTGGAGGTGACTACTGTGTCAAAGCAGGGGCACAGTGCGTACCTGAGTAGAATTGCTTTTCTTTGCAAAGAACAGACACATGAATAAAGATGCTTATTGGAGGACAGATACAGTTGATGCGGTGACATAATTTCATTCTAGTGCAGGCAGCCACTAGTTTGAGATCTGTGGTGACTGTAACTACACTAAAAACCAGTTTGTCCTAATTTTGTAAAATAGTTTATTAAAATAATCAATACTTAAAATTGTCTGCACATTACCAATAAACTGCCCAAATATTTTACCCTGTTACAGTGATTGGATCTTTGAGTCCTTCTTCAGGTCCACATGGCCGGAAATGCGCAACAATCACCAAGGAGGCACTGACCTGTGCATCTGCGGCCCCTGCTGGTTCTCCAGAGGGAGAAGTCCGCTGACTTCCGGGCACACACAACACAGGATGGGGAAACTGATGCAGTAATATGTCTCTTAAAAGCAGGGTGAGAACACGGAAGAATTTGGTAACCGCTTGAAAACTTTAAGAGAGTTTTCAAGATGCAAAAAAATGGTTACTAAAGGAGGGCCAGTTGGTTAACATCATAACTTGGTCAGGCTCGGGTTTAAGTCTTCCCACAATACAGAGAGGCCGTTGCCCAGAGGGAGGAGTCTTGGAAAGAAGGGCCGTGGAGACAGCTTGGGCTGTAAAGCAGGTCCCTTTTGAATCAGTCAGCTGTGCACTTCAACGTTTGCCCCCGAGAGGGGCATCAGGAACACGGACCTCACCTCATCAAGCCTTCCTGTTGCGTTGGAACCGGAGGAGCACAGCCCAGGCTGGATTCTCAATGCCAGAGGGGTGTATCTATTTGTAAGTGGACCCAAGGGTACATCCAGGAACCTGAACTCTGGCCCTGGGCAAGGAAGCAGGCAGAGCTAGGCTGAGGGTTACGGCTCTTGCCAGACAGGCTGATTTAGGACACATTCCAGCTGCAATATCCAACTGGAGTTTAAGGTGGGGGAACAAATGCACAACGTAGGCATATAAAATGTATGACCACGGCCTGGAAATCTAGATGGTGATCCCCATCCTTACCAGGCTAAGGCAGTGGATGTATCTGGTTTGGCATGTCTAGCGTTGTCCACAGACAACTGAGGGGGTTAAGCAGGACTTCAACAAAAGGAAGCGTTCCTCCTGCAACCTACCACCACACACACACATCCTACGCTTTCTTACCCTCAGGCCTTCACTTAGGTCTCCTCTTTACCTGGTTAAATTTTGTTTTGTTTTTTTTTGTGGTACGCGGGTCTCTCACTGTTGTGGCTTCTCCCGTTGCGGAGCACAGGCTCCGGACGCGCAGGCTCAGCGGCCATGGCTCACGGGCCTAGCCGTTCCGCGGCATGGGGGATCCTCCCGGACGGGGGCACGAACCTGTGTTCCCTGCACCGGCAGGCGGACTCTCAACCACTGCGCCACCAGGGAAGCCCCTTTTTTTTTTTTTTTTAAAAGAAGATGTTAGGGGTAGGAGTTTATTAATTAATTAATTAATTTTTGCTGTGTTGGGTCTTCGTTTCTGTGCGAGGGCTTTCTCTAGTCGTGGCAAGCGGGGCCACTCTTCATCGCGGTATGCGGGCCTCTCACTATCGCGGCCTCTCTTGTTGCGGAGCACAGGCTCCAGACGCGCAGGCTCAGTAGTTGTGGCTCACGGGCCTAGTTGCTCCGCGGCATGTGGGATCTTCCCAGACCAGGGCTCGAACCCGTGTCCCCTGCATTGGCAGGCAGATTCTCAACCACTGCGCCACCAGGGAAGCCCTACCTGGTTAATTTTTATATTACACTGGGCTCATTCAGTCATAAGTGATAGAATTCCAACACAGGTTAACATTCAGAAAAAAGGGAGCTATAAAAAGGGCACTGCCTTCCAGGGACTCTTACATCCTCAAGTCTCTTTTTCCGTATTTATTCAGCTCCTGGTGTGACGCTTTCATTTTCTCCTCTGTAGGTATAGAACTCTAGCTAGCCGTAGGAGCAGGAGATGGGTGTGGAGGGATTCCATCTTATGCTACTCCAGTTCACTAATCCAAAGAGAAAAAAGAGAAGTTTCCCTTTCTGTGTCACTGTGAAAACTCCTCTGGAAGGACTCAGATGGGCCTAGCCTGGATCTCCCATCCTCTCTTCCGGTTAATCACTATCACTGGGGTTGAGGTCTATGATTGGCTGTTTCCAAGTCATAAGCCCACCCCAAGGCCAGATGGAGAAGTGATTGACAGCCCCACAAAACTGGATTGGCGCAGGAGAAGAGCAATTACCTAAAGGAAGAGGTAACATTCCTTCCAAAAGAATAGAAAAGATGCTAGGCAGAGGCAAGACAATAGATGTCCTTTATGATCCCTGTGATCTCTTAAGGCTCAGCTCAGGTGTCACTTCTTGATACCCCTCTGTCCCTGTCTCCTCCTATTGGGTTACATGTTCCTCTCCAGGCTCATGTTACATCTTGGCTATACTGGTGCACCCATATTAATTTATAGTTGTCCATCTAAGTGTTGGTCTCTCTCACTAGACAGGAGCTTTCTGAAGAGAGCTACTGTGGCTTATTCCCATTGGTACACCCAGCCCCTCAGCAGATAATGGGAGCTCCAGGAATGTTTTCAAAAAAAATAAGAAATGAAGATGATTACAAATGGCACCAAATCCTCTTAAATTAAGAGAAAGAGATAGGAACAAAATAAAAGTTTAAAAGTACGAAACTCTGTGATAAATAGTTTTTATTAAGTAATTCATTTGATTTTCACAACAGCATTCGAGGGAGATATTCTTTCTGTTTCACAGACAGGAAGTTAAAGGTTAATGTCCACAAGGTCATATAGCTGAGAACCATCAATATAATAATTAGCACTTAGGTAACTTAAATCCAGCCTGTTATCTTTCAGCTACATTATCTTCTGACCTCCTCCTTCTTCAGGTTAAGAATGAACTTACATAGCACAGCGATGCTCTTTTCCCTTCTTAGTAATTTGGACATTTTCTGCCAATAGGTTGTTTTTTACCTAAATGCACTCCTTAGTCAGTTTTGCATCTTTCATTTGTTTCTTTACCCACAAAATTAGAGGGTTGAAGGAGAGACTCTGTAAAATCCCTGCGAGTGCCAACATGATAAAATTATGCAAAGTAAATGAAACCAAGTAAAAGTAACACGGATGCTAATGCCAGTTTTCTGGTTGCCAGTGGGCAGGCACACCTGAAGGAGTTGTTCTGTGTTTACACCCTCTACTCTCTGCTCCTTGTTCTTCTGTTTCAGAGCCTCCTTTATTGTATCCTTTTGTATCAGTTGCTCTTTTCTCCCCAACAGCTTAGTCCTTGTGCTTTGTCCTTAGCTTCTCTGGACCCTGCATTTCAGCTCCCATACCCTCCACAGTCCTCTCCTCCTTGGCCTCCTGCCATCAGACCTTCCCTGCAGAGCATCCGGGCGAGCTTTGTACTGAGCAGGCTGAATTGCCCAGAAGGCTCGTGAGATGTGAATGACCTCTGGTAATCTCAAGGGCGATCCATAACTGAATGAAACACTTGAATGCAAAGAGCTAAGGCTAATCGTGGGTATTTTGAAAGTATGATGGATCCAGTATGGATTTTTTTTTCTCCTAGGGCAATTTCTAGACCCATCCAATCAACCAAAGTGGCCTATTTGAGGCCAGCCCCTTAGGGAACAGTGGCTCAAAGTGCAATTCCCCAACCATCCTGATCTAACCTCAGGGGTTGCTTGTTAAAACTGCAGCTTCCTGGGCCTCACCAGACCCAGTAAATCAGAATTTCTTGGAGCTGGCAGGCAATCTGAATTTAAAATATGCTCCTTGGTGATTCTTAAGTTCACTAAATTGTAAGAAACTCTGCCTTTGTGCTAATTATCCTCTAAAAATTTCATATATTATTATCTCTTTGCTTCTTTAATTATATCAATGAATTTTATTTATAGGTTTCTTCAACTTGCACAAGTATTAGACATTTGACTGAAGAATTTAGCAACAATATTCAGCAAATATTATAGTTTTATTATATATAAGCCACAGAGCTATACTTTCTTGACCTGAAAAAGATGAGGTAAATTCTCCAGTTTATGTCCCTCTTTTAAATGCTTCCATGTGGGGTATTTATTCACAGTCAACACCAATGGTAAAGCTGAGGAAGCGCCTTGCTTTTTATACATTGTGCATTTCCCCATTTTTCTATCGTTTAGAGAGAAACTGTTTTTATAATTTTGCATAAAAGTTTAGTCGCAAAGTTTTCTTTTTGGCTCTTATGTTAGGATGCAGTTTCCTGTATACGAACCATATCTATGTGGAATCACGTCTCTGTATATTATATATACCTACACATGGCTACACCTTTATATAGAAATCTATACTCATATCATCATATTTTCTCCTATGTCAAGGGCTTTATCCCAGAGATTATCAGTTCAGTTTTCTTGAATTTTCACTGTTCTCTGGTGACTGTGAGGCAATTCAGAGTTTGGATTAATGGCAGATCCAGGCCACATTCCTATCACTTTCTCTGAATGTTCTACATCCATCTTCGGGGTGGGCAGACAAAACCTCATCACAGGCACATGGACTGCAGCTGGAATGTTGGTCGCAGGGGCAGTAACTGCTACCCACATCCTCATGGCCTGTCTCCACTTTCCCCTGAGCTCCATTCTCAGGCTGTGAAGGAAGGTCGCACTGTCTGTTCTATGGAAACGTAGTCCTCTGAAGTCAAAATCTCCCATTAAGTGTTGTTTCCTTACTTACAAAGCAAACAGGGAGCAGGACGAGTGGGACGCTTGGTTGTCCCACCAGTAGGAAGTTCTTTGGCTCCTTTTGCTCATGGTCTACAGGGTATATCAGTCTCTGAGTGAGCGGAGAAGGGCTAGAAACAGGTAAGGCACAGGTTCCCAGGTAAGGCACCCATAAGCCCCTGAAGCTGGGCGTGGCTGCAGTCAGTATCATAGAGACGGAGGCTGTTGTCCCACGTGTCCCTTTCCTTAGGGTTTTCCAGGAAGCTTAGCTAAACATCCCCTCAGAGCTTGAAAACTCAGAAATTCTCAGAAATTCTATGTCCCCAAACGACTGTCTTTTTCCAAAATTTTGGGTTAAATAAATATTTGTGTATCACTTTGCAATTTACAAAGTGCTCTTCACTTACATAATTTTCAGTAATGAACTCCTCAGACGCTCCAATGTGGTTTTATTTTAAAGGAAGCAATCTGAGTTTCCATTAACTCCACCGGGATACAGAGCATGATGAGCAGCTTTAAGGGTCTGTAGAATTATCAGTTAAAAGAAACCTCAGTCTCCCTTGATACAGCCAGACTCAAAAAGCACTTGATCTGTCCTTTTCTTACAGCACTTATCGCCGATCTTGCATTTCCTTACTTACTTACTTGCCTTATCTCACTTACTAGATTTGAAGTTCTTTAAGGCAACATCTCAGATTTATCTTTGCATTATTCACAGTGCCAGTGGAACTGGAAGGCCACAAACTGGTGTTTGTAAAATGAATGAATGAATGAAAGTGGATGAATAAATTATATCCACTTCCTATTAATCTTCTGGATTTTATTTGGCTTATGTGAAGAAAATCCCCCCAAAGGAAGGAGGCTAAGCTAGAGACTTTATAAGGAATACTATCTTTCAGAACCTCCCCCCACCCCCCAATGGACTGAGGAAACTTGTACTTTATAACTAATAAAAGACTAGTGAGTTCTTTCTGAAAAATTTGTTTAAGGCCCCTAGTGGTTTATCTTTACTACCTCGTAAATTGTTAACTCTCAAATATTAAACCAGCAATAAACCAGAGCTCCCTTATCAATCATCCTTTCCTCATTGTTTATACCAACTAGGAATTTAGGTTGCTGTTTTTTTTCCCCCCTCCCAAGTGTGATGATCATGTAAAAGAATCAGAGGAACACATTGGGAATGACATATGTAAGTAAGAAAAATTCACACACAGCACAAACTCATATTATGCCGTCACCTCAGCCTTGCAACAGGCTCTGTAATAGATGTTTGTGCGTATGTATATTGGAAAAATAGAAAAACAAGGTCAGCGCAAACAGTATTTGTACGTATGAACGAATGTAAAACAAAATTTCAAGTTTTTCTTAACATTAAAAATGACACCAAGAAAACTATATAAAATAAATATACCCTTGGAACTAGGACCCCAAATTCAGCAACATCAGCACACTGAGATGGGAGAAAGAAAACCACCCTGACCAAAGACCAGGTTTGCGTGGGGTGGGTGTGACTCACATTTTCGGATAATCTGAATAAAGGGGATCGTGTCAGCACGAGGCATCCATGCTAGCTCTGGGCTCTCGGCACTCACAGTCCACTCCGGGTGCACCGCCCCAGGCCAGCCGAGCGCCAGCCCGGCTGCTGCAGCCCGGGAGGGCGCGCGCGGCGGGCGCTGATTGACGGGGCGCGCGGTCAGGTGACCCCGGGCGCCACGTTCCCGGAGCCCAGCCTGCGGTGGCCGCCTGCGCCGGGCCGGGGCCGAACCCGAAGCCGAGAGGAGCCGATCTCTCGGAACAAAGTTGCCGGCCCTGCGGCAGTGGGGCTGGAGAGCCGAGGGGGAGGGGAGCGGCTGGCCGGACCTGCTCGGCCCCCTCCTCCTCGGGAGAGCGAACCCCGAGTGACCGGACAAGAGCCAGTTCCCAGGAGGGCGGCCACGCGCACCCCTGCGGTCCTGTGCCCTCCCCTGCCTCCTGGGCCTCCGGCGCTCCTCTCCCTTCGCCAACAAAGGGGCAGGCCCGCGGGGGTGGGGGGGGAGGGAGGAGGCGGAGCCGGAGGAGCGAGCCGCTCGCGCACAAAGTTGTGGAGTCGCCTTTCCTCAGAGGAGGGGAGCGGGCAGCCGCAGCCTGCAGCGGGCTTTCTCCCGCCGAGGGGCGAGGAGGAGCCTCCGGCTCCCGAAGCCGATTGGGGAATCTCGGGGAGCGGTGCCTCCCTCCTTGCGGGTCATTTCAGCAGACGGAAAACTCTCTAGTGTTTGGCAAACTTGGTGCCTGCGCGCCCGTTCCAGGTTTGCATTTGGACTGTTTTGTTTTTGTTTTTGGCGGAACTACGAGGCAGGAAGATTGCACAAGTTAGGGGCGTTTTCAGTCGGGTGTCAAAAAAAATTTTTTTTTTCTTTCGGATCTTGTCTGGTTTTCCATAGTTCCTTTTGAAAAACCACCGCATCACAGAGCTCACGTTCGCACACACCCCCGCGATTACTACGCCTCAAACACAGCAGAGGAGCCCTCGGCCCGCTCGGGACGCGGCGGCGGCGGGCAGGCAAGGCGGGCCCGCGGGTCACGGGAGCAGGTAAGCCCATGCATTATTGAGCCTCGGGCCGGGTAATGTGACCACAGCCCCGGGGAAACGGGGCGTAGGCTGCGGGAAGGATGGACTTTCCTGCGGCTCACGCGCCCAGGATCAGCGTCCCGAGCTCCTTCTCAAGGCTGAGCCTAAGACGTAACCAACTTTTGCTTGCACTTTCCTTGGAACCCCAGTTCAGCTCCCCGCGGCGGGACAGAGAATGCCAGAAACGTGGAGAGAGTTCGGGCGAGAAGGTCCTCGGAATCCGTGTAGTAGCGACGACCCAAACTCCTCCGACTGGTTCCGGACTCCGTCTTGACTCCCCCAGTCTTCCTCCCGGCTGGGGTGAGAGGGTCGCGCCTCCGTGCGCGCCGGGCCAGTGATCTCCAAGAGGGGACGTGGCTTCCTAGAGGGCCTGTCACACATACCCCAGCCCCGGGAAGGCGGGGCCCCGGAGGTGTCCGCAAGGACAGGGAGGGGAGAGGTTCCCAGCTATCCGCCTGGCAGGAAACGTGCTCGACCTCCGGGCCGTTGCTGCTCCCGAGGGTGGGGCTTTGGAGAGGTGACGAGGGGCGCTCGGTCGGTGCGTAGTCCAGCGCGGTCGCCTCTTCTGGTTTCCCGGACCCTTGGCATCTCTTGCTGCAAGTGGTAAGGTAATTCATGTCCCTTTGTGGCTCCGGGTCCGAGGCTCTGGTTGCCCAAGGCCTCTTTAAAAACCAAGACAGCACTAATTTTAGGCGTGCAACTTTTAGAAGGCACGCTGTTAAAAGTGAATTTTTTCGCCAAGCCCCAGATTACCAAAGGGGCTCGTGCCCGGGTTGTTTCAAGGGGAGGAGAAAACGTGTCCGACTTCCAAGAGCCAGGGAGCTCTCACTTTGTTTTACGCTTAACTGGGGAGCCCGGGTCTAACCTGGGTTTAACAGCCTCTCTCACAGGGATGCCCCGGGGAGAGCCTCCTCTTTACCAACCTCCAGGTCACCAGGGCCTCGCGGGTCGGTTCTTCATGGAACTCCCCTTGGGACGGTCAGTTGCCGTAGCGGGCGTGAACCGAGTTCGGGGAAGCCTCGATTCCCGGGGTTCGGGCGGGAGCTCGCGGCCTCAGGGACCACCGGCAGTAGCCTCATCCATTCCTTTGTAACTTGCATGGGCCTCAGGAAGTCGCGTGGGCCCCTCCGGGCTGGTTGCTGGTGGGCCCGGGGCACGCAGCCTGCCGATAGCGCCGCGAGTCAGGCGAGAGCTGCTGGAATGCGAAGCTCCTGGGTGCATTGGCTTCCAGAGGGCCAGGCGGCGAGGGCCAAGGTTTACGCGGAGTCATTCCCGCCTCCTGGACCCGCATTTATGGGACCGAGGAGACAGCTCTTTAACTCTCCTTAAGGTGTTTACCTAAAATTGATTGCCCCTGTAAACAGCATTAACCACAACAGTAGGAACCTTCCCTTGGAGCGCTTCCGAGAATGAATGGCAGTTCTTGGCACTGGGCGGTGTCTTTTACCAAGTTTCAAGCGGAGCCACAAACTCTGGCCCTCTGGGCTTCCTTTTCCACTCTCTCTAGCATTCTTAGGTTTTGGTTCCCGGTGGAAATGAATGAATAGTTTTTGCGTAAGGACCCACACCATATTTCATCATAACTGCACATTGTTAAACATGTTTGTATTCTTACATTTTGTAATTTCCAAATTAAAAAAAAATTAAAACATTAGATTTGCCCATAAGGCCAACCCCATACTTTCATCCCGGGTTTATTGCCACATACTCACGGCTTCTGGTCCATAAGACAGCCAGAGACGTTCTGAAGAAGGCTGGTGAGTATAGAGTGTACTGGTTTCAGTGAGAAAGAGCTGGCTAAACTGTGCAGAACATCATTACGAGGCAACAGAACTTAGAGCAGAGGTAACAATAAATTACAACTGCAGAGGGCTTAAAGCTTGTAAAGCGATATCCCATTCATTTATTCTGTTTCTCGCCTAGCTTGGTGTGGAAAATGGCCTTGCTTCCATACTATTGATGTAGAAGTGGAGGCTCACACGGAGGCACATTGTTGGTGATGAAAGTTTGATCTGTCTTCTGACAACCAATAATGAATTGCTGCCATGTGTTACTCAGCTTGGAGACCCCTGCCCATTAGTGGCACCAAGTGTCAGTCAGTGGGTATCTGTTACTGTTAAAATGGTCTTATGTGCTTCTCCCACCTTCCCATTCTTGTCCTCTGATCCCCCTTACTGCTGTATCTTTGTAGCATATAAAGAAGAGAAAATTTGAGAGTTTATCTTAAGTAGTGGCAAAATAAAATATTATGATGAAGGAATATTAATGTGCCAATGAAATAAAGTTCTGTGTGAACAGTTTACTTATCTTTTAGGGACTGGGAAAAGTCTTTGGAAAGTGTTGAAGAAGACCCTTGGCTAAGATCACTTATGAAGGAGAGCATTAGAAATATCTTTCAAAGGGAATAATTAGTTCATTTCTAGTAAAGAGAATTTTTGGGGGGCAAAACTGATTTTCCATAATGAAATTTTATGTGCATTCTTCTGAACAAAGTTTTGGTTCTTGAATATAATAAAATACACTTAAGAATTCAGCAAATCTTCTGCAGTTATGTACCTCCCAGAAAGAACTTAATTACATAATAATCCATAAAGCGTAACAGTAGTGGACGATATAAAAAATGAAAAATGTTTTTTATACCCTCACAAAATCTGGCAGGCTGATGATACAATCCATGTATTCCTCCCTACTAGAGAGGAAATTGTTCCTAAAGCTTTAGCAATCCACCACAGTTTTCATGTGCGTCAAACACTTTAACACTTAAAACATTTTTCTAAGGTAATTTTGATCTCTTTATTATTAGAACACACCTTTTTCCTAACTGGTAAGGAAAAAAATAATATATTTTATATATTTATATATTATAAAATAATACGGTGTTTCCTTGAATGTCATAAAACATTGTAATATGTAAAACTAATTATTTCATAAATATGTGAAATGAAATCTATTACAAAATAATAATGCCACATGGTGTATCCTTGAAATAAAGAACTGAGTTGTCTATTCTAGTTAGCCATAAACTCTGCTTGTGATACCTATTGTAATATGTGAATTAATGTCTGTTGCTTGTAGATTAATATTTGGATGTGTTGAGTGTTATATTCCCAATTAAATGATTAATTTATTTAACTAGCATTTGGGGTGCTCATAGGGGATGTTAGGATATAGCCAAGTTGCTGAACTTAAACTTGAATTCTGATTCTGTGTGGATTGTTTGGGCATTGTGTTCCAGAAAGTACTAGGGCTATTATTATTGACATTCTTAAAGAAAAGTGGTACTGAAGGATAGAATCCTCAATTCTTTAAATTTTAAAGGTGCCTCTGACGAATTAATTGCTAAAGATTAAAATTATTTTGAGTGATATGTATTCTCAGCAGAATTTTCATGATGTATTTTCCAGAATAAAATCTGTGTCAATGGATATAACGTGTAACCGTTCAGATTTATATATAATCCAGACCATTCCTGAGATAAGACTTTTTTGTTATCTCCACTTGTATATCTCAGAGGCATCTCAAACTCAGTAAATCCAAATCACACTCATTATTTCTTCCTTTAGAGGCTCATCCTCCAGTGTTCCCCAGCTCAGTGAATGACTCAATCGCCCAAGCCAAAATTGGGCAGTCATTTTGCACCTTAGTATCCTGAGCGTCTCATATCCAATCAGTTTCCAAATCCTATTGACCTTTACTTAATATCTAATATACCACAAGTCCACGCACTTCTTTCCATGTGCCCTTATTTAGGCCACAATCATGTTGCTTCCCAGCTTAAAACCATCTACGGGATTCCCACTGCTCTTTTTTTTTTTTGGCTGCGTTGGGTCTTCGTTGCTGCGCGCAGGCCTTCTCTAGTTGCCGAGAGCAGGGTCTGCTCTTCTACTCTTCATTGCGGTGCATGGGCTTCTCATTGCAGTGGCTTCTCTTGTTGCGGAGCATGGGCTTTAGGGCGCGCGGGCTTCAGTAGTTATGGTGCACAGGCGTAGTTGTTCCACAGCATGTGGGATCTTCCTGGACCAGGAATCGAACCTGTGTTCCCCTGCAATGGCAGGCGGATTCTTAACTACTGTGCCACCGGGAAAGTCCCCCCTCTGCTCTTTAGGAAAGCCTTGACATGGTCTCTAAGGCCCTGTCCCTGGTCCTATCTACCTCACCTAGTTCAACAGGTCTCCTTCCTCTTGGCTGTTCTCTCCAAAAGCACTGGCCTTTGCTCAGGTTCATGAATGCTCCATGATTCTTCCTGCCACTTAACATGGGAAATTCTCTTCCCACCTCTCTTTTTGGCTAATTAAATTCATCTCATCCTTGAAGGCTTGGCTCAAATGTCACCTCTTCAAGAAAGCCTTCTTTAATTGCCCAGAGCAAATCAGATTCTTCTTCTGTATGCTCATACTACTCTATGCTTCTCGTTTATACATTCGTAACATGTTAGTATTATAATGAAATAATTCATTATATAATTAATTGCTTGGTGTCTATGAATTTCAAGATACTACAGGCTGTGTCTCTTTTTGATAGTCATATTTCCATTGCCCAGATCAGTGCCTTACACATAGTCTGATTGAATATTTGCCGAATGAATGGTTACTATATATAACTTTATATAACTGTATATGACTATATATATAATGTATATGTATAGTTTGATATTTATAGTCATATATATTATATAGTCATTATACATATTATAGTTGTATATTATAGCAATATATGTGATATGTTCTATATGTTAATATATATGTCAACATATATGTTATAGTCATATATATATATTTCAAATCAATACTTTCCCATTTCTCTTTAGGTATTGATGTTGATCATTATAGAAAACTGAAAGTCTTAAAAAGAGGACCTTGTAAAGTCTTTGGATTATATTGAAACTCAGCTAAGATGGCCAAGTATGGAGAACACGAGGCCAGGGCTGACGATGGGCAGAAGGAGTTCAGTGACATCATTAAGTCCAGATCTGGTAAGTAATGGAAGCTTAAGAAAATGAATGATTTTTATGCATAAACTACTTAGAAGACACAGGTTTTTATTGGCTTGTTTTGTACTATTCTTGTGAGACAAACTTCTTTTGAGAAACATAATTCTGACAAATGACTATTACATTGTAAATGGTAATATAATATCTCTGTATCCTATCTTAATTTCTCAACCCAACTTGGTCTCCTGGTATGTTGCTTGACATTGCTTGGTGAAACTGCCACCTGTTAGTGGATTGCTGTTCATTGATAAGAAACCCCTTGAACACAAAATGCAGCTTAAAAAAAATGATGCTTAAAGTAAGAAGTACTGTGGTTTCTGCTGGGATGGAGCCTCTTGAATTTTGCTTCCATACTGCCTTTCCTCCGTCCCATTTGGTGACCACTTCTAGGCCAACAGGTGTCTTCCTACCTGTTCTTCCCATTTTGAAACTTCTTATGAACCTTCTCGAGGCACAGTTTCCACTTAGGTAATATAATAAACTAGACTAAGACAGATTAATGGTTTTCTGTGAACATTTAAATTGGGGACTTAAGGATACCACTCCCTCCCCCAATTTTTTTTATATAACCGAGTGCTTTTTGACTCTGGCTGTACAAATGAATCAACTGGGGAGTTTTTTTTAAAAAAAATGCAGATGCATTGTCTCCACTACAGAACTATTGAATAAAAATTTATGTATTTTTAAAAAGCTTCAAATACAATTCTGAGCTAGACTCTATGGGGAGATATTTTTGAGCAGGCAGGACCTTTCTGAGTTTTGAAAATTGCACAGAACTCCACCCTGGGTGTGAACACTATACTTAAGTAACTTTGAGAGTTACTTTGGGCTATAAACTTACATCCAGAGTCACTTTAAAACCATAAAAGGAACCTAAAGTCTGTTTTTGCTGTGTGCACCATCTTTATTATGTTAGGAAGTTACTTCTTATTGTATGAATCTGGAGAAATATGCACTGAAAATAAGCTCCAAATTAATAGAGATGTACATTTAAGATACATTTCCCTCTATGACACTATTGTTGGTTGATTGGTAAAGATTTTGGGTATTACAGTCTTGGCTCTAAATATGTAGGTGCTATTGTGTAGCTTGAAGGATATTTTGGGGGGTACAGCTTAATATCTTATTTTAAAGTATGCTCTGAGAATGTTTTATTGCCCCCACATTATTTTTGATTTAAATGCTTTAGTAGTATAGAGTACTATGTTGATATAAGGGATTACTAATATCTTCTTAAAGAGTATAGAATGTATATCCAGAAATATATAAATGTAACAAGGAGGAAAATGAACATGAGACAATTTAATGTATCCATGCTTGTCATGTTCTATAAATTGTGAGGAGTTATGTTATGTTCTTAAATAGTTTCCTGACCTCCATTACAGTAAGACCTTTGATATTTATAACTATGTACTTTAGCCATGTTCATAAAAAAGTAATTATATAAGTTTAAAAATACTGGGTATATATGATGAGTACCCATAACTTTCAAACTATTCTTTAAATTAAAAATGATTATTTCAAAAAAAAATGATTATTTCAAAAGACTGACTATTCTCATACACTATTGGGAGATAGTTGGGCAAAAATTATTCCGTTTTTTAAAAAAAATTTTATTTATTCATTTATTTAATTTTTTAGCTGCATTGGGTCTTCACTGCTGCACACGGGTTTTCTCTAGTTGTGGTGAGCGGGGGCTACTCTTTGTGGTGGCGCGTGGGCTTCTCATTGCAGTGGCTTCTCTTGTTGCAGAGCACGGGCTCTAGGTGCCTGGGCTTCAGTAGTTGTGGCTCGTGGGCTCTAGAGTGCAGGCTCAGTAGTTGTGGCACACAGGCTTTGTTGCTCCATGGCATGTGGGATCTTCCCGGACCAGGGCTCGAACCCATGTCCCCTGCATTGGCAGGCGGACTCCCAACCAGTGCGCCACCAGGGAAGCCCTATTACATGTTTTTAACATATGCATACCAGTTGGCCCAGTAACTCCATTTTTGGAGTTTTGTTCCTAGGGAACACACAGAAATATACAAGTAAAAATTTGATCACAGAAAAAAATGATAAACACCATAAAAATCCAATATTGAGGATTGGTGAGATCATAATTTCCCAAAGTATTTTGAAAGCAGCATAAGTTCTAATGTGTAATTCAAATAAGGATGTCATAGGCAAAATAATTTTAGGAAACAATGGTTAACCTACTCTGTTCCTTTTAGTGTAGGGCACTTGAATAAATCATATAGAAACTCAGTGGAGCTAATTAAATTAGCATGTATTCATAAAGTAGAAGATTATACATTCATAAAAATGTGTGTGTATGTATATGACCATAGAAATATGTTCTTGATGTTACATAAAAAATATGTGCAATATGAAGTCATTTATGTGAAAAATATTTTTTTTTCAAAAAAGTTTAGCAGAGTGTGTACTAAAATGTTAATAGTGGTCATCTTGGCGTTTGGGGATTATAATTTTTCTCTTTTTGCTCATATGTACTTTCTAAAGCTTTTCAATGAGCCTGTATTACTTCTTATATCTTTAAAGTATTTTTAAAGTATTCTTAAAAATCTCAAATTGCTTCGAGTGTTTTAATGCCAAGGTGATGACTATTACTTTTTTTTTTTTTTCTTGATGGCTCCTACTTCAAAAAACATTGAAAAGTTAGCAGTTGCATAGCTGAGATCTGAATCACATTCTTTTGGCTGGATTATGTTGCAAAAAGCAGTAGATAAATTTGGATATGAATGGGCCTATTAGTTCCAACCTTGCTTTCTGGAAGGCACTTTTTTGATTCTTTTAAGGTAAATATTAACTCAGTGGTCAGTTCTCATGGTACTCTAAAATTTACATGTTGAACAGGGATCTTCAGTTCAGATTAAGTCAAAGGACTCATCTACATATGATGCATATATTTTTTTAACATCTTTATTGGAGTATAATTGCTTTACAGTGTTGTACTAGTTTCTCTTGTACAACAGATTGAATCAGCTATATGCATACGTATATCCCCATATCCCCTCCCTCTTGTGTCTCCCTCCCACCCTCCTTATCCCACCCCTCTAGGTGGTCGCAAAGCACCAAGCTGATCTCCCTGTGCCATGCAGCTGCTTCCCACTAGCTATCTATTTTACGTTTGGTAGTGTATATGTGTCAATGCTACTCTCTCACTTTGTCCCAGCTTACCCTTCCCCCTCCCTGTGTCCTCAAGTCCATTCTGTACATCTGTGTCTTTATTCCTGTCCTGTGCCTAGGTTCATCATTTTATTTTTTTAGATTCCATATATATGTGTTAGCATACAGTATTTGTTTTTCTCTTTCTGACTTACTTCACTCTGTATGACAGACTCTAGGTCCATTCCATAATTCAAAAAGAGTCATGTACCACAATGTTCATTGCAGCACTATTTACAATAGCCAGGACATGGAAGCAACCTAAGTGTCCATCGACAGATGAATGGATAAAGAAGATGTGGCACATATATACAATGGAATATTACTCAGCTATAATGCATTTTTTTTTTTTTTTTTTTTGCGGTACGTGGGCCTCTCACTGTTGTGGCCTCTCCCGTTGTGGAGCACAGGCTCCGGACGCGCAGGCTCAGCGGCCATGGCTCACAGGCCCAGCCTCTCTGAGGTATGTGGGATCTTCCCGGACCGGGGCACGAACCCGTGTCCCCTGCATTGGCAGGCGGACTCTCAACCACTGCGCCACCAGGGAAGCCCTATAATGCATATTTTTAAAGATCCTCCTTGGATACGTTCTATGCTGAATTTTTGCTTTTTCATTTTTTTAAGGGAATGTTGTCCTACAGGAGAATTTTGATTCAAATCTGTTCCTATATGTTTCTTCCTTTTGAGGGACTAGCTATGGAGGAGGGCATAGAGATTAGGGTGGAAAAGAGAAGTGATGTTGAGATTATACTGGTAAATTTATCTCTTGGTTTATGACGATTCCTCTTCCTCTCCAAATCCTTGAGTTTGGACAGTCTAAAAGCCTGGCATCATAAAAATATTGGTGCATTTTATGTTAAGGTATTAGGATTGTTTATATTGACCATATTCAATATTAATTTGCTTTATGCAGTGTATGAGGTTTAATAATTTTTTAAAGTCATTTTCACCATCTAAGCAGAAATCTGAACTATCAAGAGTAGGTGAGGAAATAGTTTCATGAATATAAAGGCATACATTTCTTTATGGTTGTAATACATTTGCCTTGGATTTGAGTGACTTTTAGAAAAGAACTTGAAAGAATATGACCTTTAATTATTCAGGGCCTGGGCTTGGGTAAAAGTAGATCTTTCCCTAACTTAAAACACGCAAGTCAGATTCATCTGTCGAGTGCGTCTTTGATAGCCTGAATTAGTGGGCTTCAGAAAGTTTAACAATTTATTAAGTATTTTGAGAGTAGGCCAAGAGTAAGAATTGTTTTTAAGTGAAATATGTTGTCAGTGGAGTCTGTGATGCATAAACTTCTGCTTGGAACATTTTAAACATGAAATAATAAAATGGTTTGAGATATGTATAAAATCAAAGACTATCCTCTCCGCTATTTTATTCTGTCAGTAGCTGACACTAATGCCAGTAACATAGAATAAGTCAACCTTTTCTGTTCTTCTCAGTGCTGGTGTGGTAAGTATTAGCTCAAAGCCCCCTAAAGAGGGTAGACTTCAGGGCTAAAGACTGTGCCAACTAGCTCCAAGTGGGGATTTTGACTGTTTAGGGATTAGAAGCAGAGATGCTCAGATGGGAACATTTGTTGAATGAATTAGTCGGTAAACTCCACATCGTTGTATGATTGAAAGCATTCTTTCAAGGCCTTTAGGCAGGAAGCCTGAGTGGAACAGTGTTATCATTTCTTTCTTCACCTTTTCTATTCTTGTGTAATCCTGGGATCTAATTGTCGAGGGAACCTTAGAGGCCCAACACCTGGCCATGCCTGTGCGGTGGTTACCCAACCTCTGCTTGCACACCTCCAGTGACGGTATCTCACTGATGATGATGATGATAATGATGATAATTCTAGCAACTTACATTTACGGAACACATACAGTGTGCAGATGTGGTGCTCAGAGTTTAATCCTCACAACCACTGCTTCACAGATGACAGACATGAGCCACACAGAAGTATAATAATTTGCCACACTGGCCTTCTTTCTATTTCTCCAAAGGCCCAGTCATGCCTACCTCAGGGCCTTTGCACACCCCTCTTCCCCTGCCTTTGCCTGATGGGCTCTTTCTTGTCATTTAGAGCTGGGCTTCAGTGTCACCTCTGAGAGAACTTCCCTGCTGACTTTAGAAAGTAGCTCTCCCAGTCATTCTTGACTGTATCACTATATTTAAGTTCCCCATATGCTCTATCACTATCTGGTACTTTTCTTGTTTTTTGTGCTTGTTAATGTCCTTCCTACTAAAATTTAATTCTACAAGAGTAGGGACCCATATATCCCTGGGACCAAGCCCAGTGTCTGGCTCACAGTAGGTGAGCAGTGAATGTCTATTCAATGAAAAAGGCTACAGAACTAGAAAGTACCAGAGCTGGGGTGAGAACTCAGGTGATCCGACTCTAGAAACCCTCATTTGACCTCTGTAGAGTGCCCAGTTTCCTAATTTACCAGGTAGTTTATTCTGTGGCTGCCGGAATGTTCTTTTTTATTTTGTACCTAAATCTATCTCTTAGAAAATTTGCAGAGTATCAATTGTATTTATATATCCTCTTCCTTCGTAGTTACAAGATTGGGACCCTGGGCTGTGAGACAGAGCTGCTCCAGGCCTCCGGCTGGCATCACAGCCCTGCTAAAGGAGGGCCGATTGCAGGAGACAGCGTGCTGCTCCCGGCCCTGATGATTGTCTCTGTCGTTCTCTGTTAAGAGTTAGCAAAGGGGAAAATAAGAGTTAGCAGTCCTCTGGGTGGAAGGTAGAAAAATTGATAATCTGTTTCTGACATGAATTCCTTTTTCTCTTTTCCCCTGCCTGCTGCTCAAGGCTTTTAACTGACTGGTGAAAAAAAGGTAGTGGATTTCAGATGCACTGCGATATGGCACAGTTTTAAGTCCTGGTCTGATGCCCAGATGGGTATCTGGCGTTGAAAGAGCTGGTAGGGGTAGGGGGAGGGAGAGAGAAGAAAAGAGAGGCCAGTGAAATAAAAATAAAATAAATTATTTAATATGGAATATTGTATATACCAGGTTACATTTATAGCAGGCCTAAAAAGATGCTATGTTTGCAATAAAGTAAACTTGCTTAACAAGGTGGGGTTTTATGAAACTATGAGGAAAGTTACCTTATTTGTTTATCTTTTAGAGGCCTTTCTTTAGGAAAGACAGTGGTTACGTTGTATTTCCCATTGGTCTACCTCTTTCTCTTTCATTTAAAGAAATATCTGTGAGGGGATTTTCCTAAAGAGTTTAAGGGACTGTGAAAAATAGTTCTTGTTCTTGTTCTTCTTCTTCTTCTTCTTCTTTTTTTTTCTGAAGCTTTACTTGGCTGGAATACCTGTGCTTTGAAGGGAGTCTTTGAGCAGATTTGGTTTTTTTCCATGAGCCCTGGGGATTTGTGTTGAGGGACAGTGACCCTGGTGGAAATTCAACTCCGGCAGAGGAGAGCAGCTATTCTTGTCATGCGCATAAAAATATTCTCTGTGTTCGTACCTCATTATGCTGAAGTACTGCCATCATAGAAAAGATTCCTGTATTCATGTGATTCTCATGACCTGTTACTAGGGCTGTGAAATCTGTGTCGGTGATCTGTTCTTGAGAGAAAAACATGAATTGTGGAGAATGTTCTAAACAGTGGAAGTACTTTATTATATAGACAGAACGGAAAACTCAGTTTTATTGAGCCTTATTTGAGTCCAGATTTGAGCTAGATGCCAATAGGATGATTTTCTGGGAACAAGGGAACATGCAAGATCGTTGATTTTCTGGGAACAAGGGAACATGCAATATCGTTGATGGTTGTAAAAATTACTTAAAACTTTATTGCGAAAGATTACTCAGGGGCTTTCACATGTATTGGTTAGATTTTTTTTTCTCCTTAAGTTGTTTCTGTGGAGGCAGAGGTGTTTCCTGTATTACTCTCTCTGTTTTTTTGTATGCCGTAAGTGTTTAATAATGAATACAGTCAGTTTAGTATTTGAAAGGTGAGTCAGTGTGAGTTTTTAATATATATTTACCTTCAAAATGATGGCTGTGGACTGAAGAATCTAAGCCAGATCTAGTCCTTTCACTTTTCTTTCCTCTGCTCCTCGATTAACACCTGTCAAGCGTGGGAGGCAGGTGGGCCCGGCTCCCCCGTAGCTCTCCGGCCTTGGTGCTGATGCCTTTTCACAACCAAACACCTGAGATTTCTTTATATTCCGTGGGCCTTCTCTGTCAGAAGCTTGGTCTCCTAGCCTAGCTAATAAGGGGAACTGTTTGTGTGTGGGCTCATCTGGCAGCTAAGATTAAGGTTTGGAGTGGTACAACCTCACATTGGTTTTGAAAACTCAATTTACTAAAAAAAAAAAAAAAAAAAAAAAATCAGTTTTGGCACAGCCATTGAGCTCGTGATATAGAGCAGGAGAATAACGTTTCATAGGTGGATATTTTCAAATGAACTTTTTTTGGTAGGTGAGTGGTTGGCTAATTATGATTTCTGTCCAGTTCAATAATCTTAGCATTGAATTATGTAACATTTTTTTTTCCAAAGAGGAGAAGAAAGCACATAATGGCATTTCTGATGTAGCAGAGAAATCCAACAAAAAATATGAGTATGTCTCGAAAGTGGCACAACTTTGAAAAATGCCGTGGTTGAAAAAATCTCTGCTTAGATCATCTTCTCTAATTCCATAGTTTTAATATTTGCACATTTCTTCCATGCCATGTTCTAATTAAGATTTTGGTGTAGGACGTTTTCGTGAAGAAGACCTGGGGATGGAGAATAGCATTTTGAGGTTAATACTGATTGATTGCTTCTCTTGCTACTCATCAGCTATGTGAGTCTTGTGATTTAATATTAGTTCAGTAATTACATAGATGTAAACATATGCTTTTATTTTGAAAGTCCGGTTTTGGGTTCAGCCTCTATCCGCTTCCTAACTCAGGCTGCATGTCAGATTGACCCCTGGGGATTCTGATTCAGTTAGTGGGGTGGGGTCCCGGCATCTGGAGTTTTAACAAGCTCGGCGGGTTCTCCTTCTGTTTAGTGCCATTGATTTATGGACAAAGGAGGCAGGCTTAAGACTCTTGGAACCAAAGTGAAAGTGGTCTGTGCATTTCAAAGGAGCAGGGAGAACTATAGTCAAATGTTGAAGATTATTTCTACTTACAAAATCTTCTTTTTAAATAATTTTAAGAGGTAATGGATTTCTTGGCATTGGACATTTTTTTCTTTTGCCTTGTATTCTGAAGGGTTTTGGTCGTGTTGAGCAAAGGTAAAACTATGTAAAGTGAGTCAGGAGAGTGATGAAACTTGGTGCATTTCTTATTGTGGTCTGTTGAACCAGAGGATCGTACCCAAATATTCAGCCCTGAAATATTTCTTCATGGAGCACCTTGGTCTTCAACTTGGTGCATTGAACCTCTTCCTGCTGCAAGCTTAATGTCGAATCCTGAGTTCTTTTGTGGAGTCATCTGAACTTATCATAAAAATTTACTGTCTATCTTTTATAACAAAAATTTCCAAGACACATGTGGTTTTGACTCGTGAGGAAAAATCCTCACATCCATCCTCTATGTTGGTTTTCTTTCGTTTTTTTTCTTTTTAGTTAAGTTATAATTTATTCATTACAATGGAATGATTTGCAATGAAAAATCACACATTCTGTATTGATATGGGATGATTTCTAAGATATGATATAAAGTGTAAAAACATAATAACATTATGCTAGTTTTATCTTTTTTTTTTTTTTTTTTGTGGTACGCAGACCTCTCACTGCTGTGGCCTCTCCCGTTGCGGAGCACAGGCTCTGGACGCGCAGGCTCAGCGGCCATGGCTCACGGGCCCAGCTGCTCCGCGGCATGTGGGATCTTCCTGGACCGGGGCACGAACCCGTGTCCCTTGCATCGGCAGGTGGACTCTCAACCGCTGTGCCACCAGGGAAGCCCATGCTAGTTTTATCTTTAAGATTAAGGTGTTACATATGTATTTGCCTCCTTGTTTTTGTAATTTTAAATAGGTGAAATCTAGTACTTACATTTAATATAACTATACTTTCTTTTTGCTATAAAGTAATTTAAAAATGAGTGAATTTTAAAAGATGAATAATGATTTTTTTGTCAGTGATGAATTAGGAGTTAAGTGATGTATGGACCACCACAGCAAGTTCCCTAAAGATCTATAAACACACCCCAGAGGTCTTGGGATGTTCTTATATTCATTTAACCAAACCTAACCAAACACCAAACCCCCAATCTCTTATAGTCCTTGAGTTATTTGCAGTAAAGTCTTTGAGCTCTAATCTTTAACCTCTTTGAAAATACAGAAGGGAATATTCATTTCTTCATTGATTAAATAACCTCCAGGGTGGTTTGAGATACATAATTGCTCTTCTGTAAGTCATTCTGTGGAATTTGAGATCAGTCTCAGAATTTGATGAGATCTATTCCTGAGGCAGTTTTAAGATTGAGGCTTACAATGAGACTACCTGGTGAGGCCTGAGTGGGATTGATGATTTCTATTTGAACAGAGACTTTTGTGCAAGTGTGAATAAATATTTTTTCCTTCAGTTTTACTGAGATATAATTGACATACAGCACTGTGTAAGTTTAAAGCATCCAGTATATACCTAAGGGATAATGATTTGACTTACATACACCATGAAATGATTATCATAGTAAGTTTAGTGAACATACGTCATCTCATATAAAATCAAAATTTAAAAAGTAGAAAAATATTTTTTTTCTATTATGAGAACTCAGGATTCACTCTCTTTACAACTCTCATATATAACATACAGCACTGTTAATTACATTTATCATGTTGTACATTACATCCCTAGTACTTTATCTTGTAACTGGAAGTTTGTCCTTTTTGACTAAAGTGTGGGTAAATTTTTTGTGTGTGATTTTTTTTTTTTGGATAATTTTTTTTATGGCAAAATATACATAACATAAAATTTGCCTTTTAAAACATTCTCAAGTATACAGTTCAGTGGCATTAAGGTACATTCATATTGTTGTGCAGTCATCATCACCATCCATTTCCAGAATTTTTTCGTCTTCCCAAACAAACTCTGTCCTCATTAAATACTAACTCCTCTTCCCCCTCCCTCAGCCCCTGGCCCCTGTCATCCTTAGGAGGACGGCTTTTCAGATACATTTGAAACAAATAGACCACAAAATAAAACCAAAATCCACCCCAAAACAGATAGACTTAAAAACCAAATTTGGTTCTAGGTCGTAAATGATCCATTTCTCAAAGTGAATTGTTATATTGCCAGTTTAAAAATTATACTTTTTAAAATTGAGATATAATTGACAAATAATATTATATGAGCCTCAAGTATACAACATAATGATTCAATATTTGTGTATATTGTGAAACAGACTCACCACAATGAGTCTAGTTAACATATGTTCTAGCACCATAGTTGTAGCATTTTATTTTCTTGTGATGAGAGCTTTTAAAATCTACTCTTAACAACTTTTAAATATGCAGTGCAGTATTATTAACTATAGTCACCATGCTGTATTTTATAGCCCCAGGACTTATTTATTTTATAACTGGAGGTTTGTACCTTTTGACCCCCTCCTCACTCATGCCCATCCCCAACCCCTGCCTCTGGTAACCATCAATCTGTTCTCTGTGTCTTTGAGATTTTTTTTTAAGATTCCACCTATAAGTGAGATCATGAGGTTATTTGTCTTTTTCTGTTGACTTATTTCACTTAGCATAATGCCCTCAAGGTTTATTCATGTTGTTGCAAGGGGCAAGAATTCTATCTTTGTTATGGTTGAAAAATATTCCAATGTACATTTTCTTTATTCATCCGTTAATGGACACTTAGGTTACTTCTGTATCTTGGCTATTGTAAATAATGGTGCAGTGAACCTGGGGGGGCATAAATCTTTTCGACTTAGTGTTTTCATTTTCTTTGTGTAAATACCCACAAGTAGAATTCCTGGATCATATGGTAGTTCTGTTTTTATTTTTGGGGGGAACTTCTATACTGTTTTCCACAGTGGCTACACCAATTTATAATCCCACCAACAGTGCACAAGAATTACCTTTTTCTGTACCCTCACCAACACTTGTTATTTCTTGTCTTTTTGATAACAGCTATTCTAACAGGTGTCTGGTGATACCTCTTTGTGGTTTTGTCTTTTTTTTTTTTTTTTTTTTTTTTTGCGGCCGCGGGCCTCTCACTGTCGTGGCCTCTCCCGTTGTGGAGCACAGGCTCCGGACGCGCAGGCTCAGCAGCCATGGCTCATGGGCCCAGCCGCTCCGCGGAATGTGGGATCCTCCCAGATCGGGGCACGAACCCATGTCCCCTGCATCGGCAGGCAGACTCTCAACCACTGCACCACCAGGGAAGCCCCTTGCCCATTTTTTAATTAGATTGTTTGTTTTTGCTATTGAATTGTATTAGTTCTTTATATATTTTGGATATTAACCTGTTGGAGGAGGTCATCGAGGGGATGTGGCTGCTGGTTGACCTGCAGGGAGGATCCAGGCAAGATGAGGCTCCTCACCCCCTCCCCATCCTTGGAATATATGTTCCACTCACTCTTCCTACACTAGGAGCTACTTCAGGGATGTAGCCTTGAGAGAGTAATGTGTTATTGAGACCATCTGGATCATATATATTACTAAATCCCTTAAGGACTCTCTATAAACTCTTAAGAATTTGGCCAGGCAGAGATCTACTCGTCTTGCTGTCACCAAAGACAAGCCTCATATGTAAGTTCCCTTGCTTATTAAACCTGTCACCTACCAATGAGGAGTGGTCTGCCTCTTTCTTCCATCTCTCCTTGCCCTTTGTGTATGGGGGCCAGTTTCAGATTTTACTCAGGGAGCTCTAAAGGTTGCAACCAACATGACCCCTTATCAGGTATATGATTTGCATTATAGTGTCTTCTAAAATTTAAAGTACAAGTATGACTCAGAGCTGGGAGAGTGAATCTGCATCTAATTTGGTGTTGAAGGCTCCTGGCCTTATCCAAAAGCCACCTTCTGGGCGTTGGAGGAGGGGGGCTCTGAGATAAAACGCCACGTATGCTCTAGTTTACTTTGTTACCGTATATAGTCCCTTCATAGGTGTTTAGAAAATGTTATACTGAAGGATGTAAAGATATTTATTTTTGTAGTTCTACATGTGGTATCAGTGGCCAGTTCTATAATATAACAGACCCTTCCTCATATGTTAAATCCCATTTTAATGCTTTGTCTGTAAAAAATTATCAGAGTGACTTGAATTATTTTAACTTACGTGTGCTTTTTCTAGAGATGTAGCCTGTTAGAAGAGTGTTGGTATTTGGAGAATGCATACACATGCTTGCCCTCTGTCTGGGGCTGGCCTTACTGAGAATTTGGTGTAGCACAGATCTGATTCTAGGGACCTGGCATCAAGGCACATTGCTCAGAGAGGGGAACTCATTTGCATGTATGTTTCAATGAAACATTTAGGGAAGTCTGATGCTGACCTATATTTCTAGCTGCCCCCAACCCCACAAGGCCTGCAAAATACCCTGTGAGGGAGGCCAGTCGTCCTTTTCTTGCCTTTGGGACATGGCTTGCTTTGTTTTCTGTGCTTGATTGTTCTTCCCTCCCCACCCCTTAGTTTTGAAACCCCCATCTTCAAACATCGGCATAAATGCCACAAAGCATTCTATTCTTCGATGGATCACAGAGCCACAATCCATGTCCTTCCCTCTTGTTCACTCTTTATTTCTATTTACGGCTCTTCTTGTTTGGGTACATGATTTCCTAATTTGACCTTCTGATAGCCAGCCCTTAGCTTAGTTGCCACACACAGTAAGTGCTCAGTAAAAGCTTACTGTGCATTTTAATGGTTTAATGAATCAGACTTGCTTATATACATACCTTATTCATTCAGCAAATGCTTGTTGTTCAATCCGTGTTGCTAGATGATGATCCCAGAGGTGAGCAAGACGTGTCTCTCTTCTTCAGGTGCTCTCAGGCTGGCTGGGAAGAGAGGCGTAAAGAGACATCCCTGCACAAAACCCGGCGCCATGTACACAAGGCTGTGGGAACAATGGGAGGAGGAAGGACAAAGTCTTACCTTGTTGGGAAGGAGGGTGGGGCTGGAAAGAGACAGCCTTAAGAGGAAAGCAGTTGAGGTGTGCCTTGAAGGATGCATAGGAAGTAGCCGTGTGGATCATGGAGGAAGGGCATCGTTCCAAGCTGATGGATAAGAACAATGCATTTTAAGTCTGCAGCTGGTAGGTGAGTGTGGCTGGGACACGTGTCTCAGATGATGGGACCAGATTTTGAAAGCTTTTTTTTTTTTTGGCGGTACGCGGGCGTCTCACTGTTGTGGCCTCACTGTTACCGTAAAAAAAAAAAAAATTATAAGTCATGTTATAGCCCTTTCGGAATTAGCTCTTCCTCCAGAATTAATATTCTTTTCTTTTTTTTGCCGCACTGTGCAGCATGCAGGATCTTAGTTCGCTGACTAGGGATCGAACCCATGCCCCCTGCATTGGGAGCATGGAGTCTTAACCACTGGAAATCTAGGGAAGTCCCCAGAATTAATATTCTTGACTTGATTAATTTCTACATTTTAAAGGTAGTTTTTTACTCCTTAGTTACATTGACTACTGCTGTTTTCCTAAAGTATTGCCTCTTGGTCAGTTTATTTAGGTAACTGAATTGAATTGTTTCAGTAGCATTTGTAATTTTTTCCATATGTATATTCTGAAAGAAAGGTCATGCTGCAGAGAAAAAGTAGGTTAATTAAAATGAGAAAAAAGTTTATTCATATTTATTTAGTATAATATAAAAGTTCTTTGAAAAGGTAGCAAAGAAAGGTAATATTAATCTCATCTTAAAGGGAAAATAATAATCTTGGACAGCTAAAAGAAAATCTACATGTGAAAAGAGCCTGGAAAACTATTTCAGAGGAACTTTAATTGAAGAATAGGATGTTTCATGCGAGGATAATGTCATCCTGTAATACTAATTTCAGCTTCAACAGATAGGATAGAGTAAATGCAAATTGAAAATAAATTAAGAACAGATGTTGAGAAATACCTTCCATTTAGGGAATAATTAAGTGGTGGAAAGGTGATTGGAGTTCAGTCAATAAAGCTGAGACGCTCAGAAATCATAATTATTCAGGTAACAAATGCTTTTCTTAATGTGACGCTCTGCCGTGGAGGTTTGAGGAGTAGAAAAAAGAAGAGGTTATTATTGTCATGTTGTTTTTCTTTTGATTTCTATCTTTCAAAGCCTAATACAGTAAGTCCCCTACATACGAACCTTCAAGTTGTGAACTTTCAAAGATGCGAATGTGTGTTCACATGTCCAATCATGTAAGTTAGTTCACGTGCCTGGTGTACATTGTCACATGTGTGCATCCTCTACAAGTGGTTGTGCTTTTGTGTACTTTACTGTACAGTACTGTATAGAGTACAGTAGTACAGTATCTTTATTTCAAGCCCAGGAGATTCACTTGATGCCAGCCCCTGTATGCCAGCTGTTGTACTGTACTATGGTACTTTTCAAGGTACTGTACAGTAAGATTTAAAATGTTTTCTATATTTTTTGTTTGTTTTTTATGTATTATTTGTGTGAAAAGTATTATAAACCTATTACAGTACAGTACCGTGTAGCCGATTGTGTTAGTTGGGTACCTAGCCTAACTTTGTTGGACTTACAAACAAATTGGACTTACGAATGCACCCTCGGAACGGAATTTGTTCGTATGTAGGGACTTACTGTATTCAGTGGGCTAACTTTAAATTCCAGTATAGAAGCTGGTATTTCAGAATGGTGGTTCCCTTGACCTTTAAGGAAAAACAGAAGGGCTTAAAATTTCTGCATTGTTGGGTTGTGCATTGTGGTTCCTAAGGTTTTGATTTGGCCAATTTAATTGTCTCTCTAGGCTGTGAATATGGCTTTAAGATTCAGCTTTATTTTATGTTATGGAGATTGTTAGGGAAGGACTTATTTGTCTGTATCTACCTATGTATCTGTCTGTCTGTCTATCCATCCATCCATCCATCCATCCATCCGTCCATCCATGCATCCTATCCGTAAAAGACATTTTGAATAGTATGTTGTTGCCTTGCTCCTACTATATGGCAAGCACTTGGACTGGCACAGGGTGACTAAGACACAGTTCCAGGGGTCAGTTATCTTTCACCTAGAGAGGGCAGTTGCACAAGCTTTTAAGTAAACAGACTGAACAGGCAGTTAGAATTTTAAAAAGTGAAACAGCACAGGATGCTGTGCGAGCTGCTGGGAGGGTTAGCTGATGTCTATGGGCCTCAGGAGAGCCACCTAGGGAGAATGGATATCTAAACTAAGATCAGAAGAATGAATACAAGTGAGAGAAGAAGTTGGGAGGTGGAGGTGAGGAGGGCTATTCAGATCGAGGGAATCAATGACATGTCAGAGGTTTGGAGGTAAGAACTGCAAATCGCTCAGTGTGGCTGAAGTGGGATGTGAGAAGCAAAGATAAAGGCTGGAAAGTTAAGCTAAGACCAATTAATGAAGAGTCTTGTAAGCCACGGTTAGGAGTTTGGATTGTATTCTAAAAGTAACCCTGAAAGGATTTTTTTTAATTTAAAATTTAACATTATTTAAAAACATATTGAAGCAGTCAATATAAGTAAATATTGACGTAGAGAAAATGATATACCAAATATGTGTGCCCTCATTTGAAATGTGTCAGCTATTATTTTGACACATTTGCTTTAGAGCATATGTTAAGGACCTAATTATATCAACATTGATAAATCTTAAAAATAATTTTAAGTATAAACAAGTTGCAGAATGTATTGAATGGTACCATATATAAAGTCCAAATATCCTCAGAAATTATGATATAATGTTTATGTATTCATAAATACTTTCAAAAATGTTCATGGAAATTATAAACATTGAATTAAAGATTGTGGACTTCTCTAGAGATAATGGGAGAGGAGGGTCTTCAATTGTGTCTGTAATTCCTCAATGAAAATAAAAATAATATCTGAAGCAAATATGCAATAATGCTAATTTGTAAAGCTGAGTGATGATTGCCTTAATTTCAGTTGCTTGGAAGTAAAATTTGAGACAGAGATTTGTGTGCCCTTGAGAACATTTCCTAAAAGAAACAAGGGAAGAAGGTTTGGGTGGAAGGATAAACTGAACTGCAGTTCAGTTACAACAGGGGCACCATCTGATTTCATAGGGAGCCCTGGAGCTGGGATGGTTCTTCAGAGGTTTCCCCAAGTGAGACCATGGTGTTCAGTCTTGGGACTCATGTTTTGACCTGTATACTGACTTTAGGCTGACCCTGGGAAGGAGATGAGGTGAAAGTTTGGCCAAGCCAACTACCTTCAGCCAATTGCCATTCCTGGAGTGATGCGCAGCTATGAGCCCTCAGCTGCCAGCATTTTCAGCTGCTGGCGGAACGAGTGTATGCATTGCCTTCTATGTAGTGCACCGTAGAATCCCTTACAATGATATACGTTGTGCCATCTTACTATTGTCTGTTTGCAGGTTTGAAATATTTCATAATTTTTCAAACCTCAGCATTAAAAAAAAATCCTCCAATTTCTAGGTACTTCTCAAACTACTCCTCCAGCACACACACACGCATGCACACACACACAGACACAGACACACACACACACCCCATAACATAAACCCCAATTCAAATATCTGGTCACATACTTACTATTTGTTTTTCTCTGGCAATTGGAGATGCCCTCCTCTCTCTCACTCCTGGTTTTAGAAGGTTTTGCCTCTGAGAGGTTTTAAACAGATGGCTGATCTGATCAGATTTACTCTTTAGGAGGACAGATGACTTGGGTTGGGGCAGTGGATGGGGCAAAGCTAGAGGCCTGGAGGACCACGGTGTGACCATCACAGTTGAAGTGGGAGGGGTATTGTTGGCCTGAACTAAGGAGTGGTGGTTGGGATGGAGAAGAGGGGAGAGTTGGAAAGCTTTAGGTAGGAGAGAGCCTTGATGGGACAGAGTGGTAGGGAAGAACTCTGCTGTGTGCCTTCAACACCTGGCAGGTGAAGCCTTTCAGTTAAGGTTTTGAGGGGACGGAGATGAGTAAGGGGATGTATTCTTTCTTTATATCTATCTGTCTATCTATCTGTCTGTCTATCTATCATGTATCTACCTACCTACCTACCTACCTGTTATCTGTATCTCCTAAGAGAGTGGCCTGGACTGGGATCACATCCTTGAAAACTGGCAGCTGGAATCTTGACCGTTTTCTTCAGTATCTGTAGAACTCTCGTAAATATATCCTTAAAATTTCTCAAAATTTCATCAAGAACTGTTTTATTTCTCTTCATATTGGATTGGCCAAAAAGTTCGTTCGGGTTTTTTACAGAAAAACCCAAAAGAACTTTTTGGCTAACCCTGTGTTTTCTGAGATTTTTGACTGACCCTAGAATGAGCATCTGGAGAAAGGGAAATTCAAGAGATGGTAGATTATGGCAGTGGAAGTTGAGGAATAAGAAGTGGTTTTTTATTTTTAATATTTTTAGCAGATATTGGTAGTTTACCCCTTGGGAATTGACTGCATTTATCTCCCAGAGTCATAGGAAACCGACTTGCAGATGTTATTCTAGCTGACTTGGTTAGCTTGGGGAGGGAGTGGAAAGGGTTATTAAGAAATGCTTGTAATGTGTACAAAATTTTTATAAATGTGCCTCTGCACATTTTCAGGGAAAAATTACCACAGTTTTCATTTTTTTCTCAAAGGAGGCCTACGAGTCACCAAAAAGTTGCATCTTATTAGTTTCCTCTTGTGGGGTTTCAGTCTTTTCTGATGGGAATTAAATCGGTGATCTGACATTCTGGCATGAGTTTGGGGACCCACACGATTGCCACAGCTCAAATTCTGGGCCTTACATTGCTTCTGTTGTCTCAGAGCCATTCAAACAAAAGACCTGATTGTCAGAATTAGGGTGAGTAGACACAAAGTTTGAAGGGCAAAATTTCTGATAATGTTTGACCCAGTGTTGCATATAATGAATTTGTATTTGTTGATGAATCTTTCCCTTTTGTTGCTAAAAGTGGCAAATAATCAGACATAAATGACTAATTATCTGGTTCAGAATTTTTTTTTTAATCAGTGAAACTTGTGCTTACTCAAGCTCAGGTGGAGTGGGATCACAGTGCTTTATTTTTTCTAACATCAAACATTTTTCAAAAATGTTGATACATTTGTCATTTGAAAACAAGCCAAACAGTCTCTCCCAATCATGGAGTAAGAGTAGCGGTCCTCACCAGGGGACCCCACTTCCTGATGATCTTTCTGGTACCTCCTTTCTCCCACCCTCTCTTATTCCTGGAGAGGTCAGGTCATGTTCCCTTTGCTTCCATGTCACATCCTGACCAGACCTCCCAGCTTAAGTCTCATGTCATTGAATTGCATCACCCACTAAAGCTCATTGTTGGGAGGGCACCCATCACTCCCTCTCATTTCTCGGTGATTTTAGATCTTGATTCACTGTCACTCTCTTTCAAAGTTACTCTTTTAAAACAAACTTTTAGGGCTTCCCTGGTGGCGCAGTGGTTGAGAGTCCGCCTGCCGATGCAGGGGACACGGGTTCGTGCCCCGGTCTGGGAAGATCCCACATGCCGCGGAGCGGCTGGGCCTGTGAGCCATGGCCGCTGAGCCTGCGCGTCCGGAGCCTGTGCTCCGCAATGGGAGAGGCCACAGCAGTGAGAGGCCCGCGTACCGCAAAAAAACCAAAAACAAAACAAAAAACCCCACAAACTTTTGGTTACCAAAGGGGGAGGGGGAGAGGGATAAATTAGAAGGTTAGGATTAACATATATACACTACTATATATAAAATAGATGACCAACAAGGACCTACTATGTAGCACAGGGAACTATACGCAATATTTTGTAATAACCTGTAAGGGAAAAGAACCAGAAAAAGAATATATATATATGTGTGTGTGTGTATACACACACAGAGACACACACACACACGTATAACTGAATCACTGTGCTGCATACCTGAAACTAACACGATATTGTAAATCAACTATACTTCAGTTAAAAAAAAGTTACTCTTGTTTTAGTGATTTCAATGTAAACATAGATGATTCTTCCAACACTCTACTCTCCCAGTTTTTGAGCTTCTCTTTCTAGTGATCTTGTCGTCCACTTCAGTGCCTATGTCCTGGACAAACCATATCATCATTTAGGACTGTAACTCCTCCATAATCTGGATTTCAAGTGTCACACTTTCTGCCCAAAGCATCTTATATTTCTAGCTCACTCCCTCTTTTTTTTTTTGCTGTGCCACATGGCTTGTAGCATCTTAGTTCCCGGACCAGGGATTGAACCCAGGACCCCTGCAGTGGAAGCGCAGAGTCCTAACCACTGGACCACTAGGGAATTCCCTAGCTCACTCTCTCTGTTATCATAAGTTTAGCAGTCTCTGCTCCAGCAGGGCCTGTAATCTGTCAATCCCATTACCATTATGCTCTTGCCCATCCCTTCGTGTCCTCTCTCTGCCCTTTACTGAGATTACATGGTCTATCGAAATCACTCCTTTCTCATGCCTTCAATTTCCTTGCTGTCCTTGCTTCATCACATCTCTGTCAGACTCCACCCCTGGTTAAATCTAACTCTACACCTATTCTGTACCAGCCCCTATGCAGAGGAACATGACTGGAGAAAAACACATCCTTCCTTCCTTGCCTCAGTGTAATTTATGATTGCATGTGAGACCTTAATGCTACTTGGTGACCATCTCCCACTGTTCTACATGATTATTTCATACCATCTTCTCTTTCCTGAAACATTCACCGCTTCCTCCCTATTCTGACTCTTAGCTCATGACTTTGCCTTCTCTTGTCCTAAGAAAATTGAAGTCAACTGAAGAGGAATCCACAAGGTCTGACACCACATCTGCCTCTAACCGGCACACACCCAAGGCCACCCCAACCATGTCATGGTATCCCGTTCTCTCTTGCTCACTCGAGGACATCTTCCCTCTCCCTTCTGCATCCCTACTATTTTCTTCTCTAGTGGATTTTTTCCATCAGCATACCAACTATTATTTTTATTCTCCCACCTCTTTCCAAATGTCACCTCATTTCTTTGTTCCCCTTTTTGAAAGACTTCCTCAGAAGAGTTTTATATACATAGTTGAAATTCCTCTCCTTTCATTCTCTCTTGAAACCATTTTAATGGCACTTAAGGGCATAGCCCCTACCATTCAACTAAAACTGCTCTTAGCAAAGTTACTAGAGACTTCCCTGTTGTTAAATCCAGGGGTCAGTTCCCACTCCTCATTTTGCTTGATCTCTCAGTAGTATCAACACAGTCCATCATTCATACCTCCATGAAACACTTCCTTCACTTGGCTTCTGGGATATACTACACTCTCCCAGTTTCCCTCTCATTCTTCTTTGCTGATTCTTCTTCCCAACATTGGAGGATCCAGGGTATAGTCCTTGGGCCTCTTAGTTATCACCACTTGCTCTCTTTGTCATCTCCCCAGTTTCATGGTCTTAAGTGCCATCTGAACACAGCACTCACATTTCTATCTCTGGCCCAGACCTCTCCCCCTGAGCTGCATACTTGTATATCCAACTGCCCGCTTGGCATCTCTACTTGTATGTTAAAATCTGAACTCCTGATCTCCCCCGCTAGGCCAAACCTGATCCCACAGTCTTGCCCATCTCTCCTAAAGGCAGTCTGATTCTTCCAGTTGCTCAGGTTAAGGATGAAAAATTTGGAGTCATCCTTGTAGTGCTTTCTTTCTCTTATAACCACATCCAGTCCCTCAGCAAATCCTGTTGGCTCTATTTTCCAAATACTGTTTATACAGAATCTTGCCGTATTTTGCCATCTCCACTGCCACTGCCGTGGTCTAGGCCACCATACACTTGCCTGAATTTCTGCAGTCCCTCCTCACTGGTCTCCCCACTTTCTGCCTTGTCCCACTAAGGCTGGTCTGAACCAGCAGCAGAGTGAGCCTATTAAAAACAGAAGTAGATTTTGTCATTCTAGGTCCACAATTCTGCAGCCGCTTCCCATTTTACTTATAGTAAAAACTAAAGACCTGACAGTGGCCCACAGGCCCTGGGTGGTCTGGCTTTATCTCCCCTTGCCCTATTGCTCCTTGTACACAACCAGCCCTCCCTCCCAGTTCAGGGCCTTTGCCCTGGTGGCCCCTGCCTAGAGCACTCTTCCCTCAGGTAATCGTACGGGTGACCACCTGATTAAAAGTGTAAACCCTCCTTTCTTCAGTACTCTCCACCCACTTTACCGGGCTTAATTTTCTCCCATAACATCTCTCACCCACTAGCACACTCTACAGTTTACTTCTTTGGTTGCTGACGTTTGCCTCTTTCCACTAGAATGTAAACTCCATGAGGGCAGGTCTTTCGTATGAATTGAATTGCTGGTATCTAGAACAGTACCTGGCACATGGTATGTGTTCAATAAATATATGTTTTTTGCTTTCAATAAACGTATAATCCCTGAAACAAATACCAGTTTCATCTTTATTACATCTTTATTGTACTGATCGATTAGCTCCGTGTTAGCCTATCACCGTTTCCCAAATGCTGGTTGACAGACCACTTGATCTTTTCAACACTCAGACATGAAATGAGAAGACTAAGGTCAATATAATGTAGATACATGTCAGTGTAAGGTTGTCAACTGCCTTTCGTTTTCCAAGATTGTCCTTTATTCAGAAACTATGTTATCTTTTTATTTGGCACAAAAATGACCATTTAATGAAATGATGGTGATAATTCTTCTATGAGATGAATTCTGGCAGTAGGAAGCTATCTTTAGATGAAGCACTCCAAAAGGACCCAGGTATAGGGTTCTTGACAGTAAGGATGCTAATACTTTGCTTTGCTGTCTTTCCTCCCTCTCTCCCTTCCTTCCTCCTTCCCTTTCTTTCCTTCCTCCCTGCTTTTCTTCCTCCTTCCCTCCCTCCCTTCTTCTTTCTTTTCTTTCTTCATTCCTTCTTTCCTTTCTTTTGCCTTAGAAGTCTTTCTGAAAACAAGTCTTCGCTGGAGGCCTGTTTTAGGAATGCGACAATGCATTGCTGTTCTCCTTAATACAGGCTGACAAATGGGGTAGGTTTTAAGGGATGGGAGCGGCAGGAAGCCCACCTCAGGCCCCTGAGGGTCCTTCATGGTTTTTGGAACCTAAATTAAAATCACTGCTTTAGTTGATCAATTATAGAAAACCTGGACACCCTATTAAAAAGAAAGAACTTACCTTAGTCTCAGAGAGTTAGGTTCTATTTTTGTTCTTCAAATAACCAGGTTTGTGACCTTGAAATAATTAGTTTCTCTGTGCAGTTAATTGATTTGTTTGTAGGGTAAGGCGTGTGGGCTAGATGATCTAAGCCTTGATGGCTTTAGAAGCTGCAGAGAACCAGATTGTTAGCATTTAATTGTCAAAGCTGTGTTAGGGAAGGGTTGTGTTTTGTTACCTTCTTCCTCATTGCTATAATTTCAGTTTTGTTTGCATTGATCTTGTGACTGTCCCAAATATTCTATACACGTAGATTCGTACAAGCAATATTGTTGTTAGGATTATAGAAAGGATTATATGATAGCATTTGGGATAAGCATTTTATCTCTCAATTGGGTTAGGGATCAAGTATAGCATGATATTATTTCGTACAATATTTGAAAAGCAGAATAAGGAAATCCTACAGTATTTAAACATTTTATCAGCACTCTCTTGTAGTGATACTATAGGGAGTGGTTCAAAACCATATCAGAAGATATGGTTTTGAATCTAAACATGGCCACCCATTGGCTGTGTAAACCTGGACAAATTGCTTAGCTGCTCTGTGCCTCAGTTTTCTTATCAAAAAAGTGGGCATAGTATCCTTCCTCCTTTTGTTGTAAAAATTAAATTAATATATGTAAAAGTACTTTGGTACATAGAAGCACTCAATAAATGTTAGTTATTACTACCATACGAGTACTTATTATAGTTGTGGTTGTATTCTTTCCAATCTTTTTAAATAAGCATGTAACAATAGCTTTAATCATATCACGTGAGCAAAATCTGTGTCTTTATTTTTTAAGTATATCTAAAATTTTGCTTTTTTATATTCAATAAGAAAACATTCTAGGATAGACTGAGCATTTTCAGGTCATTCTATAGACTTTTTGATGTGCTATGATTAATTCTCATTTGGAGCTCTTTTATTTATTTTTTCTTGTGTGTTTAACTTTATATTTTATACATTTTTCTGGTAGGGTTTTTGAAAAAAATAATTCTGCATGTATACAAAATCCCTCCTCCCTTTCTGCATTTTTTTTTTTTTTTTCTTGCTAAGGCTTGGTCCTATAGTCTCTTGTCTGGGATCACTATAGTTGACTTATATTGAATGCCTTAGCATACTGACAAGTCTCTAATTTATAACCAGTTTATTTAGATCATTTGCAGATATGTTACTTAGAAAGAGGCTAAACCAAAGAAACCCCAAATTCAGTGGCTGAAACAAGAGCAAAGCTTTTTTCCCCCTCACCTTACAGCTCAGAGTTGGTAGGTGCCTTGGTGGCTCTGCTCCATTTGGTCTCTCAGGGATTGTGGTTCCTTCTTTCTTGTTGTTCTGTCATCCTGCAGTGCTGCCTCATCTTCTTGGTTGTGGCTGCCCCTCAACACTCTGTCCAAGTTCTAGTCCAAGGAAAGGGGAAAGAGAAGGAGTAAAAAATAAGCAATTTCCTTTTTGAAGGATGTGACCCCGAGATCACATCCAAGATTCCTTTTGCTGTCCTGTTGGCTGCAGCTTGGTCATGTGGTCTCTTCCAGTGGTAGGGGAGGTTGAAAAGTGTGATTTGTGGTGGGTGGCCACGTGCTGAGCTAAAAATTGCAGGAGAACAGGGAGAGGGCTGGGTGTCTGATATCATAAAGAAGAAGGGGAGAATTGGGTAATGCCAAATATACTGTCTTTCTTTTTTTTTTTTTTTGCGGTACGCGGGCTTCTCACTGTTGTGGCCTCTCCCGTTGCGGAGCACAGGTTCCGGATGCGCAGGCTCAGCGGCCATGGCTCACGGGCCCGGCCGCTCCGTGGCACGTGGGATCCTCCCGGACCGGGGCACGAACCCATGTCCTCTGCATCGGGAGGCGGACCCTCAACCACTGCGCCACCAGGGAAGCCCCAAGTATACTTTTATAACAACTTGGTGGGCTAGTTTTGAATTTAGAGTTCTCTACCTCCTAAGAGTTCTATGCCAGAACGTGGTGGCCGGGAGAGCTGGCCTTTCCCCCTGTTTTCCCATGTCTGTTACATTCTGCACTGAGAAGGGCCTTGTGCACACCTTGGTGGTCACCCTGGCCAGACCTGCATGGTCTCTCTCCCACTTGCAAACTGTGGTGTGGCTCACCCCTGGGAAGTGGGCAGAAGAGGTTGCATGGGCTCTGGGTGCACATGTCCCCTTGGCCCTGTGCTCTCTCCATCCCATGGGGAGGAATGGGGCAGGAAGAGGCCAGAATAGAGCCCCCGCAAAGGGCAGTGTTGACGGCAGGGCCTTCTTGTCTAGGTCAGAGGGCGGTACCATAAAGGGAAACATTAACTTGATTTCGTGCGTAAAGTTCTCCACTTTCCCCGTCTACTGCTCATTTTTATGCTTCATTTTACTCGTATTTATCATTTATAGTATGCATATTATATATTTAATCCACTAAGAGTGGAGTATCTTTGGAATGAATGGAGTGTCATTTTAATGGATGGTAAGTGCGGGGAAGGACCCAGTGAAGGAGGCTGGAGAATATTCACTTATTTAGCTTAATGTTTTCAACAGCTTAAAAAAAACCCCTTTGAGTGGCCCTTGTGATTCCGTGGCAGTTTGCCCAGACTCGAGGGAGCCAGTGTTGGGAATGAAAACTAGATTCACTTTGAAAATTTAGAAAAAAAAGTGACTAAACAAGTTATAAGAATGTGCTTGATGGCTTGTGTCCTCTGAGAGCAAGTGAGGTACTGCAGCAGGTTTGATTTCCAAATCCCCTCTCTGCTCACCCCTTCAACTTTTCAGCCTCTGACCCTGTGCCTGGCCAGCTTAGACCCAGGACATGGATCCTGCCCTGCCCCAGGGCTGAGCCCCTGCTGTGCTGACAGCGTGACAACTTGCTGATGGGAAATGTAGTTGAAATCCAGCATATGAAACTGCTCTTGGGTTGATTCAACAAAGCACCATCTCTTTCCGTTTGGGGATGGGTTATGATACACCCTCAATCCCTTATCCAAAACCCTTGCAACCAGATGTGTTTCAGAATTAATGATTTTTTTTGGTTTCAGAGAGCTTCTGGGACATATACCATATATGATGTAACGTCTCTGGGGGAGTTTGGGACAGCACCCTGTAATTATATAAATATTATATAAATATATTATAAATAAAATAAAATTAAATAAAATATTTCTGCATTAACATGTATGAATATTCACACAGATGGAACACAAACAAGGTTGTAAATAGCCTCAGGTCAGTTCAGGTTGTGTTTTGCTGCCAGATGGGTTATGAGAAAACCTTTGGTTTTCAGAACATTTTGGCTGCTGGCCTCGTGGGTGAGGGATTGGGCACCTCTGATGGTCTCTATTTTCTGTGTTTACTCTGTGTCAGACACTCCCACGTATTGCGTTTTGTAGTGCTCACAACAGAGCTGGGAGGAAGGTATTTTATTAGCCTTTCTTCTTTCTCTTTCTCCCTCTCTCTCTCTCTTTCTTTCCCCTGCCCCCTCCCTCCTTCCTCTGTCTCCGTCTCTCATTCTTTCTTTCTTTTTACAGATAAGGAAACTGAGGTTTAGTGAGGCTGAGTGACTTGCTTGAGATCAAGAGGAGGGGCTCGGATCCCTGGTCTGGGCACTTACTGTGCTGTGAAAAGTTTCTGATTTGCTTGTTTGAAACTCTAAACGACAAGTTGGCCCGCAGAATCTTATGTCACATTTAAGGGTAGCTGAAAGACAGGACAGCACTAACAGTGCCATTAGAGGCAATCATCCTTTATAACATTGTTTCTTGATAAAATGCCTCTTAGTTCACCCAGCAGGGCAGGGAGCAGTGTCGGGGGACTGGGCTTGTCTGTAGCTGATCGTCATGGCTCCTTCTCCAAGCCTGGCAGGGGCAGTGGGTCAGGGCACTCTTCCAGGGCTGATGGGAGTGTGGGTGGGACGTGGGTAAAATGCAGGGCAGAGAGGGGAGGGTTTGGGTGTTTGGTGTGATAGAAGAGGTCAGGGAAGGGGAAGTGGGCTGAGATTGACACTACTTGGTCAGGGCCCAGATCCAGACTCTTGTTCCTGTTCCCATAGCGGTTGCCATGGGCGCTACAGAAGGAGGTATTGGAGAGGCGGTGAGTTCTGTGGGTCTGTTAGCGCTGCTGCTTGGCGATGTTTTGTCTTTATGAATGTTAGGTCAGAGCAGCCCCTCTAGGTGGGCAGCCGGACAAAGGCATCCCCTCTGGAGAGATGCACACGGTCTTCTGGACACACTTACTTAGTGGGCTGTGCCTTTGCGCAAAGAAAACGGTGTTCCTTCTCAGAATCCCTGTGCTGGCTGGGTTTCAGCCTCTCTGCCCACTGGCCCGGGGTCTTCATGCAGTGTACAGACTTCATACCTGAATGTGGCAGCTTGGCATTCGTAGGGATCTGCCTGAAAAGCACTTTGTCCATGTTAGAATCCTAGCACGTTGTCCATTGTTTTATGATGATCCGGAGAACAGATGCGACTACCACTTGACAGATGAGAGTGCCGTGGCCCTGGGCGCTGCTTACGAGTTTGTGACTCCTGGCTCCCTGGCATCCTGGTCAGGTTTATTTTCTGCCCACTCCCTCCTCCCAAATGGAAGATGCAGCTTTGGGATTACAGCATCTGTTTTCTCCAGTGTTCATCTTTCGTTACTCTTTCATTATTGTATTAAAAACGGTAGACCGACATCGATTATTATTTGGAGAAAGTGTCAGTTGTTGGCTTTGACCGACCTCATAGCTCTCACTCCTGTAGATTGGGTTACAGTGGGCTCATTGGTGTGCCACCGAGTGGGGAAATGCAGTTATGTTAAAAGAAAACGTCAAAAATTAGAAGGTCTGCAAAAATATATTAATATACTGATCCCTTTGTTACAGTGTCTTCATTTACACAACCCTCATTTAAAATTCCACCTAATTTGTTAAACTTTTACTTCATGTAATGTATGGGTCCAGGAGTCTTAGCCAAAGTCAGTTTTTTTTTTACGGGAAGTATCTGGATATACATTAACCTTTTAGAATTGTAACTGGTTAGTTACACCGTAAAAGCTAGCAATGTGTGACCTAATTGATTGCTTGCTAAATCCAGAGAACATGAGGAAAATTAATTTTAAGTTGAGAAAGTGTTTCCTAAGAGAGAAGGAGGCAGAGAGGTCAGCTTATGTGCTGGGACTTTTCACATACATTATTTCATTTGCTCCCTGCATTGATTCTGTGGGGAAGATGTAATTGTTTGTTTTGTAGACCGGGATACATCTGAGTTATTAGTTGGGTCTTACAGTAAGTTTTATGTAATATTTAAAAGACGTATACCCCATCTGATTCCAGATTCCTACAGAAAGCCACATATGAAGTAGAATTTGGAAAAAAAGAAATCAACAAAAGTGCAGAGAGGAGAACAAATGAGTTGATTAGTAAGCTAAGGCCAAGAGGAGTTAGTACACAGGCATTCTGCTTGCTTTACATAAAATGCCCTGTCCCATTATTAAACTTCGGATGCACATTTGTTTGAGTGTCTATTAGGCAATGCAAAAGGAGAAATGGTTAGTTGATATTACCCATAAATTTTCAAGAAGACATTTACTAGTGTGAAACAGTTTTCTTCCATAGCCCTGAGCCCCCAAAAACATTTTCCCCGGTACCTTATAATGGGACAGTGAATGATACGGAGAAAGCTATCTCCTCAGCTTTTTGTGGTATCTAGACTAATAGACTCTGACTTGTGACATCCTTTATTATTGTAAACCAGGTACAGATTTATAAAGTCATTTAAAAAAATAGATATGGGAAGAAGTTCTCGGTGATTTGCCTTAAATCAGCAACAAATGTAAAAAAGATCCTGTTGTCTTGGTCAGTTATCAAATTGTAATATGAGGATAACACCTACTCTTACCTTTCTTTTTGTAAATTAATTTTTAAAAAAGTGGTCCTCAGACTTTCCCGTCAAGAAGCCCTGTGATATTTGATCATATCTCATGGTACTTTTCCCATAGTTATGTGTACATTTCTGCTCTGAAAGTCAGTAATTCTTAACATAAGCTTTCTTTCTGGGTTTTGTTCTTTCTTCCTTTCCTGGAAATAGCTTCCAGATGGGATTTTTTTTTTTTTCCCCAAACCTCAAGTCCTTACGTTTTACCATTTTTTTGACCTATTATCTTTTTTTCTAAGTTTCATTTTTGGCTTAGGTGCTCTGCTTTTAGAATTTTATTACTCTGTGATATATACTGAAAATGCTTGGCAACTGTCGTGAGGCTGCACGATAATTCTGCTAATGGTGCTGTGCCCTGGACTTCTGTGGCGCGCACTCCCAGTTCTTTGAGGAATCATCTTCCTTCAGTGTGTTCCTTCTTTCTTACTCCTTTAGGTTTATTTAGAAGATAGCAAGAACTACATGGTGGCTCAGCTTAATTCCTGTATTACTTCTATTGAAAAAATAGTAAAAAAGACAAACTTGCTTGATAGTTTTTTGAATTAAAGTGGATTTGTATAATATTTAATTAGGCTTTTTTTCTCATTATTCTTTTGTAGTTTTCTAAATTAAGCCACATGCCTTTCACCCATATAATGTCATGGCCCAAGGTAGTGTTTCTGTCCATAAGGTCTTTTCCTTGGGAGTGCTGGTTTTGGGTATGCCAGAGTTTCTGTACCTACGTGTTCTCTTCCTTGATACTTAAGGATTTGTTGATAAAATGCTTTCAGTTGTTTGTTTTATGAGACATTCACTTGGTCCTTGAGATTAAGATGATTGTTCTCAAGAGTAACTTGGGTTCCTAGTACCCTTCTGCTTCCTGTTTTCTCATCATCATTTCTGTAAATAAGGGAGTCTGGTAGGTTTTTCTGTAGAATTTTATTTTCCATGAGGTTTATTTGAGGCATTGTATTTGCCTTCAATTTTTGTCCCAAGTTACGTAAAATTTTACATTTAAAAAATGTGAAATCTGGGGACTAAGTAGAAGAGAAAGAATGATTCTACTAAATTTTAATCATTTTGTAGAGTTGCCGTGAGGATTAAATGAGTTAAGGGTGTTCAGTGAATACTGTTGGAGGCTCTTGCTTTTCCTGTTGTGATTATTATACTTGTTATTTTCTGCCTTCATTCCCATCCTCCTTTTCACCTTTGCATCGACGCTCTTGATGTGCTGCAGGCTGTTGAGTGAGACAGCAACTACCTCTCTTGGTCCAAGTTACCAGGTCTGGCTGAATGGACTCCCACCCAAGTTTCCGGCCGCTATATTGCCGCTATATTGGTTGGCACATGCCTGATGCTCACACAGTGTGACATTCTGGTTGGGTTTCACAATGTAGGCAGTAAGGGGAGAAGCAGGGCAAGGAAGTATATAAACTAAGGCGAGAGGGGGCTTTCTGGAGCCAAGGACAGTTTCTCATAGGTAGGATTACTGAGACAAAAATATTAATCAAAACGAGTTAGTGTAAAAACATTAATCAAAACAATTAGTGCCACTCACTCTGTTTTTCAGCCCTTCCTTTCAGTCCGGGTGTGAAATATTAGCGTTGAGATTGATGATGGACTCGCATAAGCCTCATTTACTACTTGGAACATTCACCCGAGTCAGCTTTTTAAAATCTGTTGAGTACTTTCTCAACTCCGAGATGCTCCTTGTGCTTTGTTTACCGTATTCTCTTATGGCCTTTTTCTGCTGATGCGGGTGAAGCGGGGGGAAGGTGCTGGTTGAAAGCACTCAGATAAGCTTACCGTGTATGGACGGCTGTATGGGCACAGATGTTTGGAGTCAGCTGATAATTTTAAATAATCTCTGTCTCGTCGTATTAAATACATTTGCACATGTTTAGTGTTTGCCTAACTTTAATCTGAAATACCATGTGAAAAAGTTTCGTGTGTAAGAAGCATTGCAGTAACAAGGAGAGTAGCGTAATGGTTTTTGCCTGCTTCCTATGCCAGCTACTGTTTAACTGTTTTAATATTATTTATTTACGCAAACACCCATATGTGTGTATATGTGTTTGTACACACATATATGTGTATATACATATGGACACACACCCATGAATTTATTTAATTCTCAAAACAGCACTATGAAAGTGGCACTTCTGTTATCATTCCCATTTTACAGTGAGGAAACCAAGGCACAGAGAGGATAAGTAATTTACCCAACATAGCACAGGTAGTAAGTGGCAGAGCTAGAATCTAGACCCAAGTAGCTGTGCCGCAGTCTAGATCACTACTCCGTAGTACTTCTCAGTGCTTAGTCCTTAACGCCAAACAAATGATAATCATAGTAAAGAAGTCCCAGATTATCTTATTACAAGAAAATCTAAGAACAATATACAGTTGACATTTGGACAGTGCTGGTTTGAACTGCGTGGGGTTACTTATACATGGATATCTCTAATAGAAAATACTGCAATGCTACACGACTTGGTGGTTGGTTGACTCCCCAGATGCGGAGGAACCACGGACATGGCAGGGCAGCTATAAATTATACTTGGATTAACCCCTACCGTGTTCAGGGGTCACCTGTACTTTAAAAAATGGAGCCTGGTTTGTGTTTCATAGCATATATGGGCCTTTGTTTGGGATCTGACCGTTTCTGTTTGTTAAGTAGAGAGTTTAGTTGTCTGGATGTTTATGTGACAAACATCTTTGTGACTCCCTGCATTTCGTCCTGCATTAGTGAGCATCCAGCAAGTGTGTCCACTGCATTTACTGTTCCTCATCTGGGAACCTGTATCAGCTAATCCGCCACTGTGGCCTTTCACAGTGGCCCTGCAAGTAACTTTGTGGTCCAGGAATTTATTTCGACCACCAAACTCACGGTTGTGACTCATCATGTAGGGCTTTTATCTTTCCTTATTCGGTATTGGAAATTAAAGAAACTAACTTGGAAATGTTTTCCACACAGGAACTCACTAAATGAGACTGATACCTTGGTGCTGGAGAAAAAGAAACAGGATTTCATGGACCATTTTACGTCACTGCCTTGAAGGATGCTTGACACATAGGGACTGAATACCCGTATAAAGGATTAACAAGTAGAATACCTGAGGTTTAGGATGTAGGAAAATGTGTAGGGAGTATTGGATTTTGACTTTTTTAGAAGGTAAATTCTGCTAAGATGTAGAGAGTGGCACTTATTTTGGCTTGCCTAGGAGCTCAAGGACTAATTCCCACATTTACAGAACAAAGATGGAAAGAAGGAACCTTAGTAATTTTTAAATTTGGTGATTGGGTTGATTATACTTACTTCAGTAGGCCATTAAATTGTCATAACCACCAGGTAAATTGTGGATTAAATACTGTAAATATTATTTGTAAATATTTTAGTATCATTCACCTCCATTCCATTCTTGATAAGAATCAAGAGTAGTTGATTATTATAATTGACACAATTATTATCGTTTGAATGAGAGCAGAAAGATCCTCCCACTCTAATGATGTGATAGAAAAGAACAAGGAAATACATTTTTGAGATACAGTGTTTTGAATGTTAGGGGCTATTAAATATTCCTGGATCAGAATCCATGGAGCACAACATTAATACTTACTTTGCTTTAAAGTTTGAAGTCAATAACAGTTACTTTAATTTTTAACTTCTGCTATCTCAGAAACATAAAGGTTTAAAGGAAATAAAGGAAAGAACATGTTATTACATTTCTTGCTTTCTTTCATCACTTAGTATCTTTTTGTGATACATCAGAGATATTTCACAACGTTCGTAAAATACTTTCTACGAGCTTCTGTGACTTCCAGTGGCTTAATCAGACTGGCTGTACATGAGCTTCTAAACCAAGTGTTTTAGGCAAAAGTTTGCAATTTTATGAATATGCTGGAAAACCTTACCTTTCTTAGCTTGAGAAGTTTCTATCCTCCTTAGGTAGCCACAGTCAGTTTCACTGGGTTTTGTAGGGAAATATCGACATCCGGCTGAGAAGTTCTTTCTAGTCCAAAGCAAAGTACTGAGTACTTATTTCTGTATTTCAGCATGTTACCATTATGGGAATTGCCTTCTGTGTTTTAAAGCATATTTGCAGTTCTGTGAGGCCCTGAGCATTTGGGTTATAGGAACATCTACATTGGGTGTTTTTTCTTTCATAATTAATGATATACTTAGTACAGTTATAGATTTTTTTCTTTAATAAATATGAACTTTGAGTTTCTGTGTTTATTTTAGCATACATTTTCAGAGATTCATTTGAGGTTTTTTTTTTTTTTTTTTGCTGTACGTGGGCCTCTCACTGTTGTGACCTCTCCCGTTGCAGAGCACAGGCTCTGGACGCGCAGGCTCAGTGGCCATGGCTCATGGGCCCAGCCGCTCCGCGGCATGTGGGATCTTCCCGGACCGGGGCATGGACCCACATCCCCTGCATTGGCAGGCGGACTCTCAACCACTGCGCCACCAGAGAAGCCCTCATTTGAATTTTAAAAGAAGTTTTAAGGCAATTCAGTATTTTCAATACATACAGTCAGTCTGCACTGAGGTCCCCAAATAGCAGCTGTAATCTGGCTGGATTGAATTACTATGTGTAATGTAAAATTTCACATTTGAAGATTAAGTAAAAAGTAATTTTATACTGTAACTATAAAATTTCATTACATATGAAGTTACTGTATTGTATTGTAAATATTGAATTCCAATTCCAAATTGGGCCCAGTCATGAGGAGAATAATTAACTGACAGTTACATCTGATGTTACAGATACTACTGTACAAAGTGTGGTTTGACTTTAAAATATTTAGCAAGATTGTATTTTGGAATTCGAGATTGCAAGAGACAGGTCTTTCCTGCACCCTACTGCCATGTGCAACCAGTGCCCAGCTCATGGTAACAAGACCATTTTAGGAGTCTTCCTAAGGATAAATTGAAGAGAGCAGAACTTGTAGTTAGAAGTGAAAGAGTACATATGTATTTATCATTGCTACTGCAGTAATAGCACTAGAGTTACCACAAAAGACAAAAAATGAATAAACTTACGTGGCCAAGGGGAAGTGGAGACAAGGTAGCTGTGTGTGGTTGAGACATCACATGTTGGAGGATGATGGTAGAGTGGTGACTGCTGAGGGGACCAGAGCAGGGGGTGGCAGCCAGAGGCCTCCTGATGCACCTACCAGGCTTGGAAAGCAGCCTGACTTAGAGTCACCAGCACTGTCTGAGGTTGGGTCAGGGGAAGTGGAATAAGTTTGGAGCTAAAAACTGTAAACTGTGTACTTTGACTCCCAGATCTTTCCCCTTCATCCCCTCCTGCACAGGAGAACAGAGATGTATACATTCTCTGGACAAATTGAACTCTGCCTTGGGATCCCTGTCCCAGGGAGGATGGTGAGGTTCTGGTTTGACAGCAGGAAGATGAAGGGACATCAGAATTCCTGAAGCTTACCCCAGCCCCAATTAGAGGATGCTTTTCTTGGGCGTATAATATAGTCACAGCACGGAATTTGATGACCTACTTTGAGTTCAGCAGTTGGCAGGCGATAGATACCCAAGCTTATAGAACTTGAGTATTTCACTGCCTCATTTTGAAATGTGAGGGGCTGCCAGGAGTCAGATGTTGGGGGAGAGCCTCTGTCATTAAAGCCACACCCAAACAACAGGAAAAAGGAACTTAGGGGAAACAGAGAAAAATGATACATAATATTATATCTATCAGAGATGTGGGAAAATAATCGCATCTTTGAAACAAGAAAATGCTATAAAAAATCAGATTCAGAGAATAAGAGATCATCTTGGAAATTAAAAGTATGATATCAGAAACTGAGAGATTGAATATAAGAGAGTTAAGTCCTTATTCACTATAATAAACATTCTGTAAATAATGTCTGACAATCAGAAAAGAGCACTGTAAACTTAGTATTTAGAAATGTATAAATGAATGTCAGAATACATAGATAACAGTTGAAAGGGGACAGCCTCTTGAAAGCAAGACTGAAGCAGGACTCCTGCATTTTGTTGTAGTCCTGTCTGATTTAAAAAACGATGTGCATTTATTACTTTGGTAAAAATTGGTAAGTACGTAACGAGAGATTTACTTTGGAAATCATTTTGTTGAAAAAATTTATTGACAGGATAGAAGATGCGACACAATATTACTCTTTGGCAATCCCAGAAGTAGTATGGTCCCCTAAATTTTTTTAGTAGCTGTCTTTTCTCAGCACCTGATTTCTTGCTGCAGTTAGGTATGATTATCCTAACATTTTCTATAGCTTCTGCCAGGCCTGACAAGCTTCGTGGCTTTCGAAATCATTTATCGTGCATTGCAAATATCCAGATTATTTTGAGACAAACTCCTCACATTACAACCACATACTTTCCATGTTGCTAGTGATTATGGGAAGATTTTCTGTTAGACATTGCACAGGTTGTGGTTGTAATGGAACACAAATGTAAGGAACGGGACGTTTTAAATGAACACTAAGAGCATGCAGACCTTCAAGCTGAAATGGTCTCTTTGCAGCATGTCCTGACTTAGAAATCATTTTTAGAGGTAAGTGGCCTCCTTCGGCCCTTCCCTCTCCCTTATAACAGTGGATGGCTGTTGTGGTAACATGGACCTTTACAGAATTTTAGAGCTGGAAGATGCTTTGAGGGACCATCTAGTCCACTTCTGTTGCCTGATAATTGACAAAATTCATTCAAGGGGTGGGGGGTGGGAAATGACTTTCCCAGGATTACACAATGGCCCCAGACTCAGTGTTCTTTCTGCTTCCCTGGGCTACCTGGACTTCAGGGAAATGTCTTACTCACTTTCCTTCAAATCTCATTTCGTTGTTGATGGTTGTCTGATGGATTTGTGTCTGAAAAGAGACAGGTTTCCAGGAAATATTCTGGTGGGCAGAGTGGGGTGTGTGGACTTCCTGAAGGATTTTAGGTTTATATTTACTGTGTTAGGGGGTTTTGTTAATTTCCTGAAAGAGATGTGACATGTGCTTGTGGATTAAAACAGGCAGATCTTGGGCTTGAAGTCTTCAGTTTTAGCCTAAACAGGGAGAGGGTGAGAGAGAGGGGAAACAGGAGAAGGAACAACAGAGCAGGGGTGCAAGGACGGTTCTTTCCCATTATTTTCCTTTTGGTGGGGGAGACTGAGAAGTAATTTGTGTGAAAGAAAAGCTGTGGTGTTCAGTCTTCCGGAGCAATCTTTACAGTGCAGCTGGGACCTGCTGGCTACCATTAAGGTTCATGCAAAATTGGACTTCTGTACCTTCTCTGAACCTTTTTCCACTGACCCAGCCCTTAGATGTTGTTCACGGGCCTTCTGACTCCATCCAGGCCTGCCCTTTCCCAGAAATCCTTTTTTGATTGGAGTGTTGTGGGTATTAATGGTTGGCTGATTAAAGCAACTCACCGTAAGTCTGTTAATGATTACTCTGTTACTTCTTCTGGAGGGTATGTGCATATTCTCACAGAGCTGTTATAGGAATAAGATGAGGTGAACCTTCAACTGGTAGGTTGTAACTATGGAAATACCTGGTAGAAGTTGGAGAGCGATATGTTTTGTAATCCTACCTGCCTAGTGTCCTTACTTTGCAAACCCCAGGGGCTTAGTGGCTCAAAGATGAGTCTTTCTGGAAGAAAGTTGGAGAAGTTTCATCATTATCAAGAATACGTTGAAATGGTGCTCAACATCACTAATTATCAGGGAAATGCAGATCAGAACCACAGTAAGATATCATCTCAAACCTGTTAGAATGGCTGTTATCATAAAGACAAGAAATAATAACTGTTGGTGACGATGTGGAGAAAAGAGAACCCTTGTCTACTGTTGGTGGGAATGTAAATTGATGCAGCCACTATGGAAAACAGTATGGAGGTTCCCCCCACAATTAAAAACAGAACTGCCATATGATCTAGCAATTCCACGCATGAGAATACATCCAAAGGAAATGAAATCAGTATCTCCAAGAGATATCTGCACCCCCATGTTCTTTGTAGAATTTTTTTTTTTTTTTTTTGGCGATACGCGGGCCTCTCAGTGTTGTGGCCTCTCCTATTGCGGAGCACAGGCTCCGGACGTGCAGGCCCAACGGCCATGGCTCATGGGCCCAGCCGCTCCACGGCATGTGGAATCTTCCCGGACCAGGGCACGAACCCGTGTCCTCTGCATTGGCAGGCGGACTCTCAACCACTGTGCCACCAGGGAAGCCCTGTAGCAGTTTTGACAATAGCCAGGACACAGAAACAACCTAAATGTCTACTGACACATAAATAAAGAAGATGGGAGATTATATATATATATATGAATATTATTCAGCCATAAAAAGGAAGGAAATCCTGCCATTTGTGACAACATGGGTAAACCTTGAGGGCATTATGCTAACTGAAATAAGTCAGACAGAGGGGGACAAATACTGTGTGATCTCACTTATATGTGGAATCTAAAAAGAAAAGAAAAAAAACCCCACCTGAACTCAAAGATACAGAGAACAGATTGGTGATTATAGGGGCAGGGTGTTGGGGGTGGGGTAGATGGATGAAGGTGGTCAAAAGCTACAAAAATAAATCCTGGAGATTTAACGCACAGCATGGTGACTCTAGTTAACAATACTGTATTGTGTATTTGAAAGTTGATAAGAGAGTAGATCTTGAAATTCTTATCACAAGAAAAATAATTGTAAGTGTGTGTGGTGATGGATGGTAACTGAACTTTTTATTGTGGTAATCATTTTGTAGTACATACATATATCAATTATTTGTGCTGTACACTTAAAACTACTGTAATGTTATATGTCGATTATATCTCAAAAAAAAGAATATGTCAAGGATATCTGTTAGTTGAACTGTACAGTAACTATTAAACTTGTGAACGTCCCTTGAGAATTTCTTCTTTAAAAGTTGTTTTATACTAAAACTACTGAAATACATATTTTTATTTATTATAAAAAACAACTTTGTAATTTAATAATTCTGTTTGTTTTTTATATTTTATTATTATCATTTTTTTTGCGGTACGCGGGCCTCTCACTGTTGTGGCCTCTCCCATTGCGGAGCACAGGCTCCGGACGCGCAGGCTCAGCGGCCATGGCTCACGGGCCCAGCCGCTCCGCGGCATGTGGGATCTTCCCAGACCGCGGCACGAAGCCGTGTCCCCTGCATCGGCAGGTGGACTCTCAACCACTGCGCCACCAGGGAAGCCCAATTCTGTTTATTTTAAATCATCTCTCCTTTAGAAGTGTTTTATTTATTTTCCCAGTGAGTAAAGATAAGTTCAACTCATTAAAAACAGAATATAAGTGTTCCTCGATTCATGAAATGTTTATATCTTATGATGAGGGTGTAGATTAGGGTTTTTATTCTTTATCATCACATCCCTTCCTTTTTTGCCCATGGACCCCCTTTGGTAGTTTGGTGAACCCAGACAAATTTTTTTTTTTAGTTTTTGTTTTTTTTTAATTTTGGGAATTTTTTTTATTGGAGTATAGTTTTTTTCCTTTTTAAAGCACATATGGGTTTCACGTTATATTTCTTTTTTAAATTAATTAATTAATTAATTATTGGCTGCGTTGGGTCTTCATTGCTACGCGCGGGCTTTCTCTAGTTGCGGCGAGCGGGGGCTACTCTTTGTGGTGCGTGGGCTTCTCATTGCGGTGGCTTCTCTTTGTCGCGGAGCACGAGCTCTAGGCCCGTGGGCTTCAGTAGTTGCCACACGTGGGCTCAGTAGTTGTGGCTCACGGGCTCTAGAGTGCAGGCCCAGTAGTTGTGCATTGGGCTCAGTTGCTCCGCGACATGTGGGATCTTCCTGGACCAGGGCTTGAACCTGTGTCCCCTGCATTGGCAGGTGGATTCTTAACCACTGCACCATCAGGGAAGTCGCTATTGGAATATAGTTGATTTACAATGTTGTGTTAGTTTCAGGTGTACAGCAAAGTAAATCAGTTATACATATACATATATCCACTCTTTTTTAGATTCTTTTCCTATATAGGCCATTACAGAGTATTCAGAGGAGTTCCCTATGCTATACAGTAGGTCCTTATTAGTTATCTATTTTATATATAATAGTGAGTATATATCAATCCCAATCTCCCAGTTTATTCCGTCCCCTATTTCCCCCCCGGTAACCATAAGTTTGTTTTCTACATCTGTGACTCTGTTTCTGTTTTGTAAATAAGTTCATTTGTACAATTTTTTTAGATTCCACATATAAGTGATATGATATGATATTTGTGTTAAGAGTAATTTTACAGAGATGACAACATGAAGTGGAAATAACTCTTTGTTGCGTGCCCCCCGCCCCCCCCGCCCCCCCCAGGCCAGGGACTGTAGTGGGCATGGTCAACAAAACTGATGAACACTCAGTGTTGGTGGCCGGCCTCTGCAGTGTGTAGACTCGTAGAAGAAACAGATACCAAACTGCAGAATATACAAAGAGTTGTTTCATAGCTTAGGGGATAAATGTCCTGCAGTGCTGTGATAGTGCGTCATGAGGGGGCTTCACGGGGCCTGGGCTGGGCTCGAGTGGTGAGGGAAGGTCTCCTTAAGGAAGCCAGATTTAAGTCAACGCTCGGGTGTTGGCTGAGGGTGGAGCTTGGCCCACGGAAAACCAGAATGAGGGCAGTGATTGGGAATGAAATGAGCAGAGGGCTGTGCGTTGAGGTTGGCAAAAAGACGCAGTTTGTATTTCACTTGGTAGTGTTTTTACTCCTGATTGAAGAGGCAGAGTTTACCTTTTAGCTTGACAGCATGTATTATTTAGTGTATTAATGGCTAGATCTCTAAAAGCTTTAGAGATTAGTTTAGAGTATATAGGTTGAAAAATTGTAAAATTTATGAGAACAAGCTCTCTTGCAAGAGCTGGACACTTAAGAACATTTTTTATCGTTTAATTCCTAAACATTATTCCTCACCCACGTTTTCATTTGGCACAAATGTAAGTAAAAACTAAGGAGAACTGAGGAAGCGCTAGGCTCTTCTGTGTTTGTAGAAATACATATACCTTCCTTACCTGGCTATTCCTAAGTAGGTAAGTGTCGTCGCACGTCTGGATTTTAAGGCGACAGGCTCCACAGCCTGGCAGAGGCTCAGAAGGGGATTGGGCTGTGTTACGGGGTAGGAATGCAACCATTCTGGTCAGGCCAGTTGGGGAGGGACTCCTCTCCCCATGATTCCCACACTGTTTGGCCCTGTTTTAAAATTTGACTCCAGCAAAGCACACTGTCCAGCCGAGGAGTACACATATCTTTGCGACTTCAGAAGGCATGCACGGTTGGTTTGTGAACCTGAACTACCTTTGGAGGATGTGCTGAGCCAGCAAGAAATGGAAGTGACTACCATGTCTACACATGGGGACGGCAAAGGGTCACAGGCAGGTAAAGAAGGCTCACTTAGAATGTTATGGTTCCTTAAACTTTTGTGCATTGGTCGTAGAAAGGAAACCTCGGAATGACTCAGTGAGCCAAGAATTAGTGTGAAAATTACTGAGCAGCAGATTCTAAATAATTTTGTCCTATGGGTGACCTTGGAATTTTTTAACAAAACATTTTCTTGTAAAAATATTATGAAAGAAGTTAGTTCCGTATAAAGAATCTTACAATGTGAGTCATTAGCGATATTTTGGAAATAGGATCTGCTCTGCTTGCTAGTTGTAGGTCTTCCGGAACAGGACAGAGCCACTGTCAGCCTTTGAGCCTAATACCTGGCCTGGCACTTCACGCATGCTTGTAGGTTGTGAATGGATTGGGGCCCATATCTAATGGCACTCTGAAAATTATTCCATCACTTCTCTGTGATGCCAGAAGATTTGTCCCAAAGTGTTTGTTGTATGGAAATCATATGGGGATAGAAATCATCTTGCCCTCCCCCCCCAGACTATAAATGGGTTAATCAGCTGTAACTGTGGTGCTGTTCCAAACCTCCTAGGCTGAGTAATGAGTTGGCATTGGTGGCCCTTCTGCGTTCATTTGTCCATTTCTGTCTCGGTTTGTTCCCTCACTCACTTGTTATTTATTGCATGTCTGCTGGTGCCGAATTCCGGGATAGACTATTGGGAAACAGAGACAAATAAAGCAAGACCTCTGCTTAGCGGGTTTTAAACAAGTGATTCAGTGCCGGGTGTTAGGGGGTGTAATAGTGGCAAGTACTAGGTGCGGTGGGACCACGGATTAGGAGGGATTCGTTTCTGGAGTTTTATTCTTCCCTGGAGAGTCAAGGGATGTTTCCCAGAGGAGGAACCTGCCAGATGGCAGAGGAGAGTGTGGAAGGGAGGGATTCCAGGCCGAGGGGAAAGTGTGTGTCAGGGAAAAGGCATGTTGGGCGAATTGCTTGGTGAGATGCCGCTTCGCTTCCGTGTTTATAAATTAGCCTCCTCTATCGCTGCCCATCGCCTCGGCAGTGGCCAGCGTGCTGCTCCGCAGACCACCTCTTCACAGACTCTTCCTCTGCCTGGAATACCTCCCCTAGCTCTTGGCTAGCCCCGTCTACTATAATTGGGCATCGGATTAAATTGCACATCTTCTGAGGTGTCTGCCCTGACTACCAATTTGAAGTAGATTCATCCTGTTATTCCTACCAGCCGTCCTGTTGCTTGCTTCAGCACACTTGTTATAATGCTAATTGCTTTGTTTAATTTGTTGCTAAGAGGTCCCCAGACTCAGGGCAGGGACCAAGATTTTCACCAGTGTGCCCATAGTGCTTTGCACAACACCTGACCTCTAGGGATGATAGATCCTTGCAGATGAATGAATGGATGAATGAATGACTGAAAAGGCCTCACTTGAAAACCAATGATATTTGTAATGGACTTCCTATTCCAGTTTATTCCTTAAGTTTGAGGTAATTCTTAACTAGGCACTTAGGATCTCAGCGAAGAATTTCATTCAAGATCTTTGGGTGTTTGTTACCTTGAGGTAAAAGAAAACGGGAGTTTACTCTGGATCTTGGAAGGAGTGACTTGAAAAATCTAAGGATTCTTTAAATTGAATATACAGGGATGAGAGAAATTCTGCTCAGAATACTTAAGCTGTAAACAAAAGAGAAATTCGTGAATTTAAAGAAAATTGAATGAAATGTGTCATTAAATCAAGTCATACTTTATAGTCATTTTATAAAATTATTTATTACACTACATTTTTATTTGTATTGCTTTGTTCTCTGATATGTCCTGATAATTTTGATGATTTATTCTTATCTGTTCTCTGAAACCTTATTTTTATAATTAATATCATTATCATTGTTTAAGCCCCTTATATAAATCAGTGATGTTTTTATACTGATAATTATTCTTTATATTTAATACAGTATTCATATAATGTTCTCCATCTTGGACTCAATTTCATTGCCATTTTCCTCTACATTTTCTGTCAGTTTTTTTTTGTTTTTTTTTTTTGCGGTACGCGGGCCTCTCACTGTTGTGGTCTCTCCTGTTGCGGAGCACAGGCTCTGGACGCGCAGGCTCAGCGGCCATGGCTCACGGGCCTAGCCACTCCGCAGCATGTGGGATCTTCCCAGACTGGGGCACGAACCCGTGTCCCCTGCATCGGCAGGCAGACTCTCAACCACTGCGCCACCAGGGAAGCCCCTGTCAGTTTTTATGGCTCATAAAATGGCTTCACTTCTGGTTCATCTTACCCACATTCATATTTTTCTTATACAGGTCACATATAGCACAAGATATTTTCAATAACATATTGTCAGCAGATTATTTTCATCGTGTTGAAACATTATACAACAAAATTTATTTTGTAAATTCTGTAGTGATGGCAGGTGGAAACTGTTAGGTGAAATGGCATATTCAATGAAAGGAAAATCCAAAAGTTGATTGCTCAAATGATTATGATTGTTTTTCCCGTTTGGTCTTCTCCAAATGAGAATTCCCTGCATAGATCTGTTAATTCCAAGGGATGGCAGACAGGGTTTCTCAGCTTTAGCCAGGGGATGGGTGGTTGGCACTTCCTGATATGTTTCTTTCTTTTTTTTTAAAATTTATTTTTTATACAACAGGTTCTTATTAGTTATCTGTTTTATACATGTTAGTATATACATGTCAATCCCAATCTCCCAGTTCATCACACCACCACCAACACCCGCCACCACTTTCCCCCCTGGTGTCCATACATTTGTTCTCTACATCTGTGTCTCTATTTCTGCCCTGCAAACCGGTTTATCTGTACCATTTTTCTAGGTTCCACATATATGCGTTAATATACGATATTTGTTTTTCTCTTTCTGACTTACTTCACTCTGTATGATAATCTCTCGGTCCATCTGTGTCTCTACAAATGACCCAATTTCGTTCCTTTCTGTATACATGTACCACATCTTTATCCATTCATCTGTCGGTGGGCATTTAGATTGCTTCCATGACCTGGCTATTGTAAATAGTGCTGCACTGAACATTGCGGTGCATGTGTCTTTCTGAATTATGGTTTTCTCTGGGGTTATGCCCGGTAGTGGGATTGCTGGGTCATATGGTAATTCTATTTTTAGTTTTTTAAGGGACCTCCATACTGTTCTCCATAGTGGCTGTATCAGTTTACATTCCCACCAACAGTGCAAGAGGGTTCCCTTTTCTCCACATCCTCTCCAGCATTTGTTGTTTGTAGATTTTCTGATGATGCCCATTCTAACTGATGTGAGGTGATACCTCATTGTAGTTTTGATTTGCATTTCTCTAATAATTAGTGATGTTGAGCAGCTTTTCATGTGCTTCTTGGCCATCTGCATGTCTTCTTGGAGAAATGTCCGTCTAGGTCTTCTGCCCATTTTTGGATTGGGTTGCTTGCTTTTTTTAATATTGAGCTGCATGAACTGTTTATATATTTTGGAGATTAATCCTTTGTCTGTTGATTTGTTTGCAAATATTTTCTCCCATTCTGAGGGTTGTTTTTTTGTTTTGTTTGTAGTTTCCTTTGCTGTGCAAAAGCTTTTAAGTTTCATTAGGTCCCATTTGTTAATTTTTGTTTTAAATTTTCATTTCTCTAGGAGGTGAGTCAAAAAGAATCTTGTTGTGATTTATGTCATACAGAGTTCTACCTGTGTTTTCCTCTAAGAGTTTTGTAGTGTCTGGCCTTCTATTTAGGCATTTAATCCATTTTGAGTTTATTTTTGTGTATGGTGTTAGGGAGTGTTCTAATTTCATTCCTTTTCCTGTAGCTGTCCAGTTTTCCCAGCACCAGTTATTGAAGAGACTGTCTTTTCTCCATTGTATATCCTTGCCTCCTTTGTCATAGATTAGTTGACCATAGGTGGGTGGGTTTATCTCTGGGCTTTCTATCCTCTTCCATTGATCTATATTTCTGTTTTTGTGCCAATACCATATTGTCTTGATTACTGTAGCTTTGTAGTATAATCTGAAGTCAGGGAGTCTGATTCCTCCAGCTCCGTTTTTTTCCCTCAAGACTGCTTTGGCTATTCGGGATCCTTTGTGTCTCCATACAAATTTTAAGATTTTTTGTTCTAGTTCTGTAAAAAAATGCCACTGGTAATTTGATAGGGATTGCATTGAAACTGTAGATTGCTTTGGGTAGTATAGTCGTTTTCACAATCCTGATATGTTTCTATTTGCGATATCTCTTGCTCTTGGCTTCTGATTCCAGCCTTTTGCTTCTTGGAGAAACGGGGAAAAATACACTTACATACTCTTTTGAGGGTAAGATTTTGGTTATCTTTATTTGTGAAGGCAACTTTTAATTTACCTGCTTGTTTCATTCATTCATCCAATAAATGTTTATTGCCCACCTACTCCATACGAGGCACTATGCTAGTCACTAGCCTAAAAAATATTTTATTATGACCAACATTTAAATTATTTTCGAGTAAAGTGTTTTAAGGAAAGGACAGTGTGAAAGAAGTCTCATGTCAGCAGAGAAATATTTTGTGTACTGTCTGGTAAATTTCTTTTTTTTTTCAGAATTGCTGCTGGCTAGGAAATGATGATGGCTTCCACTTCTTACAGCACTGCTAATGTTGGCTTGCTGTGCTTGCGCCCTTTGTGCTGCGGAGGCGAGAGGCGTTTGGGGAGTCTTAATTTCACCGGAACGCTGCACCTGTTGCTGGCTAGTCTTGCATATGAAATCCAGAACCTAGAGTCACTTGCTTTCATTTCCTTTTCCTGCCCCCTCTTTCCGGCGTAGAGGGGCTCAGTTTAGTAACTCATATGAAAAGTAACCACCTTGTTCCTTCGGGGCTATGGTTTTAGTGCCCTCGGGAGTGGAAGTGTCAGGGCCTTTTGTCATTCTGTTGTGGAAAGACATATCTGAGTGGCCTCAAGATCCTGACGCTTGTGTTTGTGCCAGAGGTTGGGACTGGGGTGGGGTGCAGCTGCTATGGCTACTTGATACCTGGAAGCTGATTGCTGTTGAGGAACATGTACTTCCTCTTGCTTTCATATGGTTTTTGGCTATGACTTTGAGAAAGAGAGGAAGTATTATATAGTATTGTTTTCTCTCAGAAAAATAACTTTGAAACCTCTGGGCTTCACGTTGTTTCAGGCAGTGCTGTTGACAGCCAGCAAGCTGCTTCTAGAAGGCCCACAAGGGGATGGGAGGAAAGACTTTGGGGCAGGGAGTTGGTTCAGAGGTTCAGAACACCCATGGCATGAATATGGTGTTTTACTCGGTGTCATGAGTCCTTAGTTACCTCATGTTTCAAACAGGACTTGAGGTATTGACACAGCTTAACTTGTAAGACTTTTGCAGGCATCCATGAAAATAAATGTGAAAGAACTTTAAAGTTCAGAGGTCCCTAAAATTGGTCAGTTTTTACTGACCAAATTACAGACTGAGGTTCCAATAGAAACACTGGTAGTTCCAGCCCTCTGCTGGAACTTGGCAACCTCTGGGAAGTCATTTTTAGTGCAGTATTCCTAATTTAAAACCAAGCTTGTTCTATTGGCTCTGTTTATAAATCTTTTATAGATAGACAGATTTACTCATGGACGTTCTCTGGAGGAGAAAGATTTTATGGAAAGCGGAGCTTTGTGTGAAATGGTACATAAATGGTCCCGACCTGCGAACTGTGGAATAGCTTGCTTACCATCGGGGACGGCCCTGGAATAAGGGCCTGACTTTCTTCTCCTCTTCTTTCTGGATTACCGTGGTTTCCACTTTTGTACCTTCTGGTACTGTTTCCAAGTTCCACCCTCCCATCTTCCTCCCTGTTCTCTGTCACTTCTTAGAATATGTTAATAACAGGCTGTTTGTGCATTTCTTGCCTTTGCGGTGTTTGGTCCCCCCTTGTTTGGTAGCCGCTGCCCCCTCCTTTCCCCTTTTGCAGGCCCCAGCCTATCTCAGGGGCTGATCCCCGAGGCAGTGACATTGAGCACCACACACACCCTCTGCAGCACTGGTGTTGCCACACTCTGCTGGCCTGGGAACTGGTTCTCGTCTGCACTGCATGGAACAGAGTAGGTGCTCAGTAAACAGATCAGTTAGCTGACTGGCTCCCACAGACCCAAAGCCCAGGAATCTTGTTCCTAAGTTGCATGGCTCATAAATTCTTGACCGATAACCCTTACTTGCATTCTCTGTTCCTCACCTGGTTATTGCTTGGAAACTGTTTCATCCTAGAAATCCTGGAACTGAAATACTCGAGGTCATCTTCTTGGCATTGGTTCTGCCTCATTATTGCCTGGATCCTTCATTTTCTCCCCATTCCCAGCCCTCAGCTGTCACAAGTAGATGATTATGTCTCACTCCCATGGCCAGAGATATGACACATGGGAGTGGGGTGGGTGTGCCCGTTAGTAGGCAGAACCATCTTTGTGTAGTTTCAGCTGCAGGCTGAATATACAGATGACTCATGCAAGTTAATACCCGTATCTAATGAGTGGCCAACATCTTCAGATTTGCATAAGGGCTTAAGAGCTCCACAGGAAACATTGAATTGAGATTGTCACTGCCGGGGACCCAGGAACGAAGTGTTATGGATGGCACATCTGGATTCATAGGCTGTTGTGCCCTATGGGACTCTTAGGTCAGTGCTCCCACTAGATGTTTTTACTGCTAACAGCAAAGAATAGTCCCCATGTTTCTTTTCTTCACACCTTCCCATGAAGCTTGAGTGTTCTGGAACCTTCTAGGAACCAGAGAAGTTTCTCTCACAATGGCAGCAGATGTACTTCAAGAAAACTCACTGGCTGATCTTTGCTCCACAGCCCTGCAATTTGCCAATGAGATTGCCTCTACTTCTACAGCACTTCCATTTCCAAATTAATCCTTCTTTTACATTCCCACAAGCACCCTTCTCGCTTGGTCACAGCTCTCTAGTCCTTTTCTGCAATGCTGCGGTCTGCCCCAGAATTCCTATTTTTTAATCTAATTAATTTATTTATTTTTGGCTGCGCTGGGTTTTTGTTGCTGCGCGTGGGCTTTCTCTAGTTGTGGCGAGCACGGGCTACTCTTCATTGCGGTGCTTGGGCTTCTCATTGCAGTGGCTGCTCTTTGTTGCGGAGCACGGGCTCTAGGTGCATGGGCTTCAGTAGTTGTGGCATGTGGGCTCAGTAGTTGTGGCTCTTGGGCTCTAGAGCGCAGGCTCAGTAGTTGTGGCACGTAGGCTTAGTTGCTCCGCGGCATGTGGGACCTTCCCAGACCAGGGCTTGAACCCGTGTCCCCTGCATTCTTAACCACTGCGCCACCAGGGAAGTCCCCAGAGCTGCTAGTTTTGATTTTGCTTGTAACGTAGACCGTGGCACCTCCTTTCTGCATCAGGCGGACTTGTGTAAGCTCTTTGGGTGTGAGAGACACCCAGGGTTCCTCTCACTGTCCTGGTCCACTCTTACTTTCACTCTGATGTCTTCCACATCAGCTCGTGTCTCTTCTTTCAGTAAATGCTCATTAAGTCCTTACAATGTTCCAGGTTCCATGCTAAAGGATGACAATACAAAGGTAAATGAGAAATGACAACACTTATTTTTCACCTGATTGATAAAAACAGAACATTTAGAAAATTCAGGAAAATTACTCCCTTTCTCTTTCCTTTTTCGTAATGTTTTAAAAATTCTCTTTCTTTGTAAAGCATCTGAATTTTATTCATCTCTTTTGATGTCTCCTTAAACAACTATTCCTGCTCCCTGAAGAACCATGGTGATAACCTTCCTTCCTTCTGCTAGAGTGAGGTGTTTGCTACCTGAGTGGCTGTCCCAGGGACCCCTGTCTTAAGCAGTCGGCACTGCAGGGTTCCAGGCCCCTGGCAGATTGGATCCTGGCTTTACAGAGCAGTGGCATCACTCGGCATCCGTGCAGTGTTGGCCTGTTCTACCACGATTGCTGTCCGCCACCGGATACCTCATCTCTGTCGGTTCCAGGCAGTTGTCACTTCTGTTTGGAAGCAACACTGCCAGTGAGAAACCTGCCATGTGTGCACGCGCGCACACACACACACACACACACACTCACACACTCTGTTGAGAGAGGAGAGCCACCCTGGGAGGGAACCTTCCTCCCCTCTCTTGGTGTAGGAAGAGCACGGGTATACCTACTACCTCTCTCTACCCCCCTCATTATGGGATTTGGTGGTGGTGTTCTTTAACTCTTACTCTCACTGCTTTTGTACACTTTTCCTGAGATAATTGTAAGAAAGGTTATAATTTTATCTTGAAATACAATGTCTAGGAACTTTTCTTTTAATTCATCATTCCAAGTAAGTGTCTTTGCACCTTAGAAAACAAAACTAAAATACTGAAAATATGATTTCTTTCCTCTTTCACTGGCATGTTCCTTAATGTCTGCATTGGAGATCAGCCTTTGTGTGGTTGGGATAAATTCTAAACTCTTTGATGGTGGGGATTTTTGTGTAGCTCTCTCTAACATAATTTTCTTGGTTATAATGTCATTCGATTCCATTAGTATACTAATATGGAAACAAAGGCATGGTTTCAGACTTTATTTATATCTTTGTGCTTTGGAAAAACAATCTCATGAGAAATCATTCAGCCCATTAAATAACATCTTTGATGTTACTTTTTTGGGTTTGCTTGTTTTTAGAAAAGTTTTCCTGGCTTTTGCTCTTTGTAATTGCAACAGTAGCATAGCAAGTATTTTTAGACATGTGTTGTTAGAATCATGTGAAAAATCTTTTTCATGCCAACATGTTGGATTTTGTTAGTAATCTTTAATGTGATCAAGAACTAAGGTAGAATTTCTTAGCTAGAAAAGAATGAGTTAAAAAAAAATCCCAATACGTTCTTGGATGATTGGAGAAGCTATATTCTATATTTTTACTTAGGTGAAAATATTCAAGAGATTGAATTAAATGGCAGCTTCTTGAGGACAGAGACTATGCCTTTTTCATTTTTTATTCTTCTTGGGTGTAGCACTGTTACAGTCAGAGGAGTTGGCTCAGTTGGTGGAAGCCTTGTGAACTTCATGAAGAAGATTAGACTCCAACCTCCTTCCTTGCATGGGAAATCTTTAAGGATTTTGAAGCTAGAGAGTTGCAAGTACTTTAGAAAGATCTATCTGGAGGCTCTGTGGGAGGGTGAATTGGAGTAAAGAGAGCCTGGAGGCAGAGGCAACATTGGAGGTGAAAGAGGATGTGGTGTGAAGGTGGGTGGGAGATGCATGAGGCCACGGATTTCATAGGTACAGGTCTACACTCCCTCATTTGCAGTTGTAATAGCTAAAAAGAGCTGTAAAAACTGAAAGGTATTTTCTTTGTAATTCATTTGATAGTAAAACCCGAGCTTGACCCGAGCTCATTTGGTGGCAAAATTGGACCTGGAGTGTTGGGATGCTTTTAAAATCTTTACTTATCCCACTTACCTCATAAAATACACATATTTACTGCAGAAGTATTAGTGTGTTTGACTAGGGGAAATTGCCCTGGATCTCGCTGTTTTTGTTTTAATGTAATGTATAGCCTATGTGCAGTGTAACTTTTCTCAAATGGGAAAAGTTCTGATTTGGCAACACATCTGGTCTAAGGGTTTTGGACAAGGGACTGTGAAACTCTATTTGACCTGTGCTTACAAGATAAGACTCACAGATTAGGTATGAAGAGCATTGTGGAGGAAATAAACATTTATTGCCTGGAAGACTCAATGGTTGATGATGAAACTACCTCATCAACATGAAAGAAAACAGGTCTTTTGGGGGGGATCAGAAACATGCATTAGATAGTGAATGAAAGGATGCATTTTTGAAGTGTTGCTTGTGTGCAGGATCTGAGACTGAATCATGAACCAGAAAAAGGGAACAATTGGAGAAATTTGAATAAGATCTCTAGAGTAGTTCATTGTACTGCATCAGTGCTAATTTTTTGGTTTCTGGTTATGTAAGATGATAACATTTGGGGAAGCTGGGTGAAGGGAATATGAAAACTCTGTGTACTACTTTTACAACTTCTTGGGTAAATCTAAAATTATTTCAAGTTTTAAAAAATGAGGGAGAAAGTTGCTTGTCAAACCAAGAAATGGTATCATCCATGCTCCCTTTAAGTAGAGAATATCTGTTAGCAGGAATATGGTTTTCTTAGAGATTTTGAACTCTAAAAATGCAAGTTGAGTAGACTTTCAAAGTCAGGTCTCTACCCCCTTCCCAATTTTTTTTAAGGCCGACCTTGTTTTTACAGAAGATGAATTGAGAACATTTTGATCCGAGAAAAAGGCTTGATCCTAGCTTATGTGCATACAGAAGAGTTACAACATGAAGCCAGTTGTGTCTGGACAGTTCATGGGAAGTGTTGTAACTTGTATTCCCTCACATTTGGTTTCTCTGGTGTTGGAGGGTGTGGTTTATCTCTGGCTTTTGTCTGCTGCTCTGCAGGTTTAGGTGTAGGTTCAGTAGTTAGGACGGACAGTTGTAATAAGATGTTCAAAGCCCAGAGGGTTTGCAGATAATAGAGGGAATGAAGAAAATGTCTGCCTTTAATGGTCAAGGTTGGCTGACCTGTGCTTGGCCGTGCTGATGTGCCCGGTGTATGTCTCCCCAGTGGAAGGAGGATTAGTCTTGAATGCCTCTGCTTCACTTGCTCACTTCCACACCACCTCCTGTAGTTTCAGCTGATTTGTTCTGTAATTCTGCAGTCCACTCCTTTCTTTCCTTTTGGATGAGAGTAAACCTAGGCTGGCAGCCAGTTGCTGTTGAGCTATAATAGAGCTAGTGGTATGTACAAAATTTGATTACTGCTGTCAACACCAGATTGAATAAGAAAGTGCATACCCTAGACAGATACTTGCAACTTAAATGGTCTATTGATTTCACAAGAACTAGAAATGAGGCCACCGTGTAATCTAGCAGAAGAAGGGGTCAGTGGATAGACGTTACAGAGTAGTTTTTAAAAGTGCGCTTCTTTTAGATCTTTTTGGAAGAACTTTCAGATAACTTTGATAAACTGATTGTTGCTTCTGATTTTCTTCAAGTCCAGTGTTTGCAGAAACTCCATTGTAGGCTTGGTACTTGTTTTTGTTCCGTGGTTTGCCTTTCCTGTGTAGAATCTAGTTTAGAAATTGTACTGGGTGATACAGACCATATTTGCTCCTGAACTATGATGACATTTCCACTTAGCTTAATATGAATGTTTTAGAAATTTCCCACAGTGGAAAGTTCTCTTTGACATAGGAAGGTTCAGCGGTCAGTTTCATAGTCAGCTGTATGCCAAGAAATAACGAAAACAATGGATTATACAGTGCAGCCTTGGGACATGGAAAATTTCTTAGAAAATGAATGATCATTATTAATACATCTTGTAAGGCCTCAGGCCTTATATTGAAAAATAAGGGAAAAAGTTATTTTTCTTTTTTAATGTCTTTATTGGAGTATAATTGCTTTAAACTGGTGTGTTAGTTTCTGCTGTATAACAAAGTGAATCAGCTATGCATATACATATATCCCCATATCCCCACCCTCTTGCATCTCCCTTTCCACCCTCCCTATCCCGCCCCTCTAGGTGGTCACAAAGCACCGAGCCGATCTCCCTGTGCTATGTAGCTGTGTGGATGACATCTGCATAAATGATATAGCAAAAGAGCAAGGCAAATACACAAGATAGAATAGGCTGGAAAATATGAATCAAAACTGTTACCTCTCATCTTAGTATTCTGTGTGGTTGAGTTTATTTTTTCCATAATAGCAATCTCTAAGGAATGAAGAAGAAATCCTTTTGAGTTTCACTTTTCCCAAGGTATATATGCATATTAAAGTGAAATAACAAGTCTGATTTATTCTTTGAAGTGTAGTTAATATGTAACGAAACTCTTCAGCCCAGTTGTATACTCAGGGCAAACGCCTCTGTTTATATTCATAGTGGGGTAAGGAGGTGGGTGGAGGTGCCCTTTACCAGCTGACACTGTCAAAAACAGGAAGCAAAGTTATAATCTCTTTGTAGTAGATCAGAAACATTCAAAGGCTCTTAGCTGTGACAATTAAAAAAACAACAACAAAAAATGATGTAAGGAATTTTCACTAACTGCGAAGTGTGACTTCCTGTCTGGTATTTAGAGGAGATTCAGTTAGGTTTAGTCAGATCCTCTCACGGGAAAAATAAAAGCCACCCCAAAACAGGACATCCCAGTGTGCAGTTCGCAGGCTGCTTTTGTTAAAATCCACTTCCTCTGCATCTTTTTCCTCCTCACTTAAGCAAATGTAGGTGATGAGTGGCCCGGCGGCCACCGCATTTCGTTGGAAAAAGTGCAGATTTGATTTGCCATGGCAGGTAGCTCGCCAGGCCAGCAAACATTTACCAGGTAAGTTTGTCAACTTGCATGACTCCCAGCCCTCCCGCCCGTGAGGTTATGAAAAGAGGATATCAGCAAAGACAGGGCTCTCTCAGTCACTTACTGAACCCAGTGTGTTAAGTAACGGCCAGCCGGTGATGGGAACAGCCCGGCCTGTCCTTCCTGACGCCACATCTGTTGTAGACTCTGAATAGTCGAGACCAGCGCTGTGGGTTTCATCCTTCGCTTCAGCATGCGATTGTTTTCCAGTTCTTGGCTTCTTAGGAAAAAGCACTCAAGGGGCCATACCTTTGTTGAGACAAATGTACTTCATGTATTTTCAAACTAGTTTATTATGTATTGACTGTTTACTGTCCTGTAGAGAGAGTTTCCTTTATGCTGTTGTATGATGATAGCTTACTATGCTTGACTTACTGTGCTGACTAAAAATGTATTTTACTTTTAAAAATAGTTTGGAGCTGATTAAGGGGAGGATCAGACATTTGTTCTTTTGAGGGGGCTGTAAATGGAGGAGTTTTGCTTTAAGGCAGTCTTGTTCAGAAGAAGTGCAGACACAGAACTTCACGTTGGATTGGTCACTGTCACTGGAGTTTACTTCCAGGGTGACCTAGTTTTTCTAATGGGTTCAGATGTCCATATCTTGTTTAATCTGTATATTTGTGTACTGGTCACGTAAGTTTTCTGAAGAAAAAAAAAAACTCAAGTGATGTGTAATATTTCACCTTACGTATCATGCTTGAATATTGTTACTATGGGACAACTTTTAGGCTGGTTAGAATTTTTTAAAAATGGTTTTCTTTCCTTTGGAATTACTCTTTCCCTCTTAATGTTTTCCTTCCTAACTCCATATGAATGATGTGGTAAATGCTGGTAGGCATCCTCTCTCTGGAGCACATTTCAACTAGAATGCTTGGAGCAGCCCATATTTTCTTAGCAAATCTGGTTTCTTGGCCAAGTGTAATAGGAAATCAGTGTGCTATAATTCTCTTTTTTGGCTGTTACTTTTCTCTCTTATTTAAGGATCAGTGTGGTCTCAACAGAGAATTAAAATACCTATCAGGAACTGAATTAAAACCCCACGTGCAGGAGTAGCATTGCAGCCTGTGGCCTTTCAAAGGTATCTCTTGACTCTCAATCCTCTTTCTTTCCCCGGCATGAATAGTCTTCTTCGTCTGCTAGTCTGCGTGTTACTGTCCTGCTACAGAGGGTCTCAGGTAACTATAGTGGTTGAAATCAGAAGATAATTAGAAGAAAAACAAACAAACCTTTAAATATTAAGCAAACTTTTAAATGAGTAGACTGCAGCTTTAAATATGAATTCTGGTTCATTCAGATAGCATTCTTTCCTGCCCTGTGATCAGTCCAAAGTCTTTAAGAAAATAGAAAGCATTTTTTAAAAAAATAAATATTTCAGGGCATTCTATTTTAATAAAAATAGAAAATCAGTATTACATGATTTCAGATTCTACAAGGGCCTAGACGCTCTTCTTATTGGCTGTTACTAATTTACTATTTTCTTGTATCTGCAGGGTAGCTCTCTTTAGTGATCTTGTTATAAAGACATAAAAAAGAGTACACATTTTATGGATGGCATATTCCATTACAACAGTGGCCTTTTTTGGTCTTCAAAGCAGTCTCCATAGTAGATTAAACTTTGGGGTGAATCCTTTATTTACACACCTCAAGTAAGCTGGAAAGAGTGAAACCATAAGTGTTTTGCATTAAACTCTTGACCATACAGGGGTTGATGTTTCAAATGACTGTTGCAGAACCTAAGGGGAATACTACAACAAGTAATAAAATGGAATAAATTAAAGTACATATTTGTTCAAAATTAGCCTTTCAGTGTTATTTTTTGAAATTGACCATCCTTTTGCTCTTTGCTGTCTTCTAAAATGTGGAACTCTAATTTAGCACATTTGCCTCTCAGCTATCTGTTGAGATATAACAAGGGAAAACTGAGTAAGCTGAAATCTGAGTATCTATATCTATCTTTGATGTAAAATCTTTATATTTTAAAATATTTACTTTTCCTTTACTTAATCTTGATATCTGTGTACAAATGACCAAATGTTACAATAATCGAATTGAAGGAGAACAAAGTTTAAAAAAAAAAAAAGGCTTGCAAGTTTGAAATAAAAAATTATTTGGAGTTGTAGGCATCTACTAATGCACAGATGATTTAGGTCTAGAAATTGCCCTGCTCAGGAAGCCACATCTGGGAGGCCTTGCTTTTCTTGTCATCTTTCCTGCTTTCTTGTCGGGCTGACAGGACTCTGTGGCAGCCGTTTCCTTTTTAGATAAACGGGTTCAAATATTCTCAACCTTGGTTCCACGTTAGCATCACCAGTGTGCTGGGGCCCCACACTCAGAAGCCTGACATAAATAAACCGAGGCCTTGACTTTGTACTGTTAAAGAAACTATCCAAGTGATTGTGACATGGATTCAAGATGGAGGTGCACAGGGGAGAGTTATTGGTTCCCTACCAGACCGAAAGCTCCAGAAGAGGGGCAAGAAGGAAGCTTTGGCAGTGCTGTACGTCAGCACCGAACCCATATGCCTGTTAGCAGCGGAGTCTCCGTCTCCGCTTGCGGAATGGTTGGACGAACAGGTTCCTCTGAGCAGCACGAGGCTGGATGAGGGCTGGACCTGCTCGTTTCCGGTTTGCGCTGCCGGAGGGGCGTGCGTTATATGAGACGGTGGCCCGTCTGAAGATGAGCTGTCATCAGGAAGAAGCTCTTGGAAGGGATCACAGGGGAGTAGGCTGGCTCAGGGCACGCTGAGCAGACCTCTCTGAAGAGACAGGGCTCCTGGTTGCTGGCGTCTTCATGAAGCAAGGCAGGTGGAGAACGTCGGAATAAGAATTTCATCAGGGGCTGAGGTGTCTCTGTGTGTGAATGTGGAGGTGGGGTCAGTTGGGGACACTACAGAGAGGTTGCTCCAAAGGTTCTTGGTGCCAAAGTTAGTTTGAAAGGAAGGGGTGTGATTATCTTTGCCAGATATTAGTGGCTGCCTCACCCGCCTGTTGACTGTATGAGAATAAAGGAACACGTCATTTAGAGTATCAGAGTGCAGGGAGGTTTGTCTGGGAGAATTTCTCAGGGCTTGTGAATTTTTAGCTGATCTTAATGTTTATAAAGAAAATGAGTTGGTGCTTAGGCAGACCAGGTGGAATGTAATTTGCAGAGGCTTGAGAGAAAAAAAAAATTGTTCAGTTGGGCGAAGGGTAGACAGAGTGACTTGTTTGAAACAAGAATTTTGGGCGAGGGAAATGAGAATTGTGATTAACATGGTACTGAAGAAGTGTTTGGGTGGGGGGGACCTGGGTCCCAGTTCCCCCTACTATCGACTGTGTAAGACATTGAACTTCTGAGACTGGTCTCCCAACCAGTCGTACCCCTGAGGGGATTGTGGTCAGGATTAATGATGTAACATATTTTAAAGCACCTTGCAAGCAATAGTAAGAGTTCCAGGTAAATAAAAGGAATAATAAGTTCTGTAAAAATTATAAAAATATAGTCAGTTGATAAAGAGCTTTGCCTGCTACCTGCAGTGTAGGAATGGGTAATTAAATATTATGTTTGTGTGGTACTTAAAATATATTTAAACTGAAGCTGTGCACTCTGTCATCTTTTTACTTGTGTTTTTCCTTGGCATTACTTGAAAGGTATGATTGTGACACGGATCCTGGTTTCATGTTTCACTTGGGTTCTTTGACCCTAGTTAGAGGGCACCAGGTGCTTTCTATTCTGATCATTTGCAAATTCAGGGTTTGGTTGGAGGGCCACGGAAAGGACTGGTGTGAGAATGAGATAGGATCTGGACTCAGTGACTCCCTTTGCCCCTGCCCCAATATTTTGACCTTGATTTGAACAGTTCAGTGAACTGGCAGCTCAAGTCGTTTTTTCCCGCTGAACTAGAACTTTAATTGTTTGGCAGAGGAAGATGAGTCATAGCCCAGTCCTACCATTGTGACAAAGTGAAATTTTAGGCCAGGGCTAAAGGAACCCAGGTCAAAAACTTTCTGTCTAAACCACAAAGTATTGAAACTTGGATTGTGAGCTAGGTGGGAATTAGTGGGGCCCTCTCTGTGGGGTTGTTCTCAAGTTAATGAAGCATTTTATTGCATTACATTTTGATGCTAAATTTTGAGTAATATATTTAAATAATCAGCCTCCTTCTTAAAAATTTTAATGCAAAATTAAAATTATACAAAGCGGCAAATTGTCAGTTCCTCTCCCCCTCTATGATCATTGTTACTAGTTTTGTTTGTCCTGCCATACTTTCTTCTATGAATATATAAATGTACAGCTTTACATCTAAATTCCCACATGCACAGTTTTCCTTTTTAAACTAAGGATGAAACCATCCTGTCATAGTGCATCCCATTTAAAAAATATTAAAAATAATGACCTGTGTACATATATTTTAGTTAATTTGGGTAACTTCTGGGGCCAATATGTTTTTACTGTTAAACTGCTATCCACAAAGGGCAGAGAGATGAAAAGTAGTAAATAATTGTCTGAACTTGCATTTTTGTATGTGTGTGTGTGAAATTGAACTTCTCTGCATATGTTTTTTGGCTTTTGGACAAATTCTTCAATAGATTGCCTTTTCATACATTGCCCTTTTTTCTTTTCCCCCCTGTTGTTTGGATCTCTGACTTGTAAACCCCTACTGATTCTGAAGGGAATTCATGCAAAATGGCAGATTTTGAATGACTTACTTGAATTTTGAGTTTTAAGATGGTTAACTTCCAACTTAAAAGACAGGCGTGATTTCTGGATCTCTGGGACAGAAGGTTGAGTCTTTGGGTTTGGACTCTATATATTCACTTTCTCTTTTGGCTGTGGAAGCTGTCATCATCCCAAACTGTGCTGAGGCTGGTAATTATTTAGGTGCCCTCAAGACAGGTGATTACTTAGGTGCCCTCACTGTTTTATTACATTTTCATGTCCCGATAACTTATGTTCATAGGGATGGTGAGTCCCAGTATTAGTTTTTAAAATATTTATTTATTTATGGCTGCGTTGGGTCTTCGTTTCTGCACACGGGCTTTCTCTAGTTGCTGCGAGCGGGGGCTACTCTTCGTTGCGTTGCACGGGCTTCTCATTGCGGTGGCTTCTCTTGTTGAGGAGCACGGGCTCTAGGCGCGTGGGCTCACTAGTTGTGGCTTACGGGGTCCAGAGCGCGGGCTCAGTAGATGTGGCACACGGGCTTAGTTGCTCCCGTGGAATCTGCCCGGACCAGGGCTCGAACCTGTGTTGCCTGCATTGGCAGGCAGATTCTTAACCAGTGCGCCACCAGGGAAGTCCCCCAGTATTATTATTATTTTTTTATTATTTTTTGTGGTACGCAGGCCTCTCACTGTTGTGGCCTCTCCCGGAGCACAGGCTCCGGACACGCAGCCTCAGCGGCCATGGCTCACGGGCCCAGCCGCTCTGTGGCATGTGGGATCTTCCCGGACCGGGGCACGAACCCGTGTCCCCTGCATCGGCAGGCAGACTCTCAACCACCGCGCCACCAGGAAAGCTCCTCCCCCCCCCAGTATTATTTTTAGAATAACCCATTTTCTGTGTAATTTGTGGAACATGTTAGCGTTAGCAGAAAGGCTCTAGACTTAGACTTACACGGTGGAGTCCCAGCTCTTCTGCGTCCTGAGTCTCAGTTTCCTCTCTTGTAAAATGGAGATAATGGGGCTGTTCTAAGTCTTTAAAGGTGTAAAATCCCTTGCGCAGTGCTTGGCAGATTGCAGGAAGCATTACAATAAATGCTGGCTGTTTCTGTTAGAAGAGTTTTTAAGTTAATAACAGAAAAAAAAATACAGTGTAGATATTAAATGAAGATAAAACATTGGCTTGAATGAGGCCCCACGTGCGCCATCATAGCGAAAATTTGCCAGTTTTTTCTCACCCTTTGATCGAGATCTGTTAGTGATTTTTGACATCAAAGCATCAAAGCTGTAATTCTCTGCTGGGCTCATTTAACCACACATCCTGTAAGTGGCAAGAAATTTAGAGCTATACAGGCTGCAGTTGTTTGGAGAATATCTTTGTGGCAGGGTGCCTGAAATGTTTTGCTGGTTTCAAAGTTCACTTTCATTTGTTCAGAAAGGTTTTTATTGTTTGCAAGCAAGCAAAGCAAGCAAAAGGAAAGGGCACACAGCCTCCCATATGATTCTGTACTGTGTGACCTGTTTGCCTTTTGGTGCCTTATGTAAAAAGCTTTATTTAGTCTGCAGAGAGGACTATTTCTCCAAATAGAGGAAAACCCTCATAATGGTCTGGAAACACGATAGATTTCAGTTTAACGCCATTGATCCAGATACTGTTAGAGGCTGGGCTACACAGCAGTTGTAAGATAGGCATCTTGCACAGATTCTTCTAGGTCACTTGCATATCGTCAATGGGAATGCCTCATCTGATAGCCATGCACTTGGCCTTCTGAGAAACAGCTCCTCCTGTCATACCAACACTGACCCTTTTCTTCTGTCCCAGCCAGCCCGCCCCTAGCTAGGAACCTGCTGCCAGAATGAATCTCCAGGCTTTTGACCTGGCCTGTTTTCTTGTTCGACTCCTGGATTCTGTGCGTTTACCTTCTGCTTCAACTCTTAGGCAAGAACTCCCTTTATGGTGTTAGAAGCGCCTGGACTGTGTTTGACAGAAGAAATTTGACAGTTTTTCCCAGCAGATGCATTTTCTCCCTACATAACTCCGACCCACCCATGCAGTCTGGTATCTGACAGTACTCTGAGAACTGTTTAGTTAGTTGTTAACAAATATTTATTGTCCAACTTTGAATAACTAGTGTTACAGCAGGCAAAGGAAAAGTATAGTTTGTGAGTTTTTGTGGGGCCAGTGATTTATGGGACATTTGGAGGAGAAAAGAAATCATGAAATGAAATTCTTACTATGTTTTATCTCTGACCATGTGAATTCTTTAAAATAATGATTACATTCTATCTTTGCTCCTATGCATTTAAAAAATCATGGTGGATTTCATAGTGATGGATTTTTAAGCTGGGAAATTACGGATATTTTGCAAATGGGTTGAGGAAGCAGTTCTCATTTTCTCACTAGATCCTTATCCATCCACCTCCTTCCTACCCACTTCTTTTGCTGTTACAAGAAGAATCCTATGTTTTATGATGAGAATTTGTCTGTGGCTAAATGAACAGAGCACCATTTTTAAAAAGTGCTTGAGATTTGCACTCTGTATTTACTGAATTTGTTGCTAGGCCTTATGCTGCAGAATTTCTCTAAGTAACAAAATCTAAATAAAAATGAATGGTGCCGAAGGTAAATCTCCCTCTTGATTACTGTAATAAAGGATTGACATTTACTTCCCATAATTTGGAAGTCACCCAGTAGGTAATATTTGCCTGGTGTTTTACGATGAACCATTCTTATCCTATTGGGTTTGCATTAGGAAGAAAGTAGGCATTGATTTCCCTGTAATTTTCTAAAATTTCTCATCTTTGTTTCTTACATGGAGTAGTGGTCAGTTTTCTGTCAACCTCAACCCAGCCACACATGGTTAAGAATGAGAAGTAAGAAAAAAAAAGAGCCCAAAATAAATGATTCAGAGAATACCTGCTATTTTCTGGGTCCTGTTGTAGTTGCTGGGGTGTTTTCAATCAGGTTTTAAACTAAATGATTCTGGTCACCAGCAGCTCAGGACCACTGTGTGGTCTGCAGGCCGCACATAGATGACAAGGGACGTTTGCACATGTGTGCAGTGTGGGGACATCAGTGAAGTGCCTTAGGCCCTCATTTTAGTGACTGTTTCCTTAATCATGAGATGCACCTCTTGGCAGGCTGAATGTAGAGGAGACAAAAACATAAAGAGCAAAGAAATCTCAAAGCCAAACAACCTGAATCAATATGACATGATATTTTGCTACTGAAGTAGGCAAAAATTGAGAAACCCATTAGCACATGAAAAAGCTCTTCCAGGGAGATGACTATGCGAGTGAGCAGAGGCCGGATGGCTTCCTGCAGCATACAATCAGGCCTAGAATCCTGTTTGCATATTTCGTCAGTAACTGAATTCCAATGAACAAAGCCCCCTTCTCTGTCCTGGAGTGGCCCGAGTTAGACTCATCTGTGCTGCTGGTTTCCAGCTGCTGGGGTTGGTACTTGGTACCCAGTGTTCAGTTACTTTCAGAAGCTGTCAATGTTCTTGGTACTGAGGCTTCCCCACTCTAAGCAGGATGTGTCCTCAAGTTCATTCTACTATTGGATTAAAACCAACTCACTCCAGTGGTTGGTCAAGTAAACCTTTTCTAGGAATTCTTCCCTGCCTTCCAGGTGGGGGTTGGGTGCCCTCTCCTCTGCTCCTCCCATAGCTTCCCTGCCAGGATCAAAGGCAGTGGTCCCTAGAAGTGTTCATCTGTCCCAGCATTTATGATAGGTGTTATAGATCAGTGTTTTTGAAAGTGTGGTCTATTGCTGCATTTTAACAATCTCCCCAAGTGGTCATTTTGCCTGTTTGAGAAACCGAGCTCTAGTCTGTGAGCTTGGAGACAGGGCCCATTCTTGTCGTTGAATGCTCAGACCTACCCCAGCTCCTGGCACATTTTAGTTGCTCAGTTGTCTTTTTTTTTGTTCTGTGAATGAGATAGAATTCCAGTCAGAAAGGTATGGAAAGCAGGCGTGCATGTGAAATCCCGCAGCACAGTCAAAAGTCACCTGGATGATTCTTGACCATTTTTCTTTATTGTTTTGTAAGTCAACAGTGTGTGAGACTGAAAATGTAATATGGATGAACCAGAATTAGCTTTTCTTATTTTCTTGTACAGAAAAATATACTGTAATTTTATTATGTGTATTTTTACCTTGTGTGAAGGAACTTTTATTTTAGGATAGTTATACATTTATAGAAATTAAATGCAAAAATGGTACAGGGAGTTCCCATATACCCCTCAGTGCTTCCCCTTCCCTCTGTTGTTGATGTCTTACATTACTATGTGACATTTATTGCATCCCCTTCCCCCTGTTGTTGATGTCTTACATTACTATGTGACATTTACTGTGTCACAATTAATGAACCAACACTGATAACATTATTATTAAGTTATTATTAATAACATTAACCAAAGACCTCCTTAAGCGTTATTGTTAAAAGTTTGTAGATTTACAGATGAAATAATATTTATAACTTGTACCAAGTTTTTCTTTAAGTTAGGGCTTTGCATTTGAATTCTTACACGCAGTCACAGTTGCAAGTATGTTCACAAAGCAAGAGTGCCAATTCCTGTGATAACTAGATTAAGGAAAAGATTTTTCAGGTGTCATTGGCCTTCTGGGACCTGGAAAAGGGGAAAGTTATTTTCAAAGGCTGACATTCGGTTAATATATCTGAAGTACTCCATATTATTGAAAATATTTGTTGACCTCTCAGGTGTTGTTAGGTATGATATTTGTTTTAACTATTTATAGTATATTCAGGCAGAGGTATACTATTAAAAATACTTAACAACTGATATGGCACGGGACCCCACCAATCAGATTGATGTCCAGATAATCAGAAGGGATAATGGTGGTGAATGTGTCTGTCAGTCCTACTAATGTCTAAAATCCCCTAAAAATATCTCCTGACATTGTCAAATGTCTCCTCAGGGGCACAATTGCTCTTGGTCGAAAACCCCTGATAGAAAGCATTTCGATCAGCCTATTACTGCTTTTGTAAGTGCTGTATAAATATTTGCTATTGTTGTTCTTGTTGGTATCTTCCTTCATTTCAGTTATTGCTGGTGTTTAAAGACATACAGCTAAGAAAGACACACCAGGATTCTTTATACATTGAAATCTCCACATATAAAGAGGGCTGTATTTTTGATAAGATTTACTCACAGTTTGTCGGACACATACATATATATGGTGGGAAGAAATCTAAGCTCCATGCACAAAGGAGGTTTTCCACCTTCCTTACCTGCCATCTTCCTTTCTGACCTTGTAGCCCATGACTGAGACAGCTCACAGGTGTGGAGTTTGGAGGTTTTTGTAGGTGTGGAATGTGGAGACCAGTTGTTCCTCTTTCCCCCTCACACCAGGCTGTAGCCTGCTTTGAGCTGATAGTGGCTCAGCCTGGGTAGGAGCTTGTACTTTGGTTCATGCCAAATTCCCCTCCTTTCTGCATGACGATATGTTATTCGTGTCCTGATCCCTGTTATTTGTTAAGTTAATCTTTGCTTCAGGGATCTCAGAAGATCACAGCATTTTGTTTTTAGTGACTTCATTTCGTAATATATACTCTGGGGAGGTGAGACTAGACTAGAGACAGGTAAGCCCGATAATATGATATCTACAAATAGTGTTTTATATTTAACCTTCCTGTTCGATCCTCTTCAGCATTCTAGAAACAGATGCTTAAATTGTTTAAACAGACAGTCCCCCATTCCTTAGTCTTAGGTATCCATTTTCCTATTGACAGGAGATAGACTTATTTTTAAATTTTTTTTTATTTTAATTTTTTTTGCGGTACGCGGGCCTCTCACTGCCGTGGCCTCTCCCGTTGCGGAGCACAGGCTCCGGATGCGCAGGCTCAGCGGCCATGGCTCACGGGCCCAGCCACTCCGCGGCATGTGGGATCTTCCCGGACCAGGGCACAAACCCGTGTCCCCTGCATCGGCAGGCAGACTCTCAATCACTGCGCCACCAGACTGGAAGCCCAGACTTATTTTTTTAATCCTCAGATCTATGAGAACAGAATATCCAATAGGATATGAGGATCGGACGAAATCCCCTCATGTTAGAATCATAGATTGTAGGACTTCGTGTGGAAACTCTGACAGCCTTATTTTTTTTCTCCTTTGAATTCACTCAGCTGTTTTTGGCAAGTATTTATTTGTCAATATTGATTGATTATTAAAATAATTATTTACAATATTTAAATCTGAAATAATAAAAATTAATTTTAGTAATTTAAAATTATTTAAAATATGAGATCCTGTTGGTTAATTCATTGTTAGGTCTACTCAGAAAAATTAGGAAACATATTTCAAAAGGCAGGTTTTACATCCTACATATCAGATGCTGTCAGTTCATTGCTGTAGGGAGAGGAGCAAGGACAGAGGCTGTCTTCCCCTCACCCCACCTTGTCCCCAGCACACTTGTATTTTGATTGGGGCAGTTGGGCTTTGGAGTCAGACTGCCTGAATTTCAACGCAGGTGCCTCCATTTACTGTACACCCTTGGCAAATGCCTTAATTTAATTATGTATTTATTTTTTTAAAAAATTATTTATTTTTGACTGCATTGGGTCTTCGTTGCTGTGCACGGGCTTTCTCTAGTTGTGGCGAGCGGGAGCTGCTCTTCGTTGCGGTGCACGGGCTTCTCATTGTGGTGGCTGCTCTTGTTGTGGAGCACGGGCTCTAGGTGTGTGGGCTTCATTAGTTGCGGCACGCGGGCTCAGTAGTTGTGGCTTGCGGGTTCTAGAGTGCAGGCTCAGTAGTTGTGGCTCGCTGGCTCTAGAGCGCAGGCTCTGTAGTTGTGGCGCACGGGCTTAGTTGCCCCACAGCATGTGGGATCATCCCGGACCAGGGCTTGAACCCATGTCCCCTGCATTGGCAGTCTGATTCTTAACCACTGAGCCACCAGGGAAGCCCCAAATTCCTTAATTTTAAATGTCTGTGAGCTTTGCTGGTAAATGGGGTCCATAAAAGCATTTACCTCATGTGGATGTTGTGGGGATTAGATTACACAGTAGCCACGTAGGAAGCATTCAATACATGTTGCTAATAATAGCAACAATAATAATGTTACTAATACTGATATTATTACTATTATTAATACATTTAAAATAACAGTTTAAATTACCTTATGTAATAGAGATGCTATTGTGAATCAAACTTAACTGAATTGAAATTTGATTCTTTTTGCCCATTATCTTTAGGTGATAGTGAACCATGAAATAAGTAAACGATAGAGAAGTAGATATAAAATCTAGCTAATTCTTTCTTACCCTGAACGGGAATACTATGACTTCAGAATTTAAAACACTAACATTTGGTGCTATTCCATGGAAATCCTTCTTCCTAAATGTCTTGATATTAACTGTCTTCTTAGCTTGTTAACTCTTGTGTTGTTAAAATAAGATATTCCTTATTTCATAAGAACTTTCATTCTTTAAGGAAAATTCCAAATTTCTTATCTCCATTGTTGAGTGTTTTTTCTTTTAAAAATCACAGTAATATGAATGTTAGAAAGGAAAAAATATCCATTACAATTTCTGTCATCTTAACAGAATAGTAACTTTCATGTCTTATTTTCCCATTTAGTCTTTATATTCATATCTTAAAATAATTGTAATTATATAAAACTTACAATTCTTTGTTCTGGTATTTTAGTTTTATTATATTTCAAATAAGTAATTTTCATGCTTCCATCGGCTAGCTTTATATAATTTATTAACTCCTTGTTTTTTGGTATTTAGTTTATTCCTAGTTTTTCAAAATTATGTATAACAGTGCATGGAAAAATTATCTTTATTGATCTGTAAAATGGAGATAATAAAAATACCATAGGTTTGTCAAGGATTATTTAAGTGAATGGATGTAAAGCAGGGCTTCTCAACCATGACACCGTTGCCATTTTGGGCTAGATAAATCTTTGCTGGGGGCGCTGTCCTATACATTGTAGACGTTTAACAGCATCCCTCGCTGCCCACCAGTTTTGATATACAAAAATGTCTCCAGACATCGCCAAGTGTCTCCTAGAAGTCAGACTCGCTCTCAGTCGGGAACCCTGATATAAAACATTTAGAGCAGCCAGGCACTGCTCTAGTGTGTGCTATATAAATATTTGTTATTACTATTATTGATGTTTGCTACCATTCTTCATTTCAGTTACTTATTTCTGATATGTTCCTAGAAATAGAATTTCTGGGACAAGGGGTTTAGTTTTAGGGTTTCTTTAATGTATGACTAAATGTTCTCCAGAAGGACTGTGTTAAGTTTAATGCCATCAGTTGTATATAAGTATGTCAATATCTCTGAGCTCCAGCCAGTATCCAATCGTGAGTACCACATGTTGTTTTAGTTTCACTCCCCATAATTACTAGTCAAGACAAGCATTTCCTATGTTTCTTTATTTGTATTGTCATATCTGAGGATTCTGGCTTATCCACCTCCCACACACTTTTTTTTTGAGCTGCTGTGCCATCTACCACTTGAAGTTGAAAAGTCATATCCTCAATAACCAAGTCTGTATTAAATCTCTTTGCTTGACCTTTAATAGCATCCAAGTTGAACATGGTTGAGGTCCTTTCAGATTACTGGGTTTTCCGCAAACACTCCTTTGCTGTTTCAGATTAAGACACAGTAATTGACAGTGCCCCATAATATTAAACCTTTCAGGATTTAAATATAAGGTGGCATCCTCTTTTTTTGAAGGATATTTTTGTGGAAAAGCACTGAACCCTGTATTCTGTTATATGTGTCATCTAACGTGGTTGCTTCTGGTTTATCCTTTTGGAAATAATCCCGATCCTAGCTGTAGCAAAGGCTGTTGGTGCCCTAACCGTAACCCCTGCTTTAATTCAGGCTCCTGCATTCTTTTGCTTGGCTGGAAAAGCTCACACCCAGGTTGGCAGGAAGTACCAGCCCCCGGCAACCCACTGCCAGTGACTGCTATAGTATAAATCCCCAGCTCTCTTGCATCTCAGGTAAGATACTTTCGAGATGAGCATTTTACACTGGTTCTCCCAAGTTCCCTGTTGAATTAAGATTCAGTGATAAATTAACTGAAAATGACCCTTTTGCTGGCTACCTTTTCTTTCCTGTCTCAATGTTTCACTCCCCACCCGTGTTTCCTGGGATCACCTCCAAAATAAACTACTTATAATATTGTAAAATATTTCAATTTTGGGCTTAGTCTAGAAGGCTGTGTTTGAGTTAAAAACATCCAGGAATTGAGGGGGGGACAAGATGGGTTTATTTCTGGATCCTAAAAGGGATGGCTGATGAGGAAAGAAGTGCCTTTTAAATTAGAGACACACGTTGATTCCAGCGATTTTTTTCATTATGCTGCCACTGCCTTACTAAAATTTAAAGAATAAAAACAAAGGCCACATTAATAATAGTTATAATAATAGTAATGGAAACAAAGAAAATGAGTAAACTATTTGCCTTGCTACTTAAAAAACTCAACTCATTGGAGCTGATTTTTAAAAAGTAAAATTTGGCTAGAATGTAACAGCTACATTTCTTTAAATGGGTGGAGTCAAAATGCTGAGGTCCTGGTGTGGTCACCCTAGACAGGGTAGAAATTTCCCCCTGAGGCACTCACTGGAAAGAGCCCACCCAAGGAAGGGAGGTGATCAGCACAAACAGAGGCACCTGTATCCCTGCCCCTCCCGACACCCTCCCATCTCCCCATCACCCAGCTGCTGTCTGTCAGTATACCCTCTTCTGAGTACAAACCTCCAGGAGCACTTATCTAAAAGTCACAGAGCTGTGATGTTTCCTCGCCAGCACAATGTTAAATGTAGGTTCTAAAAAGCGGAGGTCATTCCAAGAGCCTCAATGACGTTAGCTGTGAACATGACCCAGAGTGACCCACAGTGAATGCTGGCCCACATAGGTTTTGTATTTTTCATGTGAAAGTTCTTCCTTTGTTGTTTGTGATTAATTGCTGAATAGGATATAGGGCCAAATGATTTCATTGTTGAACACAGACTTGAAGGTCATGAGAAACTGCCTGTTCAAAGTAAACTTTGCCAAGATATGGAGAAGAGGTCTGCATTAACACCTGGATAGTTTTTGAAGCAAGGCAGAGCAAAAAGGAAAAAAACATTAAATGTCATTCTTTATATAATGTGAGTGTTGAGTTCAATTGGGTGAAATGATCATTGGATCCTCAGGATAAATGATGACCTATGAGGCTGAGTTTGCACTGTGAGTAACACTTTCAAATAAAGGTGTATTTGAGGACCTTTGTCCAGAATAGAAATGTGGTGAAGAGTTAGTTATAGGTATGTCTACTTTGTTAATAGCTTGATTTTTAAGTTTGATATCGTATTGGTTTGCTATTTGAAATATGCTTTTGAATTAAGTTTCTTAGTACTTTGAATTTCATGTTTTCAGAAGAATTTAAGAATAACACATAATAATTTAAGAGTAGCACATAATAATTTACTACTTAAATTTAAAAACAGAGAGACAAATAGAGAGACAAAATATTATGATATGAAACCCAGTATCTTCCAGAACTATATTTTGTGCTTATGTTCTTTTCTATGTGTTTTCTAGGCTTTTGAGTCAGAAGTTAGGAAAAGATTGACTTCTAGTCTGCCCATCTTTACTTGTCCCATTGGAGATGGAAGTGCCCCAGCTCCTAGTTATATATTTATGTACACATGTCCATTGGTATGGTGAATTGCCACAAGTTCTAGTAGCTATAACTTATATTCTAAGGATAGATTCGTTTAGAAAGCAATGCACTGAGAGCCTGGTTTTCCCAGGACTGGTGTGATGTAAAATGGTTGAGAGGTGAGTGGACTTGGGTGCATCTTGTTCCTCCTGTTGTTACTGGCTTGCTTTCCAGCTGGGTCTTAAATCTCCTCTTTCAGGACAGCTTCTAGGCCCTAAGTCAGCTGGTAGGAATTTGATTTTGTGTGGTAGGAATAACTGCAGGTGGGGAGAGACAGAAACTACTTACTCAACAGTTCCCGTAACAATTTCCCCCTGCTTAAAGCAAGCAAACAAAACAAAACAAAACACCACCCCCCCCCCCGCCCCAAACATTATAATTTTGTTGGAGTTGAGTTACCCCTGTTAAAGAAGTTTTCTTACATGGCTAACTCTTAATTTCTTCGTAAGGATCAGGATTTTTCTCTTTTCCCTAAGGGTATGTTGGGTTATTCCTTTGGTAATTCAGGAAATATTTATTGTATACTTATGGTGTGTAAGGAACTATGTGAAAGAGGCCAAGGAGTAAGACAGTTTCTTCCTTCAGGGAATTAAGAATCTCATTAGGAGGGGAGATCAACATGGGCATGGAGACATACTGATATAATATTATTAACTTTAAAAATCCCCCAAATATTTTGTTATAAGTAAGGAACAAAGTATGATTGAATTTAAAAGTTGGGGGTGGAGTGGGTATTTAGAGTTGGATCGGGGGAGTACATCTATCTAAAGACTTCTTGAAAGAGAGGGTACCATTTGATATGGAAACTGATGGGGGTATTGGGGCTGGAAGAGAATTCCAGGCAGAGGGCACAGATTAGTAGGGGATGACTATAGGAAAGCGTGCTGAATGCCATTCTAAGTAGGTTACTTCACACTATATCATATAGATAGCTATACATGATTTTGAAGGCATTGGGGGATGTTTGGAGATTTTGTGCATGCAGAACTTTGTGATCATAAGACGTTAATCTTTCAAAGGTCTTTAGGATGCAAATAGGAGGGTGGATAGTATAGAAGCTTATTGTAGTACATCAAGGGAAAGATTGAGGACCTGGACATTGGGGTTGGTAGCTTGGGAATATCTTGGTTCTGTTGAAGAATTAACTTGAGTTATGGCAAACTCACTTCATGTTTTTCAATATTTAGGATTCTGCTGCCAAAAGCTGAGCTAACTCTTCTCCCTGGGTGTAGCTGTGATTGAGAGAACCTGTGTGTGAATGATTCTTCCCTGTTGTTGAATTTGCAGTGTCGGTTTCTAGTTTCGGAGCTCAGCTGATACCTGCAGAAATTGCTTCTGATTGTGACCTGCGTCTCCCTTACTGTCTGTTTTGTGGGGTTTTTTCCTAGTTATTTTTCCCTTGAAAGATAAAAGGAGGCTCTTAGGCCAAATTTCATTCTTTTGGTTTAGCTCATGTGGGATTACACCCCGTGTAGGCTTTGTCAGTAGGTGCTGATCTGTATAGAAGCTTGGATATCTACAGCTTTGCTCTCCCTGCTTTGTGGTACTACTTCTGATTTTATATTTCCAAGTTTGTGATTCACAGGCAAGGGTGAATGACTGAGAAATATTGCAGATGAGTGGGTGTGTTTGTTTCCTATTGCTGCTGTAGCAAATTAGTATGAATTTGATGGCTTAAACCAATACAAATTTATTATCTTACAGCTCTGGAGGTCAGAAGTTAGACACTGGTCTCACTGTACCAAAATCAGGGTGTTGGCAGGCCTGTATTCCTCCTGGAAGCCCTAGGGGAGAATCAGTTTCCTTGTCTTTTCCAGCTACAAGAGGCTGCCCATGTTCCCTGGCTCACAGTCTCCTTCCGTCTTCAAAACTAGCAATGGTGGGTCAAGTCCTTCTCACGTTGTGGTGGATAACTCTTGATTTGCATTTTCTTTTCTTTTTTTTTTTCACAGTTCTTTCTAGCGTTTAGAAAGAACTGTAAATTATAAGCTTAAAAATACGATTGGCTTAGGGTCATCCTAAGAATTACAGAGGAGGACCTAAAAAAAAAAAGGACCTGCGCAAAGAATTTGGCGTGGTGGTTAATTCCCCAGTCATTCCTGCTTATCCGAAATAAATGTCACTTTCTTTTGGCAGCTGACTTATAATTAATTTTTAAAAATGCTGGAAGAAGTGTGTGTGTGTGTGTGTGTGTGTGTGTTATATTATGATCTGTATGTTTATCTGATGATGGGGAAAAGGGAGGGAATGACCCATGTGCTTTCAGCTGGAAAGACAGCATGGGATTGCAGTTCTGGAATGGATCATAAAGAGTAGACTTAACTTCGCTGTGACAAAAACATGTAAACCACTCATGATTCTCCACTTTTTACACTTTATTCTGAAGCCATATACTTCAGTTAATGTGATTTAATGGTTTTCTCTCAAAGTGTCATTTGGCAGGATGTTACTAAGGAGAAACATGATGTTGAAGTGTATTTGGGAACAAAACGAGTAGCCAAATTAAATGACTCATTTTATGAAAAGGGAAGAAGGTCAGAGGTTAGTTAACAGGGTGCTTCTTTGTTCATCTGCGAATCCAGTGATAGTTTGACCTTTGGGAGAAATTTATTTTAGGTCAATCAGTTTTATTAAGGCAGGTGCTAGAGATTTTATGTTCATTGTATTCTACTGTTGGCATAAGAACTTGGACATTATAATTATCATATGAATATAAAAGTTGATGTGCTATAGTAGTAAAATTTATGTTAATTTAGTTTGAACTAAGGAACATACCTATGGGAGATATCACTTCCAAGAAATCTCTACTTATGTTCTTAAGGACTTACGTATGAGTCAAGAATTTATTAAGAAAATACTTCCAAGACAATAATAGATGTCACTTAGACACATCACTTCTTCCTTGATAATTTTTTTTTTTTTTTTGGTATGCGGACCTCTCACTGTTGTGGCCTCTCCCGTTGCGGAGCAGAGGCTCCGGACGCGCAGGCTCAGCGGCCATGGCTCACGGGCCCAGCCGCTCCGCGGCATGTGGGATCTTCCCGGACCGGGGCACGAACCCGTGTCCTCTGCATCAGCAGGCGGACTCTCAACCACTGCGCCACCAGGGAAGCCCTTTCCTTGATAATTTTATACATATGATTTTTTTCTGACCTCCATCCCAGTCATCATTATATAGATAAGGCAATTGTCATTGAATAATATTTAGAACTTTTAGAATAATAATATTTAGAATAATTTTTAGAAAGTATACATTTCAGAAATACTCAGTTTACTGTTAGAATGGAAGAAGGGTTTTGTCGTAGACAAGTAGATGTCAGTTTAATAACCTACTAGCTTAGACACTGCCTAAGTCTTTTGTTTTCCTATGATAAATTTGATTACCCTTTACTTAGAAGGAGAAACTTATCTTCAAGGAGATAATTATTTGCTGGATGAAGGCCAAGAGAAGAAGTCTAGGAATGTTAAGCCTCCTTATAAGAGGAAGTTTGTGTTTATTTTATTACTGATAATCCTTAGTGATCTAAGGATTGAAGTCCTGTAAGTTTATCACTGCTCTTCCTTTTCATTTCCCATAAAGAGCCTTTGTACAGGCAGTTCAGAATGATCACATGGACATTTAAGATGGCCTGGTGCTGGACATTCATTCCTTCAGTTTTTGTATTTTGCATCAAGTAGAAGAAAGAAGGAAAAACCTTGGGCTATAACAAATAAGAATGACATTAACTAGAGAACAGTGGGTCTGACTTGTAGTAGATGCTCAATAAACAATATTTAAAGGAAGGAACCAAATAATTTGTTTGTATATGTGGTTAAAGTTAGTTTTCATAGGGTGGACTTTCTCTCTGTCTCTCCCTCCCTCTCTTTTTGCTTTGGGAAAGGTGTTTCTGTTGTATCCAAAGGAAAGAGACACATTTTTTTAGCATTTAGAAAGAACTGTAAATTATAAGCTTAAAAATATGATTGGCTTAGGGTCATCCTAAGAATTACAGAGGAGGACCTAAGAGAGATCTAGTGACTATTTTTTCATGATTTAGAAGATGTCTCTACTGTATTTGGCTTAAGGGACTTTGCTTTGTTATCTGATAAAACAAAGATTTGTTATCTGTCTTGACCTTTTATAAAATGAGACCTTATAATAATCTTTTGAGATAAAGTTCTTAAACTTTTTTCTGCGTCAGGGAGTCATTTAAAAATTGTTAGGAGCTATGGAATTTCTGCCACCACTCCAAATCACATTTGCAAGTACACAGTTTTTCTCACAACTTTAAGAAGTTTGTAAAGTCACTAAAACTTCTTCAGATATAGAACAAAATATAACCTTTTGTTCATTTGTTCATTTTATTCATATGTGTTCATTTATTTCCATGGCTTTTAAGGTTTGTAGGATTTTTGGAGAGAATGCTACCTTTTTTTAAAAAACAAAATATTATGTATATATGTTTAAAAAGTCAACCATTTCATCACATAAAAATTATGCCCTACTCCCAGGGAGGGAAATCTCCATCATTAGATGATTTTTTTTTTTTTGGTTTGTGTGCATATGCTAGCAGATGTATTATAATATATAGGCATAATGCCTATTTTTAATAAATATAAAATCATATTGTTTTACAGCTGTTTTTGTTTTGTTTTTTGTTTCTGCTTTAGCTATACATATTGAATCCCTTTCTATGCCAGTATTGGTAGATCTAGCATATTCCTTTAAAAGCACTACTTCACCCTTTATTTAGCATGAGCATAATTCTACAGACATACTAAAATTATTTGTAGATTGACTTTTATATTGAACATGGTTGGTGGCAGAAATAAGAGGAGAGAAGGAGCGACTGGTCGGAATGACATCGTCGTTGCTCAAACTCTGCTTTGTTCATCTTCTCACAGAGTGGTTGTGTAGAGCTGGAGAAGGCATACATTTTGAACAGAGGAGGTTGTTGGCCAAGAAATAGGCCTCCCCCTAACACAATACCCACTGTGATGATTTACAGTGTTTCAGTCTCAGCAAAAATACCACTTGTATTCTGAATTCCTTTGTTTCAACTACATAACTCAATAAGAAAGTTTCCTACAATTGAAAAGAATAGGCACTGTTTAGAGGCCAAGTTTTGCCTTGTAAGGCTGAATGTGCTTTATTTTAAGCTACTCTTTCTTCTCAAGAAGACTGGTATAAACAAGAGGAGGGCCCTCTGGTAATTTCTATGCAAAGCATCAGTAATACTGTTTCTTTTTAATTTAATTATTTTTAATCCTGCTTATTTATTTAGTGCCTAACGCTATAGCACCTAATGAGCTCAGTGTTTGTGACAGTACATCCTACTAATGAGTGGAGGCAGACTGCCTGGGTTGGAATCTCTTCTTCAACTCTTATTAGCTATGAAGCCTCGGGTAAGTTTAGTAACTGTTTCCTCATCAATAAAATGGGGGATACTCATAGGACAAACTCATGGTTGTTACGAGGATTAAATAAGATAACGCAAGTGAAAAGACAATCCAGGGAATGGGAGAAAATATTTGCAAATTGTATTTCTGATAAGGATCTAGGATCCAGAATATATAAAGAATTCTTATAACTCAACAATAAAAAGACAAATAGCCCAGCAGAAAAGTGGGCTAATTTTTGAATAGACATTTCTCCAAAGATATACAAGTGGCCAATAAGCTTGTGAAAAATATGTTCAACATCATTAGTCTTTAGGGAAAGGCAAATCAAAATCACAATGAGATTCTACTAGGATGAGTATAATAAAAAATATGGGAAAGAAGTGTTGATGAGGATGTGGACCCTCATGCACTGCTGGTGGAAATGTCGAATGGGTACAGTATCTTTGGAAAACTGCTGGTTCCTCAAAAAGTTAAGTGTTGCATTATCTAACTCAGCAATTCCACTCTAAGTTACATCCCCAAGAGAATTGAAAACATATATCCACGCAAAAACTTGTTCACAGATGTTCATAGCAGCATTCTTCGTAATAGGCAAAAGGTGGAAACAACCAGAATGCCCATCAGCTGACGAATGGATCAACAAAATGTGGTCTCTCCATACAAGGGAACATTACTTAGCCATAAAAAGCAATGTAGTATTGATACAAGCACGAACCTTGGAAACATAATGCTAAGTGAAGGAAGCCTGGCACAAAAGGCCACATATCATATAATCTATTTATGTGAAATGTCTAGAATAGGAAAATCCGTAGAAAGTAGATGAGTGGTTGCCTAGGGCTCGGGGAGGGGAGGGAATGGGGAATGACTGATAATGGGTACAGGGTATGGGGGATAATGAAAATGTTCTGGAATTAGATAGTGATGATTGTTGCATAACTTTGCAAATATACTAAAAACTGCTGAATTGTACACTTCAAATGTATGGATTTTGTGGCATGTGAACTATATCTCAGTTGACAAAAAAATGAGATAATGCAGGGGGAGTGGTACCATGCCTTCATATGGTAAGAACTCTGCACCTATTAACTACTTCTACTGCTATCATTATTTTCATTATTATTATAAAAGGATAATTTCTTGTAATGTGCTTATATTATTTCTAGTTCTTTTCTTCAAGTTACGCAAATGTTAGCAGTTTGGTGCTTGTAAAATGTTTTTCAAGATCTGCAGTTGTGAACAGGTTCTGTGATGGAAAGCCTTTGAATTATTGTGAGTGTGTTTTTTCCATTTGCTTGCACTGCATCTTCTTAGTATAAAATAAAGTACTTCTTGGCAGGTCATATGGCATTTATAGATTTTTTTTTTCTTTTTACTCTCTTTCATTTGATTTATCTGATTGGCCACACTCAACTCTTATGATGAAGAGAAAGCAGAGAAACCAAGAATAGGATAATCTAGAGGAATTCCTCAATCTTGATGAAATCTCCTTTTAATATTTTTCTTCCCACTGTTAAACTAGTAATTTTTCTCCTTCTGGGCAATAGCTACATAGTATGGGACTTACAGTAGTACAACATGTTAACATAAACACACTTGGATGTTTTTTGACAACATTTTATCTAAAATATATGTCAAAATCGAGTCTTTACGTAGTCAGTTATCTGGAATAACATTTGGGCTTTGCTAAATATGTCTATGGTATTCTCTACACTGATCCTTTTAGAACTATTAATAGATGAGACTTGGGAGCATTTCATGGTTTTCAGGATTAAATGGTATTTATGCAAGTATACAAACTTTAGTACATTCTGGTTTATAACATGTTAGAATATTTGATTATGGCTAGGGAATTGCACATTATCTGCCTATTTGAGGATCTAAAATTGATCTGAGCTGTGTTTCTAGATTTACTCCCTCAAGCTTAAAGGATGTTCTGATTTTGTTACTATCAATATCAACAGAAGATCATTTCAGTTTCCTTGTAGCTGGGTGTCATGGTGACTTTTTTTTTTGGCCAGGCTCTTTCTTTGAATGTGTGACCTTGTTTGGCTTGTCTTTGATTATTATATATCTCTACTTAGTCTGATTTGCCTGGCTGTTGCTTTACTACTTCACTTTGACCTTTGATAAAGCTGTTACACTGACTCTTTCCTAGTGGGGACCCACCTGGTTGCCCTGCCAATTAGATGCTTTGGTCTTGCTTGCTGGTTGGAGTGTGTCCCTTGATGGCCTTAAAGCTGGTATTCTTTGTATGCTAACACATATATATGGAATCTTAAAAAAAAAAAAAAGTTCTGAAGAACCTAGGGGCAGGACAGGAATAAAGACGCAGACATAGAGAATGGACTTGAGGACACAGGGAGGGGAAAGGGTAAGCTGGGGCGAAGTGAGAGAGTGGCATGGACATATATACACTACCAAATGTAAAATAGAGAGCTAGTGGGAAGCAGCTGCATAGCACAGGGAGATCAGCTCAGTGCTCTGTGACCACCTAGAGGGCTGGGATAGGGAGGGTGGGAGGGAGACGCAAGAGGGAGGAGATACGGGGATATATGTATATGTATAGCTGATTCACTTTGTTATACAGCAGCAACTAACACAGCATTGTAAAGCAATTATACTCCAATAAAGATGTTAAAAAAAAAAGGAGAGGAGAAAAAAAAACTGGTATTCTTGTTTCCTAGTTCCTGCCTGGGTGCTGTGTGCGGTACCTCTTTTCTGTTCTAGAGCACAGGCTTGTCTCTGACAGTTGCCATGTTTAACATGCCAACTGCAGTTTTATGGCATGACTTTTTTTTCTTGCCACACAAGGGGTAGCAGCCTTTTTTAAAATTGTATGTTTAACATGAGTATTAATACTAAAATCTTATTTATGTATATATGAATACATTATATATGGTTACTGTTTTGATTTGAAAATTTCTATAGTAATTGTGTCCTAAATATTTATATTATTTATATTCTTATTTAGAAAAAAAATAAACGGTGAGTTCTGGTAATTTATACATTAAGGAATTATGTGTACAACTGCCATAGGTGTCTTTGGTTAAATTCTTTTATTAAAATTGCACTTTTAGTGAAGTAAAAAACTTACCGTAATTTCTGTGTACATGTGTGTAATATAACATGTATTTATAATTGAGATTGTAGTTTACTAGTATGTATTCACATAAATCTGTTAAGTTAAAATATGTGCCGTTTATCAAAGTTTGGCACAATTATGTGTTTGTACGTAAACCCATGTGATCTTGGAATGTAGTCTTGGGGCTGGGCTGACGGTCTGTGTGTATGAATGTAGGGAGAACGACTCGTGTGTGGTTTCTATTTCTTTCCACCGTGAGGGCCCTGCACAGTTTCTTTTCTGGTTAGCTGCTGCCGACATGATTGTAGGGCTGCTCCCTGCGTGTGGCTTGGCCTCAGAACCCACGCTGTCTGCATCCAGACCTACTTCTTCTCCGGTTGCAAGTCAGCGTAGTATAATATTTACTGGAAGAGAGTAAGTGGGTATGGTTGCTTTACGTGTGCTCCAGCTTGCCCTTATTAGTATTTCTTGGTTCTCCCATCAGCAGGTCTCTGATTTCTTCATCAAAAAACAATCTTGTGCAGTCATGATCCTACTGCCTTTACAAATCAGCCAGGCTTTGGAAAGGGAAGTGATTGTTCATCAAAACTCTAAACAGGGGGATAAAATGTTCTTATTTAGATGAATCAGGGGTCAATTTAATTTTCTAATGAGCTTTAGAATTGCTTTTCTTGTCTGCCTTTAGGCACTCTTTTAATTATGGCTTTTCTTCTTTTCAGTGTTTCTAGAAGTCACATTTTCACTCTCTGCTCATAATAAAATGATCTTTAGACGCGTGGAAAAGAGGAAATGAGAAAGAAAATCTGGGTTATCTCAGTGATCGTGGTTTTAGAATTTTGCAGAGGGATGAGAAGGCCATAGATATAATAGAATCATGTTCTTTTATTGAAGTGGACAATTTATAAGTCTAGATTGAATTATAGTCAATATACAGTTTGTTTGGACTTAATGAACATATTAAATACATTCATTCAATAATTTTTAAAATCGACAACGTGTATTGGGAGCTGCATATACTATGGCAATCAAAGTAGACTTTTCTTGCCCTCATGGACTTACACAAATCAATAGGTAATCAAATTGAGATAGGTATAGGGTGCAAAGGAAAAGAAAACAGGGTACTTTGAGAGACTGGGGAGGTCCAGAAGAAAAGATGTTTAAAATTAGATCTGAAATAGCCATAGGAGTTAAGCAGGTTGACAATAGGCTATAAGCAGGCAGAGCAGCATGAGCAAATATCCTGGGGCAGGAAAGGGCTGGGTGCATCTGAGTAACACAAAGGCCAGTGTGGCTGGAGCTACTGAGAGGAGGGGAGAGTATTGCAAGATTAGACTTGGCATAGGTAGGGGTCAGATGATTCAGAGCTTTGTAAACCGTGTTAATTTAATTGTTCCAGAGTTCATTGTCAAGCTGGCCAGCATTTAGAAAGTGGATTGAAAAGGAACAAGAGCAGACATTAGGAGATGGTGTCAGGTTATTGGCATTACGTTAGTGGATTCCAAGCAGGAGATAACAGTAGCTCAGACTGGGGGATGACTGGGAGATGAAGAGTTGTGGGCGGAGTTAAAGTATATTTAGGAATTTGGGACCAACAGAAATTGGTGATAGATTGTGGTAGTAGATAGATTGTGGAATGCTAAGGACTGGTTTCAGGGTCCTGGCATGAACAAGAGGGTAGTTTACGGTGTTGTGTACTGAGTTAAGAAAGACTGGAGACAGAATTGATTTGAGAGAAGACCAACAGTTCAGTTTCAGATGTGTTAAGTTTGAAATGAGTCTGAGAGATATCTCAGTGCAGGTGTCAGATTGACGGTTGGATACGTGCTGTGTTATTTATCTCTTGCTGCATAACAAATTGCTCTGAAACTTAGCATCAGATCTGTATTAGTTATCCACTGCTGTATAACAAATTACCCCAAGCTTTAGCAGCTTAAAACAACAAATATTTACTGTCTCATGAGGTGTTCTGGGTCAGGAGTTTGGGAGTGGCTTTGCCAGGTGATTCTGGCCAAGGGACTCTCATGAGGCTGCAGTCAAGTTGTTGACCAGGGCTGCAGGCTTGACTGAGGCTGGAGGATCTGATCCCAGAATGAGTTATGCACATGGCTTTGGCTCACCATCGGCCCCAACTGGGCCATATGGTTATCCTTAGTTTCAAGAGGAGGTGAGTATTATAACTGGCTATCTTGCTTCAAGGGGGAAAAAAAAATGAGGTTAGATTTGTAAGCAAGAAAGGGGAAAAGGATGATTGAGTAGGTAAACAGCAGTATCTACCACAGTGAGTTTGAACAAATGCTTTCCTCTGGAGTGAGATAACCAGAGGCATGGTCATAGTGAAAATTCTGATTCTAGAATTCAGAATATCTGACTTTATATTCCAAAGGAATATGTTAAAAATATGAGTTTTAGGGCTTCCCTGGTGGTGCAGTGGTTGAGAGTTCGCCTGCCGATGCAGGGGACATGGGTTTGTGCCCCGGACTGGGAAGATCCCACATGCCGCGGAGCGGCTGGGCCCGTGAGCCATGGCCGCTGAGCCTGCGCGTCCGGAGCCTGTGCTCCTCAACGGGAGAGGCCACAACAGTGAGAGGCCCGCGTACCGCAAAAAAAAAAAAAAAAAAGATGAAATTGGGTCCTCACTTTGTCAGCACATATACTAAAATTGGAATGATACAGAGAAGACTAGCACGGCCCCTGTGCAAGGATGACGTGCAAATTCATGAAGCGTTCCATAGTTTTTATATGTGTGGCTGATTCACTTTGTTTTAAAGCAGAAACTAACACACCATTGTAGAGCATTTATACTCCAATAAAGTTGTTAAAAAAAAAAGATGAAATTGGAACCAAGTGAAATTTCCTCATTCGTCTTATTGGGGAATGTATGAGTTGAGACATACTAAATATTTCTTCTTTGAAAATCGGGTTGAAACAGAAACGAAAAATGTTTACTGCATGTGCTTTTTATCCCTAAATTTTTTTTTTTTGTGGTGCAATACATATAACATAAAATTTACCATTGTAACCATTTCTAAGTAAACAGTGGTATTAAGTACATTTACACTGTTGTGTAGCTATGACCACCATCTACCTCCATAACTCATTTTATCTTGCAGAATGGAAAGTCTGTACCTATTGAACAATGACTCCCAATCCCAGTCTCCCCCCAGTTTCTGGAAACCACCATTCTACTTTCTGTCTTTATAAATCTGACTACTGTAGGCACCTCATATAAATGGAATCATGCAGTATTTCTCTTTTTGTGATTGGCTTATTTCATTTGGCAAAATGTCCTCAAGGTTTATCCATGTTGTACAGTGTATCAGAATTTTCTTCTGTTTTAAAAGGCTAATATTATTCCATTGTCAGTATATGCCATATTTTGTCCATTCATCCATAGGTGGACACTGGGGTTGCTTCCACTTTTTAGCTCTTGTGAATAATACTGCTATGAATATGGGTGTGCAGATGTTTCTTCAAGATCCTGCTTTCAATTCTTTGGGGCATATTATTGCGTGTGCTTTTAACTCAGTTTCAGTCAGGTTTGCTAGTTTACCCTTGTCCTGAGGGAAGTGCTAATGCTTTGAAGAAAGATTATCTGTCCAAATCTTTTTTTTTTTTTTGCGGTACGCGGGCCTCTCACTCTTGTGGCCTCTCCCGTTGCGGAGCACAGGCTCCGGACGCGCAGGCTCAGCGGCCATGGCTCATGGGCCTAGCCGCTCCGCAGCCTGTGGGATCTTCCCTGACCGGGGCACGAACCCATGTCCCCTGCATCAGCAGGCGGACTCTCAACCACTGCGCCACCAGGGAAGCCCTGTCCAAATCTTTTTGTTTGATTCACTCTCTTGCTCACTTCAAGAAAACTTTGTCATCATGAATTATATTTTATGTCTAGGATGATCAAGAGAAGGGGCAACTGTAGTTTCTCAGAAGACACTGGCCATTGGGTTGCTGCAATGTAAAAGAACTCTAGTTTATAGGGTGTCATTAGAAAGGAAATATGAAACAAAACAGAGAACATATCCTTTCTATGCAAAGCTGTGTTGACTGTGCACATGGATTACTCTCTAAGATTCTAGTCTCCTACTTCAGAAATGATTTTACAGTGAGCGAAGTCTAGTAAGGAAACCTAAGTCGTGGAGCAAATGCTTTTGGTGTTTTTATAAAACTGACTAACAGTCTAAAATCATGAAAGTGGAGAGGAGATGTAATCACTGGCTATAAAATCATTTGTTTCAGAAGAGCAAACAAGAATTGTTCTTCTAATCTTCAACTGAATTAATTAATCTTCAACTAAGTTTAATTAATCTAGACTTTTTGATGCTTTAATGAGGTACATTTAAGACGAAGGAAAGGAAGATCTATTATATATAGAAAAGAATTACCAAGTTTCGCTATTCCCAGAGATGGTATAGATTGAATTTACAAATTTTCAAAAAAAAGACAAGTAAATATCAGACCCACAGTAGAGACTATTAAATAAAGATAGTGCTGATTTGAGGCAGGATCCTAATTTTCAACAGTGATATAGGGACTTTCCAGGCGGTCCAGTGGTTAAGTCTCTGTGCTTCCAATGCAGGGGGCGCGAGTTTGATCCCTGGTCGGGGAACTAATATCCCACATCCTGCACTGTGTGGCCAAAAATTAAAAAAAAAAAAAGTGACTTAGAGGATAAATGATCATAGAGGATAACATTAGTGTGCTGGGGGAGTGGTTTCTTGCATTTTTGTTCATGCTGTGGATTTCATCTTTTATCTCCCTTATCCAACCCTACCTGAATAAGCTTTTCAATAAAAATTATTAATAACTCTTGTGAACTTTTTATATAGTTATGTAAGTTGAAAATGAGGGAGTATGCATTTTTCAATATAAGGCTATATTTAAATTATTTTACTCATTAACTTTCAGTTTGTACACTTTGAAGCAAACAGTGCTGTGCTTCATGGGCTGATTTCTTCTTTTCTTTTTTTAATTAATTAATTTATTTTTGGCTGTGTTGAGTCTTTGTTGCTACGCGCGGGCTTTCTCTAGTTGCAGGAAGTGGGGGCTACCCTTCGTTGCAGTGCCTGGGCTTCTCATCGCAGTGGCCTCTCTTGTTGTGGAGCACAGGCTCTAGGTACGCGGGCTTCAGTAGTTGTGGCACGCAGGCTCAGTAGTTGTGGCTCGCGGGCTCTAGAGCGCAGGCCCAATAGTTGTGGTGTACGGGCTTAGTTGCTTCGCAGCATGTGGAATCTTCCCGGACTAGGGCTTGAACCCGTGTCCCCTGAATTGGCAGGCGGATTCTTAACCACTATGCCACCAGGGAAGCCCCATGGGCTGATTTCTTAACTGTGAGTTTCGTGGGAAAAATCTTTACCCCTGAGTTTTTTGTTTTATAAATTTACTCTTTTATTTATTTATTTTTGGCTGCATTAGATCTTCGTTGCTGCGTGTGGGCTTTCTCTAGTTGCGGCAAGTGGGGGCTAGTCTTTGTTGCAGTGTGTGAGCTTCTTACTGCGGCGGCTTCTCTTGTTGCAGAGCATGGGCTCTAGGTGCCCGGGCTTCAGTAGTTGTGGCATGCGGGCTCAGTAGTTGTGGCTCACGGACTCTAGAGCACAGGCTCAGTAGTTGTGGTGCACGGGCTCAGTTGCTCCGCGGCATGTGGGATCTTCCCGGACCAGGGATTGAACCTGTGTCCCCTGCATTGGCAGGCAGATTCCTAACCACTGCGCCACCAGGGAAGTCCTACCCCTGAGTTTTTAAGGGGAAACAGTGTTCCTTTCTGTCATGTTCTTCCTGCTTATTATAAGTATCTTGGGCAAAGGATTGCATTTTAATGGACTTGCAATTTTGAAAATTTATTAAAATGACTTCATTTTAAAAAAATTATCTTACGTCTTGGTTTTAACTTGTTGTGGCTCAATGTTAAAACATTCTAAAATAGAGAAAAAAGTTTAAAAAACTACTTCTGAAATACTCTATTTTTCTTATTTAAAAATTGCATTTATACGGCATGTTATTAAAGTATATGAACAAAGGACAAATACTCCTCATTTTTCTCCCAGATATGTGTTCTTTTTCTGAAAGTCAGTAAAATACGAGGTTTTGAGAAAGTCTAGGTAGCTTGTGTAATCTGTCAATAACTTTATGTTTTGCATTAATCTTCTCTTCTGTCTTCTCGTCTTAATAGCTGATCAGTGCACTGATCATTTTGCCTAGGAATACTTTATTGCAAAAGGTGTATTTTAAGTGATGCAATTCCCTCTTCACCAGTGTTTCCATAGTGAATGGACTAGAAGACGGGGAGAGATCGGCCGACTTGGCACAGTTATTTTACATATAGCCAATTATCTCTTCAGGCTGAAGTGGAAAATTCACTGGAAAGACAGATATAAGTAAAAGCAGCTTAACCTGGAGAGTTTCATTTTTAGAAATACGTGCTCTTAACTGCATCTAATTTAGGAGTATGGATCCTGATACATTTCTCTCACTCATCCTCTGGGGTTTGGCTCCATAAGGGAGCCCTTCTTGGGTACTCAGTGTTGGCATCTAACATCTCTCCCTCCCTCCTAGATCCTTCCTGTCTGCATGTAATTACAGATACATGGAAGTCTCCTATTCTCACCATCCCGCTCCGAGGCAGACAAGACAGGCAGACAGACCTCCTCTCAGCTCAGTTTATTTTTATAGCTGCCAAATTCTCTAACCTTCCTACTTGTCCACATTAAAGTGGAGAAAACTACAACTTTTGCAGGATGGGTGCTTTAAAGAAAAGAATGGTACAGAGTGTTATACACTCATTTCAGAAATTAGCAAATATAGTTAATAAAAATAGAATATAAGAATCTCTCAGGACCTTCTGAGAAATAAACAGTGCTAATATTTTGGCTCTTACCTTTCTGGTCATATATGTATACATTGTATAAATGAAGCACCGTGTGCTTTGATGACCTGCATTTTTATTCCTTAATATATTATGAAAAATCCTTCCATATCTTTATTTTCTTCTCTGGTATCATTTTTGACGGCTGTATTTATGTATGAAAATATGCTTCTAAATAATCCCCAAGGATGGACATTTAGATTAACAATTTTTTTCAATTATCAAGTGTGCTTTGAAGAACATCCTTTTAAAGATATCTAAATATTTGTGTATCTAATGATTTCCTTAAGATAAATTTCCAGAATTTCTGGGTCAATGGTTATAAAATTTAAAAGTATGCTAATATCAGTGTAGTTATATTGTCCCAGGAAACTTGTAATAATTTACATGGCTGCCAGCCCAAAGCCAGCTTCCCTGTTCCCTCACAACATCGCATGCCATCTGGGTCTTAGGGGTTAAGTTCACTTTTCTATTTTCAGGCCTCATTTCCCCCCAGATCCTCCGGTAGCTTGCTTTAACGCGGTGGACTATGTCTTTCTTCTGAAAACTTGAGCTTCTGGGGTGGTCTCCTCCATGTGAAGACCTTCTCTCATTTGCTCTGGTTCTGCTTGGTATCTTCACCCAAATATCCTGCTAATCTCTAATTCATTAGGTGCAAAGGAGAACTTCCTTTCCTAATCCATTTCTTTTCCTGTGCTGTTCTTATGTTTTTTTTTGTTTTTTGTTTTTTTTTAAGTAGAGAAGCACTGTCATCCTTCAAGTTAACCTAAAAGCCTGGGAATTTTGTGGACTCTCTTTCTCCTTCATTACCCTTGTGCTAATTTAGTAGTCAAGTCCTGGCAACCTTACCTCTAAAACTCTGTACTTCTTGCATCCATCCCTTTTTTTCTGATCTCATTGCTACTCCACTACTTCAGGCTTTCAGATATCTAGTATGGGAGATTATAATATACCTCAAACTAGCTTCCTCTCTCCCAGTCTCCTTTCCTACTAAATCTAGTTTTCATGTTAAACTCAACTACAGGACACTTCTGATTGTGTCACTCCTTGGCTCAGTAAAAGTCAGTGGCCAACATTGCTTGCTTGTTTGAACCCTCAGCTTGATATTCAAAATCCTCCACAGTCTAGCTGCAGTCTATTTCCAAAATTCAGTGGCATTGCAACTCTGGTCTAAAGCCATCCAGCCAGAGAAACAACTCACATTTTTGTCTGCCTGTCCTGTTCTTTTCATGCCTTTAGGACTTTGCTTAAGCTGTTCTTTTCCATAAATGCCCCTTTTAACAATTTTTATATGCCTTTAACATATCTATTCAAGGCCTAATTCAAATGCAATTTAGTCCTTGAATTCTTCTCTGACCTCCTCTTCACTTCCATCGAGAAGAAACATTTTTCCTCTGAATTTATAAGTGTATCTGTACCTAATATATTAGCTATAGTTGTCCATCTGTTATTTATGTACTTGTCTCACACCCTTCTCCCAAAACTCTTCACACACCTCCCCTTGATAGCTTTCTGAAGGCAGCACTTGGATCTCTTTGGGGACCAATATAGTTGGTCTGATGCTCAGTAAATGTCACCATCTGTTTCTTTGCACAGTGTTTTCTACAAAATAGGTGAACAACTAATTTTCATTAAAAGAGTAGGAAATATAAAACTTTAAATGATGAATATAAGAAAGACTTAGAAATATTTCCTATTCTTTTTTTAAAATTTATTTTTTTTAACATCTTTATTGGGGTATAATTGCTTTACAATGGTGTGTTAGTTTCTGCTTTATAACAAAGTGAATCAGTTATACATATACATATGTTCCCATATCTCTTCCCTCTTGCGTCTCCCTCCCTCCCACCCTCCCTATCCCACCCCTCCAGGCGAAAGTCTTACAAAATGGACAAAACCAATTTGGTTATGCACAACCATTAATTTTTGCTATAGTTTTGCTCAGTAACATTAGCCCCCTGTGCTTAAAAGTGGGGTGTGAAGGGTATCCATTGTCCTACTATCAGGGTTATAATGAAGGCAACTTTCAGACCAAACCTGCTGTGCATATTAGCAAGCAGGCTGAAAAAAAATTTCATGCAGCCTGTTTCATGAGCTTGGAAAGCCAAGGCTCTCTGTCCTTTTGAAGGACATGAAGGTTTTAGTTGCAGGAAATGCAGCAATATTCTAGAGCTGTACAATGCAGTGTGAAGGCTGCTGTGACTAGTCCAAGCTAAGATGTGCTATAAGTGTGAAATACACACTGAATTTCAAAGACAGTAAGAAAAAAGAATGTAAGATATCAGTAAAGTAAATTGAGTATATGTTGAAATGGCAATATTTTGATGTATTGGGTTAAATATTACTAAAATTATTTTTACCTCTTATTTTAAAGTGGCTACGAGAAAATTTAAAATTATGTATATTTCTATTGGACAATGCTGTTTTAGAGAAAAGATTTAGTTAGACTTATAGACAGCATCGGGTAACTAGAATCCTCCCAGCTAATGGCTGAACACAGGGCCTTAAAGGATCTAGCCTCCTAGACTTGCTAGATTTTATTGTTTAATCGATGCTGGGACATGTCTATAAAATATTTTGGCCAATTCACATGCATTGAATAACACTAAATTCACCAGTGGGAGATTGTTTCTAATCTTCTAATTATGCCAGTTCTCAAGCCTCAGTAAAAGCACATTTGTCACATTCATTAAATTAATTAACAAAGGCTCTGGTGTTAATGGCCGCACAGATAATTGATGCCTTTTTAGTGGCCACCTCTGGAGTTTAGCCTTTCTAATTAAATTACAGCTCACCATCTCTGGAGTGTTTTCTTGGGTTGGGACAACTATGAGCCCCTAGAGTGGTTTGCACACTGGAATATGTGTGTCCCCTTGTGGCCAGCTTTTCCAGGTTGTTTAAGCAACTTGAGGAGGCATCTTAGGTACCAGCCTTCTGCTTTCCCACCTTTCCTTTCAGGATTCCCCTCCTGCAGTTTACAAGAGAAAGACACACCTCTCACCCTCCCCAAATCTTACTGTGCTGCATTACTTTGAGGCACCAAACAAGGGGGCAGTTTCAAAATGTAAAGCAAAGAACACTTCCTTAAGAATTATTAAAATAGTCAGTGCCGGGGCTTCCCTGGTGGCACAGTGGTTGAGAGTCCACCTGCCAATGCAGGGGACACGGGTTTGTGCCCCGGTCCGGGAAGATCCCACATGATGCAGAGCGGCTGGGCCCGTGAGCCATGGCCGCTGAGCCTGCACGTCCGGAGCCTGTGCTCCGCAACGGGAGAGGCCACAGCAATGAGAGGCCCGTGTACCGCAAAAAAAAAAAAAAAAAGTCAGTGCCTTACTACATCTGAGGCAAGGCTTTGTGTCCCCCTTCCGTCCGACCATCCATCCAACCATCTATCCACCCACCTACCTTAGAATGAGAATTGTAAAGTGAGCTTTTGCCCTGGAGTACATATGAATGTGGTTTTAATTTTTTTTAATTTTTAAAATTTTAATTAATTAATTTATTTGGCTGTACCTTGCTGCTTGCAGGATCGTAGTTCCCTGACTAGGGATTGAACCTAGGCCTTGGCAGTGAAAGCGCCGAGCCCTAACCTTCTAACCACTGGACCGCCAGGGAATTCCCTGAACATGGTTTTTATTTTATTTTAATTTTTTAAATTGTAGTTTCTTTATTATGGAATATTTAAAATCTGAACTCGGTTTTTAAATAGAAAACTAAAGTCAGACTTCCCATGTCAGAAATTATGTCTAATTTAGCTGATTAGTTTGACAGTGAGGACTAGTTTTGCCATTTAGGGAATAGAGGAGACATTTTCTATTAATCGAATGATCTAGATTTGCAGCTGCTTAACAATGTGCTGGGAGTTACATCTTTTTTTTTTTTTTTTTTTTTTTTTGCGGTACGCGGGCCTCTCACTGTTGTGGCCTCTCCTGTTGCGGAGCACAGGCTCCGGATGCGCAGGCTCAGCGGCCGTGGCTTATGGGCCCAGCCGTTCCGCGGCATGTGGGATCTTCCCAGACCAGGGCACGAACCCGTGTCCCCTGCATTGGCAGGCAGACTCTCAACCACTGTGCCACCAGGGAAGCCCTGTAGTAGAGTTTTAATGGTGGTATACATGTTCCTGAGACTTGTGTGTTTTCATAGGGGAAACGACTCCTAATTTCTCTGCCACATTTCCAGATTAAGATTTAAATTGACATTTGTTGCTAGGTTCTGCTAAAAGAATTTTTGATGTGCATTTGAGCTGGTGAAGTGAAAAAACAATTTAAACTAGTTTCCTTGAAGATTTTATCAGGCGGTATTGTTGATGTTTCTTGCTTCACTTCTCTTACCCATCACAGAAATAAAATTCCAAGCTGGGCAGCGGCCCTTGGATCTGTGTGAGCTTGTCAGAAGCGTTTTAAGAAGAGCAAAATATTTAGAGGAAGAATTTGGAAAATCAGCCTTAAGGGACTTAACACATTTTTCTTCTCCTAGTTCAGTCCCGTGTTTGTCCCCCTAATAGAGAAAGGTCATTTATGGGTAAGATTTACTAAGCCAAGAAAGGCTTTTAGAAACGGAATGTTTTTTTTACAAAATCCAAATCTAAAGAAAACACTTGTTTGGAATCCTGAAAGAATATATTTAGCATGTAAATTACACTTAATGCATATATAAATAATCCAGTTCTATATAAATTTGTGTTGTCTGCTTACACATTTTTATTTTGGAAACATCAAAATAACTAATTGATTTGATAATGGAGAGTTGAACAAATTTGAGACTTGAAATTTGGTATAAATTTCTAGGAGGGCAAAATGATCAATCAGAATAGTGGGATTTAGGATTTTAAGTCCTGCTATCACTTTGCTAGCAAATTTTTGCCTCCCTGAAACAGACCTGGACGAAGGTTGTTAGCATAATTTTTTGTGGTGTAGAGGGCAGTTCTATACCAGTAAGTGTTCAGATTTGTTACATTTTAAAAATCTCATAATTGAAAAGCTGCAGGCTAATTCCTGTCGTTTACTGAATTCCTGTCTGGTAGAAGATAGGAGGGTGTGTGTGTGTGTGTGTGTGTGTGTGTGTGTGTGTGTGTGTGTGTGTGTGTGTGTGTGTGTGTGTGTGTGTGTGTGTGTGTGTGTGTGTGTGTGTGTGTGTGTGTGTGTGTGTGTGTGTGTGTGTGTGTGTGTGTGTGTGTGTGTGTGTGTGTGTGTGAAAAGGGAAATGTGAACTAAAGGCTTATTGAGATATAAATCCCTTTTTCCCCCTTTAACTGTACCAGGAAAATGAATAAAGCAGAGTGTTTATATATTTTGGAGTACTTTTGAAAAGTTTGAATGCAAGACAATTTATCTTTTACAAGCCAACACTTTATTTCATATCATTTACTTAGGCTCATATTCAGACTTTGACCCGAAGATAAAGACTATCATAGAAACATTACCTTTTAATTTTTATAAACATCTCTGTATGATGGGAACCTATTTTTAAAATTTGATCTCATTCTATATGTGATACAATTGAAGGTTCTTAGTTATCATTTGCTAAGGTGACAGGTACTCATTTCTTGGTTCACACTATCTCTAGAGAGGAACCCAGTATTAGATATTTTAATATGTTTTTGAAAATAAGAAGGTTAAATGCTTGGAAAAGAGGTTAAGAAAAAATAAAATGCAGAAATGTAGAAAAATGAATATAAAATGTAAAATAAAATTTATTTTTCAAAATTTCCCCCATTTTATGGTAAAACTTATTAAATTGTATGAATTTTACAGAATTAAGAGAATTTAATATTTATGACCTTTATATATATTTTTGTTCATAGCAGAATTATTGGATTTTCCAAGTACTCTGAAGACTGGTATTTAGTATTAAATTCATATTGGTGGGGCTACTGTAGCACTCTGCAGGTTGATGTGTCTTCCTGCTTTATATACTACATATAATCTCAGCTCTGTCTCTCTCGGGTGTGATGGTCGAGGCTGAGACATTCAGCGTGTCAACAAATCCTCTTGGTTAATAAATGGTTTATATGTGGCATTGATCAGATGGTAGAAAGCCTGAAATCGAGGCTGATGCTGACTGTCTTGTCCTTTCTGGAAGGAAGGCCACCTCTTAGCACAATTAGCAACATGAATTTTCTTAGAGAGCCGTTTTGTTTTTCATCCACTTGCCCCCTTTGTGTCTCAGAGTCAGTCTCCAGTTACCTTTATGGATCTGTAGAAGTGTACTCTTTTCTGACGCTGCTGCTATATTTATTCCAGGAGTGACCTTTTAATTACAAACTCTCCTTCCCGAACAGAGTAAGGCCCAAAGATACCACTAACTTAGTGAAGTAGTGGGTCAACGTCTAATCATGCTATTAGGGATGAGTGAGGAGGTCTGGGTTGAAGGCAGCCCTTTGAAACTGATGCGTTGAGGGCAGAACACACTTGAGCCTTCTCTCTTATTATTTTGCTGTTATCACGTGGGAAGCAGCTTGGCAGTATGCATGGTAGTGGAACAAGCAGCGTGTATATATACAGACAGAACCACAGCTTTCTGCGCCGTTCCAAATATGCCTTACGTAGCTTTCAGAACTACTCAGGGACTGTTAACATGCTGCTTTGTAGGATTTAAGCCAACAATGACTCTGCTAGTTTTAACAGAGAATTGGGGAGCAGGTGAAGAGGATATGATTAGAAGTAACAGAAAGGGTAATATGGATATTTATCTGCCTTGTTCACATATATACTATAATAATAATTATGACTAGAACAACAACAAAGAGCTCAATGCCAACTCCTTCCCAAGTGTTTTCCGCTTACATCCGCAAATCCCCGCAATGCCCTTGTGTTACTTATTCCCCTTTTACATGGCTTCCTTATACCTAACTAGGTCACTCTGCCCATCTCCAAGAAGTTCAGGATGCTTTAGTTTCGTAAGGTCAGTTTTTATTTGTGTGGCCTGGAAAATGAATTTGTAATCCAGACCAAAGTTGGTCATTTTTTTAAAAAAAACGACTCTGATTTCTCGGCTTGTAAAATGTGTAGATTGCTTTTATAGATCGTTAAAACTTTGTCCTGTCAGTCTTACTACAGGAAAACGGGTTATGGAATTGGCTATAAACCTTATAGTAGTGTTTGTTTTGGAGGGTGTAGGACTTGTATGAAAAGGAGGGAAATCACGAGTTTCTTAGTTGCTAAAGGATAGCTTTGATTTTTGTGTTGAATGTTCTACAGCATTTTTATCATGCTGAAACTGCACTTAAACAAAATGCAACAGAAAGTATCGCATATAATACTTTGAAACTAAAGTCCTGATTCTTTCCTCACGGATGTGGGTTTAATGGCCGGTGGTAATATGCTGAGGTGTGGAGTGAGAAGGCCAGCTTCCTGGGAAGGTGCCCGGGTCTCCCTCTGCTACAGGCATTCGTTAGCAGGCTCCGTACATGCTGAACTCGTCAGCCATCCCTTCTTCATTAGCTGTGGATCATTGTGCCTCATGAACTCTACTAATAGACAATTTAAAACTCTCCAGGATGGAGATAATCTTATTTAGCACCCTGAGTAAAGGTACAAGCTCTCATACGTTTCCCTCTCTCTCCTTTTCCCTCCCACAGATGAACACAATGACGTGCAGAAGAAAACTTTTACCAAATGGATAAATGCTCGATTTTCAAAGGTAACAGAGTATTTCAAAAACTTTGATGATTCAGATGTCTCATTCTGGTTGATGGAGTTTGGTTGGAGGTGCAGTGAGTTTTCCCCATGAAATGTTGACCTAACAGAAATCTCCTGAGTGTGCAGATACATTTATTTTTCCTTTATTCTCTCTATAATATGTTTACATGGAAATTCTGGTGTAAACAGTTCATGGTACAAACATTCATGGTGTAAACAGCTCTTTATTTTTACCTACCATTCTCTAGATACCAAGGTGACAGTGTGCTGCTTTGGACTCTGTGAATTCTTGGTACATTTAGGAAATAATATCTCATGGGGGAAATTTCGTGTTAACTTAGCTAAAAAGATGATGATTTCATTTGTGCCTGGTTAAAAGCAAGTTGGTATCATTCAGGTGGCCTTTCTACCTCATGTAGAAATGTTTAGGGATTGTCCTACTCATGGTTATGGCTCATAATGCTTATCTGCCCTGTGTTTCTTTTTTTGTGAACTTCCTCACTTATTTCCCCCAAATCTGTTCTAGCTCAGCATTTCTAACCCACCTGGAACATAATCAATGTTTTGATCAATATTTTTTAGGGACAGAGAATCCTGAAGAGAGAAATTGATAGTGCTATTTTTAAACTTGTTCTGATATAATTATCCACTGGTTATTGGAGTTGGAATTTTGTCCTCTAAATCTGAGACGGGAGGAGAATTTTCAGGTTAATGGATTATAGAACTACACTATAGCAAGATAAAATAAAGAGAGACCCGTTTTGGGGCTTTAAATTCAAACATTTCGTATTTTTCTATTTGAGAAGGTTGCAAAGGCCAGGAAAATAAACATTGGTATTTCTCTGAGGCAAAATGAGAATGTTTTAGGATTGCTTTGAGTAACAGTGCAGTTTAAAAATTGTTCCACATCCCACTATTTACAATTGGTTATCTGATTGCAATGTATTTTTAGGTTTTGCAAGTTTTTGTTGAGGGCTATTTTATCTTGCTTCTGAGAATGTAAGGAATGTGAAAACTGCCTGACTTTGACAGAGGGTCAAGAAGAAGAATTACTCTCTTAATTGGTGGTTTTATGTGTGGGATTATTCCAAAGCAGACATAGGTGTTTTTTGGTAAATTTTTATTTGTTTTGTTCAAGAGGCACAGGTAACATCTGGGTGCTTTAGATTCAACATTATTGAAAACTTTTGAAGTATCTATCTTCGTGTGACCAGATTATGGGCAACATAATTTTAGGAACTAAAAGGGTCTGGACATGAGATATTTTATCCCAAGGGTTTCATGAGTGCTCAGTTGTGTAAGATTATCCATCCTGACTATTACTGAGGATAATATGGTCATTTTCTAGGTAGAGCAAGTTAAGCAGACCTAGTTTTTAGAGCTTATTTGAGTCATTGGGGAAGAATTACCTTAGAACTGATTTTGAAGACCGATTTGAAAGCTTCATAGTCTTGGTAGACCTACATTTAGGGAACATTTGAAACTAGGTGAATTACTTTTGTTCCTGTTCTGTGAGACAAGAGAGAGGTAGACAGTATGATAGGACACAAAAAGGGGAAAGGTAGGAGAATAGAGATTTTTAGACAATTGAGATTTTAGACAATTGAGAAAGAATAATTGAAAATGTTTAACCTTATCATTATTGCCATGAATTTGGCTCAGACAAGACATTACCTTGACAGCACGTGATAGACTTTTGAACTGGGGCATCGCCCAGCAGATCCACGTCATTTCCAGGTCCACAGCCATTATCGATACATGCAAAGTTAGAACCTTGAACTCAGTGCTGCCCAGGTGCTCCTTCACTCTGAGCTTTAAAAATATCCTCACTGCAGTTATTGTCCTGTGACTTCTTTTCCACCGAACGGTTCTCAGTATCTGTTGACCATTTGGGTCCTGTACCCAACCGAATTCTCTCAAGAAGTATCTCAATATTTGTCACGGGTCATTGATAGCTTTAAAAAGACCTGAACACAAAGTCCAGTAGTACTAGAATAGTTTATTTAGTGAACTTGATATTTAAATTTATAATGTATATGTTATTTTGTAATATTTAAATGAGGTCTTTAAGTCCCATGTAAATTCTTTGCCCCAGGAAGCTTGTAATTATTACCAAGACAATGAAAAGACCAGGAAATGTTATCATTTTTAGTAACAGGTCCAGTTATGTAAACTGACATGGAAGCTAAAAGCTTGTTGTTGTTGTTGTTTTTCAAGAACAGTTTTTATTAAGGCCACTATTAGATTTTTTTTCAAGAACAATTTTTTATTAAGGCCACTGTTAAAAGCTTGTTTTGTTTGGAGAAAAATGTCAAAGTAGAGCTGACCCTGGAAACATTTCCTTTCAGATTACTTCTAGTAAGAAATCAAAGTCTAGAAGGAAATTAGGATGGGTCTAGAACACATTTATCAAAGGAATTAGGACTATTTGGATATATAAAAAAAGGAGAGCTCATAGCAGTCACACTAAACTTCAGCCACTTTTTTTCCTTTCCTCTGGCTGTTTTAATTCCGTAAGTCTGGCTGTTTCCATGCTGGTGATTGGGAAAGGGAATAATAGTTCTAAAACTGGGAGATTTCCATAAACTCCCCACAGACTCTTCCTGAGTTGGGATAAGGTTGTATTTGGGCATGGTGTCAGTAAGTAATCCAGAGGCTAGCAAGAGAAAAAAAAATCCTATTGAGGGGAACAGATTTTATTTCATTTCTTTTTTATCCATGGCCTTTGGTATATTTTGATGGACTTTAAAATATAATTATTGACTGCGTCCGCTTCTTCTGTGCAGTATGAGTCCCTCTACAGAGCAATAGTGCCCCTGTGCTGAGAAATCCAAACAGCCCCTGATGGCATCTTCTGCCATTTAGGAATTTGTTTTAAATTCCTCCCCTGGACATCTCCTTCTTGAGGCACCCCACCCCCCACCCCCCTGCCCCCAGCCAAAGTCTCAAGTGCCAAATCTTGTTGATTCTAGAGCCATATACATTCAACATTAACACTGTCCATTTTTCTCCATCTTTTCTGACACCCCCCTTTGCCAAGTCATTATTATCTGAGTTAGGAATAACTGCGAAAGACTTTACAGTGAGTAGAAAAATTAGTGGGAGTCCTGTCAGCTCAGCCATCTGGGTTATCTGCTTTCCATCATCTTTGAGCTACTGTACAACTCAGTGAGTTGTAGAAAAAGATAGTAATGCAAATGTTCTTTATCCATAAAAATGCAAAGTAGCTGGAATGCAATTGATTATTTCCCCTTGGATAGACTTGTTTTTGCATCTGTTGTAAATTTATTTCAACTTTCCTTTATTGCATACAAACATGTTTTTTTTTTGGCGGTACGCGGGCCTCTCACTGTTGTGGCCTCTCCCGTCGCGGAGCACAGGCTCCGGACGCACAGGCTCAGCGGCCATGGCTCACGGACCCAGCCGCTCCGCGGCATGTGGGATCCTCCCGGACCAGGGCACAAACCCATGTCCCCTGCATTGGCAGGCAGACTGTCAACCACTGTGCTACCAGGGAAGCCCGATGCTCTATATTCTTAAAGTGTTAGCTTTTGAAGCACTTATCATAATTGTCCTTTAAATAATTGCATCTCAAAATATTTGTCTCTCCTTTCCTAGACAGTGGTATGCTCCATGGGTGCAGGGCTTCTGGCATTTAGTAAGCACCCAGTGAGTGTTTGTAGGCTTAATAAATAAATGAATGGCAGTGACAGAAACATACATTTAAATACCTAATACTGTATATATCCATAGACCGGTTGGAAGTGGTTGTATTGGAATTAGATGGGAGTAGAGTGTGGAATTGAGTGCAAAATTGTGTTATTTCATGGAAACGAATGCATCGGGGCTTTTGCTCCATTTATTCACAAAAACAAATCCAGTGATGCAAAGTTTCTGCATTTACCTGGTGTCTTGGAGATGTGCTGGAGAGATTGTTAAATCATCATTTGGATTTAATACATTTGATTCTCTTATTTATGGGATAGGATTCTTCGAATAGGATCCATCTACTAAATTCATGGTGATGAAAAATGAGATTTAAAACCATCTCAATTCATTTCTCGATAAGGGATTTGGGAAACAGCTTGAGAATACTGAATAATATTTTGATAGCTAAGATAGCATTCACTATAAATATATATTCTTTTTTGCTGCAAGTCCTTGTTACTGTGTCACAGAATACACACCACTTTGGAGTCTGGGTATCCTGAGAAGTAACACAGTGTAGAATAACTTATGACTGTTGGGTTTTGAGAAGTTATGAAGAGCTCTGGAGAAAATGATTATCTAAAGGAGATCAGAATTAGGAAATTAGATACTTATTCCTGGATATGCTGCTCATTTATTTGTGACCTTGGGCAAATTACTAGCCGATTTTTTTCAGGTCACTTGATTTTTATTCCTTTAGCTATAAAACACACTTGAGTGTAATAGCTTGCCTCGTGTTGCTAAGAAATATTGAGGCATTATTGTGAAACATTATAGGAGATTATAATTACTTCGGAATGCTAAATTAAAACTCTATCAGGGACCACCCCCTCCCAAACCTGTGGTAATCCCTGATCCGTGCTATTCATATATTTTAAACCAGAAGCAGAAAAAAGCATTGGCTCATTAAGCCCACTTTATTCCACTGTCTGGTGGGTAAAGGTTGAGGGTTCTGTTCACTCTGAGTCTAAGAGCCTCATTTGTTAGTGAGCTGTTTTCCCAAGGGAGGCAGTGAAGGCCTCACGGTCCTAGTGTTGGGAAATTTGTTCTGACTTTGAGCCTGCATTTTCTCTGGCTGACTTGCAGAGCTGCTCATCTGTCAGAGCAGAGACGTACACATTGCAGAAGCACTTTTATCAGTTTGCTGAGGTGGTTCTCAAAGGAAGTTTGAAAATAAAGGTTAGATAGAGAACAGGCTGACTTAAAAATGCTGAACTTCACTTCGGGCAGATTTCTGCTTTTTCTTTTTCGAAGACAAAGATGAGCCAAGTTTTCATTTAGTTACTATTCCACACTTGAACTTTAAATTGATAGGACTTAAGAGGACATCTGTGAAGCATATTTTACACGTTTTGGCGTGAAGAGCGATTCCAGTGTGTTCCATTTGAGACAGTGGGACATTGCTTTCAGTGTCCAGTTGTTTGCAACTTTGTTCACGTGGGAAGTGGTTGGCCACAAAAATAGACGTGGGAAAGGATGTGTAGGTGGGTGCAACAAAAGCAGTCTGTAGATGTTTAGTCCTCTTTTTAGTATCGTGAAGGAGACTGTACAGTCTTCCTTGTGTGATGATAAATAACATGTATAGTAGAGATTTGAGCTGGAGTTACACACTGGGTCTACGATTGATTTATTTTCATGAATATGTGTATGACGACTCAACTCATTGTTTTAGGGGGCCATAAATATTCAAGCGGTTCCTTAAGTTTCAGTTTATGTCTGTTCACCAGTACCCCTAAAGCAAAGAACAAAATGCATTTCATATTCCTAAACAGCTTCCAGACATGTTTTAGCTATATTATGTAAATATGTTTGGGTTTTTTTTTTTTGCTGTTGTTTGTTTTCATTCAGTTTGATTGTTTTGCTTCCAAACATTACACTTGTAGAGTGACTTTCACCTAGTTACTGTGGTTAAATTAAAGAAACTATACATAAATGTTATTTAACATGCTGTGTTTGTACATATTGAGGACTTAATAAATGATTTTGATTGAGCCTATTAGTATTTGTAATCGTTAAAACAAATTTGGAAATTTGGTAGTATATGCTGTGTCTTTGTAATTGATGATCAATTTTGGTATTGATCTGCTGAGAAGAAATTCCTTTTCACCCTTCACCTAGAGAGGGGAGAGCAGAGCCACCTACCTTGTGCTTTTGCATTCAGCCCATGTGACCCCACCATCTCCCCCTTCAGAGGTGGGCTCTGATTGGTGCGTGGATGAGTAGGTCTAGGTCACCGTGGGCCAGTGAGTTATAAAGAGAGGATTGTTGAAGAGGTGGTGGTTTTGGGGGAAAGAAGCTCTTTCTGTTAAAGAGGACTAGGAGACCCTGGGACCATTTTCAACTGTACTTTTGCCTTAGGAAGCTTTTAGCTCCAAGGGCTACTGGTGGGCACCCTCCAAGCATGGCTAATCATGAGGGGAGCCAGACTGGGTGGGGAGTGGAGGTATCTGACACTGTTATTTTTATAATCTGTTGGGAAAATAAAAAAATCCTCTCACAAAAGATCTTTATGCAACGTAGAATACAGAGAAAACACTTTGTTATTGAATACTCATATCAGATGAGGTGCATGCAGGCAGTTGGTAGAAGACCAGAAAGTCTGGACAGAATTTCACACAAACATACAGTAAAGTAGAATAAAGAACAACGAGAGGGGGCTTCCCTGGTGGCACAGTGGTTGAGAGTCCACCTGCCGATATAGGGGACACGGGTTCGTGCCCCGGTCCGGGAAGATCCCACATGCCGCGGAGCGGCTGGGCCCGTGAGCCGTGGCTGCTGAGCCTGCGCGTCCGGAGCCTGTGCTCTGCAACGGGAGAGGCCACAGCAGTGAGAGGCCCGCGTACCGCAAAAAAAAAAAAGAACAAGTGTGTACTTCCTGGAGAGACAAATGGATTGTCCTTGTGCTGGTCTCCTGTCAACCTCCAGAGAGACTTTTGAGTTAATTTTGAGGTCTTTGTTATTTTGTTTTGGAAAGTTGGAGATGGGTTTATCTACTTCCTGACCAAAAAATTGGGCCTACTATGTTTTTAAGGAGACACCCTAAGGAGAAAGAAGGGACAAGGCAGCTGCCTCTCCTTTATTAAACAAAGGAAATGTTCTCTCTTCCTTTACATTATCATTATCAATGCCCTAACTAGTGCCACACCCTGGTCCCATGGAAGCCTATCTTTTGAGGAGCTGCATTCTTCAAACATTTCCAGTGCTTTGCCAGTTGTACATATATGGAATGAGCTGTATTGTTTGTTGAGTCGGCCTGCAGACCTTGCCTGATGGGCATATGGAGTTGGGGTTTATTCAGCCTGCAGGCCTCGCCTGGTTATTTGCCCATGGAGTGTGCAAGTGGCCCTGCCCCTGGCCGCCAGGCGTGGGAGCCCACACGTGGTTCCTTATCATCCCAGTTTTCTCAGCACTATCTCGGTTACTTTGCTTACCAAAATCAAGGTAAAAATTCTGTTACATGCTGTTTGACTTTTGATTCTCTGAAAGATGTTTGATTTAGCTTGTGTTTTATAGTTTTTTGTAATTTCTAAGGTAAATGCACCTTCATTGCTTTGATTCCATTGTAAGCACTGCATAGATCACTGCTGTGTAGTTACTATGACACGAGTAGGATTACCTGAGCCATCTGTTTCTCCAGTCTCTCTCTCCCTTTTCTTCTTTTCCCCCCTCTTTCCAAACAAGCTTCTAAGCGGAATCTTGTTCGGTTCTTAAGAACTTGTGCTGAGCACCATGAATTCATAAAGAGAATGGCTGAGAGCCACGCACTTACGAATTCTTTAAGCGACTGTGGCACATTTTGCTGGTTTTCGTTTGTCAAGGTGCTTAACGACCTCCTTGGGCATTTTATTGCACTCATTTTGCTTTTCAGTCGAAAGCAATGCTGCTTTCACTCTTTCACCATGGGGCTGAATCATAAAGTAGACATTGAAGATTATGCATTCTTCATTTCATCCATTAAGCTATATGTGTCGTAACTGTGATGAACCTAATTTCATCAGTTTGCTTAATTTTAACTAGAGATACCACTTTTTAAACAATCTATATTTATTTTATACAGTATTACACATTACAAAAATTAGATAATAGAAGAAATCCAAAGAGACTTTTTTTTTTTTTTTTTTGTGGTACGCGGGCCTCTCACTGTTGTGGCCTCTCCTGTTGTGGAGCACAGGCTCTGGACGCCCAGGCTCAGCGGCCATGGCTCACAGGCCCAGCCGCTCCGCGGCATGTAGGATCTTCCCGGACCGGGGCACGAACCCATGTCCCGTCCATCAGCAGGCGGACTCTCGACCACTGCGCCACCAGGGAAGCCCCAAAGAGATTTTTTAAAACCACTTGTAATTCCATCATCAAGAGAAAAAGTACATTTCTGTTGTAAAATACTTAAAAGAAATCCATTTACACATAAACATAACCGAAATGACATTGTACCTAGTGCTCACTGATACATTATTGGTTTTTAAGAAAATGAAAAATTACAAGAGCTACATTTTTATTAGTGCTGAGATTTGGGATTCATAAATTAAAGATTCTGGTTTTTAAAATATTAAAAGAAATATTAAATTAAATCATTCACTTCTTTTTGAGTTTTTAAAATAACCAACTCCTTGCAAAAAAAATCACTCAAAAAAAAAGAGAGACTATAAAACTTACAATATGTTATCACATGCTGGAGCATCATTTTAAAATTGATTGGGGTGTCAGATTGACTTGAGAAGAATGCAAAAACATTATGGTATAAACACTATGTATGTGTATATATATATATATATGTATGCCATATAAATCCATGTGTATGATACAGAATTAGACACACACACAGACACATACATACCCACACATGCTGTAAACAGTGGGGATATTAACTGAATTGAGTAGACTGCCTCAAATCCTGTTTTGAAAATAGGAAGAGTATAAATAAATGACAGAGTAATCAAACAGTGTGAAAGGGCTCAAATTTATTATTTGTAAGTACCATCATCAGACATGGTAGTGGTGAAAGCATCTAAAAACTGTTATCTTTTCACTCTTCTCCATATTATACACAGTTAATAACTTCATTATTTATAATGGGATTAGGTAAATCACAGGATAGACTCTGTACTATATTTCTTACTTGGTGCAAATTTGGCAGAATCAAGGTAGCTCATAAATCCCTTTTGCTGTGCTCCCCATGCTTGTTGGTACAGATTTGGTTTACTCTGTTTAGATTCTGAGTGCCACGAAGGCACAGACTGTGCTTGTCATCCCTCACTTGGTTAGTGTCAGCAGGGCACACCACATAAAGGAGGCCGTCTTCTGAACCCAAAATCCAAGCCCCACTTCTACTTCTGGTTTGTTTGTTGTCTCTACAAAGCATTAACATTTCACCCTTTTAAGGACTGCGAACTGCACTTCCTAAATTTTGCTTTCTTATTCAATCTTTCATAGACTTTTTTTTTCCATTACTACTACTACTACTGCTGAAAAACTTGACCTACGATGGAAATAATTATGATTTGCGAGTATTGAAGAAAGGGGAGAATAATTCAGTATTAGATTATTAGATTAGAGAGAGGGCGGAGAGCAGATCACATGGGATCTCTTATTTGGAGTTTGAATTGTATTTCCCCGTGATGGGAGTCCATTAGGTTAAAGCAGAGACATGACATGATGTGATCTGCACCTTGAAATTAGAGTTATTCTGACTCTTATGCAGAAGTAAAGAGGTTGGTTGGCCTGGTATTGGAGATGTGCATGAGAGTGGGGCCACTAAGGAGTAGTGGTCACCTTCGGAATGTGTTTTCGGAGGTAGAAATGACAGGGTTGGTATGGATTAGACATGAGGAATGAGTGAAAGGAGAAGAATCTGGTGTGACTCCTTTGTTTTTTCGGACTGCGCAAGTATAATGACTCTGCTGGTATTTTACAATCAATCGTATTCCCTAGTCTGTGGGTGGTGGTGGTGGTGGTGGTGGTGGTGGTGGTGTGTGTCCGTCCTTTCCACAGAGTTTCTCAGTTCCTCAGAGGACTCACTGTTGACTGATCTTGTATTTCCCTAATGTAGTTACGCCCTATGAGAGAGATTACCAGTCATCCTAGGATGCAGTATGCCTGTAGACAAGATTTGTTGATCCGGCACAGTGTTTTAGGACATTACAAATATCAGGAGATTATACACATAAATTCAGATTTCCAGCTCTTTTGAGAAACCAGAAGTCCTACCAACAGTGGGCTGGGATTCTCAAATGGCCGCTGCTGGCTGAAACTGAGCACTGGCTCTTTCAGCCTTTAGGGCTGGCTGATTCACCAGGTCTGATGGACCCATCAGGTTGGCCGCATTCAACTGAACCATCATGTATCCATGACTGTATCTGCAGCCCTTGCCTTCCCTCAGACCCCGGCTTATCCCTCCTGCATTGTGATGACAGTTTGCTTCTGTCCTCTGACATTTTCGATTCAGGAGCTTCAGTGTCTCAGCTGTATTAACGCTGGTCCCTGTTGGAGTCAAAATGGTGTTAGAACTGGTGGTAAGAGAGTTCAAAGAAGTACAGGGGACCAGGGGATGAGAGGAGGCAGCCAAAGCGAGTCACCTGTGACATCTGTCGTTTGGATTCCTATCATGTGGCCTTTGAAATTTTTTTTTAAGGTTAAATGCGACGCAAGGCTTATCTGTCTTCCAAGTTCAGGATTATTCATTTGTACTATTTTGTGTTTATTGGAAAACTGTGGAAACCCTTGCTTGTAAATGGGGAGGGTGACCTGAACTTGGTGTTTCTGCAGGGCCAGGCACAAAGGAGGTATTCACCAAATATTTGTCCAGTTGAATTATTAAACTGTATTCTGTCTGTCAGAGAAGTTTCTGCAAATAAGTCTTCACAAAGAATCAAAAATCTAAATAAGACTTTAACCGTCAGGCTGAATCAGGTCTTATTTTTATTAAACGATGACTTCTGACATTTCCCAACTGTTTCCCAGGGTGGATCCTATGTTTAGAGCCTGTGATTCAGAAGTACCAGAGATGCTTTAAAGCCATAAGCTTGGAAAAAAACTTCATTCTTAGTTCATTTAAATGTGGTATATATCTTGCTGCCCTCTTTGGAAAGTCATTAAATATACCTCCTCTGCCACACCACTGATTAACTGTTTCCTTCCCTATATGTCATGACCCTGTGACCTCATAATTTTAGTAGCAGTTTAGTGTGGACTTTGAGAACCTGGATTTGGAGTCAGATCTTGTGGTATCACATCCTAGTTCTGCCTCTCGCTCGTCATGTCACCTCTGTGTCTCAGTTTTCTTACCTTAAAGTTCTATCATAAAGAAACAAAGAATGCATCTAAATCTCTTAGAGCATATCTGATACATAGTAAGTCATGCTATTATTATGTCTAGGGACATTTCATGTTTCCGTTGTCTGTTTTTGTATGGCCCACGAGCTAAGAATGGTTTTCACATTTTTAGGTGGTTGCAAAAAGTCAAAAAAGGAAGAATATTTCATGACATGTGGACATTATATGAAATTCAGATTTCCACGTCTACAAATCATGTTTTGTTGGAACACAGTCACCATTCCCATCGGCTCATCCGTTTATACATTGTCTGGGCTGCTTTCCCATCTTGACAATAGGGTTGAGAAGTTTCGATAGAGACCACCTGGCCAGCAAAGCCTAAACTAAGTACTATCTGGAACTTTACGAAAGACATTTTCTGACCTCCGTTGTAAGGCACAAAGCACTGAATCACCATACTTATAGGTGTTACTCTCCTAGGTGGTAGGTGGAACGGGCTCTTTGGTATAGTTTGGTTCTTTCCATCTGCCTATGGGACGTTCCTAAATTGCATTTGTCAGGAATAGGTAGTATTTTGTAGTGATTGGCTATGTGTGTGGCGAGTGTGGGTGTGTGTTTTATATGTAAGTTTTGAACCACAGTTTTGGATTTGTAAGAGCCCTGGTACCTTCCTTCATTGTCCAGTGAAGAGATCCATGGGCTGTATATTCCCTCCTGCAGGTGTACGTGGCTCTTCTGAAGGTACCAGATGGGAGTACACGCCAACCATGCCATCACTGGGGGTGGGGTGGCGGAGTGTTAGGAGAATAGGCACACAGCACAAAACTTATTTCTTACTGATCGCCATCAATATTTATCTGAAATTTGGAAAAAGAATAAAGAAATTGCATTGCTGTTACTGTCTTTTTTTTTTTTTTTAAAGAATATAAAGGCATTGGTTTCCCTAGTATAAGTGATTGACTTCTAGAAGGACAGAACTGTGTCTCAGTTCCCTTTGTTTCAAGAGAATGCTTCACAAGGAGTCTTTCTCAAGATTTGTTCCTCAATAAACAAATGAATGACCCGGACAAGAGAGAGGAAAAGAGTGTCTCATGTGGAAAAATTAATGCTGCCTCTTAAATGAACGCCTCCCACTTTACCACTGAGCAGCAGTGGAGCCTAGGGAAGAATCCATTGGGTTTACTGTTGAGTTATGTTGGTCTCACAGTGCATGCCTAAAGCACAGGTGTGCTCTTGTATCATCATGTTCATTAGTTTCGAATGGGATATATCCCTCCAGGTCATCATATTAGTGAATTCGGGACTTGGAAGAACTTTCTCTATGAAGTGACGCTTACATGTACTCAGGTTCAGAATCTGCTTTTCCGTTCCTGCCTAAGATGAAGTGCTTATTTGTTCTACCCATTCTTTCATCTACTGTTGAAATTTTATGGCACTTTTATGACAGTAGGAAACATTACTACTGTAATGATATGATAATGTACTGAATGATAGTATCAGCCATTTACTGAACATCTGTCATCTTAGTGTTTAACAGATGAGCCAATAGATGTAGAAAGGCCACTTTTCTAAAGTTACACGGCTGGTAGGAGGCTTGTCTACAATGAGGTCATCAGTGGGCGTACATAACTATTTGTAAGATGGACTAATATTTATATTTACTTTATTTTAGTCTATGCTGATTTGTGTTACTTTGTTTCTTTTTTGGAAAACGGATACTGTAGTGGATTTGAGAAGGGTTAAATGCCGCCCAGACATTATTTAGCTGCCCTTGTCATCAGTAATTCCTAAGGTCCTTTCTGTGCCTAGATATCCCTATTTGTTTCTCCCATGAACTATACCTATGTTGTTGTCTCTTTGCTCTGAGATCAGAGTTGTTCACGTCTTCCTGAAAGGGAATCTGGGTATTTGGTGGCTAGTTTGCTGAAGTGTACTTGGGTGGGTTTTGAGAGGAGGAAGGTAAGAGGTAGCAGATGATCAGGGCTACTTCTGCCCTTTGCTTTTACTGAGAGCAGGTAGGAAATCTTTAATGTGCAAAAAACTTCCCTGCTCTGCCTCTTGAAGTATTGCCTCTGGATCTGGTCTCCTGCATCACTCAAATCTGTTTATCATTGTGATCGATGGAGATAATCCATGTATCTCTGACATCGTCACTGCTCACACAGTGGCAGCTGGAAATAGAAAAGCAGCTTTGTTTCAGATATAAATAAGTCATAGTTTATTCTTTACTGATTCTAAGGTGAAGACTTTACCATACTTCCTCTCATTTAGAGTATATGAACTATGGAAAAGCCACATGATAGAAATCACTAGTTTACTATACATTACACATAATTAAAAATGTAAGAAATCAGGAAGAGAGGAAAAAAGGGAAAATGCCAAGTTTTAGGAAACTTTAGGATGGCTTCCTTCCTCCCTCTCACCCATTTCAAGCTCAGAGTAAAATTTGGTTTCGTGTGACTTTATATATATGCTTTAAAGTGAAGAATAAAGAATATACAATAATTATTGGTTATAAAATATCTCTATTATTGACAGGAAGTAAAACTGTTAATCTCTGGGCATTTCATATTAGAAGGGAATAATTTGATTCAACATAATCGTACAACATTTATTACACTGTGCTTTATAGCTATCTGGACATTTTCACGTAATATTCTTTATTTGATCTTTACAACACCTGTGATTTAGAAAAAGGTAAACAGTAGTAAGTAGCTGATTTAGGTTCACCAGTTAGTTAACGGTCAGACAGATTAAAACTGAGGCGTCCTGATTTTCTGTGCAGTGATTGTCCTTTGCATACAACCATGATATCACACACAGACAGGCAAGGTCTACCTGTGAATGGGGTAGGATTTTCTGGCATGGACGCTAGAATATGTTTATCAGGGGAAGTTGATGCTGTTTATTAGTCAGAAGCAAGAGTTTAGAAATTCTATAGGTTTTGTCATTCAAAATACAGGATGGATACTGGATTTAGACACAGAGCCAAAAGTGTCCTAATCATTCAGAAATTGGGACCTAGAAATACAGACCTAGTGCCTGAGAGCTGAAATTGAAGTGGAGAGCTGAAATTGATGATGACGTGACCTGCTTCCATAATGGAAATACCAAAAGCCATGCTTATCCTGTGAATGTAAAGTGCAGAGCTGGAATAAGAATCTGCACACTTTTCTTTGGCCTCTGGAGACCGCTTTGGCCTCCAGGTGCTGTATGCTCATGTATATTTTTAACACATCTTCTCTCTCAGGAATACAATGGACCCTCGAACAACACGGGGGATTAGGGGTGCTGACTCTGTAGAACTGAAAATCTATGAATAATTTAGTCAGCTCCCTCCTATCCCAGTTCCACCTCAGCGGTTTCAACCAACCACGGATCATGTAATACTCTAGTGTTTACTACTGAAAAAAAATCCATCTGTAAGTGGACCTGCACAGTTCAGACCCATGTTGTTCAAGGGTCAACTGTACATACAAGGCATATTGACATTAATCACAGTTTTATTTGCTCCCTTTCTAAGAAATAATGCAATTTATCTATTTCAGCTCAAAACATTTGTTATAGATTTCAAAGTTCTTTGTACTTCTTTCCATACAAGGCAAACTTGTATAGTCTGCTGATCATCCAGACTTTTAGCTGGAAGAAATGAAACCATTTATTTTCCACTTATGTATGAAATTTCTGCTGCTGAAATTGTACGTTTTCTTTTATAGAGTGGAAAACCACCCATCAGTGATATGTTCACAGACCTCAAAGATGGAAGGAAGCTACTGGATCTTCTAGAAGGCCTCACAGGAACCTCACTGGTGAGGGATGCCATGTTCAAGAACCAGACTAACGGCATATCTCTCATCATTACTGATACTTGAAGACCCTCTTGGGGGTCCTTTCAATGTAAAGGCTGAAATAGGAACGTTAAAAAGGGGTTTAAATGAATTTTTTGATTGAGCAATATTTAGGCTTTATTGAGGGCTCTATTTTTATGAAAAAAATACTTTATGTGTTTATTGCTCTCAGACAGTAGAGAATTACAAAGAAGAGCGGATATGTAAAGAGGGCATAATGTTTTGAAGAGTAGAAAGTAGAGACAAATACATTTAAATGTTATTTAACAAATAGTAAAAAAAAAAAATTACGAAAACTGATGGCATTTATTTTTATTCAGATTTTCAGTATTATCTTCATGTTTGTTCCGTCATCAAATCCAACTCTATTGCTTTATGTGTGAGGTACCCAATACTCACACAGAAATAACTCTGCCAATGAAGACGATGTATTTTATGGGTACAACCTTTAACACAAGAGGTAGAATGACTATAAAAGGTATAGAGAGATGCACTGCCGAAGATGAATTTCTTTCTTGCCGAAGTGTGCGGTGTTACAGTCTACCTTTTGCCTTCCAGATGGTGGGTAGGCACCTATTGGAGAGATTGATCCCTTTGTCAGATAAGATTCCCTGGCCAATGAGGCAGAAAGAAGCCTCCCAGATCACCTTTCCCTGGGTGGCAATTCCAGTCTTCCCAGTGGGCCCTTGTAATCCTACCTGGAACCTGGGATAGCACCTCTGAATCCTCTCTGCTCTGTCTACACTAGTGCAGGGTGGAGGGGACATATCTTCTAAATCTTTCTTCATTCTGCCCAACTAAGATAGAAGAAGCTTTGTCCCTGGTGGAGCATTGGTTCCCAAACTTGTTTGCATCTTAGAATCACCAGGGAAATCTTTTATAAATTCCAAACCCAGACTATACTCCAGACTCATTAAGTCACAGTCCTTGTTGAACACAGGCACTGGTATTCTTGGAAGCTCCCTAGGAGATTCCAGTGTTCAGGCAAGCTAAGGAACTACTATCTTAAGGTGCTGTTAGTGGGAGAATTTGCATTCTGTCAACACCAGCCTTCATGGTGGCTTGAGAACCAACCCAGCCAGAGCTCCTGGTACAGAGGGGCTCTTGTGTGCTGAGCTGCTGTTCCACATGCATCTCAATGTCAGTGTTTGACAGCAACATGGAGGGACTCTCTGTCTCATTCGATTTTGTGTTCTGTTTTCCAGCCGAAGGAACGTGGCTCCACAAGGTTACACGCTTTAAATAATGTTAACAGAGTGCTGCAGGTTTTACATCAGAACAATGTAAGTTTGTAATATGACGTTGGGGGGGTCCTTTGATGCCATCGGGATGATTTATTTTGAAACCAACCACCTGCTCTGGACATTGGCATCAACTGAGTTTTAGAAATATTTTTCTTATGAGACGTATTGAACCTGTTCTATGAGTGAAGCAGTAGTTGTGCTTTTTGTGATTACTTTATTGATCTGTTGTATAAGTAATATATTTTTGAGATTTAGGTTCACCTGATTCTCTAAAGTGAAATTTTTCTTGTCATTTACTTATATTGCTGTCCAAACGAGCTAAAACAAAAACCTGGGTTTCCATAGAAAAATTGTCTTAAAAGTTATTTTTTTCCTTTTACTAGGTGGATTTAGTGAATATAGGAGGAACGGACATTGTAGATGGAAATCACAAACTGACTTTAGGATTACTTTGGAGCATCATTTTGCACTGGCAGGTGGGAAAATTTCCAATCACTTCTTAATAGGAATTAGAAATGTATCATTTGTGTGTTAGTTTCTTAGAGCTGCCACAGAGTACCACAAACTGAGTGGCTTCAACAATAGAAATTTATTTGCTAACAATTTTGGAGGCTGGAAATCTGAGATCGAGGTGTCAGCAAGGTTGGTTTCTTCTCCTTTGTTTGTAGATGGCTGCCTTCTTCCTGTGTCCTCACGTGGTCTTGTGTGTGTGTGTGTGTGTGTGTGTGTGTGTGTGTGTGTGTTTGTGTCCTAATCTCCTTTGCTTATTCCAAGACACCAGTCATATTGGATTAGGGCCAACCCATATGATCTCATTTTACCTAAACTACTTCTTTAAGGACCCTATTTCTAAATATATTCATATTATGAGGTGCTGGGGGTTAGCACTTCAACCTATGAATTTGGGGAGGGGACACAATTCAACTTATAATAATTTGGAGTGAAAGAGCCTGACAAACTGCTCTATTTTCCTGGCATAGAAAAAAAAAAGTATGTTTTTAAAACATTAGATTTAAAAAATATCATACTTATAAAAAAATTGTAAAAATATCCCGAAGAATTCCTGGATACCTTTCCCTCAGATTCTCCAAATGTTAACAGCTGTCTGTATTTCTGTGTTTTCTCTCCCCCTCTGTTCTCTTTGACTAAATAGATCTGTGAGTATTTTGTAAAAACAAATCATTTTTCTAAAAACAAGGAGTTCTCTTACATAACTACAGTATTATTATTATGTTAATATAATACAAAATGTCTAATACATAATATTAATATTTACAATGCTAGTATTAATTATTATACATATGGTAATTATTATATCATGTACTAGCAATTAGCATGTAATTATTAAAATCAGGAAAATAATATTGAAACAACACAGTTATGTAATCTATAGCTCTTATGGAGATTTGTCAATTGCCCCAATAATATCCTTTACAGAAAAAGAAAATACAAGATCATTTATTACATTCATTTGTCCTGTTTTTTTAGTCATCTTTTAATCTGGCATAATTTCTGAGTCTGTCTTTGTATTTCATGATATTGTCATTTTTGAAGAGTACTGAATAGTTATTTTGTAGAATGTTCTTCCATGTGGATTTGGCTAATATTTTCTCATGATTGGATTCAGGTTATTCATTTTTGGGAGGAATGTCAGAAAAATGATGTTGAGTTTTTCTTTTTTTAAAAAAATATTTATTTGGTTGCTCTGGGTCTTGGTTGCAGCAGGTGTGCTCCTTAGTTACGGCTCAAGGGCTCCTCCGTTGTGGCATGCAAACTCTTAGTGTGTCATGCAGGTGGGATTTAGTTCCCTGGCCAGGGATGGAACCCGGGCCCCCTGCATTGGGAGTGCGGAGTCTTAACCACTGTGCCACCAGGGAAGTCCCAATATTGAGTTTTTCTTAATACACCACATCAGGAAGCATATGCTGTCCATTAGTTTTTTTCTGGCAGTATTAACTCTCATCATTTGGGTGAGGTGGAATCTGCAGGTGTCCCCACTGTAATGTGACTGCCCTTTGTTATTAAAAAGTATCTTGTGGAGATATACTTTGAGACTTTATAAATATTCAGCTACTTATTAAACTTTTATCTGTTAATTTTAAGATCCATTCATAGTTCTTACCTGATCAGTTATTAATATAATGCGTGGCAAAGTGATTTTCTAATTTCATCATTTCTTCTACATTTGTTAATTGTCTTTCCACTTATGAGGAAGAGCTTTTCCTTGTCTCTTGTTTCTCTGTATCTATCTATCTATTCTATCTATCTATCTATCCACTCATTTATATATCTGTGTGGATTTTTACTTATTTTATGGATTTTTACTTATTTAATAGGTTCTGATCTTTCACTATTGTTAATTATTTCTCAAGCCCCCTTAAGTTGGCTCTTGTGGGTTTTTTTTTGATATGTCCACATCATTCTTTGAACACTTCCTTAAAATATATGTACTGATTTAGAATAATAATATAAAATATTAGTTCTAGATTATAATTGTTATTGCCATCAGGAAATGCACTTCATTCTTGGATTTTATAGTCAGCCAGAAGTTCTTACCTTCTTCCACATTTGTGTAGAAAATAAAAATTGAGTTTTCTTCCTATTAAAAGATGTTTAAAGTATAGTTCTAAAATATTACTTTTTGTGGCTATGAAAGTAATGTTCACTGTAGCCAAGTGTAATATAAGTATTGATTGCTAAGATATAGAAAATGCCATAATATATAAAGGTGAGGTTAAAATCACCTCTAAATTGAAATCATTACTGTTAAAATGTATTTATCCTTCCAGCGTTTAACGGAAAGTTTTGAAATAAAATGAATACCAGTGGCCTGATCCAATGGTTCATGAATATAATATTCCTTATTCAAGGACTGGATTCCAATGACTACTTGAGGTTATTGGCAGCCATGGTTTCTTTTGAACAGGTGAAAGATGTCATGAAGGATATCATGTCAGACCTGCAGCAGACCAACAGTGAGAAGATCCTGCTGAGCTGGGTGCGCCAGTCCACCAGGCCGTACAGCCAGGTCAACGTCCTCAACTTCACCACCAGCTGGACAGATGGGCTTGCCTTCAATGCCGTGCTCCACCGACATAAGTGAGATGTGACTCTTCTTGGATGTGCAGATTTGTACAGATTTGTACCTCCTCTCTGTCCCTCCCTTACTTACAACTCCCTAAAGGCCCTTCCCACTATCGCCTCTCTCCTCTGTACATGCTCTAAGAAAACATAAAGAATAGAAATATCATGGAAAAAAAACTACCCATCGCATCTTTGTTTCCATAGGACTTAAATGCCACAGTGCAGTGTCCATGGTTTCTTCTACATATTTGTAAGTTAAAAAATGTAAAATAATTCACATAGTTCAATGTGAACTAACTCATTCAGCACTAACCAGTAATATACACAAAGAATTGTGACAGTTTTCAGCCTCCTACTTTAGTTTTATAGGAAAACTCTATAAAACTCCCGATTAAAAATAGATCAATGATTCTTTTTATGAAACTTCTGAACAGATTCTAATTATATAATAAAATACCAAAGGACCAAAAAGAGCCACTACTCTTCTGAAGAAGAGACAGGCTGAAGTACTTCATAAACAGAAAACAAAACTAATTATGAAGCTATATTAATTGAGACTATATAGTACTATAAAGAAAACACTAATATAATAATAGGCTGAAGCATATGAAATTGCCAATATTTGACTGTTTTTGATATAAATGGCAGTTTCATATAGTTCAACCTATGGGATAAAGAGCTCAGAAATAGCTCCATCCTGATCTACAACTGAGCCGACGTTGCAGATTAATAGATGGTTGGAACAAATGGAAATGAGTGAATTGGATCCCTGCCTCACCATACCCTGAATAAACTCCAGATGCATCAAAGGTTTAAATGTGAAAGGCAAAATTTGTTATGTGTTTTATTCTTCTTGTAAATTATTTATTGTCTCAAGTTTTATTTCCTATATGTTCTTTGCTGATATATGAAAATGCAGTTGACTTTTCTACATCTTATATCTGGAAACTTGTTAAATTCTTACCAAAATTTGTTACTGAAAGTTTTTTTTTTTTGATAGATGACCATGAATTATAATAGTTTTTTTCCTCCCCTTCCCTCCCCTCTCCTCCCTTTCCCTCCTCTCCTCTCCCCTTTCCCTTTCATTTGTGCCTTGTCCTTCAATACAATATCAGTTTGCATTGGTGGTAGTGAGCAGAATGTTTTGTTCTTGGTAACAAAGGGAGTGGTTTTAATGTTTTACCATAAGACTGCTATTTGCTTTAGCTTTTTTTTTCATATACCTTTTATCTGGTTAAAAAAACCCCACACACCCCATCTTCTTCTACTTCTCCTTTATCAGTTTAAGCGGGTTGCCCACTGTTTCTAGTCAGTTAAGAGACACTATCATAAAACTTGAATTTTTTTTTTTTTTTTTTTTTTTTTTTTGCGGTACGCGGGCCTCTCACTGCTGCGGCTTCTCCTGTTGCGGAGCACAGGCTCTGGACGCGCAGGCTCAGTGGCCATGGCTCACGGGCCTAGCCGCTCCGCGGCATGTGGGATCTTCCCAGACCGGGGCACGAACCCGTATCCCCTGCATCGGCAGGCGGACTCTCAACCACTGCGCCACCAGGGAAGCCCGAAAACTTGAATTTTAGCTTAAACATTTTTCCATCTGTTACTTAATTGATTTAACAAGTGTGTGTGGCGTGCTTTCTATGTGCTGAACACAGGATGTAGAGCAGAGAACAAAACAAGCAAAATTCCCAGTCCTCCTTCTTGGAATTAATGTTCATATAGAGGGAGGCAGACAGTTTTTTAAAAATGAAAATGTCAGTTGTGTAGCATATAGAAATGGTAAATATTGCTGAAGAAAAATATGTCAGGCAAGAGGGGAGGAGGTACCTGGCATGTGGGAGGCCACTGGGTGCAGTGGTGTGAATAAGGGGAATAATAAGAGGTGGAGTCAGAGAGGGAACTGGGCGGGTGGGGACGAGGGAGGCAAATCCCAGAAGTGTAGGTGGGTCCAAGATGCAAGAGCAGATAGAGCACAGAGAAAATGATCCACTTTTGAGTAAGTCAGAGCAACAATAATGTCCAGTTTGTGGGATTAAATGAAAATCAAGATAGAAATGAAATACTAGACAGTAGCTATATGGAGAGGGGTGGATGGAAATTCTCTCAGGGTCTTTTCTTTAGGAGTGTCCTGTGAAGAGATTAGAGCTGGATTTTCTATTCTGCTAAAGTTGGTCTTTAATCGGAGAATTTAGTCCATTGACATTATTGCGATAATTGATGTATTTAAGTTCATTCTTACCGCTTGTTTTGAGCTTTTCATTTTTCTTACTTTTTTCTATATCTTCTTTTCTTTCTTGTTTTATACTGGTAGGTTCTTCTTCCCTTTTTTTCCTTTCACTATTTGGGAAATATACCATTTCTAGTCTTTCAGTGGCTACTCCAGAATTTTAACAGGCATGTTTAACCAATACAAAAACCTTAGAATGTCTTACCTGCTGTTTTCATATTTATAGATTACCTTAAAATATTATATATTTGACAAAACTTTGGGATATAAAAGATAAACTTTTAAATTTATATTCACAAATAAAAAAATCTAAAACTGAAATGTATTCGATTATAACAATAACAGCTTTGTTTCCACATATTTCATCTTCACTGAATTTTATTTGCATCCTGATTTCAGACCCGATCTCTTCAGCTGGGATAGAGTTGTCAAAATGTCCCCAATTGAGAGACTTGAACATGCCTTCAGCAAGGCTCAAACTTACTTAGGAATTGAAAAGCTGTTAGATCCTGAAGGTATTGTTCAGTGTTTAATTACAACCTTGATTTTTCTTTACAGTTTTGAATACTTGAAAAGCAGTGCTTCCCCCCCCCACCCCCGCTTTTTTGAAAGAATTGTGAGAATTGAGGAGGTGTTTTTCCTTTTGAAATGTGGTACAAGCCATTTTATTACAGACATGATACTTCTGTGCTTAACAGTTTCTAGGATCCTTCAGGAGGAAATTTAATTACATCACTGTAGAATAGTTAATCAATACGAGCATAAGATTTAAAGTTTTAGGAAAACAGAATTATTAGATAAACAACTTAGTATTTTATTTATTTCATTAAAATGTGTTTTTGTATGAGCTTGTATATGATGTGAAAACTTCAGTTACAAATGTTGCAGGATTGAATTCTAGACTTATTTTCATACTATGAATGAAATCTATGATGTTATCTTAGATGATAGCTTATCTTTGAGCCTTATGGGGGAAGCTTTTAGGGAAGATTTTTAAGAAATGGGATATGGAACAAAAAAAAGTAGGTAATCATCTTTACCTTTGGCTCATATATTATATGAAATAGAAATTTACTGAGCTGTGGTATTGCAAAGATAATATACTAGCATTGTTTATGGGTACTAAGACAGTTATTTTATATCCAATATTGAGCAATTCACATACTTTGGACATCTAACTTAAGCTAGTTCTTATTTTCTTCCACTTTTAGATGTTGCTGTTCAGCTTCCTGACAAGAAATCCATAATTATGTATTTAACATCTTTGTTTGAGGTGCTACCTCAGCAAGTCACTATAGATGCCATCCGTGAAGTAGAGACACTTCCAAGGAAATATAAGAAAGAATGTGAAGAAGGAGAAATTAACATGCAGGTACAGGTAAATTTTTATTAATGTGTTTGACTTGCCATATTTGTTTTCTCTTAGGTACTAGATAAAAACACTTTCAGAGCATTTTTTTTGTTGACTGAGAATGTCTTGGTTTCTCAGCATCAGAAGTTCAGTTTATCAGTTGGCGTGCTGTTACACGTCACATGCATGTAATGGAGAACCATAACTTTACTGATTTTACTTTTTAAGAAGGAAACTATATTATTTCATACAGCAAGGCTAGAGTTATAGAGTCTAGGATTGTGATCATGCTTCTGCATAACATGCTTAAGGACCTGTGTTCTTCTATCATTTGGTCATCTTTTATCACTCTTGTCCTGTACTGAAGGTGGTTTTTCTCATGTCAGCTTAGTTCTGTTCTAAGTACTAAGTTTTTTTCTTTTTTTGCCATTAAAAAATGCATTTGTACCATTATATTCTCACAAGGGCCATCAAAATGTAAGCTTTTCCCTTTCTTTTAGGAGGAATAATTTTTTTTTTTTTTTTTGTGGTACGCGGGCCTCTCACTGTTGTGGCCTCTCCCGTTGCGGAGCACAGGCTCCGGACGCGCAGGCTCAGTGGCCATGGCTCATGGGCCCAGCCACTCCGCGGCATGTGGGATCTTCCCGGACCGGGGCACGAACCCGTGTCCCCTGCATCGGCAGGCGGACTCTCAACCACTGCGCCACCAGGGAAGCCCTAGGAGGAATAATTGATAATATGTTACTTGGTGAGTTTTTCGCTTAAGGGCTGACAGTGGTTTTATTCATCAGGATATAAATGAGGATCCTTTTTTTTCAGGAGATATAAATAAAGTCATGAAATTTTCTTCCTGAATAATTCTGCCTTGAATCAATCCATATTTTACCTTATTCTGTTTTAGTCTAACCAGTTCTCATAATTCATAAAATGAGAGAATCTTAACAGTGGGATGAGACCTTAAAAGGTATTTGGTCTAACATTTATCAACAAAACAATCAAAAGATACACATGGATTTCAAAGTGATAAGAAATACATTTTAGAGAGGCAGAAAGCATGGGCTTTGAAGCTTAAATTTCATCCCTGTTACTTCTTGTTTTGGGTTGGTTACTTACCCTCTCATCCTCAGTTTTATTGCAAAATCTGGGTAAAACCACCCACTTTATAAAGTTAATAAGTTTGAAGTATCTAAAATGATGTTAATAAGCACTCAGCAAGCAGCAGATATTATAATTTTTCCTTCTCATTTTGTTTAGGTATTATCATTCATTTTTATTCAACAAGATTTTTTTTCAAATGTTAGTGATAATGATAATGGTCTTGAATTGGCATAGCATTTTTTTTTTTTCTTCTCCAAGGTTCAAAGGACTTATTATTTCAGATTTTTTTTGGGTAGTAGGTACCACTTCTTTTATTTTCTCCATTTCAACAAACTATGATTTACAGAAAAAGAAAAAAGCTTAGAGGAAAAGAAGGCAAGAGATGGGGCCAGATTGTGAACCAAGGGCTCTTTTTAGTAGTTTTGAGGATCAAGTGATATTGAGGAAGAGCCCTAATGTTTTATCATTGAATGTTTGCTGAGAAGCATTTGTCTCTAGTAGTGTAGTTATTATGCTGTATTAATGACGCATCCTTTTCAGGGCTCAAATAATCTTCGGAGTTTGCCTTTTGGTTTTAGAATCACTTCTTCATTGGATCGGGGTTCCTTTTGTTAGAAAGATGGAATATTCTACTTCTTATAGTGAAGGCTATTCTCTTTTAAAAAGAAGGGAGATTTCATTTGCCTTTCATGGTGTGTAGATAAAATAATCACTTCTGTTTAGGGCTCGGGGTGACATGATAAGAATTGCAGAAGCCATTTGCTGTTTGATTAAGAGCAAGTGTGTTGGGACTTGCCTGGTGGCGCAGTGGGTGGGAATCTGCCAGCCAATGCAGGGGATGCGGGTTCGAGCCCTGGTCCGGGAAGATCCCACATGCCGCAGAGCAACTAAGCCCTGTGTGCCACCACTACTGAGCCTGCACTTTGGAACCCACGAGCCACAACTACTGAGCCCGCATGCCACAACTACTGAAGCCTGTGCGCCTGGGGCCTGTGCTCTGCACCAAGGGAGGCCACCGTAATGAGAAGCCTGCGCACCACAACTAAAGAAGGCCCACGTGCAGCAACGAAGACCCAACACAGCCAAAAATAAATAAATACATTTATTAAAAAAAGAAAAGAGCAGGTGTAATAATATTAACCTTTTCATTAATGCTTTCATTAATGCCTTAGAGGTTGAATTAAGTTAATTGGAGAGATGAAACATGGTCAAGTTGTAATCATCTACTGTTTGACATATCTTGCCATCCTCTACTTTCCTGAGAACACTAATAGCCCGACTTCCTCTCTTGCTGTTTCTACAAACATGTGCTGTAGAGCATTAGGTGGTCAGCAAATAATTCCTGAATTTCTCTTTAATCTCTCAGTTGAAGGTCTCCTCTTGTATGTGAATGAATACCTTCTGAACACCTGCATTTAGATAATGCCTTCCACTTCCCACCTCACAGATCCTAGTCCCTGTCTAAATGACCTTTGGCTGGTCACTAACTTTCCTAGTTCTCAGAATTCCTCATTAGAATATCGAGGTTTGATACTAAATGACCTCCAGGATTATTGTGGCTTTCCAGTTTTGGGGTTTTAGGTCCGGAACTTAACTCATTTTCCCTTCTTTGTCTTTGGCACCATCCCTCTCCCAATCATCCGTCATTTTATCGTGGGCTCACTGATTCATTGTTTTTAACTCCTGCATGTTGTTTACCGGGTCCATTTGGATTCTTCCTCCAGAATATCTTTGGTGTGTGTTTTCTTTCTGTTCCAGCCCTCATACTAATTAAACATCTCATCTCCTCTTGTGGTTTACAAGGCCCAGCCTACCGCCCCAACTCATCTCAGGCCACTGCATGCCAGTCGTGGTGGACTTCTTCCTCTCCTTCCCTAAGATTCTTGTACGTGTGGGTTGCTCTCTGTGAAACGCTCCTCTACCCACTGTTTGCATGGCAAGCTTCCCATCTTTCCTCAATTTCAATGGAACTTTTTCAGAGAAGACTTCCCTGATTAACCTAATTGAAATCCAACCCTACACACACACACACACACACACACACACACACACACACACTCACACACTCACACACTCACTCTGTTTCTTGCTGTCACAGTATTTTTGTAAACTATGTTAAGAATTTTAAATTGTATCTTAAGAGCATTGAGAAAGCAGTGAAAGATTTTAAGCAGGGAAGTCTTATGATGTGGTTACATTTTCCAAACATCATTCTGGCTGCTCTGTGAGAAGTGGGTGGTGGACGTAGCAGTCTGGGGAGCAGCGGGGAAGCAGAGACATTGGTAGCAGGCTGTTGCAGTGCTGAGGACAAACGGTTGTTGTGAAGATGGAAAGGCCTGGATGGATTTGAGATGAATTTTGAAGGTAGGAATTGCTTATACGTACGTATTAAATGTGGGCGGTAAAAGCTAGAGACCAAGGCTGGCTCCCTGATTTTTAGCTGGAGGGGTCAAGTGCATGGAGGAGGCATTTACTGAAATGGGAAGCTTGAAGAGCTTTGGGGGGAAAAACTAGGGTTTAAATACTGACAATGTTTGATATGCCTATGAGACATTGAAGTGGAGATGTTAAGGAAGTAGGACATAGGAGTTTGGAGTTTGGGGCCAGAAATATAAAGGTAAATGTTTGCAGGATGTAGATGGTTCTTTAAATCCAATGGGAATGGATGGAACCATGCAGGCAGAGTACATAGAAGAAAAAAGGGCCCTGGACTTAATTTTGAGGAGCTTCATTACTTGCATGTTGGCAAATGCTGTTGAACTAGGAGGAAAGCCAAGATGGTGTTATTGAAGCAGGGAAAGGAGAGCTTCAGGAGGGTGGGGACTGGTCAGAGGTAGGGAATGCCACTGAAAGCTTAAGGAACATAAGGTGACCGGACCTCCGGGTTTGCTTGGAACAGTTCTGGTTTATGTGTGTTGTTCTAGTACTGTTGATTATCAAAAATGTTGGGTTTTTTGTTAATTACATGGCCATCCTAAAGATGCTGCTAGAAAAGTGGATTTGTCAATGAGAAGGTTATTGGTAACACTGGCAAAAGCTTTTCCAGGTGTGTGGTGGGGACCAGTGCCTAATCAGCATGAAAGGGAGTGTTAACAAATGTAGCTGTTAAACACATGAGCATTTCTTATATTGTTCTCTATACGTTTGTGTATGTTTGAGATAGTACATAAAAACTGTGGATGAGAGGTGATAAAGTAGAGACAGGCTGTAGGCAAATTTTAAAGAATTTTTGCTCTGGAAGGGAACAAATGAATGAGAGAGGTGGTAGGTTTGGATATATGACTAAAGTATATAAGAAAATACTCCACTGCCTAGAAGGAGCTTGGAATAACTTATTCCGCGGGCTCTTCGAAAAAAGACCAGCTAGTAACCTAGAGGGCAGCTGCCTCAAAAAAATATCACCAGTACGACAACCTATATGTGTGTCTGTCTTTCAGTGTCTAAAATGCAATGCTAAAATGCAATTCAGTAAAAGCAATTTAACTAGGGTCAAAGCAGGATTCTAATCTCTGTCTCTTTAAATGACATCCATCCTTCAAGGCCCAGCAGGTTCCAGATCCTCTATGAAACTTTCCTATTTTAGCTCTCGGCGAATTCAAATAGCATTCCTTGTTGCACCCGTGGAACTTATAACTTTGTTAATAGCCTTTTTATTTTTGTTCAGAAGTGATTCATGTGGGTTATTTGTCTCTTCCCAGCTATATTAGAATGTCCCTGAGTACAGAATCCATGAGTGATGCAGCTTCTGTACTCTTTGCCATCCTAGCATTTAAAAATGCATTCTATGTCACGGCGTTGCTCACCCAGCTCCTGAGAAGCAGGTGGATGCCTAAGACACAGTGGTGCCTACCTTGGTTTCTCCATCCAGTGTGTCTTTGTGGAACACCTTCTGGTCTTCACAGCGTCTGTGAGTTTTCTTGGCTTTGTTTTTATAGAGCTCAGCGCCAGAGGAGGAGCAAGAAGGTCCCCGAGCTGAAACCCCCAGCACTGTCACCGAGGTTGACATGGATCTGGACAGCTATCAGATAGCACTGGAGGAAGTGCTGACCTGGTTGCTTTCTGCCGAGGACACTTTCCAGGAGCAGGATGACATTTCCGATGATGTTGAAGAAGTCAAAGACCAGTTTGCAACCCACGAAGTAAATAATCTCTAGCTGATGAGCAGGATATATGTGCCATGGTGCCTGTGCCTCAATCAGGGGCTGAACCCTGATGCTTGTTGTTTACTGAATTCTGCTCCACAGAAAGGTCATGGCATATTTTAAGACTTGTGATATTTAAATAGGGCTTTGTTACAGAATTGGTGTGGGTGATTTAACTGTGCACTGGAATTAGATTCCGGATTTTAATCTTACCGTAATTTGTAGATTCTGCGAAGCCACTGACGAAAAAATCAGTGCCTAGTACAGCTCGTTTCTGAAGTGTATTGTTATAGTCAAAACACAAAATGGCTAATTAATACACCAAATCTTTAGATTTGAATGTTCCCCAGGAAGTGATTATTTTTATTTATTGTATGATTAACAAAACTCATATGCACTGTTCCTGTGTAATTTTATATATTGAAAATTTCCTACTATTTCAGGGATATATTGCAGTGGAGTGATTGGATTATGTGAAGAATTCTTTTGATTAAGTAGTTTCTTGGTGTTGATATATTAGTTGGCAGGTCTGATTTGCTGTTTTGGTTTCAAAGTAACAGAAATGGTCATTTTCTTTAAGCAGTTTCTCTTGGGCGAGCATGGTGGTTTATTCAGTATATCTTCTCATAATTCCATGTTCATGACCTAACAGTAGCATAATCAGCATTTACTTAAAAATAGCTGGTGTCGTCACGTGTAACATTGTCCTCTTTGATCTATTCTTTTTGCTTCAGGCAGCTGCTTATTCCCTATATTCAGAGCTGAAAAAATTGGATCAAAGTCTTATTTGTTTGCACTCTACATGGTTGCTTTTTCTCACGGCATTAACATTTAGACATTAACAATTTATTAAGATTTTTCTTCTTCACTGAGCAGCTCCCAAATCATAATGATGTACCTTCTCAGGCTTTTATGATGGAGCTGACGGCGCACCAGAGCAGTGTGGGCAATGTCCTGCAGGCAGGACACCAGCTGATAACACAAGGAACTCTGTCAGATGAAGAGGAGTTTGAGATTCAGGAACAAATGACCCTGCTGAATGCCAGATGGGAGGCACTAAGGGTGGCAAGTATGGACAGACAGTCCCGGTGAGTGGAAGCTCAGAAAGAAACCCTATTCCATAGACTGCGTTGCCCAGTTTAGCACAAGGAAAAGTCTGCATGTCTGTGAGAACAAGATAACCAGAGAACTTGCCTTGTAAAATTTTGACTCTTTTCTTCATGTAGTGTTGCTGGAATTTTGTATGATCTTTATGTCCCCTTTGATATGTTAACCAAATGAAAAGGTAAAAGTTGCAATACAGAAATTAGCAAAGACATTTAATATGGACTTCGCAGTATTAAAATTGGCTAACCATTAATTCTGATGTGAAGACAGGACTATGTTATATTTATCCCCAGTTCTATTTTGTAACTTTTTTTTTAACATCTTTATTGGAGTATAATTGCTTTACAATGGTGGGTTAGTTTCTGCTTTATAACAAAGTGAATCAGTTATACATATACATATATCCCCATATCTCTTCCCTCTTGTTTCTCCCTCCCACCCTCCCTATCCCACCCCTCTAGGTGGTCACAAAGGACTGAGCTGATCTCCCTGTGCTATGTGGCTGCTTCCCACTAGCTAGCTATTTTACATTTGGTAGTGTATATATGTCCATGCCACTCTCTCACTTCGTGCCATGCAACATTTTTTAAAATATTTTTTTTCCCCATGGTTCGTTTTGTTGCGTGTATTGTGTGTTAAGGAGCGAACTGCATTCCATGGCAATTTCCACCTATTTAATAGGCAGGAATTCCTGATTGGAGAAACAATGATTCTGATACAAATAGAGGGTGCTGTTACTTGCATTCTTTGGCTGCATTTAATTGACTCCATTTAGGAAGAAAATAATTTTTTTTTTTTTTTTTTTTTTTTTTTGCTGGTTTCTGTATTTAAAGACCAAATGCTACTTTTAACGGTTAGACAAGAATGCGTTCCCTGCCCCATTTCTTGGCTGCCTGGAGTGTGTGTTTGCTGTTGCAAAGGGCAGAAGGAGTGGGAATAATGCTGTGTTCCCCTTGGACAGGCTGCACGATGTGCTCATGGAACTGCAGAGGAAGCAACTACAGCAGCTCTCCGCCTGGTTAACACTCACAGAAGAACGCATTCAGAAAATGGAAACTTGCCCCCTAGATGATGACTTAACATCCCTACAGAAGCTGCTAGAAGATCATAAAGTAAATCTGGCTCATATTTCTTTTATACCTTATCAAATATGAAAAAGCAGCACTTAGCATTCTCAGGAGCCGATGGCTTCTATCATTAGTGCGGAGATGGGACACTTCTTCAGTGTGCTCTTTTATTCAGCAGCCTGTAGGGTAGAGTGCATGGGGATGTGACTTTTCTGAGCCAGGGATGAAAGCACAGGTAAAATTTTATGTGGGTATGTGTAGTTTTCTTATGAAAGTACATAGTGTTCATAAGATTCTCAGGGTTTGTTTTTTTTTTTTTTGGACCTATGAGTGGTTAAGAACCCTAGGGTGTTGCATGAATGCAGTGTGTGGGGAAATAAGGAAACCCTCAGATGGATCTGTACCTGATCCTTTCAGGAAAGCTATTGCTTCTTCTCCTAGGTGAAGATTCAAAATTTGGTGGGAGATTTAATTTGGTCACAAATTTAAGAGATAACTTTTCATAGTCAAGGAAAGGTAGAGTAAAATAGGCTCTCTGTGAACTGAAGAATTTTATTTTTCAATGAAATATCTAGATAACTGATAAATAAAGCTTTAGGGATACATTAAACACAAAAACTCAAGGCATCTGACGACACTATTGGTAGTGTTTGAATAAATTACCTATATACATATGTGTTGTGACCTGCAATGCTCTTCCCATGGAAGAAGTGGGAAGAGAAATTGTCTGTATACCCCTAATTGCTTTCCTGGGTAACAGAACAGCTTCTGACTATCAAATAGTATTCGACTTATCTGTCACTTTATACCATGTTGCACTAGATAAAATGATATCTGACTATGTGTATTCAAGTTTGGGACTTTATTGACTTAATGATTCTATATTCTTAATTCCTACTATAGGCGCTTAACTTGTTTATGGGACACCTTTTTTCTTTTGGCCAAAACTTGGAATAAAAATAATAAAAGTGATGACATCCCATTTGCAATCTGTTATGACATTGCATTTTCAAACTGCTTTGGTTCATAATGAAATGTAAAGATGTATAATGGGTTTGTTTCATTAGTAGAACACTTAGGCTAATGATTGGAGATTTAAACACAATGCCTCATTAAATGTCCTTAATTACTATTGACAACTGAGTGGATTTTAAATAGGTAAATGGGAAAGAGTAGACATAATGGTTTATCTTAATTTTTTCTCTAGAGTTTGCAAAATGATCTTGAGGCTGAACAGGTGAAGGTAAATTCCCTAACTCACATGGTGGTGATTGTTGATGAAAACAGTGGCGAGAGTGCTACAGCTATTCTGGAAGATCAATTACAGGTAAGACCCTGTAAAGTAGGATCGTCCCAAGGGACCTGTGGTCTGAGCCCCAGTTGCACATTGCCCCTATTCTTCCTGTTCAGTCTCACTGTTTATTTAGAATCGTAGAACAATCTTCTTTAGGTTGTACTTCCCAGTTGGGATTCCACAGCATGCGGGTTTACAGGAGAACCTAGGTATCATTCCTTTACTTCAGCCCTTGGGGAATGGTTGGGGCCGCTTGTGGTCCACAGCTGCCTTGGGCATATGAATAAGTTGTGGAAGCATAAGAACTGATCTCAACAAGTGGTCCACAGACTTCTTGCTCAGAATCACTTGTTAAGATGCATATTTCTGGGCTCTACGCAGACCTAAGTCCCTGGGAGTGGGGCCCAGTGAATATGTAAAGAAATGTAAAGTTTGAGAATTTCAGCCATGTGGGATTTAATATCCCTGTTTCTTTGGTAGATCAATGTGTGAATGTCAACCCCAGTTCTGCGAACCTTGCTTCTTTTTGCTCAGTGACTATAGTGTATCTTTCCAAGTCTTTATAAAGAGAGTTTTTGGTTGACAGTTAACCCTTAAAAACTTGGGGTTAGGGGCACTGACCTCTCAAGCGGTTGAAAATCCAAGTATAACTTTTTACTTCCCCAAAACTTAACTACCAATAGCCTATTGTTGACTGGAGGTGTTACTGGTAACAAACAGTCCATTAGGACATATTTGGGTTGGCCAAAAAGTTCGTTCAGTTTTAAGGAAAAATAAAAGACACACTTTTCATTTTCACCAAGAACTTTATTGAACAACGTATTTATCAACCGAACGAACTTTTCGGCCAACCCAATATTTTGTGTTATATGCATATCTACAGATGTTTTATGCATTCATGAATACCTAACTTTCTCTTAATTTTTTCGATATCCCTAGGTTATGTGCTTTGTCTTTATTTCAAATTGTCACAAATCTCCAAAATTTTTTCCAGTGTATTTATTGAAAACAATCCACGTATGAGTGGACCCGCAGCTCAAACCCCTGTTGTTCAAGGGTATTTTACTTAAACAATACTTGGATTATCTGATATAATGTTGCCAGCTGATGATTTTCAGTAACTTTCAGACTATAAATTATCATATGAAATTCTTTTTCTTTTGTATCATTTAAAATTAGCCAGTGGTTTTGAGCCTTTGGTGCAGTAGTATTTAGTTATTATAGTAATCTGAGAGGTAGGCATTTATGTCTTGCCTATTTAATAGTGAGGAAATTCAGAGGTTTAAGTAGGCAATGAGTTTTCATGCTGAGACAACAGACCTGTCTTCTGGCTCTGCGTTCTCTACCCTTTGAGCTATGCAAAGCTTACTCTGGTATTAAGTATTGAAATAAGATAATATTAATTAAATAATTATTGCTCCCAAGTAAGTAATGAAGAAATAAAATTTACAGTTTGTTAATCATTATTTATAAAGCGGTAATAAAATAATTTTTTGGGAAAGTCATCATGAAGATCGATTTTTTTAAACTAATCAAATTTATTTAGTTAGTTTTGCTAATACTTGTAATATTCTGTTGCTAAGTTTTGTGGAATTTTCTATGGATCATGCAATGTAAACAGAACAAATCAATTAAGTATTTTTTCACAGAAATTCTCTCATTCAAAACATAGTTTTTATAAATTAAATTTTTTTTTCATAATTTTGGTACTACAGATGAAAATTGTCTTGGCATGTAAAAGGTGGTTAAGAAACAATTGATGCACTGAATTCTGTCTTAAAGATAATTATAGCCTGAAGAAAATGGAAGCACCGAAAATAGATGTTTGCTTTATTTCGAAGGTATATGTGAAACTGTCAAACTCTCATATAAAAACCACAATAAAATGGAAAAGAGCGGGAATTTGGGGTCAAAAGTTACAGGATGGAGTTCTAATTGTGCCACTTTCTAGCTCTGTAGTGTGAAATAATTAAATTCTATGGAAATTAGTTTTTCTCATCTATAAATTTATAGGATTCATCTGTATTACTTAAAGCAACTTTCATAAAAATATTTTTCATAAATTGCTACTTTGTAATGGAGAACGACGGATGTCAAGAATTTCTTTAAGGATTGTGTTAATTATCTCTTAAGGCTTTGTTGACAAAGGATGGTTTCTTCCTTTTCTAGAAACTTGGTGAACGTTGGACAGCCGTGTGCCGATGGACTGAAGAACGTTGGAACAGGTTACAGGAAATCAACATTCTGTGGCAGGAATTACTGGAAGAACAGGTATGAAGCTGTTATCCATAATGGGCAAAATAAGTGGTGAAAAGTAAACCCATCATTAATTATGGCATTAGAATAAAGTCTTGTTTATTTTTCTTCAAAAGGAAAATTTATAAATGTTTATTATGTTAAAAGTCAGCTTTGTATCCATTTTATCATGCAGTTTATTCATAGAGATTGCATTATATATTAGCTCCATTGTAATAATAATTTGACTTTGTTCATTACTGAGAATATTAGTATTTAGATATGCTACTTTTAGGATTTGCTTGACATAATTTTTACTGCATTCGTGTTGGGTAATGTATCTGAACTTGTATCCATACAGCCTAGCGTATGGTTTGTGCTCAGTACATAATGATAAATGAATCCATTCCATACTTTGTGAACTTTAAACCACAAGAATTTTTCGTGATTTTTAATCAGGATAACTACTGAAATTAATAAGAAAATATTATTTAGCAACACCATTGATTGAACACTTAGTTAATTTTTTTTTCAGTAAGGATAAACATAGAAAATGAACCTTTTGAGCAAAGCTGCCACTTCAAGTTTTCAGTCTGAGTGGTGGCCCTTTGCCCATCTTCATCCTTCCAGAAAAGCAACCGTCAAAACAGAATACAAATAAGCAAGACTTTTCCTCAAAGTGCCAAAGAATTGTGGTGTAGAAAATAAGCAGATACTCTGTTCCCACTTCTCAGTGTCCATTGTGAGTCTTTTAAATGCATTTCATTTCCATCCACAAAAAGCGGCTATATTCTTTTCACGGAATAAAAACAGATGTATGATGTTTTGTGATTTACTAAATATGGTGGCAGAGAGAACATCTTAAAAAGCAGGTTGCAGAATTTGTCCCAGTGAAGTTGTAAGTTACTGCCACCTGCCCCCAAGACCAGAATTGTCCTATTAAGAATCACATAATGGACCTGATTCTGATTTCTGAAATATTTACATTTCGCTTTACAAAGATTTAAATTTACTTAGTCCCTTTTATTCAGGCCAATGAGTCACGTAGAATAATTAAAATTTTACTTCATTAATGATTGTGGGAGACATTGATTGCTAGGGAACCACTGTGTTACTCATCTAAGTAAAATAATTTAAAATTTGGAAAGAATCAAAATTTGGTAATTAAAAGTATTTAAAAATAGAGGGTGGCTGGGATTTTGGCCATTTATTACCGTAGGTTTAAAAATGACCTTTGAATGGCCTTCTGTTAGTGATATGGAAGGAGAAATCGTGTTAAAATGTAGAACTGAAGCCAACACTGGTACTTAATTGATAATTTGCTGTTAAAGAGAATGAGACCAACAACTGTGTCTGAATTAGAAAATCTTTCAAGGGATTATTGTTCACTCAGTTGCAGAGGCTTTAAGATAGAAATGGGCTCTGAGAATTAGTTCAAAATTTCTGCAGCATAAGCCAAGTGTGGCAAGCAAGGTATTCTGTGATTGACTTTAACCTACCTTTCCAAACTTAACTATCCCTCAGTCCTTCCATGTACCCAGTGCTCAAATCCTGAATTCCCAGTTTGTAGCCCATTCCTGGACTGTCAAGGCCACGAGACTAGTGCTGGTTCTTTTTCACTTCTCTATTCCCAATGCATATGGTGCATGATAGGTTGCTTATGGGTTGTGTTGTATTGTTTTTATGGTTTTGGAAGAGTGAACTGGTTTTCTAGCCTCTGTGTTTTTAAATGTGGCATCTCCCTCGGAATGCCTTTTTACCCATCTCTTTAGTTTTAAGTTCTCCCCACCTGTTACCAACCCTTTCGAGTCCGGCTCCTACAAGGGTCCTCTTGCCCAGTGATGCTCGAGCCAATAGAATGAAACCTGGTTTGGTTCAGAAGCAAAGGAAAGTTTTATTCTTTTTTTTTTTTTTTAAATTTTATTTATTTTTGGCTGCGTTGCGTCTTCGTTGCTGCATGCAGGCTTTCTCTAGTGGCGGCGAGCGGGGGCTACTCTTTGTTGCAGTGCGCAGGCTTCTCATTGCAGTTGCTTCTCTTGTTGCGGGGCATGGGCTCTAGGCATGCGGGCTTCAGTAGTTATGGCACGTGGTCTCCATAGTTGTGGCTCGCGGGCTCTAGAGTGCAGGCTCAGTAGTTGTGGCGCACGGGCTTAGCTGCTCCGCGGCATGTGGGGTCTTCCCGGACCAGGGCTCGAACCCGTGTCCCCTGCATTGGCAGGCGGATTCTTAACCACTGCGCCACCAGGGAAGTCCGAAAGTTTTATTCTTCGAGGAAAGAATGGAGAGGAGTGAGCTTGCGCCCTAGAGTCCACGCTCTCCCCAGCAGTCATCGGTGGGGCTTCTTTAGAGGGTTCTTCTTGGCGGGGAGGGGGCGGAGTTCTCGCGGGTCTGGTGCAGGTGTGTTGCTCATGGCTCCAGATTACAGTGCCGGGCGCAGCCTCTCTGCACATGGCCTGCTGCCGCCATCTTGGACTGAGGTGTCATGCCCGGCACTCCTGCACACCGGCTGCCGAGCTGAGATGTTGGGCATGGTGGGTCTCCTCTGGGAACCAGTCCACCTTGTTAGGTGCAAGGACTCTGCACATGGCCGCCTACAGGCAAGTGAAACTAGACTAAGCACAAAAGAGGAGGTGAGAACTTATCACCTAGATTCCGCCTTATTTTTCCCGGTATCCCAGTGGGCTTTGCCAGTGACTTATCCATCTAGGACCATGAAGTCCCCTATAAACTCCCTCCCCTCCCCACTGTTTCAGAACTGTAAGCAATCCCTTTGCGGTGTCTGCACTTTCTAACTGGTGGCACAGTTATTTTTGTGCGTATCTTATCATTCTTACTACATTGAGGACAGGATCCATGTTTGTCTTGTATTTTCTAATCTTTCTCCTTTTTTTGGTGGAATATAAAGGCAGAGAATGGTTGTTAAATAAACTGATAAATAAAACAACTACAGAAAGAGTTGATTCCAAACACAGAACCAAGAATTTCCCCCCTCAACTCTAGAAAAAGGTTTCTGTGGTAAATACTACATTTTGGGAAAAATTATCCCAATGCAGCCATTTTTGTTGTTTTGACTCCTCCTTCATGTTTATCTCCCTACTTTACTAAATGTCTTCTTCCTAAAAGACATGCATCACTGCCAATGAAGTTTAAAGATCTTTATACTGACTTTGGACTGTCCTCAAACTTCGTCCTCTAGTCATAATTGCTGTCAAATCCGGAGCATTAGTGTGGTTGTCCTGCAAGATGCATGAAAAAACCATGGGCTTCGGACTGTGGGTCTTTGACCTGTCTCTGCAGTTAACAAGCCAAGAGATCTTGGACATATAATTTGGCTTCTCTCTGTTTCTTCCTTAAAATGAGGGGCTGAGACAAGAAAATCTCTGACCTTCCCTCTGCATCTAGAGAGTTATAAAGTGATTCTTTTGGAGACTTGGATAGCTGGATTTAGCCTTTTAGACCCACCTACTTCCCTGAGAATTAGGTTTAGTTATCCAGGAGTGGGGCTAATTTCAGGTGGATCTGTTGCAGACCTGAGAAGGGTAATATCTTAAAGATGCTTTCCTGGGTCATTTATGCCTCAGGCTTAGGTGTTTGAAGGCCTTCTTATCCCAGATGTGGATAAGCTTCTAGTAACATAAAAATTGGAGATTCTGGAACTTGATTGAATTGAATTACCAAATGATTCCCTAAATATATTTCTAACTTTTATTATTCTTTGTAGTGCTTGTTGAAAGCATGGTTAACTGAAAAAGGAGAGGCTTTAAATAAAGTCCAGACGAGCAACTTCAAAGACCAAAAGGAACTCAGTGTCAGCGTTCGACGACTGGCTGTAAGTGATGTCACTGTCAGCATCTGTCTTTTAAGCCTGTGATATCTTACTGTTTTATATCGACAGTTAATACAATTTAGTGAATAGACTCATTACCTAACTCTGGAATGCTGCCATGTAATGATCTAGAACCAGGAGTCTTATCTTTTAGCTTTAGGGAATTAATTGCAAGGCAGGTGAATTTTATAATAAAATATACATGTTTACATTTCCTGACTGGGGAACAGGAAGATAAAGTCCTGTTAAAAGGGAGTCATCTAATAAGTATCTGAAATACTAGATTTTGAAGGAAGACATGGAAATGAAGCGTCAAGCGTTGGATCAACTGAGTGAAATTGGCCAGGATGTGGGTCAGTTACTTGATAATCCTAAGGCATCCAAGAAGATCAACAGCGACTCAGAGGAACTGACTCAGAGATGGGATTCCTTGGTTCAGAGACTAGAAGATTCCTCCAACCAGGTACCTTTTGCTTTGGGTAATGTGTTGTGCCATTAAGTGGAAATTATATGTTCAGGTTTGTTTTAGTTTTGGTGAAATAAAAGTAGTAGCTAAACTAAAAAGTTGGTTTTTTATACCTGGTTTACTATAAAATTGAAAAATTGACATGTGAATGTCTTCTTTAGTTTTCTAAAGTAAATTTTAGTAGACCTTCAAAAAACTTACTGATATCCAGTCATTCAACCCTTAGTAACTGATAACACTTAGACATGAATCCATTAAATGATCTTTAAATCTTAAATAATCTTATTAATTTAAAGAATATTTTAACAAATTGAACAATATTAACACTTTGGTTTGTACCTGAATTTTCATAGCAGCATTATTCATAATAGCCAAAAAGTGAAACAACTGATAATATCCATCAATAGATGGATGGATAAACAAAATGTGGTATATCCATGCAATTATTAGGCAATAATAAAATGAAGTACTGATACATGATACAGCATGGATGAACCCTGAAAACACTGTGCTGAGTAAAAGTAGCCAGTCACAAGCTTAATGCACTATAATTCTATCTATATGAAGTATCCAGAATAGGCAAACCCAGAGAGACAGGGGCCAAGAGGGAGAGGAAGATGGGGAGTGACTGTTTTGGGCACAGGGTTTCTTTTTTTTTTTGTTCTCTGAAGATAATATAATTTATTTAGATATCAATAAAGGAAGGAGATTTAGAGGGCTTCCCTGGTGGCGTGGTGGTTGAGAGTCTGCCTGCCGATGCAGGGGACACGGGTTTGTGCCCCGGTCTGGGAAGATCCCACATACTGTGGAGTGGCTGGGCCTGTGAGCCATGGCTGCTGAGCCTGCGCGTCCGGAGCCTGTGCCCCGCAACAGGAGAGGCCACAGCAGTGAGAAGCCCGGGTACCACAAAAAAAAAAAAAAAAAAGGAAGGAGATTTAGGAACCACACTTATAAAGAACCAAGAAGTAAAAGAAGAAATCAAAAGGACAATTAGAAAATTATTTGAGATTAATAAAAACAAAACATACCAAAACTCATGAATTCAGTGAAAGTAGTGTTCAGAATGAAATTGATAGCTTTACATGCCTATGTTAAAAAAGTTATATCAACATCCTAAACTTCTCCATTAAGAACTAGAAAAAAGAGTAAACCAAGTAGAAGAAAGAGAATAACAAATATTAGAGTACAAATATCTAACGAAGAGAATGGAAAGACAATTGAGAAATTAAATAAAACCAAAATTTGATTCATTGGAAAAATGAACAAAATTGACAAAACTTTAGCCACACCAACTAAGCACAAAAGAGAGGACTCAAATTTCTCAAATCAGAAATACGAGATGATATCACTACCAACCTTATTGGAATAAAATCATTGTCATCATCACCATCATCTTTTACATATTTTTCCAGAAAGTAAAGGTGGGGAGGACATTTCCCAAATAATTTTAGGAAATGTGTATTCTCCTATGTCAAAACAAAGATATCACAAGCAAAGAAAATTTTGTATAAATATCTCTTATGAACATAGATGTGAAAATTCCCAAGTAAATACTAGAAAATCAAATCCAATAACATATAAAAAGAATAATATGTAGTGACCAAGTGGGAGTTATCCCTAGAAGGGAAGATTGAAATATCAATGCATTACACCATATCAATAGAATAAAAGACAAAAACATGTGATCATCTAAATATAAAAAAGGCATTTGACAGAATTCAACACCCTTTTATGGTAAAAACACACACCAAACTGGAAATAGATGGGAGCTTTCTCAACCTAATAAAGAGCTTCTACATAAAAACCAAAGACCAACATCACACTCAGTGATGAAAGACTGAATACTTTCTCCCTCATGCAAGGAACAGGACAAAGATGTCCTTGTACTAGAGTTTCTAGACAGGATGATTAGGCATTAAAAAGAAATAAAACTCATGTGAATTGGAAAAAAATAAAACTATCTCTGTACTCACATGATATAACCTTTTATATAGAAAATCCTAAGGAATCCATACACACACACACACACACACACACACACACATTAGACTGATAAACATGCAACAAGCTTGCAGGATACAAGATCAGTATATACATTTGAATACATTGCTGTACGTTATTGATAAGTAGTTGTTCCTGAGGTCTGGAGCAGGGGTGTGCAAACTACAGGTCTTGTGGACTAAATCTAATCAGCTCCTTGTATTTGTGAATAAAGTTTTATTGGAACAGAGTCATGCCCATTAATTTATCAATACATATCGTCTACGGCTTTTTTCCTGTCACAATAACAGAGTTGAGTAATTGTGACAGAGACTTTAGGGTTTCGTTTTGAAATGATAAAACTATTCTGGAATTAGAAAGTGGGCATGGTTGCACAACTCTGAATATATTAATAACCATTGGACCGTACATTTCCAAGGGGAGAATTTTATGGCATGTGAATTATATCCCAATAAAGCTGTTATAAAACATTAAAACTGGATGATTTTTATTTCAGGTGACTCAGGCTGTCGCAAAGCTGGGAATGTCCCAGATTCCTCAGAAGGATCTTTTGGAGACGGTTCGCCTAAGAGAACAAGTAACTACAAAAAGGTCTAAGCAAGAGCTGCCTCCTCCTCCTCCCCCAAAGAAGAGACAGATCCCTGTGGATCTGGAAACTAAGAAAAGGTGAGAACAGATAGAGACTATTTTCCAAACCCAATCCCGCACATAATGTATTTTGTACTCAGAACTTATTTTGTACTGATCACTAATCATATGCAAATTTAGACATAATTATTGTAATGGAAATTCAACTACCGAACCACTCACTACCTCTGAGTCTTCTGAGTATTTCACTTTACACTGCTAAGCATCTAAATCATCTGGATGATTTTATTTATCTTGGGTTCAATTGGGAGAACTGTGTGACAGAACCCTTCTTCCTTTCCCATCAGTTATCTTGGGTGGATATGATTGTCCATGATCCCTCATTTATTCTTTCTTTCTCTATCACAGTTCCTACAGTTTTGCTTTAGATCCATCTCCTTATTCTTTGTGACTCTCCTTCTCTTCTCACCTTTAAAAAAACGTACTTCAGGGAAGTAATTCATTTTTAGTCTCCTTTTCTTCCTTTTCCCCCTTCTTTTCTTTTTTCATGTCTTCTTTCTTTGTTAATTCCTTTGTCATATTTATTAATAGATTCTTCGTGTTTTGCTTTAAAATCCATCTTTGGTAAAATATCTTTTCATTTCTGACTCAAAAGAAATGCAGGATCCTTATAGGAGGAATAACCATGGCTGGTGTATAGTGAACTTTTACTAGTGTCAGATCCTCTGTAGAGCTCTCCTGTGGGCGAGGTACTGTTCCTCACAGGCACTGGAGCAGGTAGTCTCAGAGCAGCCCTTGAGTAGTGCTATCATTCTTGCCCTTTGACAGTAGAATCCCAGTGCTTGGGTAAATGGGCTGTTATTTTTGCCTGAATAAAAATGATATGATTTCCCCAGTTTAGCTTTTGTTAGACAAAGCAGGATTGTAATTTTATCTGATGACCTTCATTTTGATAATAAGGCTGTGTTCCTGCCTCCTAAGAGCATCTCCTTGCAGGACCACTGGACCTCTGAGTTGCAAGCAGCGGCTGTGGAACTTTTACTTCTGGAGCCAAGGTAGCAGATGAGGGAGATGCTTCTGATGTTGATATCATCATAGACCTTTCATTTCCTGAGTGTTTATATTCTGTCAGTGTATCTGGCAGGGTGTCTCTCCAGTGCTGACTGTGCATTGGAAGCTGGGAAGGTTGTAAAAGACTAGGGCGCATAAATAGGTTCTGGTACCAATTCTGACTCACAGGTTTAGTCCTACAAGACTGCTTTCTCTTCCTCCTCCCCTGCCCCAGACCAGATGCCACTTACAAGTCCAGGTTACCAGGTTACATGTTGAATTAAACAAGGCATGAAATTCCCCTTCTCTTCCCTGTTTCTTACCTACTGGCTACAGGTTGGAGGTTTCCACGGCCTCCTCCTTGGACTTGAGACGCTAGTCGCAAATCCAGGTTGTTACCTATATTCTGACCAACTGGTTATAATTCAGAGGTTTCTAACACCACCTCCTCTGGTTCAGTTAATTTGCTAGAGCAGCTTATAGAACTCAGAGAAGCATTTTACTTAATAGATTATCTGTTTATTATAAAAGGAATGCCACCCAGGAACAGCCAGACTGAAGAGATGCACAGGGCAAGTCATAGGGAAAGGGTGCGGAGCCCCCGTGCCCTCTCCAGGTGCCCCACTCTCTCTGAATATCCATGTGTTCACCAACCCGAAGCTCTCTGGACCCCATCCTTTTGGGTTTTTAGGGAGGCTTCGTTACATAGTCATGATTGATTAAATCATTGACCTTTGGTGATTGATTCAACCTCCATCCCCTCTCCTCTCCCCTGAAGTCAGGGGGGTGAGACCGAAAGTTCCAACCCTCTAATCACAGGGTTGGGTCTCCTGACAACCAACCCACCTTTTTAGGTGGGATCCCAAAGTCATCTCACTAACATAACAAAGGACACCTTTGTTGCTCTCATCACTGGAAATTCCAAGGGTTTGGGGAACACTATGCCAGAAATAGGGACAAAGACCAAGTATACATTTCTTACTATAAATTACAATATCACAGTGCATAACTATAAGATCTTAAACACGACCATGTTATATAGGGTGAATTCTGCTGCAAGAAACAGAATACTGTACCCAAAGTGACTTAAACGATGAGGTCACTGATTATCTCATGTTACAAGAAGTCCGGAGGTGGGGCAGTTTTAATGGGATGGTGTGGGTCAGCATCCTGGCACCTTGTCTCTGCCCTTTTCAGCATGTTGGCTTTTCCCTTGTTTTCTCATGGTCCCAAGATGCTGCTGTAGCACTGGGCATAACATCCTTGTATAACCTGCTTTATAGGCAGGTAGAGCAGTTTTTCCTTATTTGGAGAAAAACCTTTCCTGGAAGATATCAGCTAACTCCCGCACCCTGGTCTCAGTGGCCAGGACTCAGTCACTTGCCCACACCCTGGGTTCCTGGGAGGTTGACACTGTCCTGCCTTTTCAGTCTCTATGGTTGTGTTCTGGGGTACTGGGGCAGCAAGGAAGAAGTGTGGGGAGGGAGGTGTCTCTTGGGTGGGCAACTAGTTGTGAATTCCACAGTCTTTCATCCATGATTTGATTGATGCAGAAATGCCTTCAGTTCATTCCTGGACAAATGGAGGCTTGAGTACATCCAGTTCATTATAATAGATGGCAGTGAAGTTTCATTATTAGAAATTTTGCCCGAAGTTGGCCCCTCTAAGTCTATTCATGTGTGCTAGTTTTGCATCTTGGAGTGCTATAGAGCTACATCACCCCCCTTCAATATGGTACCTCTTCAGAATTTAAGGATAGGTTTCATATTCTAATTTACATTGTCCTAAAGTCTAAGTACTCTTAAGCATCCTAATGTGACATGGTTTCCAGATCCTTTAATGTTTTTAGTCTGATGGAGAAACCACTATTAGCTTGTCTTAAAATGGGCTGTCCGAGCAGATGTGAACCTTGAATAACTGCTTAGCACAGCTTATAATACATGCCTCAAAAATGATGGTTTATTTCCCCTTCTCTTCTCGTGGTGCTGCTAGTGGCTGGTTTTTTTTTGGTTTGTTTTTTCAGTCACCACAGGGACAGTCATTTCGTATAATCTGGGTACATTTCTGTTAACATGAGCTGAGATCACTGGGCCTCTAAGGCGTTCACATTGCGCCTTCTCATGTTGAGGGCAGAGGTGGAGTAAGTCTCCAAAAGGTCATTTAAAACATATGATCTTTGGTTTCTACTCCTCTTCTCTGAAAGATTAAATAGAAACCGGCTCTTAAGATGACAGGAGGCGTGTACCATTGTTGGAGTGATACTGTGACCCCTGGTTATTTACCTGGAGTGTCACAACATCCCATTCAAAGTACCAGAAAATTTATCTTGATGCGAAGACAAATATTCATAATTCACTAGAAACACTTTGAGCCAAGTTTCCCAAAAGAATCAGCAAGGACAACCTGTGCTTACCTGAAAGTCTCTGAAAATACCCAGATCTTGCTTTGAGAAACCCTGGGGCAAAGCCCTGGATAAGAGGACAGACTCCTCAGCTTGAATCCCAGCTCTACCTTTTGTTAACTTTGCTGCCTGGAGTAGTTATTTGAAACCTCTGCGAGCTCAATTCCTGCATCACTAGAAAGGATAATAACAGTGTATACTCACAGGGTCGTTGTGAGGCTTCCTTGACTTAATAATGCACATAAACCATTTAGAGAAGGGCCTGGCATATGGCCAGCAACCACTGACTGTTCCTCTTCTTGTTCCTCCTCACTGGTTTTGACCGACTTTCTCAGCACCTCTAAAGTCTGTCCCCTTTTCTCCTTTCCACTGTCATTTGGTTCGGCTTCCAATACTACCACAGCCTGTTCTCTGGACTTGCCTCTCTTTATTCTTTCTCCTCAGTGAACACAAAAGGGTAAATATAATCATGTCCGTCCCATGCTTTAAGCCCCTCACTGGCTCTCAGCTGTCTTTTGGCTAAGGTCCAACTCCTTAATCTATCCTGCAGGGCTTTCCAGTCACTGGTCCCTGTGGCTCCCTGCCACACTGTCAATTGTTCCCCCCCCGACTAGTGCTTGCTATTCCAGCCACACCTAACTACTTACAGTGTGCAAAGTGTGTTCCTCCCTTTCTTTGTTCTCCTTTTATGCGGAAAACTCCCGGGCACAATGCTGTTGTTCCCCAGGAAGCCATTCCCTCCCCATTGGCTTAGGAGGCATCCTGTGAATTCCTGGGATTGTGTTGGTTTACCTTCATATTAAGAGCCCAGTCCAGTGCCTGGCATATAGGAGACTCAGTAACTACATGTTGAATTAAACAAGGCATTAACTTAGGAATGTCTGTACTTGTTCTTTTCTGCTGTTATCTAACCAAATCTGTTTTTCATGATCTACAAAGGGTTTACGAAAGTATAAGTGGTTTCTTATAATGTTTAAAATTTTTATTTAATTATTTTCTTTATTCATTGACACTATGATTTTGTTCCTGTTTTTCATACTTTTAACTGTAAATGTATGATCTTATTTTGTATAGTTACTGTATTTCTCGGTTGCCTTTATTTTTGATGAGTGCTTAAAAACACATACCTCTTTCTTGAGCCAAGTGAAACAGTAGAAGAAAATGACTGACATTTGGTAACATCTGAATTTCCAATCAGGTTTGATGCTATAAGTGCTGAGCTGTTGAACTGGATCTTGAAATCAAAGACTGCCATTCAGGCCACAGAGATAAAAGAGTATAAGAAGATGCAAGAAACATCAGAAATGAAAAAGAAGTTGAAGGTAAAACATAAAACAAAAATATTGCAGTGAATAAAATATTTCATCAGGATGGATTTGCTGTTGGCATAAAGATGTGATGGGATCCAAAGTCTTCCAAAATGTAGCCGTAAGATACCTTTTAGAATGCTGTAGTACATTTTGTTATTTTTCTGTTTTGGTTTTTTTTTTGCGGTACACGGGCCTCTCACCGTTGTGGCCTCTCCCGTTGCGGAGCACAGGCTCCAGACACGCAGGCTCAGTGGCCATGGCTCACGGGCCTAGCTGCTCTGCGGCATGTGGGATCTTCTTGGACTGGCGCATTAACCCGTGTCTCATGCATCGGCAGGCGGACTCTCAACCACTACGCCACCAGGAAAGCCCGTAGTACATTTTGAATCTATGCAAGCTGGCTGGCATCAGATCCCTGTGTGGAGGAGGAGTTTTGTTTTTGTTTTTTTAATTTGAAGGATAGTTGATATACAATATTTTATTAGTTACAGGTGTACAGCATCGTGATTCAATATTTTTATAGATTATACTCTATTTAAAGTTGTTATACAATAATGGCTATACTTCCCTCTGCTGTCCAATATATCCTTGTAGCTTAAATCTTTTTTTTTTTTTTACATCTTTATTGGAGTATAATTGCTTTACAATGGTGTGTTAGTTTCTGCTTTATAACAAAGTGAATCAGTCATACATATACATATGTTCCCATATCTCTTCCCTCTTGCGTCGCCCTCCCTCCCACCCTCCCTATCCCACCCCTCTAGGTGGTCACAAAGCACCGAGCTGATCTCCCTGTGCTATGCGGCTGCTTCCCACTAGCTATCTATTTTATGTTTGGTAGTGTATATATGTCCATGCCACTCTCTCACTTTGTCACAGCTTACCCTTCCCCCTCGCCATATCCTCAAGTCCATTCTCTAGTAGGTCTGTGTCTATATTGCTGTCTTACCCCTAGGTTCTTCATGACATTTTTCTATTCTTAAATTCCATATATATGTGTTAGCATACAGTATTTGTCTTTCTCTTTCTGACTTACTTCACTCTATATGACAGACTCTAGGTCCATCCACCTCATTACAAATAGCTCAATTTCCTTTCTTTTGATGGCTGAGTATTATTCCATTGTACATATGTGCCACATCTTCTTTATCCATTCATCCGATGATGGACACTTAGGTTGCTTCCATCTCCAGGCTATTGTAAATAGAGCTGCAATGAACATTTTGGTACATGACTCTTTTTGAATGATGGTTTTCTCAGGGTATATGCCCAGTAGTGGGATTGCTGGGTCATATGGTTGTTCTATTTGTAGTTTTTTAAGGAACCTCCATACTGTTCTCCATAGTGGCTGTACCAATTCACATTCCCACCAGCAGTGCAAGAGTGTTCCCTTTTCTCCACACCCTCTCCAGCATTTATTGTTTCCAGATTTTTTGATGATGACCATTCTGACTGGTGTGAGATGGTATCTCATTGTAGTTTTGATTTGAATTTCTCTAATGATTAGTGATGTTGAGCATTCTTTCATGTGTTTGTTGGCAGTCTGTATATCTTCTTTGGAGAAATGTCTATTTAGGTCTTCTGCCCATTTTTGGATTGGGTTGTTTGTTTTTTTGTTATTGAGCTGTGTGAACTGCTTATACATTTTGGAGATTAATCCTTTGTCAGTTGCTTCATTTGCAAATATTTTCTCTCATTCTGAGGGTTGTCTTTTGGTCTTGTTTATGGTTTCCTTTGCTGTCCAAAAGCTTTGAAGTTTCATTAGGTCCCATTTGTTTTTGTTCTTATTTCCATTTCTCTAGGAGGTGGGTCAAAAAGTATCTTGCTGTGATTTATGTCGTACAGTGTTCTGCCTATGTTTTCCTCTAAGAGTTTGATAGTTTCTGGCCTTACATTTAGGTCTTTAATCCATTTTGAGCTTATTTTTGTGTGTGGTGTTAGGGAGTGATCTAATCTCATACTTTTACATGTGCCTGTCCAGTTTTCCCAGCACCACTTACTGAAGAGGCTGTCCTTTCTCCATTGTACATTCCTGCCTCCTTTATCAAAGATATGGTGACCATATGTGCATGGGTTTATCTCTGGGCTTTCTATCCTGTTGCATTGATCTATATTTCTGTTTTTGTGCCAGTACCATACTGTCTTGATTACTGTAGCTTTGTAGTATAGTCTGAAGTCAGGGAGCCTGAGTCCTCCAGCTCCGTTTTTCGTTCTCAAGATTGCTTTGGCTATTCGGGGTCTTTTGTGTTTCCATACAAATTGTGAAATTTTTTGTTCTAGTTCTGTGAAAAATGCCAGTAGTTGTTTGATAGGGATTGCATTGAATCTGTAGATTGCTTTGGGTAGTAGAGTCATTTTCGTAATGTTGATTCTTCCAATACAAGAACATGGTATACCTCTCCATCTGTTTGTATCATCTTTAATTTCTTTCATCAGTGTCTTATAATTTTCTGCATACAGGTCTTCTGTCTCCTTAGGTAGGTTTATTCCTAGGTATTTTATTCTTTTTTTTGCAATGGTAAATGGGAGTGTTTTCTTGATTTCACTTTCAGATGTTTCATCATTAGTGTGTAGGAATGCCAGAGATTTCTGTGCATTAATTTTGTATCCTGCTACTTTACTAAATTCATTGATTAGCTCTAGTAGTTTTCTGGTAGCATCTTTAGGATTCTCTATGTATAGTATCATGTCATCTGCAAACAGTGACAGCTTTACTTCTTCTTTTCCGATTTGGATTCCTTTTATTTCCTTTTCTTCTCTGATTGCTGTGGCTAAAACTTCCAAAACTATGTTGAATAAGAGTGGTGAGAGTGGGCAACGTTGTCTTGTTCTGGATCTTAGTGGAAATGCTTTCGGTTTTTCACCATTGAGGACAACGTTGGCTGTGGGTTTGTCATATATGGCCTTTATTATGTTGAGGAAAGTTCCCTCTGTGCCTACTTTCTGCAGGGTTTTTATCATAAATGGGTGTTGAATTTTGTCAAAAGCTTTCTCTGCATCTATTGAGATGATCATATGGTTTTTCTCCTTCAATTTGTTAATATGGTTTATCACATTGATTGATTTGCATATATTAAAGAATCCTTGCATTCCTGGAATAAACCCCACTTGATTATTTGTATGATCCTTTTAATGTGCTGTTGGATTCTGTTTGCTAGTATTTTGTTGAGGATTTTTGCATCTATGTTCATCAGTGATATTGGCCTGTAGTTTTCTTTCTTTGTGACATCCTTGTCTGGTTTTGGTATCAAGGTGATGGTGGCCTCGTAGAATGAGTTTGGGAGTGTTCCTCCCTCTGCTATATTTTAGAAGAGTCTGAGAAGGATAGGTGTTAGCTCTTCTCTAAATGTTTGATAGAAGTCGCCTGTGAAGCCATCTGGTCCTGGGCTTTTGTTTGTTGAAAGATTTTTAATCACAGTTTCAATTTCAGTGCTTGTGATTGGTCTGTTCATATTTTCCATTTCTTCCTGATTCAGTCTTGGCATGTTGTCCATTTCTAAGAATTTGTCCATTTCTTCCAGGTTGTCTATTTTATTGGCATAGAGTTGCTTGTAGTAATCTCTCATGATCTTTTGTATTTCTGCAGTGTCAGTTGTTACTTCTCCTTTTTCATTTCTAATTCTATTGATTTGAGTCTTCTCCCTTTTTTTCTTGATGAGTCTGGCTAATGGTTTATCAATTTTGTTTATCTTCTCAAAGAACCAGGTTTTAGTTTTATTGATCTTTGCTATCATTTCCTTCATTTCTTTTTCATTTATTTCTGATCTGATTTTTATGATTTCTTTCCTTCTGCTAACTTTGGGGTTTTTTTGTTCTTCTTTCTCTAATTGCTTTAGGTTCAAGGTTAGGTTGTTTATTCGAGATGTTTCCTGTTTCTTAAGGTAGGATTGTATTGCTATAAACTTCCCTCTTAGAACTGCTTTTTCTGCATCCCATTGGTTTTGGGTCATCGTGTCTCCATTGTCATTTGTTTCTATTTTTTAATTTCCTCTTTTATTTCTTCAGTGATCACTTCGTTATTAAGCAGTGTATTGTTTAGCCTCCATGTGTTTGTATTTTTTACAGCTCTTTTCCTGTAATTGATATCTAGTCTCATAGCGTTGTGGTCGGAAAAGATACTTGATACAATTTCAATTTTCTTAAATTTACCAAGGCTTGATTTGTGACCCAAGATATGATCTATCCTGGAGAATGTTCCATCAGCACTTGAGAAAAATGTGTATTCTGTTGTTTTTGGATGGAATGTCCTAAATATCAATTAAGTCCATCTTGTTTAATGTATCATTTAAAGCTTGTGTTTCCTTATTTATTTTCATTTTGTATGATCTGTCCATTGGTGAAAGTGGGGTGTTAAAGTCCCCTACTATGATTGTGTTACTGTCGATTTCCCCTTTTATGGCTGTTAGTATTTGCCTTATGTATTGAGGTGCTCCTATGTTGGGTGCATAAATATTTACAATTGTTATATTTTCTTCTTGGATCGATCCCTTGATCATTATGTAGTGTCCTTCTTTGTCTCTTCTAATAGTCTTTATTTTAAAGTCTATTTTGTCTGATATGAGAATTGGTACTCCAGCTTTCTTTTGGTTTTCATTTGCATGGAATATCCTTTTCCATCCCCTCACTTTCAGTCTGTATGTGTCTCTAGGTCTGAAGTGGGTCTCTTGTAGACAGCGTATATATGGGTCTTTTTTTTGTATCCATTCAGCCAATCTGTGTCTTTTGGTGGGAGCACTTAGTCCATTTACATTTAAGGTAATTATCGATACGTATGTTCCTATTCCCATTTTCTTAATTGTTTTGGGTTCGTTATTGTAGGCCTTTCCTTCTCTTGTGTTTCTTGCCTAGAGAAGTTCCTTTAGCATTGATGTAAAGCTGGTTTGGTGGTGCTGAACTGTCTCAGCTTTTGCTTCTCTGTAAAGGTTTTAATTTCTCTGTCAAATCTGAATGAGATTCTTGCTGGGTAGAGTAATCTTGGTTGCAGGTTCTTCTCCTTCATCACTTTAAATATGTCTTGCCAGTCCCTTCTGGCTTGCAGAGTTTGTGCTGAAAGATCAGCTGTTAACCTAATGGGGATTCCCTTGTGTGTTATTTGTTGTTTTTCCCTTGCTGCTTTTAATATGTTTTCTTTGTATTTCATTTTTGACAGTTTGATTAATATGTGTTTTGGCGTATTTCTCCTTGGATTTATCCTATATGGGACTCTCTGTGCTTCCTGGAGTTGATTGACTATCTCCTTTCCCATATTAGGGAAGTTTTCAACTATAATCTCTTCAAATATTTTCTCAGTCCCTTTCTTTTTCTCTTCCTCTTCTGGAACCCGTATAATTCGAATGTTGGTGCATTTAATGTTGTCCCAGAGGTCTCTGAGACTGTCCTCAGTTCTTTTCATTCTTTTTTCTTTACTCTGCTCTGCAGTAGTTATTTCCACTATTTTATCTTCCAGGTCACTTATCCGTTCTTCTCCCTCAGTTATTCTGCCATTGATCCCATCTGGAGTATTTTTAATTTCATTTATTGTGTTGTTCATCGTTGCTTGTTTCATCTTTAGTTCTTCTAGGTCCTTGTTAAATGTTTCTTGCATTTTGTCTATTCTATTTCCAAGATTTTGGATCATCTTTACTCTCATTATTCTGAATTCTTTTTCAGGTAGACTGCCTATTTCCTCTTCATTTGTTAGGTCTGGTGGGTTTTTATCTTGCTCCTTCATCTGCTGTGTGTTTTTCTGTCTTCTCATTTTGCTTATCTTACTGTGTTTGGGGTCTCCTTTTTGCAGGCTGCAGGTTCGTAGTTCCCATTGTTTTTGGTGTCTGTCCCCAGTGGCTGAAGTTGTTTCAGTGGGTTGTGTAGGCTTCCTGGTGGAGGCAACTAGTGCCTGTGTTCTGGTGGATGAAGCTGGATCTTGTCTTTCTGGTGGGTAGGTCCACGTCTGGTGGTGTGTTTTTGGGTATCTGTGGACTTAGTATGATTTTAGGTAGCCTCTCTGCTAATGGGTGGGGTTGTGTTCCTGTATTGCTAGTTGTTTGGCATAGGATGTCCAGCCGTGTAGCTTGCTGGTCGTTGAGTGAAGCTGGGTGCTGGTGTTGAGATGGAGATCTCTGGGAGATTTTTGCTGTTTGATATTATGTGGTGCTGGGAGGTCTCTTGTGGACCAGTGTCCTGAAGTTGGCTCTCCCACCTCAGAGGCACAGCATTGACTCCTGGCTGTAGCACCAAGAGCCTTTCATCCACACGGCTCAGAATAAAAGGGAGAAGAAGTAGGAAAGAAAGAAAGAAAGAAAGAACGAACGGAGGGAGGGTGGGAGGGAGGGAGGGAGGAAGGAAGGAAGGAGGGAAGGAAGGAAAGAAAGAAAGAAGGAAAGAAGATAAAATAAAGTAAGATAAAATAAAATAGTTATTAAAATAAAAAATAATTATAAAGAAAAAAAATTTTTTTTAAAAAGCAAAAACCAACAAAAAAAACGGACGGATAGAACCCTAGGACAAATGGTGGAAGCAAAGCTATACGGACAAAATCTCACACAGAAGCATACACATACACACTCACAAAAAGAGGAAAAGAGGAAAAAAATCATAAACCTTACTCTCCAAAGTCTACTTCCTCAGTTTGGGATAATTCGTTGTGTTTTCATGTATTCCACAAATACAGGTACATCAAGTTGATTGTAGAGCTTTAATCCGCTGCTTCTGAGGCTGCTGGGAGGGATTTCCTTTCTCTTCTTTGTTCTCACAGCTCCCCGGGCTCAGCTTTGGATTTGGCCCCGCCTCTGCCAAAGGCGTCTGTTCTTCGCTCAGACAGGACGGGGTTAAAGGAATCGCTGCTTCGGGGGTTGTGGCTCACTCAGGCCGGGGGGGGGGGGGGGGGAGGGGGGGAGGGGCACGGATGCGGGACGGGCCTGCGGCGGCAGAGGCCGGCATGACGTTGCACCAGCCTGAGGCGCGCCGTGCGTTCTCCCGGGGAAGTTGTCCCTAGATCCCGGGACCCTGGCAGTGGCGGGCTGCACAGCCTACCAGGAGGGGCGGTGTGGATAGTGACCTGTGCTCGCACACAGGCTTCTTGGTGGCGGCAGCAGCAGCCTTAGCGTCTCATGCCCGTCTCTGGGGTCCGCGCTTTTAGCCGCGGTTCGCGCCCGTCTCTGGAGCTCCTTTAAGCGGCGCTCTTAATCCCCTCTCCTTGCGCACCAGGAAAAAAAGAGGGAAGAAAAAGCCTCTTGCCTTTTCGGCGGGTCCAGACTTTTCCCCGGATTCCCTTCCGGCCAGCCGTGGTGCACTAACCCCCTGCAGGCTGTGTTCACGCCGCCAACCCCAGTCCTCTCCCTGCGCTCTGACCGAAGCCCAAGCCTCAGCTCCCAGCCCCGCCCGCCCCGGCGGGTTAGCAGACAAGCCTCTTGGGCTGGTGAGTGCCGGTCGGCACTGATCCTCTGTGCTGGAATCTCTCCGCTTTGCTCTCCGCTTTGACCTCCGCACCCCTGTTGCTGCGCTCTCCTCCGCGGCTCCGAAGCTCCCCCCCTCCGCCACCCGCAGTCTCCGCCCGCGAAGGGGCTTCCCAATGTGTGGAAGCCTTGCCTCCTTCACAGCTCCCTACCACTGGTGCAGGTACCGTCCCTATCCTTTTGTCGCTGTTCTTTCTATTTTTCTTTTGCCCTACCCAGGTACGTGGGGGGTTTCTTGCCTTTTGGGTGGTCTGAGGTCTTCTGCCAGCGTTCAGTCGGTGTTCTGTAGGAGTTGTTACACGTGTAGATGTATTTCTGGTGTATCTGTGGGGAGGAAGGTGATCTCCGCGTCTTACTCGTCCGCCATCTTCCCGTCGTCCGTCGAGGAGAAGTTTTTTTTCCTCCTTCCTTAACCGGTTAATTGAGATGTGCAGGAAGGGACACTTGCTAAGGTGATCCAGTTGTCATTACTAATTTTAGCTTCATTAGATCTATCTTAATCTGGTACCTAATAGTACATGTGTGTATGCTGAAAATGTTTTGCCTTCCGAATGCAAGAAACTGTTTCAAATCCCAAGATTTCTTCTATAAACATTCTTTTTAGAGGAGAGACGTATTTAAAACAAATAAACACTATAAAATGTATGGGATTGTAGCTCTGCTACTTTGTACCGCATGTGTGTTACTGTAAATTGCAACAGGAGATTGCAGTGATTTATGTCTTTGGGGTTCATTAAGTCTCTGTACATCCTTGCATGAATTATTTAGGCACCTAGAGCAAGTCCGTCTCACCATCTACATCAGCAATGGCGTTTATAAAGAGTTTGGAGAATGTTTAAAAATAAGACGTATGTGTAGATATCAGTGATGTGAGTTAGAAAGTGGTAGGTACTGAGGGAATTGAGAGGAGGCCAGGCTTGCAGCTGTCTCTATACACTGGTGAAGTCCAGAAGGCAAAGTGACACTGAAGGAGGGGGCTTGGAGCTGGTCAGAAGGGCACACCAGGCAGGTGGTGCCCATGAGCAGAGGCTCAGAGGGGGGCAAGCGTGTTGTGATTCTTGGAACAAATAATTCGTTTTGCTTTGTGCTAGGCGTATGTGTAAAAGCAGTAGAGAGTTAAGGCTGGAGAGGTGGTTTAGGACCAGACCCTGGCCGACTTTGAATGTTTGGGTGAGAAGCTGAGACTGATGTTTGCCTTATCATTCCACTGTAACTGTTCTCATTTAGGGGTCACCATTGACGACTGCTTTCAAAATCCAAAGGATAGATTTCTATTCTCATCAGACTTCCTTTCTTTGCAGCATTTGCCACTATTTACCTTCCCTTTTTACATGTCATTTAAAAAGGATATTGTTTTAAACTTAAAATGCTAGCAACTAGAACTCAATAATATAGGAAAAGGCAATCGTTTACTTATAACCAAACAGTATGTTTTTTATAGGAATCCACAAATAGTCTAAAATTAGAAAATCTATTAATATACAGCATTAGTAGGTTTAAATTCAAATCAAATAAATTTTAAAAGATAATCATCTCAATAGTAGTACATCTTCTTAACATAGCTTTAAGATGTCCAGTTCAAACCATCAGCCAACATTTTACTTAACAGTGAACTATTAAAATAATTCTCATTAAAACACACATTTATGAAATTACTGTTATTATTTAATGTTATTGTTACTAATAATATCATCTCACTCTTGATGAGTTCTAAGATATAAATTTGATTATACAGCTCCAGCGCTTGCAATTAATTAATGACTTGCCATTGCTGTGGGGATAAAATGTAAAGGCCACAGTGCCCTTACAAGGCACTTCCAGACAGCTCTCTTCCTTACCTCTAAGCAGAAACTCAGCCCTCTCATTCACTCGTCAGAGCTCCAGCACTCCTGACTCCTACGCTTTTCTCAATATCCTGCCTTCCCCATGTGTGGCTTTCCGGGCTCCGAATAGCCCTTTATTAAGCCTTTGCTGTGTGGCTGAAATGCCTCCTACTTCAGAAAGCCTCCTTTAGCCTCATTAGGCAGATTCCATATTGCTTTGGCCATACCTCTGTGAAAGCCCTTATTGCATTTATGTCATTATTTGTTTATATGCCTGCTGCCACTGCTTAGAAAGTGTGGACGATTTTCCCTTGAAACCTGTATTTTCAGCACTCTATAAAGTTCTTGGCTTATGGAAGGAGACCATGATGACTGTGGACAGGGGGAATGTGGAAGCACTGTTATCAGAGCCCCCTGCACAGGGGATCAAGAGAGCCAGGCATGAGGACTATGTTCCATCATTTCATATGCTTCTGAAAGACTGGTAGATGATATTAATGATCATTCAATAACCCAATTCTCAAAGACAGTAAAGTGGCAGAGAATTTGGAAGCTACAGTGATCTTTATGGAACAAGTCCCACAAAACACTGATAAATTAAATTCCATCCTGTGATCTAGGAACAATTTTACTTCCAGAAATTGTTACTATAATATTTGAGGGGATAAAAGTAACAATTGTGTATGTTTATGTAAGGCATGATTGGCAGTTCCTGTGTTTTACCTTTATTTATAAGTTCGTTTATTTTGTTGTTTTAGACAAGAAGTAGTAGATGCCAAAGATCTGAGAAAAATGTACAATAAAGAAAATTTAACCATTGCTTTAATCACTAATTTTTCTTGCAAATTTGGGAAGTATCAACTTAATTTTATTTTAGTGAAAGAATAACTTGTTCCAACTGATGCAATACCTGGGTGGAGAATCCCTAGTCTAATCGACCACCATCATAAAAAAAGTAGCCAAAAATCAGTTTGTATAAAGCAGGTAATAATTTTTCTCCAGTTTGACAGTGACTTTTTACATTGATAGTTAGTTTAACAAAGATTAGTGGTGTGTCGTAGAATCTCTTGTTCTTTCTTGATCTTTGACTATAAAAATGGTTGTTTTACTTGGTCACATTAAGGTTTGTGTGGATCAAAATAGGAGAGTTAAATTTATTTGATAGTGCTTACATTTGTAGACCCTAGAAGTGGGATTCTTCTCTAGGTTGTCTGGTTGAAGTAATATGGGTTGCCTGGATGCTTTGATTGTGCTATTTTGGACACTATTTGAGTGGCTAGATAATTATCAAATGCAGAAATTTCAAATAGTGACTGTGTATACAACACATGTGTGTGTATGTGTGTCCATGGTTTTGCTCAGCCCTTTCTAACTAATTCTGGAAGATCTTGTCTTCCCCTGTCTCTCAGATATAGGGACATTGAGAATATAAAATCTTAGAGACATAAATATTAAAATTAAGAGCCATTCTTTGAATATAAAGGATAAAATACTTTGCTTTGGGTCCTAAAGCATATTGTTATTGTTAAAAATTTATGTATGAATTATGCTGGTAGTTGAAGTTTGTGTTAGACCCTATGCTTAGTGTAACACCAACAAATGATATTGGGCTTAAATTATTTCTGTCTTTCGTATTAATTAATTTATTTTTGTTTGGTGATCTCTGTCTTCATAGTGCATTCAGTTCATTTCAGTCAAACTGTTATTTTTATGGTGTGGAGTATACTGAGGCCATGTATGTGAATAAATATTCTGGATCTAAAATACTAATTTTAATTACCTCCTCCTGATAGGAACTCATGTATGTAGTGTAAAATTTTTTCTCTTATAAAAGAAACCAGGGACTTCCCTGGCAGTCCAGTGGTTAGGACTTCGCCTTCCAATGCAGAAGGTGTGGGTTTGATCCCTGGTCGGGGAGCTAAGATCCCACATGCCTTGCGGCCAAAAAACCGAAACATAAAACAGGGGAGGTATTGTAACAAATTCAGTAAAGACTTTTAAAGATTTTTGTTTTGATGTAGAGCATTTTTAAGGAAACCAAAATTTTATATTGTTTGTTTGAATTTACCTTTTGAAATTTAATCATCTCTAGCGTTCTGGAGGGTAGCTTGAAATGGCATAGCTTTATCTTGGTATTTTCTTAGGTAAACTTTGACTGTAACTCCCACCTAAGAGAGTGTGGGAGGGACATTAAATATAAAAACTTCAGTAAGCATTAATACTATATTGAGAAGAAAGTCTGTACTATTCTTATATTGGGACTTTATTTTCAGGGATTAGAAAAGGAACAGATGGAAAGAAGTTCCAGACTCGATGAATTAAACCAAACTGGACAAATCCTTTTGGAGCAAATGGGAAAAGGTGAGAACCTTGATTTTTTTTTTTTATATCAATACTTTGCCAGACATGTGGGAGTCAATTCTTAAAACTACATCATCCAAGTGACCCATTACTCTGTTATAGTAGTTGATGATCTTTAGGAACAAAATAAGCTAAACCAAGGAAACCAGGTTTGGTACAGCAGTCGTGAAAGTCAAATGAAAACAGATAATTTCATTTTTTATAAACATTTCTGTGCTACAAGAGAAGTCACAGAACTTAATTCACATGCATTAGGTAGAAAGGTCCTACCAGACTTCACCGTGCTGGAAGTTTTTGATGAAACTAGTTTGAGAAAACCAGTGATGTAATTATTCAAACATCTGTTTTACTGAAGAATTTGATGTGCTTTTCTAACTGAACTGAATCATATATCTGCATCCTTACATAAGCAGACTCTGGGCAAATTACACTCTGTAAAGAAACTTCTTCTACATTAATTATCCATGGCCTAGGATTTATTTCAAATGTATTGAAGAGAAGGAAAGGCCGGGAGAATCACCCAGTTGTGCTTTCATTTCGGTTCAACATTTCTGGTTTTAAAGCAGCAGTAGGATTACTGCTAACCACATGTAGAGAAGTAAAATACAGTACTGTAAAATTAGAATCATGGATAAAGTGGAATGACAGTGGGAAATGTTAAAAACCACTTTTACTCTCATTAACAAAAGGCAGACACTCCCCAAAAATGAGAAGATTAAACTGAACATACAGACCCTATTCAGACCAGTGTCCCAAATTCTAAGCTTCCCACCCCATCCTAAAAATTTTTAATAACAGATTTTTTTAAATAAATGAATCTCTGCACTCTGATTCTGCCACACCCACTAAAAGCTGACACAGACATGAATTTAATTCAGTTCATAGACTCATGAAATTACCCCACATCACCCAGATAAAGTCTGGTTTCCAAGCTACAGTGTCGATGTAGAAGTGAAGAATCTATGATTGTAACTAACATAAATTTAACACACAATTTATTGTAATTATTGAAGTATCTCAAGGGAAATCATATTCTCGCTCTGTCTCTAGGTCCCTTCAAATAAATACTTGAAAAAGTAATCTGCAAATGGGGTGTCCACACCCAGTAGTAAGACACCTAGCTAGGATGGAGTTTGAATGAAAATACTATTCTGTTTGGAAGGAAAGAAGGAGGAAGGGAAGAAAGGGTGGGAGGGAGAGAGGGAGGAAGGAAGGAAGGAATTAAGCTGTACAAATGATCTGTGACAGTGGTACATTGATCTATGACAGTGGTACATTTCCATAATTTCTAAATAAATGAACATATACTGGGCATATACATACTTTTGTGTATGTATGTGTGTGTGACCTCAGTATATATACAAAATAAATCAACATATTTTTCAAAAGGCAGAGGGAAAAATAATCCAAGCTTTTTTTAAAATGTGGTTTTCTGGGTTGGAGGAGGGTGATTGATCCATTAGGGACTCTAGGAAACTTTCTGGAGAGGTGGAAATATTCTATGTATTGATAAGTGTGTGTAGGTTTCTCAGAACAGCACAGTTCATGTATTTCAATGTAAGTAAATTTTACTTTAAGAAATGTGAAAATAATAATAATGATTAAATGGGTGAGGAGTGAGTAGGGGTATATAGATAATTCAAGAATGGTAGAATGTCATTAATTACTGAAGCTGGGTAATTGGTACAGGGCGTTCATTCTACTGTTCTATTTATTTGTATATATTTCCATTTTCTATAATAAAAAGTCAAAAAATATAAAGATTAAAAGCTACATTTTAGAAGATTCTCGTCAAACTAATATTCCTAATTCTGCCGTGGGTGTCTGTGGCTTTTGTCAAGGAGAGTTTCAGCAGACCTCCAAAGCACTTATTGTTGGAGTAAGGAATAGGGTTTATAAGAAAAGCCTTTCAAAGCAAGGCGAGAAAAAGAATCATTTGTAAAACTGCTTGGCAAAAATATTAATCTTTACATTCCCCTGAGCCACTGGGTCTGTGGGGGAAAAAAAGTTCTTTAATGCAGGTAAAAATTTCAAATATAAATAACACCTTATCGGGCTTCCCTGGTGGCGCAGTGGTTGAGAGTCCACCTGCCGATGCAGGGGACACGGGTTTGTGCCCCTGTCCGGGAAGATCCCACATGCCGTAGAGTGGCTGGGCCCGTGAGCCATGGCCGCTGAGCCTGCGCGTCCGGAGCCTGTGCTCCGCAACGGGAGAGGCCACAACAGCGAGAGGCCCACGTACCGCAAAAAAAAAAAAAAAAAAAAAAAAAAAATTCAAATAATCTCAATGAATTTACCTTAATGTAATACATTTCCCCAATGCTGCCGAAGTAAAATTTTCTTTTACCACCTCCCTCCAAAAAGAATTCCCAGTATATCAACATATAAGCCTATGGAATTTGATGATGATCCTATGTTTTGTAAACATTTCCCTTGATTTTAATAGTGATAGATTGAAAAGCTAAAGTCAAGTGAGAGTGACAGGAATATATTATACGTTATCCCTTCTAGAAAATTAATAAAAGGATGGGATATTGATTTTGGCTTTTGATTAGTCATCTAAGAGTTGGATGTCCTGTAGAAACAGAAAAAGCTACAACTTTGGATCTCTGGGAATAAAACAATTATTTTAAAAGACCATATACAGTTTTCCTTTTTTAAGATGTAAATTGTGCTTTATTTATTACTTGACACTGGTCCAAACTATATCAAGCTTAGAGGAGGGAGATTTAAATTTTGAGAATTGGTTTGAAAGGGTAAATGGATACTGAAATATTGTCAGTGAATTAAAAAAAACTATGGAAGAAGTTTCTTCAGCTTCCCTAGTACCTAAAATGAGTACCTCTTACCGATTTTCTGGATTAGTGGTGATAATTTTCCATCTCAAAACTTTATTTGCCAGCTTAATTTTCTTTCTTGTTAACCATAAATTGTCCTGACATGTAAATGAAGTGGCTGATACTATTCCTTTGCCCACTTAAAATAGAGATGACCTGGCAGGCGCACAGCCTAGATCTCCATTGCTCAGATTGTCAGAAAAGTGGTAATTTAGGACTTCCCTGGTGGTGCAGTGGTTAAGAATCTGCCTGCCAATGCAGGGGACACGGGTTCGAGCCCTGGTCCGGGAAGATCCCACATGCTGCGGAGCAACTAAGCCCGGGTGCCGCAACTACTGAGCCTGTGCTCTAGAGCCCGTGCACCACAACTACTGAGCCTGCGTGCCACAGCTACTGAAGCCCACGTGTCTAGAGCCCGTGCTGTGCAACAAGAGAAGCCACCGCAATGAGAAGCCTGCGCACTGCAACAAAGAGTAGCCCCCGCCCGCCACAACTAGAGAAAGCCCATGCGCAGCAACAAAGACCCAACGCAGCCAAAAATAAATAAATTAGTTAATTAAAAAAAAAAAAGGAAAGTGGTAATTTAGTTAGTTTATGACCTCCATTAACAGGGATAATTGAACTTGGACTGTGGTGTGAATGTTTTGTCTAGGTGTAATATTCTATTACTTGTGTGATGGTGGACAGTTTACTTCAGCAATTGACATGGGTGATATATTCAGATTATGTAATGTCACGTTTGCATTTCTAATTTTCAGTGGATACGGTGTGTTACAGAAATTTTCAAAATTTGCATCATCTGTGGATCCTAAGTGACCTTTTGTTTTACATGCCTTTTTTTTCCCTTTAGAGCTCTCGTTACCCTGGATTTTGATTACATATATTTACAAAGTTTTATTGCTTCTGCTCTAATAATAAAGATGTTAAACCCATTTTTTCAACGTGCATACTTTCCTCAGGACGTCGATTCCTTTGTAGATTTCCCATACCTTTTCATAGTAATTTTCAATGATTCAATGGTATTTTATATTAAGAGGAGGACTATGATAAAACCTATTATATGTAACTTATTTCTATGAACATTCTCTGCCTCTCAAAAATATGAGACAAAATTATGAGATGACAGTAATAAACATAATGGCATTTTGTTTCCTGATGTGTTTCTAAAGTAGATAATCTTAGCACTGCATTGATCTTTTGGCATTTACTGGTCTGTGTGTAGCATTCCCAGTAGGCTTGCTGATTCTTCTTGGGCCTGGCTACTGGTGTAGTATTCCTGCACTCACCAGATTGCTCCCAGCACTAGGAGTTCCAGCCATTCGTTTTGCAATTCCTGTGACCTGTGGTTTGATCACAAGTCTCAAGCTGCCTCCTCCTTTTTCTAGCCAAGCTGTTTTTCTTTTTTTTTTTTTTTTTTTTTTTTTACATCTGATAGGAGGAGTATTTATTCAGTACATCATCACAAACCAGAATAATACAATAACAGTTCCAACAAAAGGTTCACATGTTTATTACAGAGCTACACAGTGAGCAGTGATGAGGAAAGCTCAAGAGGAGAGAGCATCAAACACAGGCAGCTGTTCCAGACACTAGTGATGTTCTGATAATGTGTGTGAATTCATATGTGAGGCTCATTATAGACCCAGCTTGGTTCTTCTCCAATGTCTTCTCTTAGAGTTGTACCTGATTTTATTACCAGTTTTCATTCGAATCCATTGGGGAATGGGACGATTCTGCTTTTGTTTCTTAGCCAGAAATCGCTTGATCCTGAAAGTCTTGTGAGAAGACATGGCGATGATCAAATCCAGCCGCAGATAGAATCAAGCTGTTTTTCTTGATGACAGAGGGTCTACCTTCTGACGTCAGAGCCCCAGACAAGTCCAGACAGTTCATTTTATTTCTCGTGCTCAGACTGGAAACTAGTAGAACAGTAGGTTGCCAAGGATGGAGACACATGTTCTGTAGAAAAGGCAGTGGCTGACACTCGACTGATGTGCTTTTTGTGTTGGCCATCCCCCTCCTGACCTGCTATTTTAAGCTCCCCCTCTCCCGTTTTTATCAAGGAATTAAACATAGTTATTTTTAAGTGCATCATTACAATGTTGTTGTGTTAAAAGGGACTTAGGGGAGTGATCATTATGTATGACGTTGCCTCATTATTTTGAATAGGTTAGAATGTTTGTAACAAATCCAAAACAAGTTTTGTAATGATTTATGAAGTGTCTGCTTATTTTTCATGTCTGCGTAGAAGGTCTTCCTACTGAAGAAATAAAAAACGTTCTGGAGAAGATATTATCAGAATGGAAGAATATATCCCAGCATTTGGAAGATCGAGCAAGAAAGATTCAGCTACAGCAAGATATAAATGCTTTTTTTAAGCACCTTGATGAGCTTGAAAAGACCATAAAGACAAAGGAGGAGTGGGTAAACCACACGCCCTTTTCAGAATGTCCCCAGCAGTCCTTGCCGAGCTTGAAGGATTCCTGTCAGGTAAAGACACAACCATCCAGAACGTGAAAGATTTCTATGTCCAGTCCTGTATTTAAAGAAGATGCTCCTTGTATCGTGAACTTTAGGTTAATTCTGCTCTGATTAACTTTCTGTGAGGATGTTCATCTTCAGCGAATCATGTGGTCATATTTTCTCTTCATAGCAAGAATTAACAGACCTCCGCAGCCACCACCCCAGAATTGAAATGCTGCGTGCAAGCTGCTCAGCCCTGAAGTCTCAGCCTTCTGCCCCGGATTTTGTTCAGCGGGATTTTGAGAGCTTTGTGGGCCGTTACCAAGCTGTGCAACAGGATTTAGAGGAGCGTCACCAACAGCTCGAGAACGGTAGACCCATTCTGTTGCGTTTTTTTATTAGACAAGTCCACCGTCTCCCTTCTCAGTTTGCCTTAGCTTAAAAATTACTCCCAATATTTAGACCTTCAGTACACTTGCTTGTTTTGCACCAGCCTCACTCTGTTTTCCTCTGTGCCTGGTCCTGTTCCAGTTCTTAAAGTACGCTCAGACTATTTCCTAGATTCACCCTTGTTTGTAAAAATGCAGACAGCTTTTATGTGCTGTTAAAATTGGGTTAATAGGACATGATGATTTTTAAAGAGTTTTTTTAGGGATGTTGTTTCTCCTTTTCACTGAAGGAGGCCAGCTGATAATCATTACTAGCAGGCCTAAAAAGAATGATCACTTGCTTCTGTTTGCTCAAAATGGTTAAAGTTTTAGCAATGCCATCTCCTCTTTTCAAAGAAATCGTGTTCCTCTTTCAAAGTCTGAAAAATTTTCAAGAGTTTTTACTTCTGAAATAAGCCTGGTTTGGGAAAGTTAACTATTAAAGGTTTTGAAAGCTCATCCCTCATATATTATATTTTTTTCTCCTTGGCTTTTCAGTCAGGAATTGTGCTGTATTATGTAACATTATGGGGAGTACATGCTAAACAGCTACACACTTAACCATACCCCTCCTTGCAGCAATCGTAGGTTATGTAATGACTTGTAAGACTCTGTATGTGCATGGTAAGCAAATGTATCATGTTTCCTTTCTTCTGGAAAGGCATTTGGCCACCATACTCTTTGTTTATTGAATTCAGTTAACTTAGACTGTGAAGCGTTTGAGAGTACCTCCTTTTCAATTTGCTGTTACAAAATATGCTTTCATTTTTGACAAGGCAGTTTAAATGTTCAGTTTCTTAACTTTAAAACAATTGGTAAATTTATTTATTTTTTTTTGTTTTTAATTGTGGTAAAATATACATAAAATTTACCATTTTAACCATTTTAAAGTGTAGAGTTCAGTAGTGGAAAATATATTCATATCGTTGTACAACCCATCCCCAGAACTTTTTTGTCTTGTAAAACCGAAACTCTGTACCCGTTAAACAGCAGCTCTTCGTTCCTTCCTCCCTCCAGCCCCTGGCAACCACCATTCTACTTTCTGTTTCTATGAGTTTGACTAGTCTGTATACCTCACCTAAGTGGGATCATACATTTTTTGTTTTTTTGTGACTGGCTTTTTTCATTTATCCTCAAAGTTCTTTTGTGTGGGTTGCATGTGTCAGAATTTCCTTCCTTTTTAAGGCTGAGTAGTATTCCATTGTATGTATACACCATATTTTGTTTGTTCATTCATTTGTAGATGGGCATTTGGGTTGTTTCCACCCTTTGGCTGTTGTGACTTTTGCTGCTACTTGGTTTCACCTCTTTGTGCTTCAAATGAGCTGGCTTCCTCTCCACACAAGTGTTGCTTGTCTGTAAATTTGACATCAGTGGCTGAAGTAGACATCACTCCAGCTGCCTCGTGCAGCCGTTATTTCTCAGGGTACCTGTGCGACCTGGCTGTGGTGTTCAGCGTAACGTCCACCCCTCTGTGGGTAGCAGTTTGTCTGCACGCCTGAACTTAGAGGAAGACTGGTTGAGGGGATCTTTGTCTCCTTTTATTCTTTGTGTAGCTGCTGGGGAAAAGGAGATTATATGAGACAAAAGGAACATTGTAGTACCATCTGCAGAGAGTCATTTCATCATGATGAAATGAAGAAAAATGATGGTGGGTTACTTAATATTTCAAACATCAACATCCGCAGGAATGAAGTCACTATATGACTCTCAGAAATGCCAATGCAGTGATTTATTGTGTCTCTAACAGAGACCCTTTTTAATCTTAATTACAGAGTTTAACTTCTTATGTATTAGAATTCACGTATTAAATAGGAAGATAAACAGTATGTATAACAATATTAGTTTCCTGCCATTATTTTCTCAAAGTAAGTATTTTTCAAAAAACAGAACTGAAGAGCCGACCTGGACGTGTGTATTTGGAAACATTGAAAACGCTGACAGATCTGCTAAATGATTCCGAAAATAAGGCCCAGATGTCTTTGAATGTCTTGAATGATCTTGTAAAGGTGGAGAAGGCCCTGCAGGAAGAAAAGGTAATATATATTATAGGTCCTAAGACCTGTAGACCTAAGAAGTTTAGGCTCATTTCTAATATCTCATATCACATATTTTGAAATATTTTTTCAGCTATTTAAAAAATATATCAGTTTTGGTCAAAATTAGTCAAACATTTCTTATATTTCTTATAATTTGAAGGTTAATCACTATAATGTAGGACCTCAGCTAAAAGATAGTTATTAAATATTTTTAATAGAATAAAAGCATCTTTTCTCCTTCTGTTGTGACTAGCTTAAAATTCTCAACCATATAAAGTATCTTTAATGAAATGAAGACAATTGATTGTGTTGTTCTTTTACTGTATTGAATGAAAATGCTTCCCTGGTCATTTAAGATATGTGCCTCTGCACTATTTCATCAGATGCAACAGATCCACCATGGAGCCCAGCACACTGGGCCCTCACTGGGCCTGTTTTTCTGCTGGTTTTTAGTGCAGAGGATACATTGTGTCTAAACGACACACAGCTCATGTAGCTGTGACTTTTTTGATTACACTTACTCTTTTTTCATGAGTTTTTCACAATTCTTTTTTGATCAAATGCTTTTAAAAAAGTGACTGACTGTTTATAGCCAGTATTATTACATCTGCACAGACAAATTATTGTGTGTATTTTTAATCTTGAAAACTGTTTTCCAGGCCGTTGATGAAATCCTAGAGAATCAAAAACCTATACTGCATAAACTTGCAGAAGAAACAAAGGCTTTGGAGAAAAATGTTTCTCCAGATGTAGAAGAACTGTATAAGCAAGAATTTGATGATGTTCAAGGAAAGTGGAACAGACTAAAGGTCAAGGTTTCCAAAGATCTGCATTTGCTTGAAGAAATTACCCCCAAACTCAGAACTTTTGAGGTAAATCTAAAGGTGTTTAGGAGTTTAAGTTTATTACAGAGTAAAATAGTAACTATCAGTAACTAACTATTATTTGAGTATTTTGCATTCTTTCTGGCCCCATTTATAAATAAACTTAAGTTTATTTCGTACTTAAGTTGGCATGTGTAAATCCCAACCAAAGACATACTTTTAATGTGCTGTGGAACACATTTATTTCCTTTGGCCTTGCAAAAAGGCTTCTTGGTAGAGGTCAACTGGATGGAGAGTTCCAGAGGAAAGGATAAATGTGAGGATGTAGGAGAAAGTGGTCAAAGTCCACGTCAGATGGGATAGTCAGAATTTTAACATTTCACCTGTGAGGAAGATGGAGAAGTGAAGTAGCGAAGTTTCCAAATCACCTGGTTTTCTAATAGAAAAGGTCTGGATGAAGAATGAACCAATCGCACCCTCTTCCCTACCGCCCCCCCCCCAGTGCCTTTTACCTTGGTCTTTTGTGGGTTTTTTTCCTCCACTGATGTATCCCAGGGTATACTTCTCGTACAGTGCCTGGCACAGAGAAGGCACTCAATAATATTTTTCAGTGAATAAAATGAGGTTAGTAATAGGAGATTTAGATTTGGGGATATATATATGTGTGTGTATATGTATATATTATATATTTGGATTTGAAGATTTTACATATATATATATATATATATATATATATATATTTGGATTTAGATCCCAAGAGAATATATATGAGATTAAATTTATGAATATATATGAGACAAAATTTATGAAAATTATGTTTTAAAAAACAAAATCAGAGAACATGTGGTAGAAGCTGGTAGACTATACAGATCAGTGTGAAGAGATCCAGAAAGAGCAGCAAGTGTGGTGATCACTGAACTTGGAGGGAAGCTCTTTGACACAGGAGTCAATGGGCAATTCCAATTCATGACCAGGAGAATAAAGATGGCAAGAGCTCTGTGTGTGTGTGTGTGTGTGTGTGGTGGTGGTAGTGGAAGGAAGTGGTTTTCTCTAAGTTTAAGCTGCAGTTTTACAGTGAGATCTCATTAGAACAAACCACTAATTTTGAAGAGGAGGGTTTTTTTTGTGGTTCAGTATTTTTGGCTCATTTAATTTTGTGAGTGGATCCACTTCCCCTTGTCTGTCTTCAATTGCAATTCTTTCCAACTTTAAAAACCCAAATTACCCTTATTCATAATTTAAAATTTTTGGTTATGATCCAAGCATTGGATTGTCAGTGGTTCTCAACCAGGGGTCATTTTCCTCCCAGAAGGACATTTATTAATGTTTGGAGACATTTTTGGTTGTCACACCTGTGGGGAAGGGCGGGTGCTATTGGCACCTTAGTGGGTAGAGGCCAAGGTTACAACGAATGCACAGGAAAACCGCCACAATGGAGGAATTTTCTGGCCCAAATGTCAGTAGTGCCAAAGTTGAGCAATGCTGGATTAAGTATTTCCCACACAGCTCATGTAGCTGTGACTTTTTGGATTATACTTACTCTTTTTTCATGAGTTTTTCACAGTTCTTTTTTGATCAAATTCAAAGATCATTGCTTTGTTTTCATATTTAAATCTGAAATGTAGTTCGGGAAATTTACAGGTGAAGATTAATCTAATGGTTAATCTCCTTTGACTCTTAAAAGTGTATTTATTTTAGGGTTAGCTAAATGCATGCCAGTATTTTAATATGGAAATTAAAGAGAATAAACATTCCTCCAAAACACAAAATAGAGTCCTGTGGTGATAGTAATCCAGATTTAGGCTTTACTGGGTTGTTACTAATGTAGCAAATCCAGGCACTTAAGGTGGCCAGTTGGAGCATATGCCACATTTATTTCCATTAAAAATATCTCACTTTAAGCACCTGTGTCTGGATATTTAGTTTTTTTTTTTTTTTGATTGCTTTTATTACAGTAACAGATTTGGAATGTAAATTACAAATTTTTAATTTATTTTTTGTTTCCTAACTACAAGATTGTTGATGATGTCAGTATTCCCTAATTCAACTTCTTTATTGAAATAGTTATTTCTAAAGAACATTTTTGCTCCTTTATTTGCTTTGAAGGAATTGCTTGTTACTTAATTACTCACAATTCACTTAGAAAAACTTTTACTTTTTCCCCTAGAGATAATTGCAGTGAATATTCATTTACAGGTTAAAATTGTTTTTCCTTTTTCAACGACCTGGTATCTTTTTTTTTTAGGCATTCAAGTTCTACTTGTCTTTAAGGCATGAAGTACAGTAGGTTTTTGATTCAGTGCCAATTTATGATGATGTTTCTTAGGAACAAAGTTTATTTTTAAAGTACATTTTAAATTATATAAGAAATACATAAATACTGCTCACTGAAGACATTGAATAATCGAGAAGTATTGAGAGTGAGCATTTAGAGTTCCCTTTCTTCCCCAATACCATTTCCTTTCCTGGAGGCAGCTAACATTAACAGTGATCCTTGCCGAGGTTAACATACTCAAAGTCAGGAAGAAAAGTTCCTGAGTATTACTAATTCGAATCATTTTTTCCACACTGACAGAACCAGATGATACTGGAACTCCATGAGGGATATGTAAATAGACGGTACACAAATGCATGAGTATGGATTGGAGTATCAATCCCACTACTCAAAATAATAATGCTTTTCATTGACACAGCACATTTAAACTTTGAAAGTATTTTCATAGCTATGCAGTTACTTTTTTCCTACCATCCTACAATATTTGTCCGGTTATCTTGTTATCTGTTTATGTGCAAGTTTTAGTTTTCTGTTATTTGTTGACAAATAGTGTTTTCCTTATGTGCCTGCATTTCCTTTATCTACATGGCTGATTTCTTTTGTACAGGTAGAGGTTGGGCCAGCATTGTTATTCACAGTGTCATGCTCAAATATGTTCTTAAATTCTTCTTTTTTTATCTATTCCATGCCAAATTAATGACCTCACTTCCTGTACTTAAGAATTAAAATGTTAATTGGTGCTTTTAAAAACTCTCATGGAAAGACCTACCACTCCTTCCAGGAAGCAAAATATTTAAAAATACACAAAAAAGGTAATATTTTCACTGTTGATTTTACTGACATTACTTTCTTATGAATTATGGGGATTAAATATTATAAACTCCTAAGACGCTATTTATCACCAGCAATAATATTTTTGAATTCAGGGGCTGCAAGGGTAGGGTATTTCATATTATTTCCTTTCCTGTATTCAGTGTCCCCTGCAGGGCCGTATAACCATGAAATTGTGAAACTGTCCTCAAGGCCCGCACAAAACTCCCTTATATTGGTATTTACCAATGCTCCCTCCTCTTTGGATTGCCTCTTTAGCCCCTTCTTCTGTTTGCAGACTTTCGTGTCATCTCTTGCCCTGATAATCCCATTACCCTTTAAATCTGACTCCTGCTTGCAACCTCTCCTCTCTTACATTCACTGTCTACACTGATGCCAGTTGTATTTCTGGAAAGGATCTGGTTGTCTTTGCCATAATAGTACAAAGTGCTCTCATGAACATCTCATAGCTCCTGCCCTTTCCTTGCCCTGGAGCCCTGTCTGCATCTTCTCCTGTGCACTGCTTCGGGTGGGGAGACAGTGTGGTGGGTCACAAAGAATACATTGGACAATTGCCTTTCTCCGGAAATGTCATTTACTTGCTAGGAATTCCAGCCTCCTCCGCTCATCCTTTAAGTGTAAGCTGCTTTTACAAGCAGTCTTTGGTCTTACTCACCATCACACCTGCAGCTAATTATTCCCTTTTCTTCTACACGTTGTTTACACCTTCACAAGAACCCTGTCTCAGGCCAGCTTTTATTTATTATGGCGAGACCTGCCTGTCTGTCCTCCCCCAGGGCATGAGCTCTTTGAGCACAGGAACCTTGTCTGGTGTGCTGCAGGTAAGCGGATGTGAAAGGCTCTGCCTTGCAGGTGCCTACAGACATCATACACACACGTCCTGTCTAATGAGGTTGGACCTATAAAATCTAAATGCCCAGTTGTCCTTGCAGGACACCCATGTAGTCATACCTCTTCCTTCGGTTGCTGAGCAAAGACACACACTGAACACTCTGTGTTCTCACGCAGAGTGGGGAAGGGGACATGCTGGAGCTCTGAGACATGCAGAACCAGGTGTAGAAATTACTTTGGAACACATTTCAGGGTAAAAACCCAATGGTAAATATTTTCTAACAAAAATATGCAGTATAGCTGATTTAATTCTTTCTAGGTAACATGTAACTGATAGAATGATCTCATAAGAGTTTTTTTTTCTCATTCTGAATGCATTTTACTTTAATAAAGGGAATATTGGTGCTTTCTGAACCTTAATTTTAAGAACTCTGGTGGTTTCTGCTAAATAAATGTAGTAGCAAAGTCACTGTTGGCCTTCCTTACTAAGCAAGGGAACACTTTTTAGAGTGTTTTGAGGTTAATGAACATTATAAAACAAACAGAAAACCCTACTGCCTTAAAATACTGTTTTAATTCGTTTGCCTATATCTTGGGTTAGATATTGGCTGCTTAAAAAGCTGTGGACATTCCAACAGATGGGGGAGGAGCAAAATAAAATGCCAAGAATTTAGCTGTAAATGAAATCCTGGGAGGAAGTTGTGTACCTTGGAATCTTATTGTATTGAATCCAGAGTTACCAGGCTTCAGATTTCCTCTATCCCTGGCTCAGGGGCTGGGGGCTAGGAGATGGGGTGCATGGGGTTAAAGGAATTGTTTTAATGACCTCACATTCCTTTTCTGTGACCCAGCAGCAGGTGTTGCTCATCCAAAGTGCTTACAAATCAGCACTTTGGAGCAGTGATGGTCAATGTAGTATTTTGACCCCTCCAAACAAGAGTGTTCCATACTTTGGTTTTCAAAACTACCATATTAGTCATTTTATATTTCTTTGAGAATTTATGAGTATAAATAGGAATGAGAAATGCTTACCCTAGATTAGTACTTACAGTTTGTTGTTGCATGTGAAATAATAAGAGACATTTATTTTAGAAATTTACTAGTATTTTAAAGTTTTTCGTATTGCTCTAAAAGAACTGAAGTCTCCCCAGAGAAGATAGAAAGTTAGAAATTACCCAGTTTAAATATCTCCATATATCTCTATTCCTGTATTCATTCTGCGAGTTGATGTAGATGGTGAAAAAATTAAATACTCATTATTGTGCATTGGAGCCTCCTAAGTGCATCAGCTGAGTGAGTTTTAAATGGGCAGAGGAACACTCTTCATGTGAGCACCTTCACTTTCTTTGTAACCTCCTTGCTGTACAATTGACCTAAAGATGAGCAGATTCTGTTTTTTTTAAAAAGCACAGGAAACATCTGCTGCAAGTGGATTGAGATAATATTTTCCTTCTAGGGAAAGAGGAGATACTAGAGGGCAGGGCAGAGCTGTCTGTCTCCTGCATTTACCTGCACACAAATGGCTGCTAGTAGTGATCTTAGTGATCTAAAAACCTTTCCCGCGCTCTGTAGCCACAGGGTAGGGATGCCTTGTGAAGCTTCTGTTATCAGGCATTTCTAGAGTTTGGGCCTTTCCTCCTGTACTTGGCTTCCTTCTGCTGAGCTGAATTTAGCCGGGTCTAGTCAGAACTGTCATAAGCAGTAGTTCTCTCAAACAGCCACTTTTGAACAGTTATGTGATGGAACAAGCATTAATGTTGGCAGCATTTAAACACATTAAACGGATGCTTATGCAAATATGTACTCACCCTGGCTACTGATTCCTGTGAAGTGTCTGTTAGGAATAGACACCAGAACCTGAAGTGGTGATTCTTTCATGGGGTTAATCTCGGTAGTAAAGCACTTGGTTTTGTAGATCTGAGTAATACTAGCTACCATTTACTGGATACCTGCTCTGTACCATCTCTGTTTTTCAAAACAATCAGGCGAGGCAGTTGTTATTATTCCTGTTTTATAGGTGAGCTGTGGAAGCTCCCTGAAGAGAAATTGAGAAATGAGTTTCTCAAGCCCTCATGGCCGGTAAGGTGCTGGACTACGTATTCAGACCTTGGTCTTTCTTTTCATGGAGCACACTGCCTGTCTTAGAACTCAGTGTGGTCAGGATTACCTGCAGGATTTTTAGTCATGAAAACACTTTTCAGATTCCTCTCTGTTCTCTTTGTTCCTATTGAGATGATCAGTTGGTCTACGTGGTTTGTCTGTGTCTGTTGCTTCCCTCTTTCTTTCTTCTCATGTTTCACTGTAAGAGGAGGGGCAGGTGTGTGTGAATTGTGTGTGCTCACAAGGGTCTGTATGTGTCTGAAGGAGGGAGGAAGGGGATCGATGCCATAGAATTTCCTCTCCTGTGCCAATGATGGGGATCACTGAGGCTTCTTGCTTCAATCAAGGCTGATTGTGGTTAAAACCTTCTTGGAATATAACGCTTCCATATAAACTTCAAAAATTCTTGGCCCAGCAGACTATCCATTTTCCTTATTCCAAACTAGATTTAATGAATTGCCCAGTTACACGGCAGTAATGCTGCCTTGCATTCTTGAAAAGTTCAGGCTGGAGATTAACAGTGCACGAAGTGGTAACAAGTTAAATGGACAGTTAAAAAGGCCCTTTATGAACTCTACAGATACATTCGTACTTTCTCTGTTTTTGCACTTTTATCTTTTACACACCCCACTCCACCCTGCCCTGATCATGTCTTCCTAAGCAGTCTTCTAGGATAAGATCTGAGAATGCTGGAGCAAACCCAGAAGAAGAGATATGTCACCAGTTGAAAATATATAAGAGTAGTGTGGGTGTGTGAGAATAGTGACAGACAAGCTGAAGAACAGAGGGAAAGGAAGCTTGGGGAAACTGCACAGTGTGACTGAAAGGGCTTTCAAAGCTTGCTCGGGAGAAGGGGAACGAGGAAGTGCTTGCACAGGGTGGTATAACATGAAAAGAGTAGACAGAAAGGCCCAGCTATATAAGCACTTTTTGCTTCCCATGTTCATCAGAGAATGACCCTGCAAATTAGAAAGTGGAGAATGGTCATTATTGAGGGTGCATTAGAGCCTGAATTATGAGTTAGATGGAAGAATGACGCAGTCCTTCAGATGCCTAAGTCTACATCCTGAGTAGCGTGGGATTTTACCCATGATCTCAAGGTCCGATTATGCAACTTGTGAGGAAATTACTAGAAAAAAATGGAGATGGGTGAATGTCCTAAATAAGGGGGAACATTATTTTCTAGAAGCTAAAGACCTGAAGTAAGCTTGATGTCAGTTCCTGGCAAAGCTGTAAATGAATGATCAACCAGAGATCTTCCATGTGCTTAGGAAAGAATGTGGTCACCAGGAGTCAGCATGGATACCACTCATAAGCCTTGTCCGAACTCATTTCCTAAGTACCGCTTGCTTTTTTTTATTTTTTGGAGGAGGGTTACTAGATTATTAGATAATACAGATTCATAGTCTCACATTTCATGTGTGCTCACTTAGTTCAAATATGCTGACAAACTATCATTTTGGGTAAATCTTGATATCAGCAAAGTATTTGAGAAAATCTCTTATAACCTTATCAGAAGGAAGTGGAAAGCTACTTAGATGCTAGAATTATGTTGATTCCCATGTTTTGAAAACGAAGCTAAAAGTTTGTTGGTTAATGAATGAGATGGTGTCCTCATGGGGGAATGCTCAGATAGGCACTGTAATTGGCCTTATTTTTCATCTGGAAAAAAACCCAAAACCCAACCCAAAAAAACCCAACAGAAAAAGGATAGCTCACTGTCAGATTTGCAGATAAGAGAAAGCTGGGAGGCACAGCTGATAAGAAAGTGGAGAGACTAAAAATTCAAATCATTCTGTTGGCTTTTTATTGTAGTGTTAACTAGTATCATTAACATAACAAGGCAAAATTTAATATTTATAAATATCAAGTTCTGAATTTATTACAGAAGTCAGTTAAACAATATGGGATAGGGAAAATGTACTTTTGAGGTAGTTGTGTGAATTTTGGAGTTTTAGCTAACCATAATATTATGAATAATATATATCTAAACAAATTTAAAAAAATGAAGGAAACAAAACCCAACTCTACAATAAGAAAAATAAAACTGAAAAAAATTTAGATGGCGTTTTCTGAATGTAATATCGATATGTGAAATACCAGTTAGGTTCCATCTTTGTCATTCATTGCAACATTTTAAGGATAAGAGTACTTGGTTCTCGGTGGCATATTTTAAGTACATTAAAAAGTTGATGTAATTTTCAGAGCATGTTGATCACAGTGTTGACTGCAGTATCTGGGTATCATGTACTAGAGCATCATGGAAAGAATTGGGAGTGTTTAATCACTAAAAGACTAAGGGAAGACATAGTGGCTGCCTTCCAATCTGAAGGTTATTTTTGAATAAAATAGTTAATTTATTTCCATTCCTAGGGAGGAATGAGAAGCAAATAATTGAGGAAAGTACAAGGAAACAAATTCAGCTCAATGCAAGGGAAAATAACAAATCAGACTAACCAGTGATGGATGGGGGACCTTGGAAAGAAATGACCATCACTTTACTCTAGTTTTGGAGCTCAAGTTGGACCTAATTATTTGCATTCTTCAAGGTCCAGTTCCAGTGTTACTACCTGTCTGAAGTCTCATTCTTTCTGCAAAATGTTCCCTTTCTCATTCCCCCCAGTACCACGCACAGTAACTGGATTACAGTGGGTGCTTAGTAAATGTTGAATGAAAGAATGGAGCTGGGTGGTGGACCATACTGGGTTCTTAGATAACAAGGCATCGAACCGCAGAACTAAGAAAAATCTATTGTATTCCTTCCACTGTGCTATTTATTTACTCCTGCTTTGAGTAGCCAGCTTAAGGAGAGAATTGTTCTAAATTATATGAGAATGAAAGATTGTTAAGCCGATTATACCCAGAAAAACATTTTTTACCTTTAATTTGAATTTTTAATCATAGATATTGCTCACGTTAAGCAAAATAACTTTGTTCACTGGGGAGTGTTTTGAAATTTTTAGAATGATCAGCAAGATATCATCTCATGAGGATTTTAGGCAACAATGAAGAAAATAATTATTTTCAATGTTGGAAGTTTAAAAAAGAAAGAAATAAAATAAATGAAAATGATGCTATCAGAGTTTTGAAAAGTTGCCTTTTTCCCAGTAGCAATAAATCTTGAGATGTAGTAGGTTGAATGCCACTGAGTAATATCCCCCTTTGTTATTGTGTTTTATTTAGGCTGATTCAAAAGTCATTGAGAAGTGGATGGATGGTGTGAAAGACTTCTTAATGAAAGAGCAGGCTGTCCAAGGAGATGCCGAAGGGCTACAAAGACAGCTTGACGAGTGCTCTGTGAGTTCTGCTGATCTAGGGAACCTGCTGTACTAAATAACATTTTCTTCTTCTTCTTTATTATTTGCTGCTCTTATTAAAATTGTAAGAATATGACATGACAATAAACCTAGATAAAATATCTTTCATCATAAACTTTTTTTTGACTTTATAGCTAGTCAACAAATGACTGACTTTTCATATTTCTGTTTTTGGCCATGGTTATAGAATTTAAAAAAATTTTTATTTCATATTGGAGCATAGTTGATTAACAATATTGTGTTAGTTTCAGGTGTACATCAAAGCGATTCAGTTATACATATACATGTATCTGTTCTTTTTCACATTAAATTTTGGGTGTAGAACATAAGAGCAATTTTAGTTCATTAGTAGCTGCTGTTTTTTTTTTTCTTTTGCGGCATGTGGGTCTCTCACTGTTGCGGCCTCTCCCGTTGCGGAGCACAGGCTCCAGACGCGTAGGCTCAGCGGCCATGGCTCACGGCCCAGCCGCTCTGCGGCATGTGGGATCTTCCCAGACCGGGGCACGAACCCGTGTCTCCTGCATCGGCAGGCAGACTCTCAACCACTGCGCCACCAGGGAAGCCCAGTAGCTGCTGTTTTATGTACGGTGACAATCTTAGTGTCATAATTACCAGTTGTATATCGCTCTTATTGTGCCACATGGTGAGGCTTTAAGAAAAACATATTTTACAAATGAAGTTTGCCAGTAATACTTCTCGCATTTTATATTTGTTGAAATCATTAGGCTTCTCTAAATTAATTAAAATACTATTCCCTGCTGAGAGTCAAGTATTTCCAATCTAATTTGGTAGATGGCTATATGAAACATCCAGGTGAAATGAATTTCTTAAGACCATATTTCTTAAGTAGTTAAAAGTCCTGACTCCCAAGCAGTCTGTTCTTAAAATATTTGCAGGGATACAGGCAGACAAACTGTAATAATGGCATCTACTTATATAGGCATGAACCCAACAAGGGCTTATGTTATGTTTTCAGGCATTTGTTAATGAAATAGAAACAATTGAATCATCTCTGAAAGACATGAAAGAAATAGAAGCTAACCTTCGAAGTTCTCCAGTTGCTGGAATCAAAACCTGGATGCAAACAAAACTAGCTGACTACCAAACACAACTGGAGAAATGTAGCAAAGAGGTGAGATTTTAAACTTCACTGCCTGTGGTTTTCAAGAGGTAGATAGCGGCTTCTCTTGACAGAGTAAACTGATGTTATAGCCCATCCAGTTTGAAAAACTGTGGTCTAGAATAACTACAGCATGGGTGGCAGGCTGGGGCCAGAATTGGGTCATGTTTTTTTAATGAAGGGAGGGTGCTCTTGTACCTTTGGCCCCTGGGTGGGAATGAGCTTGACATATTCAATAAAGAACAAGAAAGTTGTTGTAGCTGGAATAGAATGAAGGAAGGCGTTAGCAGGTTGGAGAATGGGAAGATTCGAGGTCAGAAGGTAGGTAGAGATGGACTGTATATGGCCTTTGAAGCATAGATTTTGACTTTTATTTCAAGTATGATTTTACATAGAAGGCAGAGTGATTTGAGCAAGGAATTGATACATGACAGATCTTTTAAGATCACCCTGGCTTCCATGTGGATAATTTGCTCTGGGAAAGCAAGAATAAAAATGAGGAGAATACTTAAAGGTTATTGCAGCCTTGGAGAGAGAGGATGGCCCCTTGGACTAGGGAGATAGTGGTGGAAGTCATGAGAAATGTTGGGTTGCACTATATTTTGAAAGTGGAGCTGGGAGTCTAGTAATGGATTAGATATGTGATATGAGGAAAAGTGAATAGTTAATGACAGCTCAGGACTTTTGCAAAGCTTCCACTTTGTGTGAATTGTGGTGCTGTTTACTGAAATGGTGAAGACTCAAGGAGAGGCTTTTGTGGGAGCAGGTGAAGTGATGCTTTCCATACTGGAAGGATTAAATTCAAGATTACGAGACATGCAAATGGGGTCTCTAGCACTTACCGCTGGCCAAGGATGCTAAGAAGGAAAGGTCAGCCAGAGGGGAAATGCCAGGAGAGCGTGAGGCCCCAGTGGCCAAGTGGAGAGAGCTTTTCACAGTGCTCAATGCCGAGGACTGCTGAGACTAATCAGAACTGGAAAGCAAGCTTTAGACTTGACAAGATGATCGCTTTTATGGACTTTGAGAAAAGTGGTTCCAGTGGAGTGGTGGGAAAGAAAGTCACATTGGAGAATGTTGAGGAGAGGAAAGCAAATGAAGTACTGGGGTAAGTGTAACCAACCTTGAGAATTTCTCTATTCAAGGGAGCCGAGAAATGGGGTAGGTGCTGGAAGGGACATGGGGATCCAAAGAGCTGTTTTTGTAATTTTTAAAAATAAGGGGTATTACTGGAAGTTTGCATGCCGAAAAGGACTTCACTTAGAAAGAGAAAATGATGCAGAAGAGATTGAGAGAAGATAATTGCTGAAGCAAAGTCTATGATTAGGCAAGAGGGGATGAGGTCCACCCTCTAAGTGAAAGAATTGCTATTAGGTAGTCCCTCTGTGGTAATGAAGGGAAGGCAACTATGTGTACAGTGGGAATATGACGTAGTTGTCTTCTGATTGCTTTTGTTTTGTTAGTGAAGTAATAGTGAGGTTGCATACAGCTGAAGTGAGTGAGAGAGGGGTAAAAAACAAGAGGAGAAAATGTGAAATGCAGGAATACCCCACAGACAGTTGTGTAGATAGTACATAGCTCTTAATACAATGTTTTTTGTTTAATGTTGATACACGAAAATTTTATATTTGCATCCCCGAGTATTTTATTTTGTTTGCCCCCAAATTCCTTATTTTGAACAAGTTCAAATTTAAAGAAAAGTTGAAATAATGGTTGAGAGAACGGCCATAAGCCATTCCTAAATTTGCCAGTTGTTAATGTTTTGCCCCATTTGCCTTTTCTCTCTCTCCTCCTTCTCTCTTTACATACATACACACACACACAGGCACACACACGCATACCTTTTTTTTTGTTATATATGTAGTTTTGATAGGAAGTCGAAAATATTATGACATTTCACTCCTAAATACTTCAGCTTGCTTCTTCCATGAATGAGGACAATCTTCTACAAAACTGCAGTATCATTGTCACACTTAAGAAAATACTTTCATAATGTCATCTTACATTCTAGCCAAATTCAAACTCTTTTAAGTGTGCTATAATTTGATGACATGTGCTTGAAGGAGCTGGGGTTTTTTTAGGAAGTAAATAAGGAAACTGGTTTGGAAGTCACAGTGAAGAGCAAGAAAGACAATAGCTAGATGGGTAGATAGATGCTTAGGTACATGTAGATATTTAGATCTGTGTATCTGTTTATCTACATATATACATAATACACATATGACAACATAGAATTAATTTTGGATTATTATTGTTTCAAAGTATGGGAATAAATACATGGGGAATTTTTAAGTGTCTTCAGCAAGGAGGCAGCCACCTGCTATGTAATTATCTAAAGCAGTTCTAGACTATTGTATATCATTGAGTAGTAAAAGGTTGAAGAAATTTTGGACAAACATAGTGTTGCCAAATTTTTATTTTTCTAAGAAAGGATAGATATATAAAATCAACAAATAAAAACAGTCTATTATATGCATGATATCATGAAAGGAAAAACATCTTAATGCCAAAATGTAGAAAGTATATAATCTCAGATAATTAATGATAATTTTCAGCTTTTCTTTTTTTGAAAAGTTTGCTACAGTGTCTTTATTCTTCTCACTTCTCTGTGGATCCATGAATATTATATAACTGACTAGTGTTTGGAAACTACTAGTAAAAAGAATTTTGGGGAAGTGGGGCCCTGAAATCTGTATTTTTTTAAAAAGTCCACTAGATCAACAAGACTTGGGAAGCAGGGCTGTGTATATTGCTGGCAGTAGACTCTCTGAGTGCCATGTGGGGCACTGAAATCCAAGCTCCTATTTATTTAGTGCCTGTCTATTTTTATGACTGTGATCCTGTTTGGAGAGTGAAACAGGAGGGCCACTAAGTATTCCCCCTTACTCTCGAGAGAGCCATCCTATTCCTGAACTGCGCTTTTGTCACCATCAGTGTCACAGCCAAGCAAGCCCTGGCAGGGTGACTACTACTGCGAGATCTCATTTGAGTGGGAGGTTGAATAGTGAAGTGAGCCCTGGATGATCTGTGTGGTATGATATCTTCTCCCACAGAAGTCAGTGTGTGGTTAGAGGGATCTTTCTGAAAGATATTTTTAGGCTTCTTAAAATAGTAAAAAAAGCTATTGAACCAGATTCAGACAAATACCTATTTTCTAATGTAACTTTTTTGTATCTGTATGGAATATACAAGTACAGTAGATTATCAAAACCAAAATTTTGTAAGGCAGTGTTGTATCAACATCTTTGATAGCAATCTACTCTTCTCTGCTTTTAAAAAGTGCAGTCTTAATGGGGAATCCTGTTAAAAAGGAAAAAGTGGACATTTTGGTTGCTTCAGGGTTTTTCCCCCCATAAATAAGGTTATAGTAGATTTCCTTGAAATATATGCTTTTATGGATGTAGGTTAGAGCCCTTCAGTTGAGTATTACTCTGTCAACAGTTATGCATTTTCAGAATTATAATAGGTATTTCCAGATTAATGTCCAAAATGTGATACCAAATCCCAGTTATAATTATTGTTTTCATTATTGCTTATATTCCACAGCATCAGCACAAAATGTATACAGAGTTTCATCTGAATTTTAAACCTTAAGACTCTTCGTGGAAAGTTATTACTGTGTCTTTTGATATTAGAAACTAGAAGCTGACATTTAACATATCAGGATTTGTTTATTCGAGTGAATGGCTTTTCCTTCCTAGATTACTATTCAAAAAAATAGGTTGTCTGAAAGTCAGGAAAAAGTGGTGAACCTGAAAAAAGACTTGGCAGAGATGCAGGAATGGATGGCCCAAGCAGAAGAAGACTACCTGGAGAGGGATTTTGAGTACAAGTCACCAGAAGAACTTGGGAGTGCTGTGGAGGAAATGAAGGTGAGGCTGGACAGTCAGGGTCAAGAGACTTTCTATCTCCCCTCCTCCCTTTAAAATTAATCCATCAGTCAATCATCTACCTAGCTGTAAGGCCTGATAATGTACATATAATCTCTCACAGTAAGATTTCAAGTTACAAAAAAAACAACAACAAAGAAAGGAGGGTCAACTGCCATGATTTTAGTAGGGCTAGGAAGCTGAGAGTCCACGTGCTAACCTGGCCCATGAGTTGAGTCTTGAGGGCCCCTGCGAAAACGTCTTACATTAGGACCTTGGTGAGCCACAGTGAATGACTCAGAAATTTTGTGGCAGCAATTATATTCACAATGTTGTGCAACCATCACCACTATCTACTTCCAGAAATTTTCAGGAAGAATTATTTTTTGTAAAGAACAAGAGAGACTTCCCAATTAGGTTGGGGTTTATCTTTATTTCACCAGCTGTAGTCTTCCAGCTAATACATGGGGCACACATGAATACCAAAATTTTGTTGGAGCACGTGAGAGGAACATTAGGAACGTCGTCAAGGGATTTAATATCAGTTCGGTCCACAGGATGTATTTGCTGTAAACTTATATTTCTGTGTCAGTAGTCTTGCACACTCTCTTTTTTTATATAATAAAAGAACTGGACATCATTCCCACTTTTCCAACACTGCTTCAAGTGTCCTTCAGTGTCGAAGCCAAAGGAGATAGTGTCTTAAAAGCTACTTTTAAAAAAATAAGAGTTGCAACTTGCCTACAAGTATAACAAAAGCAAACATCTGTGCAGATATTTTTTAAAAGGATTGTTTTTTCACCAATACATTATTGTGTATGAGTCAAAATAAATAAAAAGGACTTTTATTGTAGTATTTTCACAGAAACACTTTGTTTTAGTGTAGCTTTCCTTGAAACTTTAAAACTATTCAGTATATAAGGTATTTTAAAGGTAGCCTACCATGTTAAGAACCATCTTATTTGCACTATTGACATTGTAGTTCTGTGGGGTTTTTTTGTTGTTGTTCTTGGTTTTTTTTTTTAAGGTCACTAGGAATGAGAATTAAGAAAAACGAGATTAAAACTCTTGATTGGGCAACATTTTATTTTTATTCTGCCAAACAACCATTAGGATTTTAAGAAAACCACTACACTTAATTATTTTATCCCAACCTAGAGAAATTTAAAATCATTAAGTAGTAAAGAAAGCTACAAGAGAAAGTGAAAGGCTGTTTGAGGTTGATTTTCCTGAGTATGAGACTTCATCAAGCACGGAAGGAGAGTCAGGCAGGAAGCTACTTTTAGATCAGATCTTCCCAGTATAACTTTGTCATCTTTGAAATGCTGTTAATTATCAGAAGAAAATATGTTTATATTATTTTTAAAGAATACTTCTACCATGGTGCACTTCCATTTTTGCTTGACTTCCAGTGATCAATTAAAATTAATTCACTTAATTCTTATTATGGACCCAGACTTTGAAAGTACCTCCTGTCAGTAAACATAATTTGGGATAACTTAGGTGTTAACAGTGCTGTTATTAAATGAAAATGTCTGCATGGGGACTGTGTACATTGGGATATATAATGAGTGAAATTTTGTAGTTAGCATTCTTATTTCGCAAGCACTCTCCGTAGGGATTACCTCATAATGTTCAGATTAGGTAGTTAGAATCATCTGGATGTTTTAATTTTGGCTCAGTTATTTTTTGAAAACGAAAGAAATTGGTTCCTGAGACAGGGAGCCAGTTTTCAAGTTCATTCTGTCTTGGAACAGAGGGCGAAAGAGGATGTGTTGCAGAAGGAGGTGAGAGTGAAGATTCTCAAGGACAACATCAAGTTATTAGCTGCAAAAGTGCCCTCTGGTGGCCAGGAATTGACGTCTGAGCTGAATGTTGTGCTGGAGAATTACCAACTTCTCTGTAATAGAATTCGCGGAAAGTGCCACACGCTGGAGGTATGGTGTTTTTTCACTGATGCATTTCTGAGGTTCACACTCTGTAATGTACTGGCTGCTTCCATATCTTGGGAAAAAACCTCCATTTTTCTTTTCAAATACTAGATCATAAAAGAAAAGTAGTTCTTTCATGGTTGAGATAATAATAATAACAGTAGTAGTAATTATTAGATAATAATTTAGGTAATAGGTTGATAAAAATGAAACAGAGAAAAGAAAACTGGAGAGCAAGATCTGCCTTCAGTTAGTGGAACTTTCTTGGAAAAGTAGTTTCTTAGCTTTAGACATTTATTACGCGTGAAATCAAGGTTTTCAGGGTTTTTATATTACAGATGATCTGTAGAGTCTGTTCCAGTCCTAAAATTCTAAGACATATACTGTGAGTACCTCCTTTTTTTTTTTTTTTTTTTTTGCCTGGTTAGTGCACAGAGATGAATTGAGGTTTCTGTTTTAGAGCGCTGTCTAAAATTATAGGTTTTATTTAGAGTGAAAGAAAGACTAACTTGAATTTGCTGGTATTTTGCTGGACCATTTCCCCTACCCTGGCCATAGGATTTAAGATGTAGATGATTCTATGAGTTTTTTTTAAATAAAATTAAGTTTTTGATTGTTTGCTTTTATATTAGTGTGACATTTGTCACATCTTATTGAAAAGACTTAAGAAGCCCTTCAGTTGATAGCAATTTAAATTTAGTTCAACCTAAAACAAATGATGGCATTGTGATGAATCCTAAAATGGTAATCACAACTGCAGTATTTAAACTAAATTCACTCATTACTCATTTGTTCTGAATCTATAAAATAAGTGTAATTTGGATTAGTTAATAAGAAAGCTACAAGTCAACAAAGCCTCATTCTTTAATATTAGGATATTGCCTAACTTAAAACACCTGAGGTTACTCATTTGCGAATTTAACATTCTGTGAACATAATATGTAACATTATGTATGGCTAATCTTAAGTCCCAGTAGATGATCCTGGAATTGAATTCTACTACAGTCTTGTCCATGTTTTCTTCTCTGCCTTAATCACCCATGATTTTGCTGTTTTTTTGGTTTGTTTATTTTCCTGTCTATTATTAGCCAAAGTAACTACTCACAATATGTTTAAATAATGGAGCCCCCAGGTTATCCCAAGCTAACAAGAGACCACCATGAATTCTGTGTTATTTCTTCACACTGTCTTTATGACCCAGAGGTGACAGTTTGAGAATGAGGAATGAAATATTTCAAGGTTTTAGTATTGCTTGCAGAATTACTTTTACAATTATTTTGGAATTAGTTTGAGAGAAGAAAAGGAAAAGTGTAAGAAAACAAAGTAGATAAAAGAGAAAATATGACACCTTGATGCCTTTGAAAGGGGAAGTGATAAGAAGAAAAAAGATTTCACAATGGAAGCATTCTTAAAATTATGTGAGGGATTACCAAGAGATCTTGGGTAGAAACAGTCCAAATTTCTAAATTAGAGTAAGGATGCCTTTCTTCCAGAGTCCAACTTTATTACCTTGATTATTTCTAGATTCCTTTAAAATGTTTTAAATCATGAAATATTTAAAACTTATAGAAGAGTACAGATGATATTACTAACACCCATATACATATCCCTCAGCTATAACTAATGTTACATTTTGCCATATTTTTCCAGATCTTCTTTTTTCAAATAAAATTAATCGGCATTACAGAACCCGTTCCCTTTTTCCCCATCTCATACCATCTCTTGATCCCTCTCTTAAAGTAATCATTATCTAGAAAGTGATGTATAATCTTCCCAAACATGTTTGTATATTTTTAATATATACACTTATGTCTCAGTTATTAATTGCTGTGTAACAAACCTTGCCAAAATGTAATGGCTTACAAAAACAACCATTTATTATTTTTCATGATTCTATGGGTTGATTTGGCTTAGCTGCATGGCTCTTCGGCTCCGTGTGGCTTATGGATATTCCACTCAGGTCCACTCTCATCCACCAGGTCCCCTTCCACGTGGCCTCTCAGGTTTATGGCTTCTCTACAGCATGGCAGCTGGCTTTTAAGAGGGAGAAAGCAGAAGCTGCCAGTTCTCTTAAAGGCTAGGTCTGCACTTTGACACAGCATCATCTCTGTAGCCGCCTTTTGCTCTAAGCAAGTCACAAGGCCAGCCCACATTCAGGAGAGGAGAAGACAATTTCACCACTTCACAGGAGTAGCTGTAATAAATTTGTGGCTATTGTTAATCCAGCATAGTTCACTCTCTGGTCATAAGTTAGTTATAGTCCTTCCACATGCAAAATACTCTTACACTCTCCCAGGGACTCCTAAGGTCTTATTCAGTACAGCATCAAGCTCAAAATCCAGTATCATGCGATCTACATCCGGTGCAAATGCAAATGTGGTTCCTTGGAACAGTTTTCTTCAGGTGCAGGTGTGTGGGTGTGACACCTCTCCATCTGGCGACCCGGGCACTAAAAAGATAAGTTATCTGAACCTCATATACCCAACACAGTGGTGAGATAGGTACAGGAAAACCTCAGTGGACACTCCCATTCAAAAAAGTTGGGGCAGTGGAAAGTAAAAAGAGCAGGCACTGGCATTAGTGACTCTGAAATCTAATGCTAGTAGTTCTGAAATCTAGCCAGACACGTGTAGTCAGGGCTCCTACTCTCGGGCCAGGGACTGTTGCTTGATTAGGGGCCAGTCCTGCTTCTTGTGAGAGCTTCTCTGTAAGCCATCCCTTCCTTCCCATAAGAAATAGAGCTCTGCTTGCAGCTGAGTAGATTTCTCAGCCTGCTTTCTGCCTATAGAAATTTGGGGGACCAGACACCTCTTTTCCCTTTTAGTCTTAGCCAGGGGTCGGCAAATTATAGCCTGTGGGTCAAATCTGTTTTGTGGCCTGTTTCTGTATGGCCCAGGAGCTAAAAATTGTTTGTATATTTTTAATTTTTAAAGAGTTGTTAAAAACAAAGCAACACACACACACAGAAAAAATAAAGAAGAATCTGTGACAGAGACCAGATGTGGCCTGTAAAACCTAAAATATTTACTCTCTGGCCTTTTATAGAAAAAATTGCTGACCCCTGACCTGGTAAGTATTCCTCACATGGGGTGTATGCTACTAGAATGTGTCCTCTGAGTCAGTGGATCTGAAAGAGGACCAACCCAGTAGGCTCCATGCTGAACCCTGTCTTCTAAATTTATCCGTCAAATAGGCTCCTCCCATGGGGTTTGTTTCTCCCATAATTTTGCTCTTAGGAATTGGAGGATGAATCATACCCCAGCCCCCCAACTCCCCACAGGAATGAGAATAAGTGACTACAACTAATGCAGCAATTATAGTAAAATTCCAATTTGGGTAAAAAGTTGCTCTGTTCGTATATAGACGTGTTCATATGAATTTAGAAAAAAGTCGGAAAGAGTCTGCATCAAATGGTTACACCCATTAGCTCTGAGCTGGAATAGGGTGGACCCAGGGAACCAATTTCGTATATAGCTGTTAAAAACCGTTGCAAGTCTGAGTATTTTTTTAACCTTTCTATTTAAAAACAAACGAATAATGTTTCCCTCCTGGTTTCTTCTACTAATTATATAGTTTTATTTTCGGCATTTAAACAGAGCCTTGGAATTTATCTTAGTGAAGCAGTCTGCTACCTCCCTCCAGTTGGTCTAATACAGTTAATCGAAGAATTCGATTTGATTTCACGTATTTGAAATACCAGCTTCATCAGTTTCTAAAAGCCCATTTATACTTGTACCTAAACGAAATTATTCTTGACTAGACAGAATGTGCAGCAGTAGAGATGCATTGTGTCTCTAAATGGCTTCTTATCTTGTCTAACTGTTCCCTGCCTGTTTAGGAGGTCTGGTCTTGTTGGATTGAACTGCTTCACTATTTGGATCTTGAGACTACCTGGCTAAACACTTTGGAAGAGCGGATGAAGAGCACAGAGGCCCTGCCTGAGAAGACAGATGCTGTCAGCGAAGCCCTGGAGGTGGGAGCCCGCGTTCTGGGTGGTTATTTTTGTTGCAATGAGGCTGAATGAGTATTCAAACAAGGAACATAATGCCTTATGCCAGCAAATACTTCCGCTTCGTTGGTAGTTTTCAGCATAACTTGTGTTTTCTTCCATTGCCTGAAGTATTTATAACATCATGTATATTTGGGTTATTGGTGACCCACTAAACTCAGCCTTATGAGGTGGTTAGTTGTTTGCTAATTAGTACATTTTAGACTTCATAAAGCGCTCTAGTGATTTTCCAGATTGTTTTTACCAGTCCCTGGATAAAACTCTGCCTTATGTTTTTAGGACAGTGCTCTCTTGTTTCTTCATAAAGTTACATTTGCTCATTAGACACGGCAACGACTGTGTTTACAGTGGCTTCTATTCTGTTGTCTTCAGATGTGAAAATTGGAGGACAGGCTGGAGAAGGCAGTGTTGGAGGCCTGGAATCCTGTCCCCAAGCCTGAACTTGAGTTCCTTGAGGCCAAGAAATGTGCCTGAATTTTTTGTTGTTCCCTAGTTAGTTCCCCAGCACAGCCTGTGGCACATGATAACTTAATAACTGTTTCTTAAGTGGATTAAAGTGTGAAAAGAATAGATTTTCTTAAAAAAAAAAAAGAAGAGGAAGATGGTAGCTGTGCTTTTAAAACTTGTAAGAATAGGATGTAGTAATTAAGTAGATGACTGGATTAAAGGTCAGAAATAAGTCAAATGTGGTACCTAAATTCCAGGAGCCAGATGCTCTTCTGGAGAAAAGATGTCATTTCTCAAATAAAATAGCAGAGTGAGAGATTCAGAGTATTAAAAAATGTTTTGAAAGATTATTTTAAAAACACATACTTTCCTAACATGAGAGTTAATACATGTACATTCTAGAAATATGGAAAATGGAGAAAAGTATAAAGTGTAAGACAACACTTTAAAACATTTTATTGTTCTTCTTCCGAATTACTATTTTTATGTATATATGTTGGGAGGTAGTACTTTATAGTAACTGGATCAAAGGCTTTGGAATCACCAAGTCTTTGGAGCCAAGTTAGAATCTTAGCTCTTCTTTTTACTGTGTGTGTGTTGGCAAATTACTTACCTTCTCTGAGCTTCAGTTTTCCTATCTGTAATATGGGAATAATATGTAGCCATATGGTTAAATTTATGTATATATAAAGTGTGTATATAAAACAGTGCCTTGAATTTTATATATGCTATAGAAACTTTTTAGTAATATAATCAATAACAGTTTGAAATTCTTTTATTTGTATAGTATTGTTTTTTGCTTTTAAACTTTGTATCATACCATGAACATTTTCCCATGTAATTAATAATTATTGAAATTATTTTTATGGAATTTCATATATTATCATTCATGCTGAGTTCTCAATTTTATGTGTTTATTAATACCATGAGGGGCATTTTTGTGAAATAATCTTTTTTAAAATAAATTTATTTTATTTTATTTATTTATTTATTGGCTGTGTTGGGTCTTCGTTGCTGTGTGCGGGCTTTCTCTAGTTGCAGCGAGTGGAGCTACTCTTCGTTGCAGTGCGTGGGCTTCTCATTGTGGTGGCTTCTCTTGTTGCAGAGCATGGGCTCTAGGCACGCGGGCTTCAGTAGTTGTGGCACGAGGGCTCAGTAGTTGTGGCGCACAGGCTTAGTTGCTCTGCGGCATGTGGGATCTTCCTGGACCAGGGCTCGAACCTGTGTCCCCTGCATTGGCAGGCGGATTCTTAACCACTGCGCCACCAAGGGAAGTCCCTGAATTAATCATTTTTAATCTTGTTCCTTAAGTAGATTTCTAGAAAATGGAATTACTGGTTTTAAATAAAACGCACATTTTTAGAATCCTTGATTCACTTTGCCTTGGTAAATGCATTATTTTTTGCCCCTGTCCCTGTTCAGTCTCTAGAATCTGTTTTGCGACATCCAGCGGACAATCGCACCCAGATTCGGGAACTTGGCCAGACTCTGATCGATGGAGGGATCCTCGATGATATCATCAGTGAGAAACTGGAGGTGTTCAACAGTCGATATGAAGAGCTGAGTCACCTGGTAAGAACCGGGCCATGCGTGAGTGTCGATTAGATATTTATGATATGGAGCGGACCTCAGGAACTTATACCGAGGGGAAAAGTTGGTAACCAACAGGGGTGTTGAGGGCATTGAAATACTAGGTGGGGAAGAGCAGACCTTACACTTATATTATAATGCAGGCAGAACTCGATGATTTAAAAATTTGTCTTTGAGATGGTTTCTACTTATGAACTATTTAATTTCCTTTAAGGAACATATTATAGGTGTATATAAGAATAATGACTCATATTATCCTAGTAAATATTAGAGCCATCAGAGTTTGATATAAGCTGCTATTATAAAATACCATAGTCTCTTAGATACATACTCAGAATGTATCACAACATGCATGTCCATATCAGTAAGTAGAGAAAGGAGACTGTTTTTATAGGAGAGTTGGGTGGATATTAGAAGCTTTCAAACACATATTAAAAAATAACTATTGATGTTTAGATCATGAATAGCATCAAACTTAGCCCAAAAGTTCAATCAATAGTGGCTCAACACTATGCACATCTGTAGAACTTCTTTAAACTTTGCAAAAAGAGAGATTTCCATGTTCACTCTACTCATAGATGTTTCTGTTATATTTCATATTCTTGTTTATAGGTTTATTGCTGAGTCCTAAAAATACCCTAAATTTGTAATAAATGGCATCTTTTTTATTCTCTCCTTTATTTTAATATGGTACATAGGAAATCTTTACATTTTTCCCTTTTTATTGAAGTATAATTGAAATATAACATTATATTATATGTAATATAACATTTTGTTTTTGTGATTTTTTTTTAGATTCCACATATAAGTGAGGTCATACAGCATTTGTCCTTCTCTCTTATTTCACTTAAAATAGTGCCCTTAAGGGTATTTTTGTATTTTGTCATTTTATATAGAAAGAAGTAAAAATTAGTAATTTCCTGCAAGATGCGTAAGATACTAGAAGGACCTTTTCACTTTTATCATTGCTAATTATTATTTATTGATAATGCAGGACAAAGTCTTAAAGTAGTGCTCTTATAGTATGTTGCTTTTCTTGGTGGTTAGAACATAAGGGTTTTCTTATATTCAGCTGTTTATATTTGTGCTGAGCGACTAATGGGTAAATTTTTCCCCCTGTAGGCAGAGAGCAAGCAGATTTCTTTGGAAAAGCAACTCCAGGTCCTGCGTGAAACTAACCACATGCTTCAGGTCTTGCAGGAGAGCTTAGGGGAGTTGGACAAGCAGCTCACAACGTACTTGACCGACAGGATAGATGCCTTCCAAGTTCCTCAGGAAGCCCAGGTATTGCCATGGATGTGAGGGCAATAAGGTCGTAAAGAGAGCATATGTAATCGTTTCCTCACCTGCAAGGGCACCAGCTCCTTCTGCCATCCCAACCGAGAGTGAGAAAGGCCGGCCTTACTTACAGGGCAGCATGTGGGTTTGGGGGTTCTCAGGGTTTTTATGTGAGATAATGGCAAATGATCACCATTTAAAAATTATAATTTTCTTAGCTATGAAACTGGGGAAATTCCCTCTTTATAAATAAGTGGCGAACATTTGAAGTGACAAATACAAAGACCTTTGTGCACAGCACACAGCAGTCCTGCGATACAGGTGGCCCATATTATTATTATACGCACACTTATTAAAGCATGGATAGGGGTCAATATATTCTTATCTGTTGTATGACTCTATGAAACTTAAAAAAAAAAAAAAACAGACATTCTCTCCCTTTTCTAATCTCTTTGTAGAAAATCCAAGCGGAGATCTCAGCCCACGAGCTAACCCTAGAGGAGCTGAGAAGAAACACACGTTCTCAGCCTCCGACCTCCCCAGAAGGCCGGACTGCCAGAGGAGGAAGTCAGATGGATGTGCTGCAGGTGAAGGGGGAGGGCAGCTTCCTTTTACTTTTCAGCCTGTTGGGCATAAAAAGAAAATGAGAAAGAGCTGACGACTTGGATGCCTTTGGTCTTCTCTGTGATGTAAAGAGTTGGATGGGAGTGATGTGTTGAAGGTGCACTGGAAACTATTGGATCTGAGTTTTCTAGTTGAGTTGAGAAGAGAGAGCAATCTAGATTTAGATGTTTGCTTTGTATAGGTTTTTCCCTTGACGCAGAGCCTCCATCTGTACTGGTACGGCTGGTACACTGGGCAGGCTGAGTGCATGGGATGCAGTACCACTTAGCCCCTCAATGGGGGATGCAGACTGACCTTCACTCTGACCTTGTGATGAAGGGCATTGTGAGTTCTAGGTTCTTGAATTGTGTTTTAAAAACAGGTAAGAAAATTAATGCAGTTTTAATTCCAGCAAGGCTAGCTTAGCCTTTCATTTTATCTCAGACTGAGACACTGAGTGTCAAGTAATTCAGGACACTGGGCTGTGCAGTCCCCCAAGGTGACTGGGCAACCTCACTAAGTTCCTTTAAAGAATGTTTTTATTGTTACTTTATTTTACAGCCTTCTAGCAGTATGTGTTATGCTAATATTGTCTGCTGAGAAAGATTATCATTCTGATGTGAATTGCTTATTATTTTCATTTCTGCAAACAGAGGAAACTTCGAGAGGTGTCCACAAAGTTCCAGCTTTTCCAGAAACCTGCTAACTTTGAACAGCGCATGCTTGACTGCAAGCGTGTGTTGGATGGTGTGAAAGCAGAACTTCATGTTCTGGATGTGAAGGATGTGGACCCTGATGTCATACAGACCCACCTGGACAAGTGTATGGTGAGGCCGTTGGGTGGTTAATGTGTCCAGTGGGTTTTCCCGTCAGTGATATGGCTTCATCTAGCGCTTATGTACATGGTTTGTTCAATAATTGTCAGTCTAAAGTGTGCTAAGAATAGGAATAAATGATGAAAAACAGGTTAAAAAATTAGAAGTGTGGTCCTTTCCTCCCAGGAATTTAGAAGAGATAGGAGAGAGATAGCCTGCAGAGAGTAAAATCAATTAGTACAGTGTAATGATAAGGAAACTAGAATAAACAAGTGTATAACATGGCTACAAAAAAATGAAGAAAATACATCTTAATCACAGGATGAAGTTAGGGAGGGCTTTGGCAGAATGTGACTAATAAGCTAAATTTTAAAGGATAGATTTGAGTTAGCTAGACGAACCATACTTAGAATGGATGTCAGGAATATTGCAATGTACGACAAATGTGTTCGCAAGGAAAGTAAAATTTTAAATTATAAAGTTTAAACCTAAAGTGTGAAAGAAGAAATTATACTTAGAATGGATGTCAGGAATATTATAGCATAAAAAATCATTCTCTAGGAAAATAAAATTTTAAATCAAAGTTTAAACCTAGAATGTAAAAGAAGAAATTATTTAAAAGGCCTTATTACTGTTTTAGTCTTGAACTTTAAAATTCAATTGCATAGAAATTTAAAAATAACGTGGCCAAGCATGTTCAGTCGTAGAACTAGTGTTCTGCTTGGAAAGAATCATGAAAAAACCTGAACATGACACAAGTTAAGCTAAGAAAAGTCTGGGAAGAGTTCTTTGTGCTTTTCAAAATTGCAGTCTCCACATGTCTGTTGCATACGGAAGGTTGTTTGATTACTTGAAAGCTTGAATGGGTGGAAGAATGAAAAAATAGGATGAATTTTTATATATAACACGTGCGCACGTGCACGTATGAATGTAAATATTTATTTACTGAGATATAGAGATCAACAGAGCAAGCACTGTCCTTGACTTTGTGTAACTTAGTCCAATGGTCTGTTATTATGTGACAGTGCCACATGAGGTGTTTCACGTCAAGATTATGATGCATAGAGATAAGAGAACCTGCCCAGAATACAGCTTTTTAGTTTTAAAGTAACAAGGATGAGGGCAGCTCTGAATTTGACCTACATAACTTCGACTTCCTGTGGTTATATACATCTTGATGTATTTAGTTTTTATATGTCTTTTCATTGTATAATCAATATGTACTCATTGTGGTAGACTTGGTACTTCAGAGAATTGTAAGAAAAAAAATGAATCTTAATACTTCCAAATGCCAACAGCCAGAAATAGCCAGTGTTGCCTTTTTTCTTGTAATAGCATTTAGGATTTTAAAAAATGTAATTTAAAAAGTGTTAGACATTCAGGTTTTAGTCCTAACATTTTCCCATTTTATGTAGGAAATATGTTCGTATTATCAAGTACTTTCATAAACCTTTAAGATACATGTTTGAGTTTTTTTCTTTTTTAATAAAACAAGTATAACCTCTGTGAGTGTGTTTTCTTATCTGATTTTAAAAAGTCATTACAGCCTTGATTTCATTTTACTCATCCTTTGAACCAGATCTGGGAAAGATAAAGCCCTTTGATCTCCATAGTTAGTTCTTAGCTGTCAATCTTTGTAAGCCATGTTCTGAAATGGTTCCAGCTGGCATGTTTTCACTAATATGTAAAATTTGTCATCTTTATTTTTAAGAAACTCTATAAAATTTTGAGTGAAGTCAAGCTTGAAGTGGAGACTGTAATCAAAACAGGAAGGCACATTGTCCAGAAGCAGCAAACTGACAACCCCAAGGGGATGGATGAGCAGCTGACTTCTCTGAAGGTTCTCTACAATGACCTGGGTGCCCAGGTGAGCAGAGCAAGTGCACTGCCCGCCTCTTAACATTCCACTTCTGGGAGAAAGCATATTTGAATTTTATGGCATTAATAATATATGTTTTCATTTATGACAATAATTTTTATTATATTTCTTTAAATGTATGTGTTACTATTACAATGATGAATAGTTACACAGAAATGTATTTTTAATATTTAATCCAGGTTAATTTCTGTGTTTTCAATGGCTACTGACTTTTCATAAGTTCTTCTAAGGAAACTCTACAAATAATAGTCTCTGTATAAACTCAAGTTATTGGTCCTTGGATTTCTAGATTGAATAATCTACTGAGAAATGTTAAAAACATTAGGACTCTTAATAAATAGTGATAGGAAGTTCATATTAATCTATCAGGATTTGAAATCCTTTCAAGAAACATCTATAATTCGGGCATTTTAGTGAATTCATGGGGAAGTTGTTAGGCCCTTTACTGTGAGTGACCAACTGGATCCAATAGGCTTAACATCTTCTCTTACTGAGACTCTCTGCCCTGAAACCAGAGAAGCAAAAACAAAACAAAACAAAAAAAAGAAACAAATAAAAAATGTGTGGAAGTGAAACCTTCTCATCAATATTGAAAGGCTGTATTAGGTAATACATTAGACCCTTCTTTGGTTATTAAATATTAACGAAGTTTCTACATAAGCCCAGCAAATACTAGCTGAAATTTTGTGATCATTTTCAGATTAGTAAGAAAGAACAGTCCTACATTTCCTGGGCAATTTGGACCACACTTCTGCAAGATTAGATTACTGGTGTGATACATTGTGTATCAATTTGATACACTGCACATCTGAAACACATATGTTAGAACTTCTTTGTATATTACACAACTGAAGTTATTTGTGAAATATTATTGTATTTATTAATTGGGCATTGGTGTGGTTGGTTTTACAACAGATCTCTAACTGTAATTATGGTTTTGGAGTTAAGTCATTTTCTCATTCAACACAATTGGGACTTTACTGTGTGTGAGGAGTTATACAGGCAGTTAGAGATACAGTGATAAGCAAAAACATATTATCTCTCTGCCTGATGGAACTGAGAGAAATAAAAGAAGAAAACTTTAATCAAGTAGCCATGCAAAGTAATGTCAGATTATCAGCCTGAAGTGTAATGAAGGAATGTATGTAGTGCTTTAGGAGTATATGTAAAGGGGGATTTGGTCCAGTCTGGGTTAGAGGAAGTGGTGCATGAGCTGAGATCCGAAGGATGAATAGGAGTAGCCTGGGTGAAACCAGTGGAGAAGCTTCCGAGGCTGATGGAACAGCATGTGTAAAGGCCCTGTGGCAGGAGGCAGCATGGTACTTTTGTGTGGTTAAAGCAGAGACAGCAAGTGTGGGAACATGGTGTTGGAGAGATGGGATGAGACCAGATCCGACCAGTATCTTAGAATTTGTGGTAAAGGTTTTAATCTCTGTGTTAAGAGCAATGAGCAATTATGGCAGGGTTTTAGCAGGGAGAAAACATGCTCAGATATATGTTTTTTAAAAGATCACCCACTGCAGTTTGGAGGGTGGATTGCAGAGAGGCAAGAATGGATGTGAGAAGACCAGTTTGGAAGTCATTGTTACGCTCTTTGTGAGAGATGATGGTGTTTGAACTAGTTTGGAGCAGTGGAGATGGTATGAGCCGATTTTTTAAAGACATATTTAGGAAGTGAAATGAGCAGGACTTGGTAAAGGATTTGATGTGGGGATGCAGGAGCAAGAGATGAAGGATGACTCATGGGTTTCTGGCTTGATCATGTGAAAAATCATGGTGCCATCACTGGGACGGGGCACTGGAAGGAAAGGCAGACGTGTGGAGAAATCATAAGCAAGTACTGGACATGTTGACATTTTAAGTGCCTTTGAGAGAGTTAATTGCATATGTCAGATATTCACAAAGTTATTCAAGTCTGGAGAATATATCTGGGCTCGCTGAAGATATAAATTTTATGAGTCATCTGCATAGAGGTGGTTAAGTTTTCAGTGATGATGAAATTATTTAGGGAGAGGATGTAGTGAAAAAAGAAAAGGGCCTGAATTCAGTCTTGAGGGATTACCTCATTTAGAAGGGAATTTGAGGAAGATGAGCTTGTAAAAGAAACTAAAGTATATATGTATGTGTGTGTATGTGTGTGTGTGTGTGTGTATACACACACACATATATATTTATATACATATGTATACCACATTTTCTTTATCCATTCATTTATCAATGGCTATTGTGAATAATGCTGCAACGAATATGGGAGTGCAGATATCTCTTAAAATAATGATTTCATTTCCTTTGTTATATATCCAGAAGTAGAATTGCTGGATCATATGGTAGTTCTTTATTAATTTTTCTGAGGGGCCGCCATGCTGTTTTCCGTAATTGTAAACTTGACATCTGCTAAGAAAGTAGATCTTAAGTGTTCTCACCACAAAAAAAGATAACTCTGTGAGATGGCGGATGTGTTAATTAACTTGACTGTGGTGCTCATTTCACAATGTATGTGTATCAAATTATCATATTATGCACCTTAAAAATTCACATTGTGCAACCATATATTTTATATATATACAGAACCACAGTAAGTAGCAAGAAGTGGTAGTACACCAGGAAAGTGCTAGGTCTGGGAAGCCAAAGGAAGGAGGGCATTATGAGAATGAGTGTAGGCTGCTGTTTTGAATATTATTGAAAGTTTAATATGACATCCACTTAAAAATGTCCATTAGATCTGTTGCCATTGGGCCATTACTGAACTTAGGAAAGACAATTTCTGTGGAGTGATGGGGATAGAAGCCAGAATGTCATGGCTTGAAGTATGTGTGGGAGGTGAGAGATGGTTTTGAGAACTTGTATGGGGAAGGTAGGAGAGAGGGAAGTCGTTAGGGGAGGTGGGACCAAAGTAGGAAATGTGTGTGTGTGTGTGTGTGTGTGTGTGTGTGTGAGAGAGAGAGAGAGAGAGAGAGAGAGAGAGAGAGAAACGGAGAGACAGACATTTGAATATGTTTCAGACCTGGTGGGAATGATCCTATTGAGAGGGAATGGTTGCATATTCAAGAGGGAGAAGGGATAAATGGTTACGTAGAAGATTTACAACTTGAGGGACTTCCATGGTGGTCCAGAGGTTAAGACTGCACTTCCACTGCAGGGGGCATGGGTTTGATCCCTGATTCCTGATCAGGAAGCTAGGATCCCACATGCCCTGTGGCCAAAAAAAAGAAAAAAAAAGATTTACAACTTGATATGGCCTAATTCAATATGCAGTACATCTTAAAATGTATTGATTAGGCTGAGAAGAGTGTAAATTGTTATAAGTTGAAACTTAAATTATCTTCTTCCTGGTTTACAGAAATCTTTGGTAGCATTGTTTTATGGTAATTGTGTAGCTGCCTGGGCATGTCAAAGTCAGATAAGTATCATATCATCTTTTAAAAGAATTCAAGTATTTGTCTCCTGAAGTCTGCACTGAAGTACTATTAATTTAGAGTCATGAATTTTAATTAAACTCCATAGAAAAATATTTCACTTTTAAGAAGGAATTTAATAATAATCAATCCTTGAGACATCAAAGAGTAAAACTGAACCTATGGGACCAGTAAAAAAGAAATGTAATCCCATTTTACTTATTAAGAAAATTTGGTTTTTATATCTAAGAAATTTTGTATCATCTAAAAAAATTTCTTCCCATACATGACCTATCACTGTACTACTTAGGTAATGTTATCACTTATACATCTGTGCACATGAAAGGGAGAACATGTTTTCTGTATGTATTGTGTTGTGACATCCTTTAAAGTGTCAACTCAGTGTTAGGTTGTGAATGACTTTAGTTTGAGAGTACCATCATGTAATGCAAAGGGTCAGACCAGCCTCAATCTGATGGTCATGCCACCCTGGTTATGGCCTTAACCTTTTTAAGCTTCACTGTCCTGTTCTGTTAAATGGAAAACATAGTGCCTTTCACAGGGTTTTATTGTATGACGTGTAGATTTGTTAGCACAATACGAGAGCTGACCTGGTAAGTGTCAGTTCAGTTCGTTTTGCTTTCCGTCAACAGCAGTAAGAGCAAAATAATAATAAAAGTTTATGTTGCATAGCCATTTACTGTATTTTACGTTAAGTGGTTAATTGTAAAACATATGATTGTAAAAAATCTTGCTATTTCCCCCTCACATTGCTAGAATATCTGTGTGTTTCTAAGTGTGTTTTCTAAACAGAATCCCTCATTGAGAGGATTTTAAGGCATCTTCTGTTCAAAATAATAAAAGGAACTATTCATTGATTTCTTAACTTTGCTGCAGGGACTGGGTCAAGCCCTTCGTGTATGTATTTTTTTTCACTGAAAAATCATAGCAACCTTTTGAGGGCTGAACCTCCACCAAGGTCTCTCAGGAAGTAAGTGGAGAGCTAAGGTGAAAACTCAGGGCTGCCTGACATGTAACTACTACAGTATATTGTCCCCCCTGCAGAAAAGTAAGAATAGTGTGATTCTAGGTGCCAGAGATAAAGGTTAGGTCTGTCTTGGGGGTTAAATATGAATCTGTTTGGGTCTTTAGTTAGTGCTCTGATTCATTCCCACTATGTTGATCTCTCTTGTGCTCTTTTTTTTTTTTCTAAGGTGACAGAGGGAAAACAGGATCTAGAAAGAGCATCACAGTTGGCTCGGAAAATGAAGAAAGAGGCTGCTTCTCTCTCTGAATGGCTTTCTGTTACTGAAACTGAATTGGTACAGAAATCCACTTCAGAAAGTTTGCTTGGTGACTTGGATACAGAAATTTCCTGGGCTAAAGTAAGTTGTAGTTCAGGTGAACCACCAATATTATGCCCATGTAATTTGTGGCATTTTGATCAGGGAAATCTGGGTAGATGTCATTTCTCTCCATTTCATATAAAACATAGTCTTGTCTTTTTTCCATGTCTCTGTCCTAAGAATGAATAAGAATATTTTAAAAACAACTATCTTCAGAAGATATTTTTATCTTGATTCCGAAAGCGTTAAACTCACATGGCTCATCACCGAGGGCTTTGTAGTCATTATGCTTAGGTGGTACTTGAAAATATTATAATTATCACCTTCAAAAGCAGTGACATTTTTTGAGTATTCATTCTTCACAAAGTATTGTGCTGAATTCATTTATTAATTCTTCTATAGTAACTTTTGTACCAGTAACTAATCTTTCTATTGCAAACTAACTGGTGTAAAGAGCATAGGAAAGGAATTTTCAAAAAAATCAATAAAAGATCCAAGAGTTTTCTCTAGCCCTGTTGTTACTTAGAAATCGCAGAGATCAGAGAGTTGATTTGCTAGTTCTGTCTTTTGACGTGGAAAAAGACTTGAATGAAGCACAAAATATTGATAGTTTTTCTTTTGACTGAAGCATTCTTTTCCTGAATTTATTTTCTAAGAAAGAAGCACGGGTACTAGAGATAAGTGCTGAAAATAAATGATTAATCCTGTGACAGAACTTTGTATAAAGCTGCAGGTATCAGTTTTAACATTCTCTACAGGTGTCAGTTTATGGGAGTGAAGAGGAGGTGTTATGAGGTCGTGGGATAATACAGCTCCTTAATTTGAATGCTTCTTTGGAGATAATTGTTGTAAGAAAGTCAAGGTATTAATCACTAGGAAGAATGTTCTCAGTTTAGAAAATAGCTCATGAAAAGTGTAATTGCCATGGGCTGTGTGAAGCGAAAAGAAATGTATAAAGGAAGTGAAAAACACTGGAATTCATGAGTTATGGTGGATGAATGCCAACCAAAGGCACCAAACTTTATTTTTGTTAAATTTAAGTTTTTCAAGGAAATATTATCTTCTTTCTACAATACACTTTGAAAGCCATTATTTTCTTATAGCACCGTAAGTCACATAAGCAAATTGAATAACATTTGCGTAGTGTAGTACAAAAAAAAGACAGGAGCAAAAATCATCTCTGATCAAAGAATACCCTGTTATTTCAGTTTTTTATAGGCACATATAGACATGCAGGCACAAGCATATATTTAAAACAGAATTGTATCTAGTGTTTCATGACCTTCTTGAAAAGCCTTGTATCTTTAACATTTTCCTTTACCTACAAGTGTTTTTGTGTCACACATTGGAGATAGGAATAGTATTTCATTGTATATTTTATTTTTTATTGTCCCATTCCTCCATTCATGTCCATTTAAATTATTACCAATTTTCACTATTGTAAAAAGTGCTGTGATGAATAAAAATACTTGTGGCTGAATCATAGCATACATTCTTAATTATTTCCTGAGGACAAATTCCTAGCTCTAAAAATATTGGGTCAAGGGATATATCCATTTTAACATCTTATACCTGTTATGAAATTGTCCTTCAGAAATGTACCCAGCAGCTATGAGTGAGAATTCCTACTTACTTGTTTTAACTACACTTTTGACAACGGTAGGCAAATAACATGTTTTGATTATTTAATTAGAACATTTTCCATTAGTTTATAGGCCATTTGTAGCTTCTATCACAGCTTGGTCTTTTAATTTAGAGCTCTTTACCTGTTACAGTTCTTAATGCTTAGCGTGTTGTGTATTGGTACAAAATTATTTTGTTCTTTGCCACTGTAGTTTCCTTTCTGTTTTGTATGTTTTTTTAAAACTTATTATATTATATATTTTTTAAATAATACAATGCTTTTTAAAAAAATTATTTCTGCCTTTAGTGCTTAGAAAGGCCAACTCTACTCAAAAGTTATATAATTATTTACTTATATTTTCTTCTAGCTCTTTTATAGTTTCATCTTTTTACCTTTAATGCTTTAAATCCTTCTGGAATTTAGTTTGGTGTATATAATGAGGTAAGGCTCTAACCTTTTATTCCAAATAGTTTACCAGTTATCTCAGCACTATTTATTGTGTAATTATCCTTTCCCCACTGATTTGACAAGCTCAATTCATAGATTCTTTTTACCTGTTACTTTGCTTTGTTTTCTGCTTCACTGATCTGACCCTCTGAAATGTTCTTCAACTGTTTAACTACGTGGCTTTATATTTTAACATGTAGTTAAAGACAGGATTTCCTAACTTTATGCTTCTTCTTTTGTATATACTCATATGAATTTTAGAATTATTACTCTCAAATTCTTAGAAAAATTGTTAGAAATTTCGATTTGAATTGCCTTGAATTTATAAATTTGTTTTGAGGGGAATTGAATCTTTGTTATATTTGTCTTTTTAGTAACATGGAATGTCTCATTTCCCCCTCCAAATTCCCTTACATCTCTACATAATGCTTTGGTTTTTTTCTTTGTAAACTTTATCATGTATGCAAAAAAGTTTATACCTACATATTTATTTTATTGGTATGTATGAAGTATGCTTTTCTTTCTTTTTTTTTTTTTTACTAATTTCTTATGGTTGGTACATAAGCGATACCAATTTTTGCATATTTAATTTTTAATCATCAATCTGTGCACTCACATAAATTCAATTAGTTTTTCAGTTGATTCTCATCATTTTTAAGGTAAAGACAGTAAATACGACAAGTTTGTTTCTTCTGGAACTATTCACTCTTAAATTCCCATTTAATCTTATTTCAGATTTGAAATAATGAAGATGGTATATACAAATCATGAATTCATAGCACATTCTCTTCACTAGAGTAAACCAAATGAAACATTAGTATGTAACATAATCACCCATTTTTTCAATGTTGTGTTGTCAGATTTAAGAAACATGCATATTTCAAAATATTTTAATGTATTTCCACTATAATATTATGTAAAATTATTTTCAATGCAAAATTTAAATAGCATCTGCATTCTAGAACTTAGTGTTTTTATTCCATAGCTTAAAAATCATTATTTTCAACGTAGCCATTTTCTTTACAATAAAATCTATTAACATAGTGTGTGTACTGTTTACATTTAATTGCTTGTAGTTAATTATTTCTTATAGTTTTTAAAGACTACTGTAGTCAATCAGTGCATAGCCACTGAAGGAATGCAGAAACTTATTAACTGCAGAGAGCATGGCTGTGGGTATTCTGTTTTGTTTTTGTTTTTTCCCCTCCCTGCTGGAGAACACTTGAGAGAAATATTTCAGTGTCTTTATAAAAATACCAGTAATTGATGTGGCCAAATGAGTCCTTATACCTTGACTCACTTGCGAATTTGTAGTTTTTATGCCTTTCAAAATGTGATTTAATGATGTGAGATTAAATGTAGATTTGAACTTCTTGAAATGATTCGTTTAAATATTTTTCTAAAAAGGTACAACAGAAGTAGGGTAGATATATGCATGTTACTTTTTGATTGAAAGAATTTTGTAGTTTTAATTTTGGAACCCAACATTCTCTTTATAATTCTCTGACTGCACACCTTGCCTGGTCAAACTTATGAATGTGAAAGTCAAGTAATCATAATACCATCTAGAGTATTAGCTTTACATATTAAGACAAGTGTAAAACCAAAGCTTAGACGTGCTAGTTCTCCTATGATGTATAGTACAAGATGAAATGTTTTTTGTAATGCTTATAAACAAACAATATGTTAAGTCATCTTAGAATTTTGAGTTCTGGGATAGTCCTGCTTTGCCCACTTGTAGTTACTGAAAATGGAGCTGATTCATTATTTCTAGAGTTTTGATGAAGATAATTGTTGTTGTGTAAGGAATGGAATTTATACTTAAAATAAATGAAATAATTACCTTTCCACATCTAAATTTGTTACATTCTTTGGTGTTTGCATAATTAAATATTTAATTTTTATTTGAAACTTTAAAACTCTCATCATGTTAGTAACTTGTGGAATCTTGTGAACCTTTGACATGTGTAAGTTATCTAGGGAGTCATGTATACGTGAAAAAAAAGTTTTTTAAAAATGAAGGTTGTATAAACTTTTATAATGTTCTGAAAGATCAAGTAGGTCTGGGAACTTTTATTTTCTAGAATATTCTGAAAGATCTGGAAAAGAGAAAAGCTGATTTAAATACCATCACAGAGAGTAGTGCTGCCCTGCAGAACTTGATTGAGGGCAGTGAGCCTGTTTTAGAAGAGAAGCTCTGTGTCCTTAATGCCGGGTGGAGCCGGGTTCGCACCTGGACCGAGGATTGGTGCAACACCTTGTTGGTATGTTTCAGGAAGAATTTCATGGTGAAATCTTCTCTCCTTTAATTATGTATAAACGAATACTGTTTTGATTAGGATTCCAAATCCTATTTTCTGTTTGTCACAATAATGTTTTGCTTGTGAATTAATTTCATTAGACTACATTTTATCTTTTCCTTTGAAAAGATAATAACTAGAAAGAGTTCACCTGTCTCTATTAAGTAATAAACCATTTGTGATATACATAGAAATGTGTACTTTAATATCTTAGTAAATACACCTTATTTGCTACATTTTAATGACAATATTGTATTTAATTTTCATACTATTATAAACTATATATATAATATTTGTAATGTTCTAATATTGGTGTACTAGTTAAGGGCACCAGTTCTAGTGTCTGATGGCCTAAGTTAAAATTTTGACTACAAACTGATTGACATTGGTCAAGTTATGGGTTGGCCAAAAAGTTAGTTTGGGTTTTTCCATAACATCTTACGGAAAAACCCAAACAAACTTTTTTGGCCAACCGAATACTTAAATGCTCTCTAAGTCTCAGGTTTCTCATTTGTAAAATGGACATTATTATAATTTCTACCTCATACAGTTTTTGTGATTGTGACGTAAAACATGTAGGGCTCTTATAAAACTATATTTAAAACAACCAATTTTAGATATTGTTATGATGATTATGGTAATTGTTAAATGCTATATGTTTTTAGTCTTTGGTTATAACAACACCACTACGCTGTTAACCACTATTTCATGGAAATCGTGACCATTTAATTTCATAGTGTTTTTCTGTCCCTTTTATAATAACAATGAATATATGGCAACCGTATCTTCTCTTCCCTTAAAAAAAGTTCTCATCTATAAATTATTATTTGTTCTGCTATATCTGAGATAAGACTCTTTCCAAATTCATAGAATTACTGGGTAATGGATATGAACAGAGAAAAATAAATTATTGTGTGTTTGGATATTTATTGAAATCAACCAGAATGTGTAGGGCATTGAAGCTGGTGGGTTTACATCTTGATCTGTCAGATTCGTATCCAGAGTTCATCTGCGACTTACTACCTTCATAACCTTGGGTAAATTACTTAATGTCACTTAGCTTTAATTTCCCTATATATAAAATGGGATTAAAAGAACATATCTAACAGAGTTGTTAAATGTTGAACAACAAATGTGAAATTCTTGACTCATAAAATATGTTCATTAAATATTTTATATATTCATTTTTATTATAACTAGTTTTATTCCACATGCTCATGGCCCTAACTTCTGCCTTATGCAGTCTGTACCTTCTAAATTCTCCTGTCAAATAATATCTTTCTACACCTATTAGAACATTTGATTTCTCTGCTCTTATCAAGGTAAATAAGTCTGGTGTTTATAAATTCTTCTTACTTAGAATCCAGACCACTGTCAAAACTTTGCTCATATGATTTATCGGTTCTCATTTTATTTTTTCAATGATTTTTCCGTATTACAGATGAATAATTTGTTTCCTTGTTTTTAAACACTTTTCTTCGAAGTTTCTTCTTAGTTTCCTTCATCCTATAAAATCCAATTCCTAAAAGTTTTTGGTTTCATCATAAGGCTCCCCCACTCTTTTTCATCAAGTTCTACATCGTTGCCTTAGCCTCAGCAGTTTTGCCTAGTTTTAACTGACTTAACTGTTTTCAAATGTATTCTCTCAATCACGTTATACCTTGCTTCAGGAAGTATCACTGAGATCTGTTCCAGGTGTAATGGTAAGTGCTGTCGGTACTGAGGTGAAGCAACAGGGGCCCTGCCTCTAAGTACTTACAGTCCATTGAGCAGGCAAAATTTGAATCATTTTTTAATATTATTACTTCCTTAAATGAGTTTTTAACAAATATGATCAAGGAGGGGCCGGTGAGATTATTTGTAATATAAGAATGACGGATAGGGATTAAAACAAAATGAAATTAAAAAAGAAACTTTCACCTTTTATTCTTCAACTTTTCAACGTATTGAGATCTAAATTAAAACTAAAAAGTGCTCAGTCACAGTGTGCATTTTTAGGAATGAGATTTATCCATTGGGGAAGAGCTTTGTAGGAAGGTGGAAATTCTTCTTGAAATTCAGCATACAGTTAGCACTTTGAAGGTCTTTTAAATGTCTTCTAAGATCATTGTCTTAAATATTTCATATGATTGTATCAGCATTTTATTAATTCCTTTCTAGAACCACCAAAACCAGTTGGAAATACTTGATGGAAATGTTGCTCACATAAGCACCTGGCTTTATCAAGCTGAAGCGCTATTGGATGAGATAGAAAAAAAGCCAGCAAGTAAACGGGAAGAAATTGTGAAGGTAGCAAATGTAGAGGATCAGTAACACTTCTGGGAATGGAAGGTTTTGCTGTTCTCTTTCTCTCGAGGAGTACTCCAAGTTACTTGTGCACACATGCTTCCCGTGCAGTGGATTCATTAGCTTTTATGTTGGTGGGATAAACTGAGTCTTTCTTGTTTGTTCTTTGTATTTTGTCTTAGCTTATTTTTTGTTCCGTTCCTTTCTTGTAAGAATTAGCACTAAAAATACCACATTATGTGATTGTTAATAAAATTTTTCCATTGCAATTTAATAAGCTACAAAAAAAACTGCATTTTGTCATACAAGGTAGTTTGAATGCTGGGTCATTCGTTCACCACAAAAGGTCATTCTTAGTTATTTTTTTAATGACTTGCAAAATTTGGTGGCAGTATAGAAAGTCAAAGCAAAACTGACTTCACAATGAGTATTTGGCTTTCATTTCTTGCTGCATATTGCCCCCTGACCCAGCTTTGCAGAGGAATCAGCTGTATGAAAAAGATAGTATACTTTTTCAGAAGCACAAAGTCTGGCAGACTTCTCTCTTCACTTTGCTCAGCCTCTTGATACCCTTACTCAGTGGTGTTAAGCAAAGAAGAAATTGTTGTCTCGGGGGCTCCAGAGTCTCAGAAAAGTGCCCAGAGTACCCCTTATTCATTCCTGTGTTTCTACATTTAGTTTCAAAGTTGAAGGTCAAACGTAGCTTTTAAGAATTCCTCTTCGAGAATCTTTTCTTTTTACCACTCAGGCCCCACCAGTCCTTCCTTTGAACCCTTTGTCATGTCAGGCATGGATGAACAATTGAATTCTAGGTTACAAATGTACTTTCTCAACATTCTGCAGACATCCTTGAATGAATCTTTTTTTTCCCTTTAAGTTGTTTATTGATGACAGAAACAGTGCGTAATTAAAGATTTGATGAGGAACCTGCAAACAATAAAGCATGTGTCTGTTGCCAGCAAAATACAATTATTCCAGGTCCTTTAGACATTACAAATAGAGTTCCTTCACAGCAGATGGTTCATATGTAACAAAGCCATTTTAGAGTGTTTAATTGTGCTTCTATAAAACCTTCGAAGAATGAGGTAGTTTCCTTTACTCACCACATTTTCCACATTTCCACGATTACACTTTTAGTGAACTTATTAAATCCTTTTAACATAACCTTTAAACAATTTTTCATGAAAGCCAAGCCTTATTTACAAAGTGTTTATTTCTTTCCACTTGATTTTTCTTAAAGAGAATTTCAAGAATCACTATACAGATAGCAAAATTTGAGAGAAGCAACGGCTGTTTTTTTTTTATTACAATCAGATTTAGATGTGAGAGAACATGTTCTAAAAATTCCATAGTTAAGCTGATGTTCTCCTGTTTCTATCTATATACACTGATTTAAAAACAGTTCCTCAAACTACTTATTTTCTCTCAGCCACCATAACAAGTAAGCACAAATTCTTCACAACAGTGGGTTAAGCTCCATGTATTAGCTGATTGTGTGCATTGCTGGATCATTCATTCTCGTAAATCACCAAGAAAACATCTGCAGAATTTATAGATGCGTACAGATTAGCTAGCTTATTTTTAAGACCTCATTCAAAATCTACTTACAGCCATACATACTCTTGAGAGAATTCCAACACTCTTCAAAAACTTACCAATGAAGTAGAAATTGAGGCAGGTATGTGCATTCCTTTCTTAGCCCTGAGAAAGAATTTAATGACAGTTGTGAAATTAGCTTGAGGAAACTGCATAATGTTGTTGCATATTTTAGTTAAAAACTAAATGATAATATTCGACTAATTTCCAAATGAGTTCACCTTCACCAAGGAAAGGCGGATGGTGGTAAATAGTATTTCTAGGGGGAAAAGAAGTCAGTCTACTCCTTGCCACTTATTCCTTTATCCAGCCTCAAGAGGCTTTGCAACTCTTAGAATAAAACGGTTGAAGAAATGACACCATAAATCTTATAGACTCTTCAATCATAAAATAAAGTTTTATCCAATCTGGTAGTGATCGAAAATGCTTCCCATGTAACATGAATGAGTCCTAATGTACGAAAAGCTCTTATTCAAATTGATGGTACTGAAATCTCTTACTAGGAATCTCAGACATTTATTTAAACTACCTTTACTTTCGAGTTAGCATTGCACCCATGTTTGGTTTTGATTTTTCCCACGTGATAATTTTGTTTTTCTTACAATTAGCGTTTACTGTCTGAGCTGGATGATGCTAACCTCCAAGTAGAAAATGTCCGTGATCAAGCTGTTGTTTTGATGAATGCACGTGGAGGCTCAAGCAAGGAGCTTGTAGAACCAAAATTAGCTGAATTGAATAGAAACTTTGAAAAGGTTTCTCAACACATCAAAAGTGCCAAAGTAAGCAATTATGTTTGTATATAAAACTATTTTTCTTATAGATATGTAGCTATGTGATAGATAATTATATGGTATATATATCAAGAGTTTTTTAATTAAAATGATTTTATCACTTTGGAGCATTTGTTCTTATTTATGTTGATTATGCGTATGAAGGAGAGAATATAAGAAATTAGTATTAAAGAAAATAACCCATTAGAGAAAAGGTTTCAAAGTATTGAAATTATGAGAGGAAGGATCATCTTTTTTGCAGGAAGTAAATATTTTCTAACTTTGCTTTGTTTTGAAATACTTGATATAATAGGCCAAACAATCTTTCATAGCCTACGAATGTACTTAGATTATTTGCAACTTAAAGAAAAAAACAAAAATCTTGCTTTAACTTTTGTCTTCCTTAGCCTTGACCCTACTTCCTTACCTTCTGACCTAAGCTCACTTATTCTTTTCAATAGATCTATGGGAGATTTTTCCTACATATGTTAAAGAGTAATGCAGGAAACATAGGAGATGGAGTGAGAGAAAGTGCAAAGAAAATTATTGTTGTCCCCATAAATAATTTCTGTTAATGTTTTGGCATACATATCCACTCTTACTCATGTGTATGTGATATTAAAATATCAAAAATTTTATATTGTTTTGTATATTCTCTTCAGACAAGGTTTTTAACAGCTATTCAATTAAATGATCTGTTACAATATTCTAAGTCAATTTTCCACTTTTGTGCTTTTATAAATATTGTTAAAATTGTTTTATGCATGTCTTTTTGTTCATTTCTTAGTATGCCCTTAGGATCACTTCTTAGAATTCCTTGATATTGTTGTGAAAGTTGTACCTATAAATGCTGTTAAATAGATTTTTGCAAAGATTCCTACCGTAAGTTTGTGCCAATTTATACATTCATAACCAGAGTGTGAGATTGCTATTCCCCATGCTCAGCCAACACTGCATGTTATTTTCCTGCCTTTAGTTTTATTGAATTTGTTACATTGATTTTAGGCACATAAATATTGATGTAAAGGCTTTCTATATAGATACTGTCTGAAAATACTGCATTGAGAAACATGTACTTTTTCGAAGTTTCGGTATCACAATCGAAGGGGCATTGTACTGGGGAAAGTTAACTGGGAGGCATTCTTTGGGATGTCCCTATACTGGGTAGTGGCCTTTCTTCCTCTCTGTGGCCATGGCAGGGATGGCTTCCGGATCACGGCACTGTTTCCTGCTGTGCTCGCCTGCGGTCCCAGAACCCTCCTCCCACTCCAGGCAGCCACGCTCACTTGCACACCAGTTTGCATCCCTCGCTGGAATTCGGAAAACATGGGTAATCAGAGAAGCCCAAGTTGGTAAAATTATTGCTGTGGGAATGAATGAAATTAAAGTCAATTCAAATAAATGTGAGTTCTTTCTTGACACTGATTAAATGGTGAAAGGTCAAGTTAAGAATATCTTTTCTTTTTTTTAAACATCTTTATTGGAGTATAATTGCTTTACAATGGTGTGTTAGTTGCTGCTTTGTAACAAAGTGAATCAGCTATATGCATACATATATCCCCATATCTCCTCCCTCTTGTGTCTCCCTCCCACCCTCCCTATCCCACCCCTCTAGGTGGTCACAAAGCACCTAGCTGATCTCCTTGTGTCATGTGGCTGCTTCCCACTAGCTATCTATTTTACATTTGGTAGTGTATATATATGTCCATGCCACTCTCTCACTTTGTCCCAGCTTAACCTTCCCCCTCCCTGTGTCCTCAAGTCCATTCTGTACATCTGCGTCTTTATTCCTGTCCTGCCCCTAGGTTCTTCAGAACCATTTTTTTTTTTTTTTGGATTCCATATATATGTGTTAGCATACGGTATTTGTTTTTCTCTTTCTGACTTACTTCACTCTGTATGACAGACTCTAGGTCCATCCACCTCAATACAAATAACTCAATTTCGTTTCTTTTTATGGCTGAGTAATATTCCATTGTATATATGTGCCACATCTTCTTTATCCATTCATCTGTCGAGGGACACGTAGGTTGCTTCCATGTACTGGCTATTGTAACTAGTGCTGCAATGAACATTGTGTTACATGACTCTTTTTGAGTTATGGTTTTCTCAGGGTATATGCTCAGTAGTGGGATTGCTGGGTCGTATGGTAGTTCTATTTGTAGTTTTTTAAGGAACCTCCATACTGTTCTCCACAGTGGCTGTATCAATTTAAATTCCCACCAACAGTGCAAGAGGGTTCCCTTTTCTCCACACCCTCTCCAGCAAAAATCTACAAACAAGAATATCTTTTCAAAGAACATTTTTCCTTCTACAGTTGCTGATTGGCCAGGAACCATTATCATACCAATATCTGGTCACCACTGAAGCATTTGAAGCTGGTGTGCCTTTCTCTGACTTGGAAAAATTAGAAAATGATATAGAAAATATGTTAAAAGTTACAGAAAAGCGCTTGGAATCCAGTGATGAAGATGAAAAGGTTGGCTCAAGCAGATTTTCAAAACCGTGGTGTTCTCACTTTTCTTCTCTGTTAATTATATTTTTACATTAATGATGTTTACCCACATATCTGCCAAACATGATAGAACAGATTTAAATGTGACTTTCTGGTGAGTGTCAATGTAAGGTTTGTCACGTGATTTACATAATGCTTAAAAAAAAGACATACTTTCTGACTATAAAGGTAGTGTTATCTTAGTTCTATTTAACTTCTGCTAAACTAGCATTCTTTATGAGTTATTTTAACTTCATATATGAAATATTTTAAGAAAAACATAAACTTTTGTTGTATATCATTCAGATAAACATATGTTGACTTATACTATACTTTGTAGGTTAGTTCTCCTGCTTGGGAACTGATAGTAGGTGACCCTGTGCATTTTTCTTTTGAGTAATTTTTATCTTTTAAACATTCAGATGGATGAGGAGAGAGCCCAGATTGAGGAAGTTCTACAAAGAGGAGAACAAATGTTACATCAACCTATGGAGGATAATAAAAAAGAAAAGATCCGTTTGCAGTTACTACTTTTGCACACAAGATACAACAAAACTAAGGTATTGTCATGGGGGAGTCTCTGTTCCACTTAAATAACTTTTTCAGCTCTTGCCATTGAGAAATGTGATGTTGCATTCAATGACATCTCAAAACAAACCAGTTGGAATGGTATCTCCTCGTTTCTCGTGTGTATTGCTAGATATGTTTATATTTTTGGATGAGGCGAGACTCACAGAAAATAGAAACATAAAACCTTATTATTGACATCTCTTTTGGATTTCTGATAATGTTTTAAACCTTTGGGGAGTGACTTTCTCCTTCAGTTCCGTATTTTATGTGTGGAGGTGTTGACCACATTAAAAAAAATTTCTAGTTTACAAATAACTAAATTTGTGAAGTTGATAAAATATGATTTATATTCTAGGAAAAGATTCACCACCAGCTCCCTTTTCAATAGCCATCTTTGCAGCTGCATTGTAAATATGCTGGTGTTCCCCAGAGGTCTGTGCTTAGGTAATCCTTCTAGAACCAGTTTCAGTTGATGATGTTGGAATCTACTAGAAGATTCAGGTTTCTCGGCTTGGTGCCTGTTGGCTGTCTCTGTTTGTACTGCAGCCTTGTAACAGGTCCCAAGCTGAACTAGCCCTCTCTCCCCTCCTCCAACCTGTTTCCTGCTTTATTCCCTATCTTAGTTATTACTTATAAAAACTACCCAGTTCTCAAGGTAGAAACTTCACAATCTTATCAGTCATTTCCTGTTCCTCACACCTTGTTCCTCACACCACACTGAGGAAAGATTAGAACCATTAGGTCCGAATGAAGTAAATACAGGTCTGAACCTGAAGTTAGATACGGCTCTACCAGTTACTTGTATATGACCCCGAGAGAGTAACTTAACTTCCTCAGTCTACTAACATTTCCATAATTCAGACTCTTATGATTTTCACCCATTAGTTATTCCCCAAGTTGGTTTTTTTTTTTTTTTTTTTTTGTGGTACGCAGGCCTCTCACTGTTGTGGCCTCTCCGGACGCACAGGCTCAGCGGCCATGGCTCACGGGCCCAGCCGCTCCGCGGCATATGGGATCTTCCCGGACCGGGGCACGAACCCGTGTCCTCTGCATCGGCAGGCGGACTCTCAACGACTGTGCCACCAGGGAAGCCCCCAAGTTGGTTTTTAAGTCCAGTTTTTCTTAACTCTGGCCCATCTTCTCAGCATGTTTTTCCCAGCATTATTCCCCCAAAAGTCATGACTGATCATATGATTCCTTTCCCTAAGAACTTGTTTAGGAAAGGATTGCAAAATGCAGGAAAAGCTTTAAGTGCGAGGTTTGTCACAATTACGGTATATAGAGGCTTTGGTTTGACCTCTGGCTGCCTCTTTGATTCACTGTCATTCACCATGCAGTATAGCTATACTGGTTTTCTCTACCTTATGCCAGCATACTGGTGCCTTAGCACCTCTGGAATCTTGCTAATTCCCTGGTGTGGGTTTTATCTTCTTATTTTACCTGAAAAATGTGTTGTCTTTTAAGACTGGGTTCCATTTTTCTTTCTAACATCTTTCAGATTATATTACAGTTCTTTGTTTAATTGTTACTTTTAAAAGTATCTTTCTTCTCTGGAACTTCTTCATCTTTGGGTCCCAAATCAGAAATCATTAATGGTCCCAAAATAGAAATAATTTTTAAATTTTTAATAGATAAATTTGTTTTTCAAAAGTACTAACATATACTATTACGGACTTGTTTCATTTGGGTTTCACTAGCATTAGTTATTGTAATTAAAATTATTTTAAAACATTAAAAAATTTTTTGTCCTTATTTCATTAACACATATACTTCTTCAAATCTGTAGTTTTTTTTTTTTTTTTTTTTTTTTTTTGGTGGTACACAGGCCTCTCACTGTTGTGGCCTCTCCCGTTGTGGAGCGCAGGCTCAGCAGCCATGGCTCACGGGCCCAGCCGCTCCGCGGCATGTGGGATCCTCCCGGACCGGGGCACGAACCCACGTCCCCTGCATCGGCAGGCGGACTCCCAACCACTGCACCACCAGGGAAGCCCAAATCTGTAGTTTTTAAAACTGTTTTTTTAACTGTGAACATTAGAATCCCTTGAAGAGCTTAAAAAGAAATCGAGCCTCAAACCAGTTAAATCAAAATCTCTCAGGTTGTGCCTAGGTGTGGGCGCTTGAAAAAAAAAACTTTGTAGAAGATTCTAATGTGCCGTCAGCATTGAGGACCAGCAGTTTATGGAACTCCTCCCCTCCCCTCCCTCCCCTCCCCTCCCCTCCCCTCCCCTCCCCTCCCTCCCTCCCCCTCCCTCCCCCCTCCCTCCCCCCCTCCCCTCCCCTCCCCTCCCTCCCTCCCCCTCCCTCCCCCCTCCCTTCCCTCCCCTCCCTTCCCCTCCCCTCCCCTCCCCTCTCCTCCCTTCCCTTCCCTTCCCTTCCCTTCCCTTCCCTTCCCTTCCCTTCCCTTCCCTTTCCTTTCTTTTCTTCTTTTTTAGTTGAGCAATGAGCTACTGCATGCTATGAGCAATATTTTATCCCTGTTGAATGATTTGAGAAAATTTATGTGTCCAGGAGGAGATGGGGAAGGGCATAGGAAGGATTGGGTGGTGTGTGCACTGAGAAAAAGCATGAGAAGGTTTTTAGCTGAAAAAATTCTTTCACAAGCCCCTCAGTTAGTTTTCATTTGGATTAACCTCCTTATGAATTCAGTTTGGAAATGAGAAAAGGAGTGAGAGAGGAGAAATGGTGGAGATTGGTGAAGAGAGAGAAAATAGAAGGTGGTGACAGGCAGTGGGTAACCAAAGACTATTGAGAAGGAACATGAAATTTCTTGTTTGTTTTTGTTCTTTAAAAACAGACTTTATTTTTTAGAGCAGCTTTAGGTTCACAGCAAAGAGTTCCCACATACCCCTTGTCCCCTCACCCCCAATATACACATAGCCTCCTCCATGATATCAGTGCCCTGCACCAGAGAGATATATTTGTTACAACTGATGAGCCTACATTGGCACATCATAAAGTCCCTAGTTTATGTTAGGGCAGGGACGTTAAATTTGTTTCAGTCAAAATCACATCCATCCTCAGTGCCTCCTTCTCTTCAGTCCTATATTTATCATGTAAATCAGGGGTCCCCAACCTCCAGGCTGCAGACCTGTAGTGGTCCTTGGCCTGTTAGGAACCGGGCCGCATGGCAGGAGGTGAGCGTCGGGCGAGTGAGCAAAGCTTCATCTGCCGCTCCCCGTCGCTCCCCATCACTCGCGTTACCGCCTGAGCCATCCCCCCCCTACCCCCGATTCCGTGGAAAAATTGTCTTCCATGAAACTGGTCCCTGGTGCCAAAAAGGTTGTGGACCGCTGATGTAAATAGTTCCTCAGGTCAAGTACCTCCAGAGCCTCCCCTGAGGGTACAGAGGGGCTCATGCATATCATTTTCCTTTTCATTGACTGCCTTTCACATGGTTTCTCCTACAAAGTGATATAGGTGGCTTTTTAAAAATTACGAATTTATTTAAACTGAAAAAAGGACTCAGTCTTATTTGAAATATATATTGAATGACCCTTTCTCATTTGTTTACTAGGGTATTACTATTTTAAAATATGCGCAAGCTCTTCATAAATAAAGGTATTAACCTCTTGTCATATTTGCTATAAAAAGTATCATCTTATTGATTTTTATCTTCTAATTATTTTACCTTTAATATACAGCCATTTAAAATTTTTGTTTAGCCACATATGGCTAGGTTTTTCCTTTGTGATTTTCTGAAAAAGTCCTCATCCTCCAGAGAGTTGGCGATGTTCGACTCAGTTTTGTTCCAAGTTTTCCCTATGGTTTGATAAAAACAAAACTTAGAACATTTTTGTAAAGTGTCATTTAAAATCAATTTTTTAATCTATCTGGAATTTAGGTTGCTGTATGTCATGAGGTGCACCATGTACCATTTAATGCTACCTTGTAGTATATCTGTATCTTTGTGTCCTAGCTGAATTCTTTAAAAATAAAAGTATCCAGAAGTAAAGTCTGGGTCAGATCTTGAGGACTTTTTTTTTTTCTCCTAGGGCATTTTGATTGATCACTGTCTTGGGATAAAATCTATTTTGGGAATATAGAAAGCACATATTTGAATCTTGAATGGACTTGCTGCTTCAGCAAGAGTATGGAGGCTCAGGAAGCCTAGATTATGTGTATAGTATTAATAGAAAAATACAGTATTAATGAACGTGATTTTTTAAAAAAAAACATTGGAACTTTCTACTTACAATACCTACTGACCTCCCCAGTTCACCCTCAAGACTCAGATACATGTGACCTTGCAGAATGACACTCTGTTGTGTAACTGAAGAAGCAGCACAAAATTCCTGGCCTTGTAGTGGTTGTTATGGTATAGAAGTGGCTCTCACCAGTAAGCAGGCAGAGCAGATTAAAAAAAAACAAACCTGGTGTATGATGTTTAGTGATGCTAATGAGGAAAGTACTATAAAGTTGAATGTCCTACAAGCACATATCAAATAGCTGGAGGCCTAGAGTCCTTTTTGGTCTTGGAAAAACAGAGGCTGTCTGAGCAAGACCCTGGCTGATAGATGAGAAAGCCAAATAGCAGAATAGGTCCCAGTTCTTTTACTCCTTTGACATGAATTCTCAACCTGTAAATACTTTCTTTGTGTCTTTTTCTTTTTCCTTAAAGTTAAGAAGAGGAACAATTGAGCTTCCCTTTGTGATCTGCCAAAAAATTGGGCTATTTAAAATTAAAATCTGAAAAAATAAAAAAATTTTTTTTATTAAGGAATACTTCATATCTTTTTATTAAAACTGGTTTCTGGGTGAACACATTATTTCAGCATCCTTTTATATTTGCTTAAAATATAGCATATAGTTTGCCTTCTTAGATGTATAGTTAAATACCTAAAAATGTTTTCTGACTAAAATTTGAGTGTGTGGCATTAGGATAATATAATTATTTTTAGTGTCAAGTATAAACAAGCCTGTGGATAAAGTCAGGAAATCAATAGGCTTGCTTCTCACCTGGCTATCCAGGACTGCCCATCATTTGGTGAAAGTCATAGTTTATCAAATTCTAGGAGACAAAGAAATGCAAACCTCAAGATTCAACAACATATTATTCACTCAGTGTTGTTAATCTTGGGTATTGGTTTCATTTAGGAATTGTAACTATTTTCAGGATCACTAACTCAGTGAACTTGTACTTGTGATCATTTTCACTGTCATCTGAGTTTACAGAGAAATATCATTTTTCAAAAGTTCAATATAGGAATATGGTGAAAGTGTCAAGGAAATCCACTTAATTCATGAGTGGATGTACTTTGGCCATTTGCAAGCAGTAGGCAGCAATTATTAAATGGTAGCCATCAAGGCATAAAGGATGTGAACCCAGGGATGAGTGGCCTATCCCAGAGAGCACTTTATTGTTCAGAAAGCTCTGATTAGAGGATACAGGAGATATTATGCTAGGGTAAATAAGTTATCCACTTAGTTTAGAATCTGCCTGAATTTAGCATGGTAGAATCTATCATCTTATGTAGGATATTCATGTTTTGTAATATTGTTCTCAAAGGTTAAGATTATATACTGAATTGCCTGGATATTATTTTAATTAAACCTCCTACTGCATTTGTTATGTTACGTTACAAATACATGTTTCACTTATTTACTTTTTCACCAGTGAGGCCCAGAAGTGTTTAATCTAATTGTGAGATTTTTTTTAAAAAAGGTGTAATAATAATGGTATTAAAATTTTTATTTCATACAGAATTTTATGATTTGCAGCATATTCTCATTTCTTCAGTAACTTAGGAAAGGAGTCGTTATGTTTTCCTGTTTGCTAAATGAATTTAGGTGGCTTAAGTCTTAAAAAAAACCTTTCAAGCATTAACAGCTTATTTAAGCCGTTTAACAACAGGCTACAGATGAAAATTAAAATAGAGATTGTTAATGGTTTCTATAGCAGTGCAGGGCAAATTTTAAAAAATTAAAACAAGTTTTTAAATTTTTGCTCATGGTATTGAATTTCTCCACAAAATAGTATTTTTTTCTTTGTTTTTTGTGTTTTCAATTTGCTACGATTCATTGTGGGAATAATTTAAAAGATGTGTGTTATTATTATTCATGTCTTTACAGGCAATCCCTATTCAACAGAGAACAGGTCAGCTCGTTTCTGGAATTAGCTCACCGCCTCTCCCCACAGATTATCTGGTTGAAATTAACAAAGTTTTACTCTCTATGGATGATGTTGAATTATCACTTAATACTCCAGAACTAAGCTCTGTTGTCTATGAAGACTTCTCTTTTCAGGAAGATTCTCTGAAGGTAAATATCCAGACACTGCATTTGAATAGCTGCAGTTGATGTAGAAATAAAGCAAGGAATTTGTCGTTGTGCCTACTTAGATTATCCATAACCTTTTACATTTGTGCCAAGGAATTAATAATATGTATGAAAAATAACTTTTTCCTGTATCCACCAATGAAATACTGTTAAAAAATTTAATTTATTAAAAGTAGATATGGATTTTTAAGCGTGCACAGTTATTAATGCTTTACAACATCAGAGACTTTTTAAAATCAAACACGTGCACAAACCATATTCCTTTCTCGTAAACTTGATTGTCATTTGATGTAAAATGTTGACATTTATCTTGCCACCTATAACGATTTAAGATTGGCTAGTGGTTGGGTATGGAATGACATGTTGATTGTAAGTTAACTAGGGATCTGAAAGTTTTCAGTTAATTGACAAAACTAATATCAAGACTTTCATATAATTTGATTGCATTTATGTATCAAGTCACAATAAAATTGCTGATAGAGTTGATAGGTTTGATAGCTCATTTCTGTCATTTAAATTAGTGTTATCAGGTATTTGAAAATATAAATAATTTCTAGCTTCAAACACTTCATTACCTTTACAGAATGTTATTGAAGCTTTTTATATGTCCTGTACAAATGCCACTTTGAACATCTGTGAGGATTTTTTTCCCACCATTAGGATATTATGTAACATTCCTCATGCTTTGGCCAATACAGGGTATTATTTTTTTAAAAAGTTTCCAGTTTTGATAAGCAACAATTATGATGTCTCATTATTTTTAAGTAACTTATTCAATATAAATTTTTGGGCTCCTGTGAATCCATTCTTTTATCTCTTTGCTGGATTTTGTTAATGAATGACAATATATTCATAGACTATCAAAGACCAACTGGACAAACTTGGAGAGCAGATTGCAATCATTCATGAAAAACAACCAGATGTTATCCTCGAAGCTTCTGGACCTGAAGCCATTCAGATCCGGGATACACTTACTCAGTTGAATGCAAAATGGGACAGAATTAATAGAATGTACAATGATCGTAAAGGGTATGTTTAAATGAATATTTAATTTTTTCAAAAGGTCTATAAGTTCATTAAGATTAGTGAGGATATGTTTCAAACCCTTGTAATAGGCCCTGTTTAATAAATTGTGATGTAGTTCCTTAAAAAAGAATCAGCTCACATATACATGATCATTTGCAATGTAATATATAATATTTTAACAATTAAGGAAGCACTTTTATTTATTTGTTTTTATTGAAGTATAGTTGACTTACAATATTGGTTTCAGGTAAACAGTATAGTGATTCAATATTTTTACATTTTAGGCACCATACGAAGTTATTACAATATTATTGACTATATTCCCTGTGCTGTACATTACAACCCTGTGACATATTTATTATATACAAGTAGTTTGTACCCCTTAATCCTTCTTCACATATGTCGCCCATTCCCCCTACCGCCTCCCCTCTGGCAATCACTAGTTTGTTCTCTGTATCTGTGAGTATTTTTCTGTTTTGTTATATTTGTTTCTTTTGTTTTTTAGGCTCTGCATATAAGTGAAGACATACAGTATTTGTCTTTCTCTGTCTGACCTATTTCACTTAGCATATACCCTCTTGGTCTATCCATGCTGTTGCAAATGGCAAGGTTTCATTCTTTTTATGCCTGAGTAATATTCTTATATATATCTTCTTTATCCATTCATGTGTCAATGGACATTTAAGTTGCTTCCATATCTTGGCTATTGTAAGTAAAGCTGCTGTGAAAATGAGGGTGCAGATATCTTTTCAAGTTAGTGTTTTTGTTTCCTTTGGATCTATTCCCAGAGGTGGAATTATTGGATCAGAGGGTAGTTATATTTTTAATTTTTTGAGGATCTTTTATACTGTTTTCCATAGTGGTAATACCAATTTACATTCCCCCCCAGCAGTGTACAAGGGTTCCCTTTTCTCCACATCCACACCAGCACTTGTTATCTCTTGTCTTTTTGATGATGGTCATTGTAACAGGTACGAGGTAATGTTTCATTGTGGTTTTAATTTGCATTTCCCTAATGACTAGTGATGTTGAGCCTCTTTTCATGTGCCCATTGGCCTTTCGTATACGTTCTTTGGAGAAATGTCTTTTCAGGTCCTCTGCCCATTTTTTAATTGGATTATTTGATTTTTTGATATTGAGTTGTGTGAGTTCTTTATATATTTTTTGATATTAACCCCTTGTCAGACATATTGTTTGCAAGTATCTCCTCCCATTTGGTAGGTTGCCTTTTTATTTTATTGATGGTTTCCTTTGCTGTGCAAAAGCTTCTTAGTTTGATGTAGTCCCATTTGTATATTTTTGCTTTTGTTGCCCTTGCCTGAGGAGATATATCCCCCAAAATATTGCTAAGACCTATGTCAAAAAGCATACTGCTTGTATTTTCTTCTAGGAGTTTTATGGCTTCAGGTCTTACACTTAAGTCTTTAATCCATTTTGAATTTACTTTCATATATTGTGTGAGAAAATGGTCTAGCTTCATTTTTTTACATGTACCTGTCCAGTTTCCACAACAGTGCTTATTGAAGAGATTGATAGTATATAGAGAAAATTCTAAAGACTCCACCAAAAACTACTAGAACTAATAAATGAATTTAATAAAGTTGCAGTATACAAAATTAATATACAGAAATCGGTTGCATTTCTATACCCTAATAACAAACTATCAGAAAGAGAACTTTAAGAAAAAAATCCCATTTGCAATCCTTTTGCATCTAAAAGAATGAAATACCTAAGAATAAATTTAATCAAGGAGGTGAAAGACCTGTACTCTGGAAACTATATGACATTGATAAAAGAAAGTGAAGACAACACAAATAACTGGAAAGATATACTGTGTTCATGGATTGGAAGAATTAATACTGTTAAATGTCCATACTACCCATAGCAATCTACAGATTCGGTGCAATCACTGTCAAAACACCCATGTTATTTTTCAAAGAACTAGAACACATAATGCTAATATTTATATGGAACCACAAAAGACCCCGAATAGCCAAAGCAGTCTTGTGAAAGAAGAACAAAGCTGGAGGTATCATGGTCTCTGACTTCAAACTATATTACAAAGCTATAGTAATCATTACAGTATGGTACTGGCAGAAAAAGACATTTAGATCAATGGTATGGAATAGAGAGCCCAGAAGTAAACCCACACACATACAATTAATCTATGACAACGAAAGCAAACATATACAATGGAGAAAAGGAAGCACCTTTAATTTTTAGTATCTGAATAGTGTCCATTTTCTTTAAAAATCTTGAAAAGGATTTTCAGTAATGTTCAATTTCTCCACACACTTGATGATTAATGTGAGTGAAGAGCAGAGACAGCTACAGATAACTGGAATCCATATATAACCCCAAAGCCTTTTTAAAAAAAATAACCTTCTGTTTAATAGAATGTTTTTGAGCCTCCTTCATTCTACTTTTTGACCAGGCCTATTAACAGGTAGAAACAAAAATTGGTAAGACTTTTGATGGTAGCTGTGTATGTATGGAAAGTCAAGTATGATGTGAAATAGCTCAATATAAATTACAGTGTAAGAGTAATGTTAACACAGAAAAATATACCGGAAAACCTTAGAGACATACACACAAAAATAGGCATGGTGGTCTTCATCTTCTTTTTTTTGTTTTAGCTTACATATTTCACGTGATTATACAATCCTTGGAAAGGTAACATTTAATAATCTTTTGGTGTATTTCTTTGTATGGATTTTTAAAAACTTCTCTGTACATTTAGAGAATATCCTCTTACATACAGCTTTATGCATACTTCTGACTTTAATTAGGCTTGATTATTAGATGAAGACTAATTTGTTAAAAAATAATAACATTTTAAGGCTCTAGATTGCATCACAGTATTGGTCGTTATAACTCTGCCAACAGCATATGTGAAAGTTTCCTTCTTACTGAACCCTTGTTAACACTGACAGATTTTTTTTAGACCTTTGCCAGTTGTATAGTGATGGATTGCATCTCAATATGATTTTCGTTTCTTTGATTATCAGCAGAATTTCAATATTTTTACATATGTTTATTGGCACCAGTGTTATTTCTTCTGTTAATGGGTAGGTCATGTTCTGTGCTTATTTTTCTATCATAGTATTATTATTTACTTCTTAATTTGCAAAAGCTTTTTTCTATATTAAGAATATTAACCATTCATATTTTTTGTTCATTGCTTAATTACTCACAGATTTCCATGTACCCTTTATCTTTGTTAATGGTATTTTTTGACATATAGAAATTTTAATTTTCTATAATTATATCATGTCTTTTCCCTTGTAATTTCATTTTGTTTATATGCATATAAATTACCTTAAATTACCTTTTCATTGTGAGAGTAATTAAATATTTATATATATTTAAAACAATTTGCTTGATTTAAAATTTACATGTAAAAACTAAACCATCTGAATTTTATTTTGATATGTATTTTGTTTTAAATCTCCAGTTTGGTGGGTCTATACACCAACTCTTTTTTAAAAATTCTTTTCCATTAGCAATATAGTTCCCTGTGCTATAAAGTAGTACCTTGTTGTTTATTAATTCTATATGTAATTGTTTGCATCTGCTAATCCCAAAGTCTCAACCCGTCCCCCCCCTCGCCTCCCCCTTGACAACCACAAGTCTGTTCTCTATGTCTGTAAATAGCAACTCTTTAGTAGCAAGAGTAGGGGCCATGCATCCCTACTTTTTAAACACTCCCCAGCTCACTTTTTTATGCAGCCTGAGTTAAGAAACACTAATCTGTTCTATTTTGCTGTGTTTTTCTTAAATAAACAACCAATTTTCTCTATATTTTTTGCTGAACAATTTAACTCTCCATTATTGTTGGTGATACTTCTTTACCATAAACTTAAAGGCATTTCAACTTCATATTTATTTAATTTTGCTAATTCTGCCTTCTCACAGCATTAGTTTTAGTCTAATACCATAACATTTTCATTTTTAAAGCATTATTAATTTTTTCATTCAGCACAGTAAATTTTCTCTAATTATTCTAACATTAAAATTCATATTCTTTTTCTGTATTTATTATTCCAGTAAAATTTTAGTCATCTCAATCAATTTTTGAAAAAATGATGAATTTGAAATGTAGTCTTTCACTCATTTGGGTCCTTTTCTGTGTCCTCAGTAAGGTTTTGAAGATTTGTCTGCATCTTTCTCCCCAGGACTATTACTTGGTAGTTTTGTGCTTTTCTTATTGTTGGTTAGTGTAGAGTTGATGTATGGTAGCTTATTTCTGCATTTTCTGCACTGCATGTGTTTGTGCGTGTGTGTGTGTGTGTGCGCACGCGCGTGTGCGCGTGTGAGTGTATGCCTGTGAGTATGGGTATAAATTTGATTTTCTTGGCCTTTCTTAGTATACTGACACATCATTTGTATATAATGATAACTTTTCTTCTTTTTTTCAATTATCCTATTTGCATATATGCATCTGGCTAATGTGGCAGAATTTCAAGAACGTTATGATTAGTAATGTTGATTGCAGATATTCATGCCATTTACTTGATTATAAAAATTTTAACTTTTTAGAAAATACTTTATTCCATAGTTTTTTTTAATTGAGCACAGAGCAGTATTCTCTTATGTTAGAAAAGTCTTCTCTATCACATTTTTATTTTATTATCTTGTTTTCTGTGTTTACTAGATTTCATTTGCTAGGAGGTTGTCTCTCTTATTTTCTTTAGCCCAGCACTTGGATGTATTAGTTGATTATGTTCTTATTCTTATTCCTAATTTTTATTTAGTTTTTCTCTTCCAACCTTGGAAACCTATCCTAAAATGTTTATTTTTCCTCATTCCTATGTGCCCACTTTTACAAGCAACAAGTGAGCACTCCTTTCTATTCTTTTCTTTTCATAGAACATCGAGGCAGTGGCAAATATCCTGTGCTTTCATAACTGTTATCGGTCATAATGACACCTGGGTGACCACCAAGTCATTTGTCTATGCCAGGTCTCTGTGCTGTTTTGCTTATAAAATTTTTAAAGGATTGTTGGCCTGTGGTAAAAGATAAATACCATGAAAATAAACAGGTATCTTTCTTTGAGAAGTTCCTTATGCCTCCTTTGTAATGGTTCATGGCATTAGCTTTCATATTTTTCCTTAATAAGTAATTTTAGAACCATCTTAGACGAACAGTGGAACAGTGGAGAAATAAGCCAGTTATTTCTTCCTTCTCATCTTAGATCCTTGGATCTTTGTGTATCTTCTCTCCTAAGAATGTCTTCCCAGATATTTATCCTCTGTATCTTCTTTGTGCCTCTCACTGCTGTGTGGACAAAGTTCAGACTTCTTATCTTGACCTTAGAAGCTTTTTAACAGTGTTCTCCAGTTGGCCTAATTTCTAATACCTTATACGTACTGCTCAAAAACAAGTTTTCTTCACTCATTTCACATAAACTTGATTAAAATTTCCTTTACTTCTTTACCTTCCTAGCTTTCTGATTCTTACTCAGAATTCTATCTTTTACCAGGAATAGTTTTCCTTCTTAATTTAATCAGTCATTCTTTTTCCATCATTTAAAAAGTGTTTAAAACTCAGTTTCATCATAGAAGACTTCACCCATCCACCTACCTATGTATACCTATACCTATCTATCCGTGCACCATTCATTTAATGAATATTTATTGAGTGCCGACTAATGAAGATTGTCTTAATATATTCTCTTAGTGTTTTGTTTGAAGTGCTCTTATTTTCATTATGCCCAATAGAACATTGCTTCCCTGTGGGCACTCAACAAATATTAATGGAATTTTTATTCAGTGATTAACATGGAAGAAGGAAACATAAAGATTATTTAGGAGTTAGCGATGTCAGGGACCATTTTATTATTTTTTAAAATAATAATATTACCTTTTTATTATATAAACATTTTAGTAGAACCATTAAAATTTCAGAGATCTCTTCTAAACTTCTCCTGGTACCACTACTCTAAACAAAGAGGCAGAGGGAAATTCTTTAGGATCCCGATCCAACAGAGCTTTTCTTTTTTACACTTATATGTTCCAAATATGACAAGCACTGGAGTTTGGCTTTATCTCATTTCTAAAGGAGTTATGTTTGAATAGAAGTCTTGATAGTCTTTGTTTCATTGCCTAACCTGAGCTTTGCAGGCACTCCCATCCTGTGCTGTGTTCAGGTCAATGGGACACACTGGATTAGTCCCTGCACAGAGTATGTTAGTCTGCTAGGGCAACCATAATAAGATACCACAGACAAGGTGGCTTAAACAACAGACGTTTATTTTCTGTCAGTTCTGGAGGCTGGTACCAGAAGAGTTAGTTTTCGGTGAGGCTTCTCTTACTGGCTTGCAGATGGCCACCTTCTCACTGTATCCTTACCTTACATGGCCTTTCCTCTGTGCTCTTGCAGAGAGAGAGAGAGACAGAGAGGCAGAAAGAGGCAGACATAGAGATACCTCTGGTGTCTCTCCCTCTTATTAGGACAGCAGTCCTATGGGATTAATGACCCACCTGACCTCATTTAACCTTAATTACCTCCCTAAACACCCTGTCTCCAATATAGTCATGTTGGGGGTTAGGGCTTCAACATGTGAATTAGGGGGGATGCAATTCAGTCCATAACACAGAGATAATAGACTGCAAGGAAATTTTTTTTCACATCTTTATTGGAATAAAATTGCTTTACAATGGTGTGTTAGTTTCTGCTTTATAACAAAGTGAATCAGCTATACATATACATATATCCCCATATCCCTTCCCTCTTGCATCTCCCTCCCTCCCACCCTCCCTATCCTACCCCTCTAGGTGGTCACAAAGCACCAAGCTGATATCCCTGTGCTATGCGGCTGCTTCCCACTAGCTAGCTATTTTACATTTGGTAGTGTATATATGTCAGTGCCACTCTCTCACTTCGTCCCAGCTTACCCTTCCCCCTCCCCGTATCCTCAAGTCCATTCTCTATGTCTGCGTCTTTATTCCTGTCCTGCCCCTAGGTTCTTCAGAACCTTTTTTTTTTTTTTTTTTTTTTAGATTCCATGTATATGTGTTAGCATATGGTATTTTTCTCTTTCTGACTTACTTCACTCTGTGTGACAGACTCTAGGTCCATCCACCTCACTACAAATATCTCAGTTTCATTTCTTTTTAAGGTTGAGTAATATTCCATTGTATATATGTGCCACATCTTCTTTATCCATTCATCTGTCAGTGGACACTTAGGTTGCTTCCGTGTCCTGGCTATTGTAAATAGAGCTGCAATGAACATAGTGGTACATGACTCTCTTTGAATGATGGTTTTCTCAGGGTATATGCCCAGTAGTGGGATTGCTGGGTCGTATGGTAGTTCTATTTTTAGTTTTTTAAGGACCCTCCATACTGTTCTCCATAGAGGCTGTATCAATTTACATTCCCACCAACAGTATACTGCAAGGAAATTTTGAAGTGTTTTGGCCTTTTGGGTTTTGTTCTAGCTGGGAACTAAGTGTTCTGGAAGTAAAACACGCTATTTTTTTCCTAAGAGAATAGAGTAATTAATCATATTTTACACTTCATGGTGTTTGAAATGTTAAGTGTTTAAAGTTGGGTGGGTTAACGTGCCTGCAGCTCATCTATCTTGATTTTCCAAGCCAGAGAAGGCTGTCTTTTCAGTTAAAACGCTGCCTAGTGTATGTGTATGTGTGCATGAATATGGGGGGCAGGGTGGTGTATGCAGATTGCTTTGCTCTTGGTATGATGCATGTTTCTCTAAGAGGAATCATTAACTGTAATCCACTACGGAAACTGGTCTTAAAGAGCAGTGAGCTGTGAATTCACTCATTTTGAGGCTTTCAGTTTAAATGAGGTTTGAATTTTCATTTTAGAAAATTGCTTCTAGACGGTCCTGGAAAGTTGGGAAACCTATTTTATTTTGTTTGTTGTCCTCTAGTTATTTCGATAGGGCTGTGGAAGAATGGAGACAGTTCCATTGTGACCTCAACGACCTCACACAGTGGATAACGGAAGCTGAAGAGTTGCTGGCTGATACTTTTGCTCCAGATGGTGGCCTGGACTTAGAGAAAGCCAGGATACATCAGCAGGTGAGTGCTTTCTGTCAGAGGATGAGGATCTGCTAAAAAAGGTGGCATATTTATTTAGTATACGCCATTTAAGACAGATTTCGAAAGTAGGGGCTCACTATATTAATTTTTCGGGAGTATATAGACAATCTGTAATTTTTGTTCCAGTTCTAGTTTCCAGTTTTAAAGGTTTAAGAAAAATGGTTATTTCAATTTTTAATTAGGACTTTAAAGAAATTTAAATAAAAAAATACTCTTTAGTGGAATATGTGAAAAACAATTTTATTTTTAAAATTTTATGTTTAGAATAACACTTGTAAAATTTTGTATTTAAGACTGCATCAAGGCCAGAATGATACCTGCATACCTCACCTCTATTTTCTATACTTAAACACTTAGGCATCTTATGTTTCTTTGTATCATTGATCATTGTGATAAAAGTAAATTATTCTTGAGCTATATCAGGACAGCTGCTCATGTAAGTCTAATTCAGTCTTGGGAAAATATAACACAATAGCTAAATCAGTTCTGCTGATAATAATGGGTCGTTAAAAATAATGGTTGAAAGCAAGCAACATTTCAATTTACCATTGTTGAAAATATTTTCTCTTTTATTAAATTTTTAAAATATATTTTATGTAGAAGGCTTCTGAGGAGTTAGAAAATGCTTTTATTTTTCTCATAAATATGTTAATGCATTTTTTCTTATTTTTAGAGTTATAGAGAAGTGCTTAAATTGACTTTAAAATATCCTTTCTTAATCCGTTGCTTAAAAATTTACAGATCAGTGAAGCAATGTCTCAGTAAAATGCACATTGAGGGTTACTTATATATGGTAGGACGTAATGGTATATAGGGGTAGAGGGTTTAAAAATTTTTTAAGAGACACTTTCCAGCACGTGTATAGAAGATAGGCAGTTCACTTCAATCAAACATGATTGATGCTTACGCGTCAATGTAAACAGCAGTGATTTATGTTATTAGGCTGTCCTCTTCCACTCCATTTTGCCTGATGACATTCATGAGAGTGGGTTAGATTTCAAAATAGATTTCATTTAATGTGTTCAATGAAATGTAATTGAAGTGTTAAAAATGCCTTTTTCATATATGTAAAATATCCTTCCAGGGCTTTGTTTCTCTAACACTTAAATTGCCACCACACCAGTGGTTCCTGGGTGGATTCATTACCTCAGAACAGTTTAGTTTAGAAGTGGAGTTAATCTTGAGTTGTTCTCTGTCGCAGGAGCTCGAGGAGGGCATTGGCAGCCACCAGCCCAGTTTTGCAGCACTAAACAGAACTGGGGATGGGATTGTACAGAAACTCTCCCCGACAGATGGAAGCTTCTTGAAGGACAAGCTGGCAGGTTTAAACCAACGCTGGGGTGCGATCGCTGCAGAAGTGAAGGATCGGCGGCCAAGGTGATTTAGCCGTGATAATTCGAGGGCACGGGGTGAAGGTATTTGGGCAGAGCCTTTTGAGATACGACCCAATGAGTTCCAGGTTCTTTTATTGTCTGATGTTAATACAATAGGAGTTTTATTGACATTTAAGACCTCCAATGTCCATGTTCTGTATTTTTAGGACATTGTCTCTTTCTGTGTCTTTAGGCTGTCTGTAGTCTTACTTTTCTACTCAGATATCATGCATGTCAAAAAAATCTTTATTTCTCTTTTTCCTGTTTATTATGACATGGCGACTGTGTGGCAGAAACTTGAAGTAGGTGGAGGAACACTCTGGACTCCCAGTCTGAAGATCTGGATTCAGGGTCAGGCCTCTCCCTCACTCGTTTCCTGACTAGGCCTCCGGGTCTTCATGAGTAATCCCTCTCACTCGGTAGTTCTTGGTGTCTAAGGGTGTCCTATATCCTTATATGTCAGTGCTGAGTACATAGTACAGTTCCTCATTTATGTGACATAATAAATATAATGTATTATTGTGCATTTTTATGTCAGATTATGTTACAATGCCCCAGATTTTATTAGGGTGTCTTCTGATTACAAACACGTTTGATTACCAGTGAATATAATACTCAACATTACACATATTATTTTATATATTACTGTACAGTTATTTGAAGTTATGTTTTGAGACAATCAATTTTTAATGGATGATTCCTACTTAATACATTTCATCTCATTAATGGCCTTTTTTGGGGGTAGCGGGTTAATGATAGTTTCGGGTTAAAAAGTCCCAGGTAATTTTTTTCCTGCTAATTTTAACTCTGTAGATGATGTATTATTTTAGTGATAAGCTATTGTTATGTTAAAGGCTAATCTAATACTTTATCAAGTATATAGTATGACATAAAATATTGAACTTTGAATATTTGACTTATGGCTGCTTTTTATAAAACAACATCATCTGTTATTTTGTGTGTTTTGGTAGGAGTCAAATCATAGTTTGTGTGTCTTGGTTGAGAGGTTGCCATGTGGAAGAGACAGGGTTTGGCCTCATTTAATCGTCACAACTACTCTCTGAGGGGACTGTTTAGACCCATTGTACAGCTTTGGAAACTGAGGCTCAGAGAGGAGAGGTTAAGTAACTTGTCTAGGGTCTCACAGAAAATTAGTGACAGTGCTAACTTATGCTCTTAAATACTTCGCCTGTAAAACTTGGGAAGACCTCAGAGTTCGCTGGCCAAGTTTCCTCCCCTGTGAATGAAAACTAGGATATCTTCTTAGAGGAGTGTCATGAAGACTAAAGGAGACGGTGTTTGTAAAAAGTATTATTCTCTGACTATTCGTAGTAAACACGAACGACTAAGGAACTCAGAGAGACTAAGATGAAGAAAATGTTTAAAGGAAAAAATGATCTGATGTGATTAAATGACACATTATAAAGAAGATAGAGTGTTGTCACAGACACAGGGGTGATGGATTGTGGAATTGAGGCATCGCAGGGGAGGGATCCTGAAGCTGGTTTTGAAGCATTTACAGCAAATTTCCATAAATTCCCCTTACAGATGGTCTTGTAGGGAAAAGGCACAGAACAGACAAGGTGGGAGGCATTAAATAGTCTGGCCAGGTAAGAAATCTGTGAAGGTTGGATGGTGAGGAGGCTTCAGGGGACCAGGGGCAGGATTGGAAGCTGAGGTCCCATACGATTTATGTGCCATGGTAGTGAGTCGGCAGGGAGAGTCCTTCTAGCTTGAAAATGATCTGTCTCTCAGGTCTTAAGGAAAAAGATGTACCTGCTGGCATAGCATTAACAATAAGTGCAGGAATTCCCTTAATCAGTTTCAAATGGCTCTCTGTGGAATGTGGTAATTATTGCTCCTGGGACTAACAAGGTGAAGCTAATACATGTTTTGCTCAATTTTTGGAAGAGAAAAGAATAATGCATCTCTTTTCCAGCATCTTGTATTTTAACTAAAACAATAATTTGTTTTCATGTTTAACTTTACTTCAGGTTGTAATTTATCTCAACTTGGGGCTACCTTGCAATTTTATGGGCTTATTATGTGTACTGTTATCAGTCATTGAGAAACAACACACAGCTCAATTTATTTTTGTTTTGAGTGCCAGTCATTAAATATTTACACAGTTCAGCAACTTATGGTGTTATTCCTTAATGAGCAATTGTTACCTACTGTTTGAACATGAATTTATAACTTGTTTTTACTTAGTGATAACATTTAAAATGTAGATTATATTTAGCTAGTTTGCAGATGAAAATTTTGTGTGACTCAAATATGTCTTATTGAAATTACTTGGTAATGTTAGTTTTCTTCATAGATATATTTTCAAAATACTAAATTAGTCATGATTATGAAACATTGGAAATTTAAATTACAACTTTTTTTTTTGAAACACAAGGTCTATAGTAGTATTTGAGTTGTTTCCAAAGTTGTTATTTAAAGACTCTTCCATGCAGAGGGTAAATTACCTGTTTTGGTACTGGTAGTCTAAACAATTTGTACTATTGCTTTATTTATTTATTTATTTAAATCTTGAAGCAGTGTTCTCTCCTGATGGATACTTAAAAATGAAAACTTGTGATTTTGTAGTGATTGTCATTAATTTTTTTTTAATTGAAGAATAGTTTATTTATAATGTTGTATTGTGTGAGTCTCAGGTGTGCCACAAAGTGACTCAGTTTATATATATATATATATTCTTTTTTATCGATAGATTCTTTTCCCTTATAGGTTATTACAAAATATTGAGCATAGTTCCCTGTGCTATACAATAGGTCCTTGTTGGTTATCTATTTTGTATATAGTATTGTGTATATGTTAATCCCAAACTCCTAATTTATTCCTCCCCCCTTTCCCTTATCAGTTTTTTAAACATTAAAATAGTTTATTTGTGATTAAAAAGAAAAAGTCATAGCCATAAAAAATGTAAATTCTTATTAGGGATGACATAATGTAATTCATTTAAAAAATTGCTTTCTATTTTTAAACCAGCAGCTAATAGCAGCAGCTATAAAAATGATACCACCACCAAGCTCTAAATAGCTTTCAAAATCTTTCTTAAAAATATATAATCTTGTTTGTCATATGAGTTGTAGTCACATTCTCATCTTTTGACAGATGGTTTATATAATTATAAATGTTATTCTTATAACATTAAAAAGATGTAATTGAGGCAGTTTTTTTTAATATTCATATGACTATTTGTTTCCTTATAGCCTTTAAAACTTTGACTTTGTTTTTTCTAGATTTTTTTTTAGAACTTGGTGCTTTATTCAAATATAATACTTATTTTAATGAGCTAATCAAATTTCTGTTTTTTCTTGTCTTTCTTGTAAAAGAAAAGAAAATTTGTAAAAATTTCCCATTCTCAGTATCTTGCCTTGTTCTTGTTCTTTCTTTCCTATGAATAAAGTAGAGTAATAGTTGCAACCTAACGTGAATAATATGTCATATAATGATACTTTTCTATATCCATGGAGTACTCATAAAGAATTATGTATTTTTCTTTAATTATTTTAGATAAAGACATTTTTCATGTTTTCTTTTTAAAACCTCCATTATGTTGTACAGTGGTATCTAGCTTAAAATAAGTCCTTTGTATTAAATTTCTATATAGGTTTTCACTATGAGAGAAGACAACATTGTTTAGTTTTAATATTTTTTAATTTAATGAAGGAGGAAATCTTATTTTTATGTTTGCAAATAATCTTTGGTATTGCGGAACATATGTATTACTATTAATACTCATTTACGAATACATATTAAAATAATTAATACATATTAAAATAATTATTTTGTGTGTATGACATATTTAGTCAGAATATCTAATGCAAATATATAATGTTCTAGTTAACTGGATATTTTTTCTCAGTATTTTTCAATAATATAATCTTTTAGGTTAAAAGGAGAAAGTAAGCAGGTGATGGATTACAGAAAAAGACTAGATGAGATTATCTGTTGGTTAACAAAGGCCGAGAATGCTGTGCAAAAAAGATCAACCACTGAGCTGGAAGAAAACCTGCAAGAATTAACAGTAAGTGGTTTATTTGTCTCTATATTTGCCAGTGCTTTTTGATGCATGAATATTTTCACTGCAAATAAGATACTGCATGACTGAAGAAGAAAAGGGGAAGAAACTTTGTCCTTTGTGGTAAATGTGGTGAACTTTAAAGAGGAATATCTTTTTTTTTTTAATCTTAATTTTAAAGAGCAGCTGTCATTTTATTCTTGCAGTGGTAAGGCTTCCCACACATAAAAGTAATAAGTCATGTGGTCTCAGTATTGGACCAAAGGTTTTTGGAATATTTTAAACAGACGTCATCATTTTAGAATATAATAATGCTGGGAAGTATAGGTTTTTGCTTTGGGACTTAGAAGATAATTACTGATTACTATCTATAAAACTGAGTCCTACAAGAAGACTCAAAGTGAGTTGAGAGTAACTCACTGCAGCTTACTATGGACTTAGCATCACGGTTGTATTAATCAAATTTTCTTTGTTGATCTGCAACCAACAAGAATTGTTTATAGTTGTATAGGTATACAACATATAGAAATACATAAAAATATATAGATATGTTAATATACCCAAATATCCATACATTTTTATATCCACAAATTTTATATTTTTGTGCTAAGAATTAAAGTACTTGTAGTAGAACAATAAGCATAATGTGCTCACATTTTTACTAAACAAAAAGAAATTGTGTGTGAGTGTGGATACACACATCTGTGTGCAACAAAGTATACCTAAAAGGATACCCACTAATCTGATAAGAGATTTTTTTCTAAAGGAGTATGACTGAGGTATTGTGGGAAAGAAACTTTTAATACTGAAGAAAAAATACATGGCAAACAATTATTAAGTTTTCTTTTCAAAATGTGACAAATACCTAACAAACTTGCTCCTGTCTTATCTAAAAATTTCAATAGTTTTCTTGGAATATGCCTTTTGTAAACAATTTGGGGACAGTCACAGGGGATGGGACAGTATATTAGGGTAGGTAGAGATAAGGTAGAGATGCATGCATAAAATGCTCCTGTTGTTTCTGGGGTTTTTTTTGCCTTTCATTAGAATAGATATAATTTTATTAGCAAAGAACAGAATGTTAAGTTGTCGATGTAAATATGATATAATATGACCCTGTTAAGAGACAGGGGGTCAGAGCTAGTAGTTCATGTGCACACAATGCACACTGAAGGTGGGAGGTCATTCCCAAATTAGTTACAGTTTGTTAAGATAAGTTCAGGCTTCTTAGAAGTTTATTTCCATTTAAGAAATTAAAGGTCCACATTTATAGGAGTACAATAAGTTGCTGACATACGAAGGAGTTCTGTTCCGAGAGCTCATTTGTAAGTCCAATTTGTTTGTAAGTCCAACAAAGTTAGCCTAGGTACCCAACTAACACAGTTGGCTATATAATATTGTACTGTAATAGGTTTATAATACTTTTCACACAGATAATATGTACATAAAAAACAAACACAAAAAATAAAGAAAACATTTTTAATCTTTATAGTACAGTACCTTGAAAAGTACAGTAGTACAGTACAACAGCTGGCATACAGGGGCTGGCACGCATGTTCGCATCTTTGAAAGTTCGCAACTTGAAGGTTCATATGTAGGGAACTTACTGTATTTCCCAAAGAGATTCCTAATACAGTTCTTGATCTTTTCCTGGTATGACAACCTTTTAACCATACCCCTCTTCTGACTCCTTTAGGACATAATCCAGGAGATGGATGATCAAGCTGAAAAACTCAAATGGCTGAATAGAACTGAATTAGAAATGTTTTCAGATAAAAGTCTGAGTTTACATGAAAGAGAAAAAATTTCAGAAAGCTTGAGAACTGTAAATTCGACATGGAATAAGGTGTGTGTTAAGAATTACTGCGACACCTTCCTCATGTTTACTGATTTTGTTGTTAAAGAAGTGGAACCAGGCAACTGTTTTACTTTTAAGTATACCCAAATATGGGCACATTTTATTTTTTTTATTTTTTATTTTTTTTGCGGTACGTGGGCCTCTCACTGTTATGGCCTCTCCCGTTGTGGAGCACAGGCTCCGGATGCACAGGCTCAGCGGCCATGGCTCACGGGCCCAGCCGCTCCGCGGCATGTGGGACCTTCCCGGACCGGGGCACGAACCCGTGTCCCCTGCATCGGCAGGCGGACCCTCCACCACTGCGCCACCAGGGAAGCCCGGGCACATTTTATTAATGCTTACTAATATTGATAATTATATTTTTTTTCATCTGTCATGGATGGAAGCATATGTTCTCAAAGAATACTTATTTTACATGGAATTTTTTTGGCCTAGGAGATATATACATTATATACTATATTAAATAATGAGTATATATTAGAATTAAGCAATAAAGTACTAATAATTATACTCTGAAAATGAAAGCATTAAAATAACTTTGTGATGTTGCATGTGACTTTTCACATACGTAGATTTATTTTTAATGATTTTATTCATTCAACACGTATTTACTAGGTTCCACGTGGGATGTAATGGTATGTGGCTACAAATATGACTAAGATAAAGTCCTTTCTCTCATACTGTTACTTTTTTTGCAGTTGAAGCAGAGGTAGATAAAGTAATAGATTTCTATATATTTTGACTTGGGTACATACCATAACAGAGTGTGAGGTCTGTCTGGGACATTGAATGGATATGTTTCTGCCCTGGTTTGGATAGGTCCCATATCAGTCATTTTCCTCCCTCTCTATCCTTTTAAAATGACAGCACTCATTCTATATCTAATGGTTTAGGTGCTTTATTGATCTAGCCTCTCTGCTTGAGACTTACCGTCTTGATGAGTTACTGTTACTGATGACTCACACATCTGTATCTCTGGGCTGGACTCTCTCATTATCTAGACTTCATCACAGCTGCCTGCTCAGCATCTCCACTCCAGTGTCTCATAGGTATCTCAGACTAACATACAAAGTCAAACTCCTGATCTCCACCTCCCTCCTGTGCCTTAGTATACTCCTCCCACCTCAGTTACTGGTAATTACATCCTTATTGTGTTTTATGCCAAAAACCCTGGACTCAGTCTTATGACATGTGAATTATATCTCAATTAAAAACACACACACACGTAAACCTTGGAGTCACTATCATCAGCTTCTCCTTCAAAATACCTGTCTCTTTGATGGACGGTTTGAATGGATGGCTAGATGACTAGATACATGGTAAGGCAAATACAGCAAAATTTTAACAGTTGTACATATTGAGTGGCACATGGGTGTTCCCTGGGCAATTCTTTCGGCTTTTCTTAGGTTTGCGAAATTTCATAAATTTGACCATTTCTCACGACCCCGTGGCCACTAAGTTGTTTCAAACCACCGTCATCTCTTGTTGTATGATTCCTACAATGGCCACTTCACTACTCTTCCTGTTTCCTCCTTTTCCCTTTGTCAGTCTCTTCTCAAGAAAGCAGCCAAAGTATTTGTTAAAACATAACTCAGGGGCTTCCCTGGTGGCACAGTGGTTGGGAGTCCGCCTGCTGATGCAGGGGATGCAGGTTCATGCCCCGGTCCGGGAAGATCCCATGTGCCGCGGAGCGGCTGGGCCTGTGAGCCATGGCCGCTGGGCCTGCGCATCTGGAGCCTGTGCTCCGCAACGGGAGAGGCCACAACAGCGAGAGGCCCGCGTACCGCAAAAAAAAAAAAAACCCAAAAAAACCCTCCATAACTCAGTTTAAGTAACTCCCCTGAACAAAGCCCACTAATGGTATCCATCACATTCAGAGTAAAGGCCGAAGTCCTCACTGTGACTTAGTAGGTTCATCGTGTTCTGGCTTCCTGTTATCTCTCTGACTTCATCTGCTACTCTCTCTCCCTGTGCTGCTTTCCAGACTTGTTGGCCCCGTGTCAAACATGCCAGACTCAGCGTGTGCATATTCAGTCAGAGCACATGTATTTATTTAACACAGAGGATGTCAATGGGTATTGGGTAGAATAGAGTATGGTGGTCACTTTGGGAGCACGATGTTAGATAGAGCCAAACCTTCCTTTATCACAGGACTTCACATAGATTTTACGCTAATTATGTGAATTACGAATGTCTAAGGCCAAGCAGTGCTTACTCTGTAGAGAATTTCAACAAACACATTTTAAGAAATACTAATCTGAGATATTTCATTCATTCATGCTTTTATTCATTCACTTAATAGGTTTTTACCAGACTCTCATTTTATGCCAGGCACCATTTTAAGAGCTAGGAATACAGTAAAGAGCATGAAAATGCTTCTAACCCAAAGAGCTTATTGTAGGTGAGACAAGTAGATAAACAATTATAACAAAGAGGTATCCATGGGGACATAAAGGTAGGGCACCTACCTGGCTTTGGGTGATAACCGTGGAAGATTTTGTGGAGATCATATCCAAGCTAAGATGATAAAGGATGAATGAGTATTGGTCAGGTGGAGAATGGAGGAAAAGGCATTGCAGGGAAAAGAAGCAGTAAGTGAAAGGGTCTAGAGGGGACAGAGAGTGAATCTGGGTCCTGGAAGTAACTCAATATGAATTGGAAGGACAAGAGATGCTTGCAGAGACCTGGGGGCCTCACCATGCATCACAAGGAATTCAAGTTCCGTCTTGAAGCTATTTCACCACCTTGAAAGCAGTGGGAAACTGTTGATGGGTTTTAAACAAGTTACATTTTGAAAGATCACTATAGCTGCACCACAGAGATGGATGGAGCGAACCCAAGGATGGATATGCTTAGGACATCAGGACATCAAGTAGCTCCTCTGAGCAAAGCCCACCATCCAGATCAGGGTAACTGATCTGGAAAAATAGTTAGAGTCATTAGACAACTTTGTGAAGAGAGTGTCAAGGAGGCAGGTGATGAATCCATATTGGGACACGTCTGAATGTACAGCTGACAGGGAAAGCTGGACTGAAGATAGGTTTTGGGGAGTCTTCAGCCTCTTAAAACTCCGCGTGATAAGTGAAACCATTAGAAACCAGGACCCAGGGAGAGAGGCCAGTATCGAGGGTTAGAAGACCAAAAATCCTACCCTGTAGAATGTTGGTATTTGGTGGATGGGCAGAGGAAAATGAGCTGGGGAAGGACACTTAGAAGATCAGTCAGAGAGGTGGGAGTAAAATCAAGATTGTAGAATACTAACAAAATTCAAGGGAGAGAGAGTGGCAGCATTAAATGTTGCAAAGGGGCAAGGCAGTTAAGGACTGGATGACATTCTTGATGCTGGTGGAGCTGGGGGTCAAGCAAGACTGCAGTGGATAGTGGTTAGTGAAAGTGGACACAGAAGCTTAGGCACTGAGGGGGAGGAAAGCGGCGGCATTATCATTTAGAAGAACGCTTCCTCTTCAGAATATATAATCGTCTTTATTTATATACTATCCTTCTCTTTCTGTTTGGCCTGATGCTCTAGATATGCAGAGAAGTGCCTAGTGCGCTGAAGGAACGCATCCAGGAACCCTGTTCTGTTGCTCAGACAAGAATTGCTGGTAAGATACAGTTTATTTCTTTACAAAATTTTTATACATAACAAAATTTTATGATTACGAGCATTGTATATGAATTAGAAAAACTTATTTAAAAACACAATGCACTTGTGATTTCTTATTCTGCTTTCAATCATTTGAAAAGAACATCTTCTCTAAACACAAGACATATTTCACTGCCCAGTGTGTGCAAGGCATTCCCTCTCATGGGAGGTGAGACTTTTAGCCTTTCCTGGGACCAGAGTAGAACCAGATGCTGCTGGAGGCAAGGGAAGAGGCAAGGTGAGGACACTGGAAAATAGTTTTCCGGGGACATTTTGAAGTGAACAATTCTCCTAACTCGCTGTCCTGATTCTGTTCTTATCTTACCACTCCTCGATAATCTGTTCTTCTGATAGCAGCTAAGTGATGCTTTAGAAACAGGTTTGATGTTACTCCTTTGATTTCAATCTTTTAATCACTTCCATCATACACAAGTGAGTTCTACAGTCTTACCATGGTCCAGAAGACCATGTACGATCTGTCTGCTCCCTGTCTCTGTAATCCCATTTCTTATCACTTTTTCCTTTGTTCATTCTGCCTCAAACACACTGGTCTTCTTGCTGTTTCTAACATGCCAAGAACATTTCCATTTATGGTCTTTGTGCTTGCTGCTTCTTCTTTCTTTCTTACCCAAATGTCCTTCCCTCAGATATTGCATGTTTCACACACTCACTTCGTTTGTTCTCTTCTCAAATGTTCCCTTTTTAGATGGGCCTTTCTTGACCTGACCACGCTATGTCAGATACATCCTGTCTCTCTCCAAGATACATCCTGTTTCTCTCCAACTTCCTGCATTGGTTTTACTTCGTGGCGTATATCCATTCACCCCCACCAGAATGCAAACTCTGCGAGGTCAAGGCCTTTGTCTTACACATTCCCGTACCTGTAGCATCTAGTCAAGTGCCTTGCACATTGTAGGTTCTTAATAGATATTTGATGAAACAGTGAATGAATATTTAGGTTGTTTTCAATTTTTTAAAAGCACAAAAAGTGACAGTGAGGATTGGGCAGAATGATGTATGAGCTATTCTCTAGGGTATGTGGTGGTGACTCCCTGGGGTGATCGTGGTGAATACGGGCAACTTTGCTTTGCTAGCTGCTGCCTAGACTAGTTGTTCCAGGTTACCCTTCCACCAGCTGAATGTGAGGCTTCTCATTGTTCTACGTTGTTTCCAGCGCGCCAACATTTTATTCCCAGGACCACTGTATGCTTTTTAAAATTATTGATTACCCCCGAAGACCTTTTGTTTGTGTGAGTTCTGTCTATCAATATTTACCTAATTAGAAAGTAAAACCGAGAAATTTCAAAAGTTATTTGTTTGTTAACTTGTTAAAATAACAATAATAAAAACATTCTGTTAATAAAATATATTTTATAAGATATTAACATAAGAAAGTATATTTTCCAAAACAAAAAAAAATTAGAAAAGTGATATGACATTACATTTTTGAAAGTCTTTAAATTTCTGCCATAAGAAAAGACACCTGGATTCTTGTATCTGCTTCTTCATTCGCTCTATTGTGATATCATACGCCATGTAGCCTTGAGTAAAACGCCACTCTACATTTGAGAAGGAATGAGCAGGAAGAGGCAAATAACTTATTATGATGACGATCGTAGTTTTGGCATCCACACCCTTTGGAAGGGTCTCTAGGGACCCAGAGCTCCCCAGACATCACATTTGGAACCTGTGACCTGTGGAGATAGGACACTTCATTTTAATTTGCGTTTCCTCAATTACCTGTGTGCTTGAGCCTTTTAAAAATATGTTTATTGTCTTTCTTATTTCCTCTTCTGTGGATTGTTGGTTGATTTTTTTTTTTTTTTAAAGAAACTGCTTTTTATTTATTTATTTATTTTTGGCTGTGTTGGGTCTTCTTTTTTTTGCGGTACGCGGGTCTCTCACTGTTGTGGCCTCTCCCGTTGCGGAGCACAGGCTCCGGACGCGCAGGCTCAGCGGCCATGGCTCACGGGCCCAGCTGCTCTGCGGCATGTGGGATCTTCCTGGACCGGGGCACGAACCCGTGTCCCCTGCATCGGCAGGCGGACTCCCAATCACTGTGCCACCAGGGATGGGTCTTCGTTTCTGTGCAAGGGCTTTCTCTAGTTGCGGCAGGTGGGGGCCACTCTTCATCACGGTGCTCGGGCCTTTCACTGTCGCGGCCTCTCTTGTTGCAGGGCACAGGCTCCAGACGCGCAGGCTCAGTAGTTGTGGCTCACGGGCCTAGTTGCTCCGTGGCATGTGGGATCTTCCGAGACCAGGGCTCGAACCCGTGTCCCCTGCATTGGCAGGCAAATTCTCAACCACTGCGCCACCAGGGAAGCCTGGTTGGTGTTTTTTTTGAGTTTGAAAAAACTACTTTGTTACTAATTCCTTGTCTGGAATGTGCATTGCAAATACCTTTTCCCTTAATCTGTGGCTTTTAAAATTTTTATTTGTGGTACTGTTTTCAGAATTCTTAAACATTAATAATCTATTAATAGCTTTCCTTTTTGTGATTTATTTTAGAAATCCTCTATTACTCTGAAGTCATAAAGATATTCTTCTATATTTTACAATTTTAGTTTTCATATGCAGGTCCTTAATTCCACTGAAAATTAATTTTCCTAAGGTGCATGTGAGGTCAAAATCTGTCCCATCATCTTCCCGCTGCAGCCATGGGTCACCACTTTTCCCAGCATCATTTATTGACCAGTAAATTCCTCCTCGTTGATCTATAATGGAGTCTCTGCCAAGGTCAGGCTTCTCTGCCACCTACGCACTGTGGCTGTTCTCTTCTAGTGGTCTGTTTGAATGTCTGGATCTGTAATACACGAGGTTAATCATTCATCATTAGCCGAGTAATACAACTAAATATCTGGTAAGGCATGACCCTCTATCAAAAATAAAATGTTTTGACTGTTCTTGGCCCTTTTCTTTCCTATGTTAATTTTAAAATCAAAATTTGAATGTATAATTTGGTCAAGTTACACACAAACCTGTTGGGATTTTTTTTTTATATTGTGCTGAATTTACAGATTGACTACATTTTTTAGAAAATTATTTAAGCCTCATTTAATATACCTTATGCTAAAGTGGGTCTAGATAGATCTAATAATGAATTCAACCACCTCTTGTATAAAAACTAAAGAAAAACAATTACCAGTCTCCCACTGTTCAAAATAAGTCAAAAACATACAAACAAAAAATATAGAGAAAATATATATCAAATCTTTGGAGAAGACAAGAGTAAGTTCTGAGAAAACAGTCCCCCAAGACAGATTTATGGATTTGCTCAACTGAACTTCGTTAACATCTATATGATAAAAAGAAAACAAATTAAATCCTAAAATAGAAAGATTGTTTTCAGCAATGTGACGGGGTTTATCTTTCTTGCGTAAGGAGTTCATCCAAATTGATAAGGAAGCAGGTAAAGAACACATACAGTTATAAATTATACCATATTTGATTACCAAACATGAAGAATATTTATCCTCACTGGTAACCAAAAGGACATGAAATGAAGCAATGGTGAAAGATGTGTGTTTATCCGTAGAGATGGAATTTTGTGTGGATGCAGGATGTTCATAAGTTCCACACACTGCCGGAAGTCTAAATTTCCAACTTTTAAGGAAAACAATTTGGCAATCAGTAGTAGATACATTAAATTTTTTCATATTTTTTAACCTAGTAATTCTGTTTTGGGAAATTTCTACTAAGGTGGCAATCAGAACTGTAAAGAATATACAAAAAGATACTTCTTGCAAGATCTTTTTTTTTCTGGTTTTTGTTGGTTTTGTTTTTTGCAAGTTTTTTTTTAAATTCAACAAATATTTATTGAGCACCTACTATGTGCCAGGTGTAGTTCTAGGTGTCAGGGATTCATCAGTAAATACACGTAATAAATAAGTGAAATACATCTATATTGGAAGAAAAATAGAGGAAGTGTAAGAGAGACTGTACCACTGAGGTTGGCCGTGGAGCACATGAGGAAATCAGGTGTGCTGAGAGGATATTGAAATTTTAAAAAGAATATCAAGAGACCTCATTTAGAAGATGATAAGTAAGCAAAGTCTAAGAGCAAAAACACTTTTGTTGAATTTCCTTAATATTATTCTTTAGGTTCTCTGATGCAGTGTTGTGATAGGAATTTAAATATCCTTGACAGATGGCTATAGCTGCACCTGTGTTAAGTTCTATGCTTCTTTACACCCAGTTTTTTTCCAGTTTTATTGAGAAATAATTGACATACATCACTGTATAAGTTTAAGGCAAACAGCATGATGGTTTGATTTACATGTATTGGGAAGTGATTACCATAAATGGATCATCTTCTCATATAGATAAAGTTAAAAAAAGATAAAAGGAAAAAAAAATTCTCCTTATGATGAGAACTCATAGGATTTACTCTCAGCAACTGTCCTATATATCATACAGCAGTGTTAACTATAGTCTTCATGTTGTACATTACATCCTTGGTACTTGTTTATCTTGTAACTGGAAGTTCGTACCTTTTGACCACCTTTCTCCAGTTTCCTCTCCCCCCACCCTTCACCTCTGGTAACCACAGGTCTGATTGACCTCTTTTCCTATGAATTTTTTTTCTTTTTAGATACCATATATGAGATCATACGTATTTGTCTTTCTCTGTCTGACTTACTTTACTTAGCATAATGCCTTCAGGGTCCATCCATGGTGTCTAAAATGATAGGATTTTCTCATTTCTTATGTCTGAATTATATGTATACATTTCAATACTAACCCCTTATCAGATATACGGTTTACACATATTTTTTTCCCCATTCTGTGTAGGTTGTCTTTTCACTTTGTTGTGTTGATGGCTTTGCTGTGTAGCAGCTTTTTAGTTTGATGTAGTCCCACTTGTTCAGTTTTGATTTTGTTGTGTATTCAAAGAGTCAACACCATGACCCAGGTCAGGGAGCTTTATTCCTGTTTTCCTCTAGGAGTTGCATGGTTTCGGGTCTTACATTTAAGTCTTTAATCCGTTTTGAGTTAGTTTTTTGCGAGTGGTGTAAGACATGGGTCCAAATTTACTGTTTCATGTGTGAATGTTCAATTATCTTAGCACCATTTACTGAAAAGACTATCTTTTCTCCATTGTATATTCTTGTCAAATATTAGTTGACCATATATGAAAGCTCTTTTTTAAAGTAAAAAAGTTCAGGAGTAGTCTAAGTATCCAGCTGTAGGAAAAGAGGTAACTAAAAGTTAGAGACTATATACATAGATTGTTACATAGGTATTCACAGTGATGTTTATTAAAAGGGACAAATGCTCATGTTGTAAAGGGAAGTGAAAAAGAACAGAAAATTACAAATAAGATGGCTTTACAATTAAAGCAAAAACATCTTGACAAAATAAAATAACATTCCTAATTTTCTCATGGTTGATGTAGTTTTTATTTTATTTTCTCTTGATATCAGCATTAGTTACTTTTGAGTTATTGCTGTCCTAGAATATGGTGAGATGGTGTGTTTAATTGCCATTATGGCAACCAAAAACATATAGATAATTCAGGAAATGCCATTGCCATTTCAGTATTAAAAAATAAAAACCGGGCTTCCCTGGTGGCACAGTGGTTGAGAGTCCGTTTGCCGATGCAGGGGACACGGGTTCGTGCCCCGGTCCGGGAGGATCCCGCGTGCCGCGGAGCGGCTGGGCCCATGAGCCATGGCCGCTGGGCCTGCGCGTCCGGAGCCTGTGCTCCGCAACGGGAGAGGCTGCAGCGGTGAGAGGCCCGCGTACCGCAAAAAAAAAAACAAAAAAAACCCTCTTTCAATTGTTTTACTTAAACTAAATTTTACATAAATACACATACATGTCACCATTACATCACCACAGTCAGATTATCCTGCTGTGTTATTATCCTGCTGTGTTATTGCTACGTTTTTTATTTCAGCTCATCCCAGTGTCCAAAAGGTGGTGCTAGCATCATCTGCATCAGATATTCCTGTTCAGTCTCCTCGTACTTCAGAAATTTCAGTTCCTGCTGATCTGGATAAAACGATAACAGAACTGGCCGACTGGCTGGTGTTGATCGACCAGATGCTGAAGTCCAACATTGTCACTGTCGGGGATGTAGAAGAGATCAATAAGACAATCTCCCGAATGAAAGTAGGTACCTAGTGTAAAGGCTTGTCACCAAGATCTGTTTGGATCACTTTTGTTTGTCTTAAACTCTGGGAGAATGAGCTTTAAAAAATTCTTGACCTGTCAAACAGCCATCCTGGGCTCGCTCTGATGAGTAAAGCTTTTCTTGCATTTGTGCTGTTTTCATAAGAACAGGTTTAACAATGTGAGCTGTAGAGTCACTGTATTTTTATGATCTAAAACTGGTATCATAAGTCCAGCCACATCACTGTAATTGTAAACGGGTGTTACATTTAATGCCTAGTGTCATGGAGAATAATTTGTTGAAGCGCCTTTTCAACTTATATTTCATAATGAGCTTATTTGTTTAATTGCTGACATCGTTAAGTGAGAATCTCCTGACTATAGTTTTATTTCTATACATATGCCATCTACTATCAATTTGTAAAGTTCTTTTTTCCACATTCAGTGTGTTTTTGGTACTGGGCTGTGTGCTGTCTAGGGATATTGAAAAGAATATACCAGATAGAAACTGGGAATGAACCATGAAATAATAACAGCTCTTGCTAAACCCTTATTAAGTGCTTAATGTTTGCTAGGTATTTTTCTGAGTATTTTACATGTATTATTTCATTCACTTTAATAATCTTGTGAGGTAGGTATCAGTTTTATTCCCATATTAAAAACATGTGTGGCCAGGCACAGTCTACTAAAAGCTGCGGGACAGGTGCACGCCACCTGTAAGGGAGAGCCAGAATGAGGAAGGGGATTACATCCACAGTGAACGAAGGCAGACTACATGGGATTTTGACATTTAGAGACAAAATAAATGGCATTCCTGGTATAGGGACCAGGGTGAATAAAGACATGAGGTGGGGAGCGTGAAGGATATTGGGTCAAGAATTGTGCAGGAAAGAGGTGTAGTAGGAAGTAAGAGAGCAAAGGCAGCTCAAGTTCACATTGTGAAGGAGCTTGTAGACCACGCAAAGCTCTTTGGACATTTAGTCTGTAAGCACTTGCCAAGCATCTTGTTTTTCCCTTTTTCTTTTTTAAATTGTGGCTGGAGACTGATGATAACAATGCTTTGCTTGAGTAAGAAGACCGGGAACTGTGCAAGAGATGCTTAAAACAAGGAGAAAAGCCTTTGCTGAGGGGCTGAGATGATGCTATTGCAATTAGCAGAAATCGGGAACAGAAGAAATGGAATGTGGATGGGGGTTTGATTGATTTAGTTTCAAATATGTTGTGTTGAGAGGCCCTTTTGCCACTTAGAAGGAAATGATCAGCATTCGTTGAACTGTCTCTTTGCGATTCAGGATTAGAAGTTGTGAATAAGCCATTTAGAGATAACATTTGACACTGTAGGAATAATTGAAATCTGAAAAATTAGTGAATTCACAGAGGAAGAGCTGGGAGAGAATCTTTGGAAATTGTGTTTTCTAATCTTTAAGGCTATTAGTTCTATACTTAAAACACACCATTTTTCTGATATTGCTAACTTTTCTCCCATATTTATTAGTACTAAGAGACACAAACTTTCTAGAGCAGCAGTTTTTCATGTCTAAGATTATTTAATTTGCAGTTATTCCAATTAGGATTTTTCTAATACTTTACCTCCATCCCTGTAGATGCCATTAATTTATGTTCATATCTGATGTAGGACAGATATGCAAAGCATCAGCTGCAGAAATCACTACTGATGTTTTGAAAGCACTTTTTAGTTTTCAAAGAGATTTTCTTCGTTTAATTTCCTCAGAGTTGATATAGCTGAACTGCAAGCATTTTATTATTTCTTTTTGTGAAAATAAAAACACAGAGAGGTAAAGTGCCTTGCCTGGTGATCCAGGTGATAAGTGGGAGAGCTGAGACTTGAACCTAGGACCTCTGACTTCAATTCCTGCACTTTCTCCACTACATCACTGATGCATCACTATCTCTTATAGGAGGAAAACAACAAGTTTGATGTCAACACACCAATTTTGCTTTGTTACTATTTTATCATATGGCTTATTAATCTATTTTAACAATCATTTTGTCTTAACAGATCACAAAGGCTGACTTAGAACAGCGCCATCCTCAGCTTGATTACGTTTTTACATTGGCACAGAATTTGAAAAATAAAGCTTCCAGTTCAGATGTGAGAACAGCAATCACAGAAAAATGTAGGTTTTTAAAAAAATTATATATCATCATTCACCTTCCCTGAAAATGGTAACACATACCCACACACACATACATTTTTGAAGATTATTCAACCAGAAATTAATATTATTTGATAATTTGATATTTGATACTCTATTAATAAAATAGCTTTCCCTTGTTTTTTATTTTTTGTGAACATTGTCTTAATTCCTTTATGAGTTCCTTAAAGTATTAATATCATTACTTTTGAGTAATTACTGATACATTGAAGCTTTTTTCTTTTAAGTTAGAGTTTCTTTTAAAGAAACCAAAAAATACAAAAGTTAGAGAAACCCATAGGAATGCAAATCCATTCTTCTGTTATATTCACTGAAACCAAATCTTACTGTGTCTCTTAACTCATCTTCTCAAAAGTCATTCCAAAAATATTTATTGAGCAGTTACTATACACCTGTGTGCCTGGCACGAAGTTGGGAATACTTTAGTTAAATACAAAGTAAAACAAAACAAAAAGTAAATACAAAACAGCAACAACAAAGTTCCCTGTTTCACATTTCACATTTCACACATTCTGGCTTAAAAGCATCCGTTAAATCTGTATGACATACCAAACAAAGTCAAAATTCTCAAGAATGACACATAGGGGCAATCACTGTCTGCTTTCATCACTCCCTTTCTCTCTTTAGCCCTCAGCACTGTCTGTAACTGTTCTGTATTGTATATATTCTTTAAAATGCCCTGACATTTCTTAGTCTCCTTACCTTTATTCACATTTTTTTCTTCTTGGCCTCTCCCCAGGTGAAATTCTACTGAGCAGCTAAAATATCACCTCCTTTGTGAAGTCTCTCCCACCCTCTTTTAGTCTCTGGTGAACTATATTTTCTGTCTTTAGTTCCTGCTGTGACCTTTTCCCCCATAATTTCGTTGTAGATCTCACAGTTAATTCTCTCTCCCCTCCATAGACTGTAAATACTCCCCTTTTTGGCCCTGAGGCCTCCCCCAGGGCCCAGTACCAATTAGTTCCTTAATAAATATTTATTTGTGGCAGAATATAAACTGGAAGGTATTTTATTACCTAGTCTAATATTTCTGTAGGAAAGTCAACTATTCCCCCTATAAAAACTGTTTTGATTTCAAAATAAATGTTGCAGCAACAAGGTTATTATAAGAGATGAGTTAGCAGAGAACTTTTAGTGTGTCACAATATTGGTTTATTTTTACTAAGTAAGCCATTTTCTTTCTTTCCCCCGTTTTTTTAATTTTTATTTTATTTTTATTTTTTTATTAACTGGTGGATTGCTTCTGCCTATCGAACTTTGGAGTGACCCTGTTTCCCATCACATGGCAAAGGAGCTTCTCAGCTTTGGTGACACCAAACTATTTACAAAAGCTTCTCCACTTTCCTTTTTCTACCATCTTTTGTTTTTTCCTCCACCCCTCCTCTCTGTCCAAAGTTTGCTTTAAGGTTTTCTTCTCCCGAATATCTTCCCTTTTCAATTTAACTCCCTCCTTTTTTTTCTCTCAATTTTTTCTGGTATAGAGGCTCCATGGTCCATATCATTATTCATTATATGAAAAACCACCCTCAGCCAGAGGATACTACCAATAGTAACTTGCTTTTTGCACTTATTTCCAATGAATAGGATAATTTGCTTATCTTTTATGGTAAACCTCTGATACTTGCTGTCACTTGATACCTTTAGTTTTATTTGTTCAGTATTAAAGGATTCTGTTATAGTACTTTATGTAACTTTGTAACTGACAAGTAAACCATTACAATAAATTTTCCCTCTCCCTAAGTTAAAACGTAAGCAATTTATTTAAACTGTTGGATAAGACAGCATAAAATAATCTCACTGAACAATTTTTTAGAATTATTATACATAAGTATAATTTACATTTTTCTGAACAGTCTTAAACTGATAGCTCTTATGGTTTACTATAACCCAGTATTGTTTGAAGAATTTTACCGAAAGGTCTCATTATGACCTAGCTGCAATGTTTTTTCTGTTTTTGCGGTACGCGGGCCTCTCACTGCTGTGGCCTCTCCCGTTGCGGAGCACAGGCTCCGGACGCGCAGGCTCAGCGGCCATGGCTCACGGGCTCAACCGGCCCACGGCATGTGGGATCCTCCCGGACCGGGGCACGAACCCGCGTCCCCTGCATCGGAAGGCGGACTCTCAACCGCTGCGCCACCAGGGAAGCCCTGCAATGTTATTTTTTAGTTAAGTTCTTCTTGGCCTGGTACTTAACTATAGCCCTTCAGTCTTTCTGGCATACAAGGCATCTTCTAGAAATTTGTTTCTAACTTTCTGCCTACTTATTATGAATGGGTTGTTGAAGATATTTAAAGTTATTGCTTACTAGTACTTCAGTTCAAATCGTGAATTGCCCCTGAAGTAATGAATCAAAAGTTTAAGTTTCCTTAGATTTCTTTTTCCTTGACACATGTTAAAAATACAAGAGGAAAGAAAGTAGGGGAGAGAAAAGGAAAAGAGAAAGAGACAGAAAGAGAGAATGAAAGAAAGAGAAATAGAAACAATAAAAAAGAGAGAGGAAAAGAGCCAATATGGATTTTTTTATAATAAAAAACTGCTGGGTACCTAGAACTTGAATCTAATTTACTTTTAGCACTTCTCTTGAATATATAAAAACACTTCCTTTTAGAGAGGTTTCATGCTACAGTAAAACAAATGTGAAAAGTATTCTTAAGTATTTTATTTTCTTTTAAAATCAATACTTCCTTAGAGGATGACAAATGACTATATCTTTGGTCATAAAGTTCTATCATAATGTACTGTTAAAATCTGCCTTCTTCAAACCAGGTTCTGTAAATATAAATTAGGTAGGAATTTATTTTCTTTATAATTTTTAGTTTGTCAGTTTATAATACTCAGTATCTTTATTGTGAGATATTTTAATGCATTTAAAATAGAGTTTAATTCAAGATTTTTTCTTCAAGGATGGTTTCAGAAATATATCAGTCATACAGTATGGCAGACATAATAAAATTCCTTTAAAATGTATGTACCATTTTGCCTCCTTTCTCTTTTCTATATATAACCTTATTTGTGATGAATTTGGTATCAGGTATTTTTTCCCTTTCCTGATAGTTACTTTCTGGGATTTTTAAAAATATATATAATGCCTCCTCCAGTGGAAAAGGTCAAGAACCAGTGGGATAGCACCCAGCATGGTGTGGAGTTAAGACAGCAGCAGCTGGAGGACATGATTATTGACAGCCTTCAGTGGGATGACCACAGGGAAGAGACGGAGGAGCTCATGAGAAAGTATGAGGCTCGCCTCTATATTCTTCAACAAGCTCGAAGGGATCCACTTATCAAACAAATTTCTGATAATCAAGTAAGACTCATTAGATACTTTCTGGCATTATCAATTTGTGGGATGTGCTTTTTTTGTTCTGTTGCTAACTGTAATTTTTAGGACCCATGTCATAATGTTTTCCCAAGTGCTTAGAATGTACACTGAAATTTATATAAAGAATTTGACCAGGAAGGTTTTTGAAAAATGTCTGGAGGCATAACAAATAGAAATGTACGTGTATCCTAGATTTATAGCTCACTGACTCTTTGCAAATGGAACTTACCCATGAGCCAGCATCTAGAAAGAAAGCATTTTCAGGATCCCAGGAACCCTCCTTTTGTTCCCTTCCATATCTACCCTGAAGGTATTTTTTTATTTATGAAATCTCCTGAGATTTTCATTTGAGGGCTACTGTAGTGAACAAATCAAGTATTAAGTAAGTTTAGTTTCTTCTAATACCTTTATAACCAAACCATTTTATCAATATCATCACAGCAGGTACCTTTTTTGTGATTAGTTGGATTATAGAGTTGATGATATTGAACACTTATGGTATTTTTAAAGTGCTATTTTAAATCTCTACAGTCATAGAAAATATTCTTGAGTTGGAGGTTATGGCTGTTAGGTTATACTTTTGTGTAACATTTATTTACCCTTCAGATAGCCTAAATGAAAGTTACGCTTGTGAAGAATATAATAAAGGATGTATGGGAAAAATCTCAGACATGAGAGTATGTTTTTATTCTTCAGACATGTAGGCTTTCCATGGTCACAACTTAAAAAGCAAGTGGCCAGGTATCCTGGTTTCCTGGATCATTCTCTGTGTTTATACTGTCTGCTGATTTGTCTTCACCAAAAGACTCAAAAGTAATAATCAGCAAAGCTCCTGGACACTTAACCAGAGGAATACAGTTAAAAGTGATATCAGTGTTTCAATCATCATATTCAGAATATTCTTTTCTTTTTTTTTTAATACATCCTAATTGGAGTATAATTGCTTCCCCATACTGTGTTAGTTTCTGCTGTATAACAAAGTGAATCAGCTATATGTATACATATATTCCCATATCCCCTCCCTCTTGAGCCTCCCTCACACCCTCCCTATACCACCCCTCTAGGTCATCGCAAAGCGCCGAGCTGATCTCCCTGTGCTATGCGGCTGCTTCCCACTAGCTGTCTATTTTACACTTGGTAGTGTATACATGTCGATGCTACTCTTACTTCACCCCAGCTTCCCCCTCCCCCTCCGTGTCCTCAAGTCCATTCTCTATGTCTGCGTCTTTATTCCTGCCCTGCCACTAGGTTCATCAGTACCATTTTTTAAAAATAATTAATTAATTAACTTTGGGCTGCGTTGGGTCTTCGTTGCTGCGCGCGTGCTTTCTCTAGTTGCAGTGAGCGGGGGCTACTCTTCATTGCGGTGTGTGGGCTTCTCATTGCGGTGGCTTCTCTTGTTGCAGAGCACGGGCTCTAGGCGCACGGGCTTCAGTAGTTGTGGCTCAAGGGCTCTAGAGCGCAGGCTCAGTAGTTGTGGCGCACCGGCTTAGTTGCTCTGTGGCATGTTGGATCTTCCCGGACCAGGGCTCGAACCCATGTCTCCTGCATTGGCAGGCGGAATCTTAACCACTGCGCCACCAGGGAAGCCCTGTACCTTTTTTCTTAGATTTCATATGTATGCATTAGCATACGGTATTTGTTTTTCTCTTTCTGACTTACTTCACTCTGTATGACAGACTCTAGGTCCATCCACCTCACTACAAATAACTCAATCTCATTTCTTTCTATGGCTGAGTAATATTCCATTGTATATATGTGTCACATTTTCTTTATCCATTCATCTGAGGTATCACCTCACACGGGTCAGAATGGCCATTATCAAAAAATCTAGAAACAAATGCTGGAAAGGGTGTGGTGAAAAGGGAACCCTCCTGCACTGTTGGTGGGAATGTAAATTGATAACAACCACTATGGAGAACAGTATGGAGGTTCCTTAAAAAACTAAAAATAGAGCTACCATATGACCCAGCAATCCCATTACTGGGCATATACCTGGAGAAAACCATAATTCAAAAAAGAATATTCTTTTCTAATCAGCAGTATAGTTCTATTCTGGAACTTTAGGGTGGATTTTTCTGCTAGTTGCTACAAAAATCATTTTAAGAACATTCATTTGTCATTTAGATTTCATGGGGAGTATCTTGATACAAGAGCTCTCAGAGGTGGAAAAAAATTTATCAAGGAACCAATGCCTATGGACATACAGCATCAATTTAGTTTATTCAAGCAACTCTCAGTAAACCTTGCTTAGCTACTGGATCCAGCCAAGCAGTTAACTTTGTAAACAGTGATACACAGTGATCCAGGGACAAGAAGACTTCCATGTTGTTGCCCTTTCCATATCTTCAAGCACATATAGAGGAACTAACTCTATAGTAAGCTCATTCCTATAAGATACATATTCCTCTAAGGATCAGATATAACAGTAGGAATGAAAGAAGACAACTGGTTTGAGGAAGTAAAACATATCAAAGGAGAAAAGACAGTAATCTTTTAATGTTATCTGCTATGTACCTGATCACTTTCACTTCCAGAATTATTTTTGTTTGAGCTTACATGCAAGAGTTTGTTTTATAATTTGCTTCCTTCTTTTGATATCTGTGTCTAAAACATATTAAAACCTACTGGAAGGACCAGTGTTTTGGTCATACTTGTTATTGAGTGATCCGGTCTAACAATTACATCTGAAATTACACCTTAGATGTTGCTTCAAGAACTGGCTCCCGGTGCTGGTATCGTAATGGCATTCGAGAATGTCCTGCAGAAACTGCTGGAGGAATATGGCAGCGATGACACGAGGAATGTGAAAGAAACCACGGAGTACTTAAAAACATCATGGATCAATCTAAAACAAAGGTAATGCTAAGGCCCTGGCAGCTGTATGTATGTATGTTGTCAAGTTGATAATTTTTTTTTTTTTTGCGGTATGTGGGCCTCTCACTGTTGTAGCCTCTCCCGTTGCGGAGCACAGGCTCCGGACGCGCAGGCCCAGCGGCCGTGGCTCACGGGTCCAGCCACTCCGCGGCATGTGGCATCTTCCCAGACCGGGGCATGAACCAGTGTCCCCTGCATCGGCAGGCGGACTCTCAACCACTGCGCCACCAGGGAAGCCCAAGCTGAGAATTTGATTGCTCTGGCTTTATCATGGAAGCGTGTGGAACAGGTCACATATTTTATTATTATTTTTAAATTTTCATGCTGTACTGAGTTAGTATTATCACACTTAGTACAGAGTGTATATTTATACATTGGGTACTTGAATTTCTGCAATGGAATTTTTCCTTGAATGAGTCTAAACCTTGCCCGTCATCATTTTATGTGTTCTGATTTTCTTATGCCTCTTGAGTACATTTTGTAGTACTCTGATGGTAAGAAACACTTAGGTATTACAGAGGCAGCAGGGTAATGTTATCCCTAACGGTAATTAAAGCAGTGTGCTATTTGGGCAGGTCATCCTCGGTTTTGTCTGAGAACACATGGATCCACACTAGCTCCTGAAGTATACTAAGTGTATGTTGGGCTTCAACTAACTTATTATCTTTTCTTTTCATTACTCTATCTTGTCAGTATATTTGGAACAGTCTGAAATAGCATACGTGTTTATAAGAGAAATTTTCCTTTCACTTGAGCATCTAGAGTTTGAGGCACTGTAAACAATGGTTAGCATCCTTTAAGACTGCATATTTATATTCATCATCCGTAAAACACTGTTTGCTTCCTGCATAGTACCGTGAATACCTGTGTCTGAATGAAATTATGGTTTCACACATCGTGAATATTCAGATGCAACTGCCTGAAAGCTAACTTGATATCAAAACCACATTTATTTTGCAGTGAATAAAACGGATAATATCAGAACACTTTAATAAAGTATGGACAAGCATGTAGTAATGGTTTGATATGGAGGTATTTTGTACATTTTTAGAATGTCATTTTTAGTTAGAGTCTCTAATGTAAATTTGGGGAAACTCAAAGAAAAGAATTATGAGCAGTATGTGAACATGAATGTGTTGCTGCATATCCCGAGGATTCTGGAGAATATAAAGACAAGGATAGCAAATACAAAACTTCAAAGTGTTTAAAGCAGAATATAGTTATAATACTGGTCTTTCTAGCATTTTAGTACAACTGCTTTTCTCTTGTTGTAACAGGTAATTTGGATATAGTAAGAATCCCAAAACTGAGGCAGGGAAGAGGAGGAATTAAAAACAGCTTTAAAGTACACATTTCTAGTTACAAGATAATTTCTGGGGATGTAAGATACAGCATGGTGATTATAGTTAACAGTACTGTATTGTGTATTTGAAAGTCACTAAATCTTAAAAGTTATCACAAGAAAAATGTGTAACCATGTGTAGTGATGGATGTTAACTAAATTTACTGTGCTAATCATTTTGCAATATATACATATATCAAATCATTGTTGTACACCTAAGGCTAATACAGTGTTGTATGTCAATTATATCTCAGTTAAAAAACCCAGCCTTAACATTAAGAGAGATCGTCCTTAAGCATACTTTATGTGTGTGTTTCCACAAATTCCGTCTACTGTAAGAATTATGACTTTGTTTTTATTGTAAACAATACCAGAAAAATTGATCACTTAGGAATGTGTGGCCAGCTTTATTTAGCAACTCCAGTTCTTTTTTTGCTTTTACTTTGTAAATATTTTAAGACAGCCTACAGCAGTGGTTAGATTAGATGGAAGAGGCAATTAAAGATGAATTATATTCCAGGGTGAGCTTTCATTTATGATAGCTAAGACAACCACAGTGTTCCAGTTTTATGGTAGTTACAAGTCATTGTCTTTATTCTATTTTCTTTCTGCGTTTTAGGGGAAATAAGTAAACATGTTAATATTTAGATATGGTTTAGGTATGTTATTATCTATAAAGCAAAGAAAATACAAGAAAATTGTGGCTCACGGGATCCCATCATAGTGATAGCTGGGTTTTCTATGTATTGCCAGGATTTTCTCTTTTAAACACAATGATATTTACAATTTCTAACTGTTTAATTGAAGATCTTCCTGAAATATACAAATCTTTCCTTGCCTTCTTTAGCAAAGTACATGAACCTATATTAAACATTCTTTGAATTCTTGGCATTATTGTTATGAAGAGAGAATTAAGGAACTATAAGAGCTGTACCTGACCTTACAGTTCATTTAAACAAGTGTTTCTTAACCTCTTTTACATTATCCACCCCGCCTAAGGAGCCTTTTCAGATACTTGCCCACAGGACATTTTAATACCGTGGGTATCCTGTGTATCTGTTTCTGTACTTTATAGTTATGCTTTATACGTAAAAAGAGTAGATCTTTCCCACTCCCCTCCGCCACCTTGCACCACCAAGAACCATACTTTCTTCCATCGAGAATGCTTACTCTAATGCTCCCTCAGACAAGTTAAATGACACGTTCAAAGGTACATGGCAGAGCCAAGATGATATTTTCTTTCTTAAATTATGACAGTGCTCTCCACGCTCTGAAGAATTGGTGGTGAATTTTTTCAGGCTGCAGTGCTTTGTGAGATTTTGTGCTTCGTTTTTAGCGTATAAATTTTATTGGGCATCTCCTAATTGTCGGGCTCTGTGCTAAGCTCTTCACTTGCATTATTTTATTTAATCCTCTGAATACCCATAGGAGATAGGAAGAATTTTCATCAACATTATATCGATGAACAAACTGAAGTAGAGAGAAGTTAAGGAATACCGGAGATCACAGAGCTCCTACGGGCAGAGCTGAGATTGGAACCCAAGCCTTTTTTGACTGTGCAGTTGGGCTTTTATCTTTCTTAAAAAATCGCTTTATTTTTCTTCTTTGCTGTCAGAACTTCAGCTATTGCTGATGACGGTTCTGAGTACCCACCTCTCAGATCTTTGTGATTCTACTTACTGGTTCTTATCTGTGTTGAGTTTAGAAACCAGATCTGATTAAAGATATGGGGGCCTCTGCTACGAATAAATGTAACTCTCTCTAGTACATGGCCATTGTGCCTGCTGTAGTGGCCCTGGAGCACCTTTACACCATGGCTTTTCTCTCATCTCCCAGCTGTGTTCTGAATGTACATTGTATCAGCCAAATTCTGGAGGGGTGAAGGGTTATTATATTGCACATGGAACACTATTATTGCGGTATAATATATGAAATTTAATATCAGCATTCAAAGGAAATGTTTTGTCTGAATTGCAGTTGGACTAAGTCATTTGGCCATTCACGATCCCTTATCTACCACCCGAAATCCAATGCTCACTGATAACAGAAAGCTTTGAATTGACGTGAGGCTATTTATTATGATCTTTATCCCGCTTAGTGTGAATAGCCTTGTTCCTAGCTGCAGAAATATTAATGTGTTTGCTCCTTCAGGGCATAGTTGGGGCTAACATGTCGTTTAGATACATTCATAATAATAGTTTTCTAATGTACAAAAAATGATTAATTCTGGATTAATAACTGGCTCCCGATATTTTGGATTCTGTAAACAACAGGTCTGTCTCTAACATTTTAAACTAATTGACATATCTTGACCACTATTCTTTTTGCTGGTGAAATTTTTTCCTTACATCTCTTAATGCCAGTTAACAAATTTTGTAGTGCAAATTGAGATAACGATAATTGAAATGGGCTTATAGTAACTTTCAGAGTGTAGATGCCTCATGTGGGTCTGAAATGTTATTTTAACCCTGGAGTGCGTATGTTCATGTATATGTGTATGTACGTACACATACACACATACTTGCACACATACATATACACACACATAGTTATTTATGCTGAAACATTATGAAGGAAACGAGACAATATAACTTTATGTTATAAGGAATATCCTATAGATCATTAATTATTATGTATTTTTCTCTTTGCCCTCCATCCCCCGGAAGCCATCTTTTGCTGCCTACTTTAAGGCATTTCTCGGTTTGTACAGGCAGGACGAAAAGCACACTGGCTGTGGTGTCTGGCAATCCTTGATTAACATCCCAGCTTATTCACTTACCATCTGTGTGAACTTTGACCAAGTTATTTCAACTCACTGAATCTCAATTTCTTGGTTGTAAAGCAGAGAACATATCTAATGGGTAAGATTATTGTTAGGGTCAAGAATTAGGTATAAAAGTTCCTCATACATGGTATGTGCTCAACAAAAGTTTACCCCAAATTATCATCATCTGCTCTGTCATATTATGTGTTCCTTATAAATCCGTTGCCCTTTGGTCTGTTGTGCAGTACTGTCTGTGGTTAAATCAGCGGAAGGTTTAGTCATCGTCAATTGTTTGTCTGTAGTCATTTTGAATAGTCTCGATTTACATTAATGAGAAAATAAATGGTTATCTGATTTACTGAGTGCGGTATAGATATTCTAAATGTTTATTACCAGATGAAACTTTTAGAAAATGCAATTTTCTTGTTAGTGTCTTAGTCTGTTCAGTCTTCTGTAACAAACTCCACAGACTGGGTGGCTTAGAAACTACAGAAATGTACTTCTCAAATTTCTGGAGGCTGGAAGTCCAAGATCAGGGTGCCAGCATGGTCGGGTGAAGACTCTTTTCCGGGTAGCAGACTTCTCCTTTCCCTATGTGGCAGAAGGGATAAGAGAGCTTTCTCAGGCTTCTTTTATAAGGTCATTAACCTCATTCATGGTGGCTTTGCCCTCAAGACCTAATCATCTCCCAAAGGCCGACCGACCTCCTAATACCATCGCATTGGGCATTAAGATTTCTACATAGGAATTTGAGGAGGACAGATACATTCAGACCATAGCAGTTAGTAAAATCATCACAGTTGCTGCATTTACATTGCATTTAAGTGTTTTCTGCCTAAGCAGAAGTGTAACCATCCTGGAAAGAAAGGGTGTAGTATTTTTTAAAGTTTATTTCATGTGAGAGCCACAAATACAGATTTATCTAGTGAAGGAACTTTCCTCTTTAGAAATGGCACTGTCTTTCTAATTAATGTTCATTAACTTGTTATTAACGTCCTGCTGGACATGTGGAATGCACGTAGTTTACAAGGGGTTATATAAATACTGTGTATACTAAAGACTGAATTTGTGAAGCCCTTGATTATTTTGAAAAGATTACATTCCAAAAATTTGAATTTGCCTTTGATTGCTTTCCCAGTTATTTTTATTGTATATTTTGAAACTTTCATTATTTCTGTTATTACTTTTTCAGCAGTGATTGTTTATTGTCCCAGCTGACTAATAAAAATGAAATGTTCTTCTTCAGCATTTATTCATTGTTTGATTTGGCCAGTTTCTTTGAACTGTGGTCAGTGGAGATACTCATATGGGGATTGTGTCCTATGACCTGACATCAACCTGGCCCATCCTTTGCACTCTTAAAATGAGTGTTGTAGCAGCTGTCACTCCCAAATTAATGCGCTTAGGTGAAAAGTACTGGTAGCCATATCCTTTGAGCCTGTATGCTGGTATGAGATTTGGGTCAGTCAATTTGATTTATCCTCTCCGAAGCTTGCTTCTTTCCCTGAATGTTACCTTTATTTTCCAACCTGTTTCTTTTATTTTCATTGCTAGCATTTCGTTTTTAGTTTTCCCTTCTGAGCTGGGAAGGAAACTGGTAAAGAAGAAAAGTGTAAAAATTATACTCTTCTTTATTTTCCTTTTTTGTTATATTGTTTTAATATTTCAATTACTGTTTTATTGCCTTTGAAAAAAATTTACCAATAATGTCTTTGTGGTACAAACCTAACAATACTAATGTTTTCATTTTGTATATAACAAGCTCAAGCAAGCAGTTATTTTCTTAATGCATTTAACTCCATAATAAACAACCTAAAGGACCAGTGCCTGTAGCCTTTGTCTTTGCTTTCATTTGTTCTTTTTTCCCATGAGTTAGTTCATTAAATGTTTATTTATTTAACCTTATCTTTGTCAAGCTCTGTGATCAGCCCTGAAGCTTCAGCCATAAACAGTGCTCTGTGCCTACACCCCGGGAAGCTTACCTTTCATAGGAAGATCCAGGTAGTAAAAAGAAAATAATACATAATTATAGATGATGATTTGGGAGGCAAAAGAAACTAAAGAGGTGCTACGTAAGAAACTAAAGAGGTGCTACGTAAGAGAGGGAATTATTTAGCTTGGCTAAATTTAGAAAGCATAATGCAGAAGGCAGCATTTGAGCTGATTCAGGTTAAGAAGAACCATCTGAAAAAAATTCTAGGGTCAACAGCAAAGGTAAAAGTCATGAGGCAGGAAACAGCATAGAATGTGGTTGAAATAAAATGAATAAGGGGGCTTAAGAAGTGGTAGAAGAGGGAGGCAGAGGCAACATCATGCTGAACTTTATAAGACATGGGAAAGGGTTTGGATATTAAGTACAATGGAAAGCTATTGGACTCAGTAAGCAAGGGATGACACTATCTAATTTATAATATTCAATCGAATCTTGCTTAGTCTTATGAGGAGAATATATTTTAGGGGTGTAAGAGAATAATTGGGACAGCCAGTAAAGAAGTGATTATTGTGGTCCAGGTGAGAGATGGTGGGTATCCTGGGATATTGTGTACCAGCAATGGTGGAAAGAAGGTCATGGCTTTGAGATGTACTTCGGAAGTAGAAAAGATGTTTGATGGATTAGATATGTAATTTGGGGGAGTGGAAGCAATCTAAGATGGCACTTTGTGAAAGGATGAGTGGTAGTACCGTTCACTGGAAAAGGCAGTGGGAGTTTCTGGGAGAAAAAATTCAAGAACTGGATGTTGACATGCTCATTTGAGATGCCTATTAGATATCCAAGTGTATAGGTCAAATAGATAATTGGATATGTGAATCTGGAACTCAAACATTCCAGAGCTCAGATAGGAATTGGGAAGTTCTTAGCATCTACAGTGGAGGTTAAATCTGTGGGACTGGATGAGATCACTGGGAAAAGAATAAAGATGGAGAAGAAGGAGATGGATTGAGTCCATAGAGTCTAGGGTTTGGTGATGGAGCAAAAAAAGGAAAAGAGAACAGAAAAGGCTCAGAAAAATCTTCGAATGAAGTAGAAACAAAATCCAGGTGTTCAGAAATATAGGGAAGAAAATATTTTTAAGAGGGAATGGAGAGAGGATAATATTTCTAAGAGGGAATGATCCATTGTGTTTAATTAGGCTGAGAAATTCGAAAAGATGACACAACACCATTCCTGGAATTCCACATTTTGGAGATTTTGGTGATTTTGAAAAGAGCAATTTCAAGGGAGTAATGGGGTAGAAAGTAGAGAATGAGATCAAGTTGGGGAAATAGAAATGATTTGTGGAAAGATCACCAGAGAAGTTTGTTGTAAACAGAGGCAGAGAGATTAGGTAGTACCTGGAAAGCAATGAAGGTTAAAGAGAGGTGAATGACTTTTCTTTAAAATGGGACATGAGAAATAAAGCATGTGTGTATGCTCATGGGAATGATCTAGTAGAGTGATGTCAGACTGAGGTGACAAAGGAAGAGGAAAGAAGTCCTTCTGTTGATAAGGTGAGATCTGTAGAATTGAGTTTGGTAAGAGCTGGGCTGCTTTTTCCATTATGACAGGAAGGACAGTGAGAAGATGAGTATAGATGCATGTGGATTGGAGCCTTAGTAGGGGGAAGATGACATATTCTCAGTGCAATGACTTCTGCTTTCTTTATGATCCATGAGGCGTGCTCTCAGTGAGGCTGGAAGTGTGACTGAGAGAAGTTTGAAGAAAGAGGATCAGTTGCAGAATCTAGGTGGGTGGGACAGAGAGCTTCCTAGGGGAACTTTAGTGCTGGGCAGTGATGGGTGCCTATTTGTGATTTATTATAATAATGTAAAGGAAAGATAGCCCTGTTGTGGTGTTCTTTAGCAATGTGTATCTACTCGGAGGCAAGTAGAAAGAATGCAGATGAAAAGTCAGACGGAGAGGGAGCAGGGGAGAGGAAGGTATTTGTAAGGTAGTGGAGACCGGGATGCACTAGTGCATAACGGTGTCTATCATGTCCCTTTCCCTGGGAGGTGCAGTCCCTCACTGGAGCCTATGGCTTGGCAAGTAGATCTTGAGTTGGATTTCAGACTCCACTTACCTGTTGAGGCAGTGAGCAGCCTATGTGCAGTTACCATGGACCTGGAGGTCAGTATATGAGCATAATGGAAAATGTCTTCTGCTTTGAAGGAGTAGGATTTTGCCTGGAAGATGGGAGAACAGCGGCTTGGAAGTAGCAATTCGAAGGAGGCGGACGCTCATTCCAACAGTTGTGCATCACGAGGCATATAGGGTCTGAGAGAAAAAAGAAAAAGACTTCGTTAGAAGTCTGCAGACAAATTGATGGCAGTAGGGAAACCAATTTCACTTAAGACAGGGTAAAAGGATCTGAGGAATCTCCCAATCGTAGAATAGGTTTCCAGGCTTAATGGAAGAAGGGTTTTGGGGGTAGATTGGGAAAGGTATGGAGCAGTATTGGGGTTATGGTCCAGTATTGGTTGGCTAAGACCAAATATCTGGTAGTGACTTAGTTAAAAGGGAAATAGGATGTGGTGTGATAAATCCTCACACAAGTTCTGACTTGAATAGCGGGGTTGCGGGTACCTCTCTTAAGCTTCCCAAGTGGTGTGGTATTAGCAGCTTAGAACAGTCTCCTTGAGTTCCATGGAGTGAATTTTTAAGTGCCTGATGATGACCCAATCTCTATGCAACAGAGACTGGTCACAAAGTACCATAGATGGTTGGGGATATCTCCAGTGACTAATTCTTCATTAAATCCACTGCATTAAAGTGTACTTTAATATATTTCCTAGCTAAATGATACTTTATACACCAAAGGACAAATTACCTTGTGAAGGTACTCAATGGGAAGCTTAAAGAATTGTTTCATTGTAAGTTTTTTACATGCCACTCAAACTAGTGATGCTACTATTTTCCACTCTAGAAGAGGTAAATATATTTAAATCTCATGTAACTGTAAACGTCACCTTTAAAGTATACCGAAATTTAGCAACACATATCTGTGGGTTTGCTAAGACACTCTTTTCCATTGAAGTCTTAAAAAAAAAAGACATATCTACTTGTGTTCAGACACTCTTTTGACCAATTATATGCACATGCACATTTGATTAAACAATATTATATCTTGTAGCTGAAAAATGAAGCATTATCTAACATTTAAAATAACATTTTAAAAATTCAGTTATATGGGTGGCCATGTTTTGTAATGCTACAAAATGACTATAAGCTATTTTGTAGCCTATCATAGTTGCTTTTATAACAGAAATCTCTTTAAAAGCTGAGTTTACATTTAAAAAAATCCAAGTTCCCTTTAATGTAAACTATTATAAATCTGCCACACATACATTCTTTAAATCTTTTATGAGAAGTTATTTATACTTTCAGTCTGCACCATTTCTTGCATTAAAGAATTATATAGTCTGCTACTTCTGTTTGAAGTAAAAAAATTTTTTTGCTAAAATTATCCTTCTAAACTTCAAAACTTCTTTTAGGTTTTCAGCCTATCTTTATTCTTTATGATTTGTGGGTTTTACAAGATTTAAAAGAAGAAAATCTTCTCTGCCTTTGTCTAGTAGCCATAATTTCCTGAACTTAAAATCCTGCGGCATGCAGGATCTTTACTGTGGCATGTGTACTTCTTAGCTGCGGCATGCAGACTTTAGTTGCGGCGTGGATGCGGGATCTAGTTCCCCAGCCAGGGATTGAACTTGGACCCCCTGCATTGGGAGCGCAGAGTCTTACCCACTGGACCACGAGGCAAGTCCCTACATGCAGTGATTCTTAATGAAGCTGAATTTGAAGCTAGGGATGGAGTGAGAATGGAGGAACTCTTCCAGTAGGTCTTATAATCTCTATGATGGAATATGTAGTTTTAAAAGGACCCCTAGAGATTCTGACACGGGCCCTTTACTCAGCTAGTCCAAGCTCTTTATTTTAAAGATGGAAAAAGAAAATTGGAGATTTGAAGTGGTTTACTGCAAGGCATACAGCTAGTAAACGGCAGAGGTGGTAAAATTAGGTGGCTTCCTTCTGAGAGCAGCGTATGAATGGCATTAAAAGTAACTTATTAGCCTGTGTCATAAAGTGTGTGTACATACTTCTGAGCATCTAATTTTAGTGATTTTTTTGCCTTACGGTATTATGATAAATCATGTGAAATTCCTTGAAAATAAATAAAAGATTCTTGTAGTGTCTTGTCATGTCCAGTATACCATACTCTAGCCTTTTAAAAAAAGAATAAAATGAGTGATGTGGAGAGCTGATACCTTTTAGCTAGATTCTGTTACAGATTTCATATGAAATTATATTAATTTCAAAAATCAGATTATAAGTATAAATACTATGGTTATACATTTTAAAATGTATATTTATTATAATAACATGAAGACAATTCAGACTGCTGTAAATAAAGTTTAGTTTTCAGTATGTTCATTATTTTTAGTTGTTGATTATGATCATGATAAAAAAACTATGACACCAGATATTTGTGAATTTTAAAAAATTCCCTAGGACATTTATTATTAAATTGCACATTTGCATCCTATAAATAAAATTACTTTCCCAGTATTTCACCAAATTCATATACAAGGTTAGGGAAAAATGTTATAAGCCAATATGTTTGTGGTAATTTGTTGTTACAGCAATAATGGCCTGCTAATAGGCACCATAAGAGAAATTATGGGATGCTATGGAATGAGATACTATAGGTTTGGAAAGTATCTGCACCAAGTTCTGTAGGGTAAGTAGAAATTAACCAGGTGGAAAGGGAAAAGTTTAGTGGGGGGATGGAGGGGTGAGGAAGGATATTTAAAGTAAAAGAAATAAAAAGTAAAGCTCTGGATGTGAAACAGTGACCACTTTGAGGGTTAGTAATTGGTTCGTTTTTGTAGGTAGCATGAGGCTTGGAGTAATGAGATGGTACTTGGAAAGGTAAGCAAGACTCAGACCATGGAGAACCTTGTGTGGCAAGTGGCTGATGAAAATGATGCATGAGGAGGTGGGCAACTGCCCCAGGTTTCACAGCTAGTCAGTGGTGGAGCCATGTCTGCCTTGATCCAAAACCTGTATTCTTTTGCTTTAGTAACCAATAAAGTAGACATCTCTTAACCATTGTCTAAAAGTTATTTTTTAGCAGCTTCCTGCAAAGTGAATACTTTTAAAGGAGAATCTGTTTTCCCATTGATGACTAGTAGATGATTTGACAGTTTTACAATAAATGCCCTAGCTTCTGGATTCAGAATGTTCCACTGGTCACCAAAATATGCTGCTGGTATTATCCAACCCAGTGGAACCAACAATGTCTAAGGTCAAGCGCTCATGATTCTCTTAGCTCCCTTTTCCTCTGAAGCACCACTTTAGGCTTTCCACCTCCCCTGCTAGCCTGGTCCTTCCTTCATGCTTGTTAAGTTTGTAAGTAAGTGTCTCTCAAATAGAGGGAATCTCTGCCTTCACCAATGAGGTTCTTAGACATTTGCATCCTTTTCCCTAGTCTGGGCATTCTTAGGGTTTAATACAGCTAATTCATAATGATGTGTTTCTACATTAGCTGTTTGCCACATAACCTGTTATGTACGTGTCAATATTCTTAAGAATAAAGGATATTGATTATGTAAGCTGAACGTGTTTGACTTTGCTAAATTTTATAATTACTAAATGTTATATGTGTTCTTAAAATAAGAATAGTCTACTAAATTTTATAATTACTAAATTTTATATGAGTGTTCTTAAAATTAGAATCGTCTGTTCATGGTTGATTAATTGTGCCTGTATACTCCTTTAATTCTAGTACTTTTTTGGCACAATCTTTATTTGGGTTTTTTTTTTTTTTTTTTTTTTTTTTGCTGTACGCGGGCCTCTCACTGTTGTGGTCTCTCCCATTGCGGAGCACAGGCTCCGGACGCGCAGGCTCAGCGGCCATGGCTCACGAGCCTAGCCGCTCCGTGGCATGTGGGATCTTCCCGGACTGGGGCACGAACCCCTGTCCCCTGCATCAGCAGGCGGACTCTCAACCACTGCACCACCAGGGAAGCCCTGGCTATTCTTAATATTTTCTTCAGTTGATATTTTAATAGTTGAAAATATGGTCAGGGTTAGGTGGAAGATAAAACACCACCAACCACCCAAATTCTGGTGGATAACTTCTAAATATAAAAAATTAAATATATGAATATGATTACAAAAATATTTAAAATACTGTAAGATTTATAATAGAGTATAGTGGTACTCTCACTACTCACTACAGTCCCTCTCCCTAGCGGCAGCTTTTTTCTTCCCCTTGCTTGATCATGTTAGTTCTATTTTTATGTTTTTGAGGAACTGCCATATTGTTTTCCATAGTGGCTGTACCATCTTATCATTGAATTTTTAGAGAAGCAGATATTCAGTGTTGACATTATTATGCCTGTCTAAACATCATTAATAGCCAGGCACTAAAGTTTACTATGATTTTGCTTCTTTGTTTATTTTACCTGAAATTAATAATTGCCTTGTTTTTATACGCTTAGTTTTCTTTGCACCTATTGCTAATTCTTCCCACATTTTCCAATGGCCTGTCAGTGATTGACAAGGTCAATCACATTAAGCAGTCTATCACTTCTAAGATTTTTTCTTGTAGACATTTCTTCTGGAGACAGCTTTCCAGGCCTGCTGCACAGCCATTATCCTGGGGATTTTCTGTGCTTTCCTCCTAGGATCTCATGGAGTTTGTTTGTTTTTGTCCTCTTTTGAGTTATTGTTTTGTCAGAGTGTCTCCTTTGTTAATTTTGTCAAATTAAAACAAGAAACATAACAGCTGGAATGGTGAAGACAGCCCTCATGTGATCCAGTTTGGTGCATTGCCCTCTTTTCTGAGATCTCCTATCACCATTAGCATGAGAGCCTGTTGGATTTCTTGTTTTTCAGCTTTTTATATTGTCTTCTTTCTGGATTTACGAACTAGGTAATTGTAGAGGACTTCTGTCAGTAGCTTCTTGAAAAGTGGAGTTTGGGAGGTAATTTTAAAGGCATATTGTAAAAAGATTTTCATTATTCTATAAAACTATCATAATGCTATAATAAAGACTCTGAGGAATATGGAGATACAAAAGACTGCTTCTGCCCATAGTGAGTTTATGGAACAGGGAGACAGACAAGAAATCTCTATGATATAGATAAAGTAAAATTTAAGGGTGAAAAAAGATCACAATCTAAGGGCTTTTCCAGGATACATATCATGAATTTCTGAATGGAGAAGAGTTTTGACCTTTTATGAACGCAGGACAAGGAAACCTAATTGGGCTGAGATGTTCTGAAGGAGGTAGCTTTAACCCTTAAAGGATTGGAAGGACTTTGATAGGTGAAGATTGTCAGAAGGACATTTTGTATGTGGGTATAAAATTATGTAGACATAGTATTAAGAATATTCTAGAGAAAAATGAACATACCACTTTGATCTGAACTATTTAAAATAACTAGGGGCGTAAAGCTGGAAAAGTAAGTTAGTGATAGATTATGGAGGACATTGAGTTCCAGCAGAAGCAATTTGAATTTGTTCTGTAGGCAGGCAAACACTGTTGGCAGTTTTTCAGTAAGTAAATGCTGAGTTGAAGTTGATGGCATTCCAGAATGTCATATAAATGGGATCGTAGTATGTAGCTTTTATGTCTGGCTTCTTTCACTTAGCAAAATGCATTTGAGGTTCCATTCATGTTGATGTATCCATCATTAGTTTTTGGATTTTTATTGCTCAGTAGTATTCCATTATATGCATGTACCCCAGTTTATCTATTTACTAGCTGATGACATTTGGGTTATTATGAGTTTTGGACCATTATGAATAAAGCTGCTATGATCATTTGCATACAGGTTTTGTGTAGACATATGTTTTCATTTCTCTTGGGTAAATACTTAGGAATAGGATTGCTGGCTTGTATCTTAAGTGCATGGTTAACTTTATAAAAAAACTGCCAAACTGTTTTTCAATATGGCCATACCATTTTACACTCCTACCTGCAGTGTATGAGAGTTGCAATTACTTTACATTCTTATCAGCACTTGGTTTGGTCATTTTCTTAAAGCCATGCTAATATGTAGTAATATCTCATTGTGGATTGGATTTACATTTTTCTGATAGTTACTGATGTTGAGTAGCTTTTCATGTGCTTCTTGCTATCCGTACATCTTCTATGATGATATGTCTGTTTACATCTTTTACCCATTTTTTAAAAGGAATGTGTTTATTGATATGTAAAAAAGATACTTGTTTATTATAAATTCAAAGAATGCAGAAAAGTACAAATAGGAAAGTAAACCACATCACATCCCAGCACCTGGAACTATTTTAATATTAGGTTAGTGTTCCAGACATTTCCCCCTCTATCTGTATATACAGATAGAAGACGGATGGATGATGATAAATGGATGGATGAGTGGATGGGCAGATAGAAAAAATATGTAAATAAGATCATATTACATGTGTTGATTTTTAAATTGTGATAACAGTTCATATACCATGAAATTTACCCTTTGAAAGTGTACAACTTAATGGTTTTTAGTATATTTTCTCTGTTGTGCAGCCATTACCACACTCTTAATTTCAGAACAGTTTATCACCCTGAAAAGAAACCCACCACCCATTAGCAGTCCGTCCCCATTTCCCTCTACCTTCCAGTCCTAGTCAGCAACTAATCTACTTTCTCCTTCTATGGATTTACTTCTTTTAAGTAGTTCATATAAATGGAATCACACAATATGTGGCCTTTTGTGTCTGGTTTCTTTCACTTGGCGTAATGTTTTCAAGGTCCATCCATGCTGAGCATGTATCAGTACTTCCTTCCTTTTTATGGCTGAGTAATATTTCGTGGGTGAATATACGACATTTTGTTTAGTAATTCCCCTCCCAATTGATGGATATTTGGGGTGATTCTGCTGTTTGGCTCTTCTAAATAATGCTGCTATAAACATTTTTGTATAAGTTTTTGTGTGGACATATGTTTTTAGTTCTCTTGGGTTTAAATACCTAGGAGTGAAATTGTTGGTGCCCATTCGCAAATTAAGTTGTTTGTTTTCTTTATATGGAGCTTTGAGATATATGAAATTTTAAAGGTTGGATTTACAGGTGTGTGTGTCTGTTAAATCATGCAACTCCAGGGTAGTTATGCTTTAATTTTGATGTAGATTTAATGAAAGCTTTATAAAAACTTGATTGTCCAGTGTCTTCCGAATATAATATTATTATATCAGCTTGAAGAACCAGTTTGCATTGATCTGAAGTGTTTAAAATATATAAAGTAAGTCCTTTAAATTATTTGATTGTATCTTAAACACTTCAGATTTTACTTCTTCCTAGAATTCATTTAGTCACTTGTATGAATATTTATTGATATTGCCTTTTGAGTGTCAGGAATGATACTAAGGTACTGAAATAAAATGTATGGGGAATAACAGCATACAATTACGAACTGTAAAATGTTATAATTATTTTATGATATGGATGTGATTTTGTTAATATTTATATCTCTCTCCCTCTCCTTCTTCTCAAAATTCACATTACCCCTCCATTAAGGATTATTTAAGACACACATATAAACAAATCTCCCAGTTACATTAGGTACTTAAATAAATAAAGGTTGCTTGGAGGCCATCTGTTAATTTTTCTTTAGGGCGTGCATGATGTGGACTGTCACACTGTAAGTAACGGAGACGTGCCTGTCGTGTTGTTCCTTGCAGCATTGCTGACAGACAGAGTGCCTTGGAGGGTGAGCTGAGGACAGTGCAGGCCTCTCGCAGGGATCTGGAGAACTTCCTAAAGTGGATACAAGAAGCAGAAACCACAGTTAATGTGCTTGCAGATGCCTCTCAGCGGGAGAATGCTCTTCAGGACACCGTCCTGGCCAGGGAACTCACACAGCAGATGCAGGCAAGTGCACGGGAAACTGCGCCTTGTATTTTAATTTTTGCTGTGCTCTTTTGATCCATCTACATGCAAAATTTATTACCGTTCAAAGGTGAGGTTGTCGCCTTATTTTGGTGTGAAATCCGTGCTCCCCTATGAATAATTGGTTTCTGGAAATAAGATCTGTAAAGTACTTTTACTTAATAATGGAGGAAAAAAACACCTTGTTTTATGGGAGTAATAGTTTTTTATTTAGACTTACAGGCTCATAACTATTGTATTTTTCTGTCATTTTAAGCCCTATTACAGTTAGCCTTATTGAAGCCTGAATGATAAAGGCATTTCCTCTTAACAGGAAGTTATTTCTTTCTCCATTTATTATAAATACTTAATATAAAAGCTGCAAAGGCTCTGTGGCTTAGTATACAACCAAGAATACTAGGCTTGAGGGTGTTACTTCTGTGTCTTTAGCTTGATAGCTATGATTGTGAATGCAGTCTGAGGTTCACATTTTCTTCTACATGAAATGTGATAACACAAAATCTTTCCTTTAAAAAAAAATTTGAGGAATCTAATGAAGCATATCTGAATCTTTTTTCTGCCCCCAAGTACACCTGCTTCGGTGCCCTTGAATTTCCCATTTTCTTTGTGCAGAATAACCTACTCTTGCCCATCACAGGCCTTCTCACTTAGAACTTGGTTTTAAACCTATTTCAGTGGAGAAGACTCCTTGTTTACCACAGTTTTACATCTGGTTACTTCTTTATGCTGTGCCATTCTCACAGCATTTTGACAGTTATTGTTTCTGATATGCTTGTGAACTCATGATCCATTGTCATCTGATGCCCGTCTCCTCCTCTAGTTGATCACATGGTTCTTCAAGGGCAGAGATTGCATTATTGCATGTTGTTGCCTACGCAGAGCTCTGTGTGGAAATTCTAAATAAATACAGACCACTGCCCTTGGACCCTAAAACTTCACCATTATGAAATTCAGTATGATGACCTTTTCTGAATCCTTTCTTAGGAAATCTTTTCCCTTGAAACATCAGAATGTTCACAAATGTGTGTGTGGGTCTGGTTGAAGGGTACAGAAGCTTTCTTGGAATTTTCTTACAAATTTTCTCTTAAGTTTGAAATTATTATCCTTAAAAAGTTACAAATTTTAAAGAAAGACCCTTTTGGAATAGACTTATTAATAATTTATTCCCATGCATAAAGACTATTAGGGTGTTTTATGGTTGAATTCTCAAGATTAATTTAACAAAAATCTATGTTTACTTATACATTACTTCTTATTCATTGATTCATTGCATAATACACTTGTGACTTGATAATGAGAGTGAGCAGGCAGGTATCAAAGATAAATCTGCTCTTTTTTGTCTTTTTTCTCTTACCCTCTGGAGTCTTATGAGGTCACCGTAAATGGTAATTGATAAAATATTTAGCTATCATCTCATTTTTAGAGGGCTGTAGAGGGTTCTAAATGTGGGTATGTGCTAGAATATATTATTTTTTATGACTTCAACAACGATAAGCCTGACCTATTAATGCTCACAGATACTCAATTTATGTAATGATGTTAAACTCAAAACATACCCAGGCTATGCACTCGAGAAGGTAACAGTTTTAGACAAAGAGCAAAGGAGGCTTGAAATGAGCCTTGTTTTAGCAGGTCTAAAACAGACCTGTTTTAGAGTTTAATAATGTCTTCCAATACATTTTATTCTGGGATATATTCTTACATAGCCAAAAAACTCTTCTCAATATTTAATGAATATTCAAATTGTGGAAGAAATACATGTACATAGAGATGTTTAAAATCTTTCTGAATAAAAATAACTAAGCACAGGATTACTTGTCTTATGGCAACCAGCATCAAGAAAGAAAGGTTGCTGACTAAAATACATTATAACACGAATGATAAATGCTTCTCAGAACTAATTTAACATTGCTAAAATAATCCATTTTGTCTCATAAGAAATATTAAAGAGGGCATTTATTAAGAGCCTATTAAAATCTATCTAAAGATAAACACATGCATTTGTTTATGTTTTGGATGTTTCACATGATGGTAGCTCACATGATTTTTCACTCCCTTGCTCCTTTGTTACATGCTGTTAATTTTAAAACGTTCTCTTCGCTTTGTTAAAAAAAAATCCGTGGCTTTGTTTTGGGCACCATATAGGTAGATGATTTTTAGAGACTTAGTACCATTTGCTGAGTATTCTGAGGCAAAAGAATTTTAATTTTCCTTTGGGTTTGTGTATTAATGACTCTCCTTTTGTGTGAGTGGACAGTTAAAATGAAAACTTATTTGGAAATGGAAAGATATTTGTTGAAGAAAATGAATGTGGAAAAGCACCTGCAATTATAAAATAAATGTTCTGGTGGCATGCCAGTGGTGGTAGACATGTGTGCGTAAGAACGATGGAATAAGGACCCTGGCAAGTATGTGCTCTGTGTGCAAGGGGTGTATGTAGAACTGCTTACACGACACGTTCTCTGGTTGTACTTGCTTTGTGTCTCAACACAGCTGGATGCAGGGCCGTGGTAATATTTCATGAAGGTGAAGAAGTTTATTCTGTATTTGGTTTAAGATGAATTTGGGTACATTTTGATAAAGCATAGTTTGGAAGCACAACGGAAGATGGAGATTAATTTCTGAGAGTATGCTATGATGCATGCCATTTCTGGTAAGAACGGATGATCGCTTGGATTTACGGATTTATGTTTCACTGCCCTGCTGCAAGGCAGTTAGAGTTTTCTCCTCAGCAGAGGACTATTGGCAAGAGAAAACCTGATCTTTTGGAGACAAAAGCTCCTGGAGAGCTGAGTGGTCCACATCATAGAGGATCTTGTATGACTTGCTAAGTATTTCATATTTTAACCTGGTGGCAATGGGGAAAAGTCCTTAAAGCATATTAAGCAAGGGAGTGTTGCAGGGGGATTTGTATTTTATAGGAATCTAGCCAATGGCTTTATGGAGATTGGGTTTGAACTGGGCAAGACTGACAGCCGAGCAGTCCGTTAGGATACTCTAGCCATCTGGTCAGAGGTGATAATGACTAGAAATGAGGCAGTGACAGGGGGAATGCACCTAATGACTTGATAGTATGGGTAGACTAAGGGCGGGGGAAGGGGTACTAACAAAGAAGATTGCCAGGTGGTGTTAGAATCTGACGTTGGGAATATAGGGAAAGAAGTCAGGGCAACAGTGCAAGTTAGTGCAGAGTGTGATGTGATGGTAAATTCCGTTTTGACTATGATGAAATGAGGCATCTGAGTAACATCCAGGAGGAGATGCCTGCTATGCAGTTGTCACTGTGGATCTGATTCAGATGAGAGAATTTGGCCAAAGATGCAGAAACTTTTTTTTTTTTTTTTTTGCTTTTGAATGAAAGTCTATTATTGACTTCCCGGTCAGTTTATCTATTAATTCAAATGCATTTATTCTGAATTTTCATGCCCATATTCTAAGATATTATTATCATTTTAATTATATTTCAAAATACAAGCTTTACATTTTATCAGTGCCAGTTAATTAACATACTTCGATTCTTTCCTGGGTAAAATTCTGTTGCCCTGTTGCCTTTCTGGGGTTGGTGTTTTTGCTCTCTGCTTTGGGATTATTGTGTTTTCATCTCCTGTGTTCTCTTTCAGCCTAATTTTTATCCTCTTTTCCATAGGTGCAGACTTTAATTATTTAGATCGTTTCAGATTTTCCCCCATACCCAGCTCCATACCCAGCATAGTGTTTGGGGGGTATTACCTGTACTGTGGAAACTTCACCTGCTGGTTTAGGGACAGGAATTACAACTTCTTTTTTTTTTTTTTTTTTTTTTGAGAACAGCTTTATTGGAATTTCTCATACCATACAATCCATCCATTTAAGTTGTACAATTGAGTTGTTTTTACTGTATTCTCAAGGTAGTGCAACCATCACCATAATCAAATTAGAACATTTTTGTCACCTCAAAAAGAAACCCTGTACCTCTTGGCTATCAGTCCCCTATTGCCAGTTCTCCAACCCCTAAATAATCACTGATCTACTTCCTGTTTCTATACATTTGCCGAATAAATTGCTATTTTTAATTACATCATTCGTTGATGACCTCTTCCGATTTTGGCTTTATGTAGATATTTTGACATCGTTAGCCTATCCAGAGGGAGGCAGTATAGGTTCTCAGTGTAGAGCTGCAGGGAAAAAGTAGACAAGCAGAAGCCCACAAAAACACTGTTTGATAAACACAACCCTGTAAGACCCAATTTAGGGCTTTAAGTCATTCTAAAATTGAAGGACTGAGAAGGCAGGAAAAGTAAAGAAGAGAAACAAATATTTTTAAATGCTGCATTTCTTTTAAAGAATCATGACAATAGTAGAGAAAGGTGAAAATGCAGACTTACCCAGGTTATTAATTTGAGCAGGACACTGATAATGGGAAACCTCTGGGTTCTATTTCTGTCTGTGCCCTTTGGCCCAGTCATTTAATCATTCTGGGTTATTTTGCTTATTTCCTAACAGTGCTTTACCCCAATTGATATTTATAATGGTATTCAAGCTGAAGTAGAAAATATTGTCTGAAATGTATACATATAAACAGAAAACCCCAAAATTCTGTACTGCGTTTTTCTATCTATATGATATATATCTATCTCTCTCTCTCTCTCTCTCTCTCTCTCTCTCTCTCTCCCTCCCTCTCTCTCTCTCTCTCTCTCCCTCTCTCTCTCTCTCTCTCTCTCTCTCTCTCTCTCTCTCTCTCTCTATATATATATATATATATATATATACTGTCTTATATTTCTTACTCATAAAAGTAAAACAGCTTTATGGCAAATAAAATGAGATGAAGATTCTGTCTAAGGGGAAATGTGATAATTTGGAATGTTAGTAGTCAATTACAGACTTTGTTGATTTTTTTTAACCTTACTGTTTAATTAGAGGAGTCTTAACCTAACATTGGAAATTCGATTTCTGATGGCTTTCCTCCTAAGCAAGCATCTGAGAGCCTGTAGATGACTCTGCTTTTAGGGTATCTTAGGTAAAGCCACATGCCCCCTGCAGGTATTTTTTGTTTTGTTTTACATGATCTTGTTCTGAGACCTGTGTGGAGGTGATTTATTAGCACTCAGCATCTGGGCTGATATTAGAGTCCAGTACCCTTCTGTTCTGCTCAAGATTTGTAATGGGCTCTATTCACTCATCCCACAGAACACAGCCAGAGCTGCATTTAGTCAGGGAGCGAACGCATCCCTCTTTAGAGAGAGTGAATACCACTCGATCGCTTAATATAAGCCCGCTACAAGGCATGCATCTTGGTGATGTGTTGAATCTCTGCTCCCAGGGGATGTCTGCTTTGTATCTGCAGCTTTAATGTTTCACTTAATATCCTTTTTGGCTACTGAGCACACTCCTCGCCCGCAGCAGGCAGCGTTTTGGCTGCCCAACAACTTGCTTCATTGTCTGGCCGTGCCGGGCTGAGCAAGTACTGGCTGTGAGCATCTACTGGGGGCTTTCTGGGTGGCGTTTGTGTATGTTTTTTAAATTGAGAAGAAGTTGAAGGAATACCAGCCTTCATTTGCCTAGCACCTAAGTCCCCTGTATTTTTCAAATGCTTTCCTGGAAACGAGCATGCTCAGAGAACTGGCAAATCATTGTCCAGTGACCGGGAGGAAATGATCATTGCTCTTCATTTATAATGCAAATTGTGAGGTGTCTGCAGAAGTGTGGTAAACTTAAAATGATGGCTGTGGTGAGAACGTCTCTGCAGAAAGTTGTGGTTTTGTTACATCGTTTACAAAGGATGGCAGTTTCTTCTCCTCGATATCAGAAGCTCTGTAAGGTAACCGAGTGATTGAAAATGAGGATCTCTGGTGTCAGACAATTCTACTGCTTCTCAGGATCTAAAATCTAATCTTTCAGGCTTCTTATCAGGGAAAGATTCCTTTTCTTAGTGACTGACTGTGAAAGCCATTAAAGTGAATTGCTTAATTAAATTTTGTTTAAGAATCAGGAACAAGTACTATTTTAGTGCATATTTTATTTTGCAATTGACAAAATCTTGTTTTTTTGAGAAGGGCTAGTGAACTGTTTAGAGAAAATACAGCAAAACTACATTCATTAAGACCTGTTACCTCTGAGATACTTATGGTCTTAATAGTAAATGGCAAATTAATCTTAAGTAAATGTCAGTAAATTTTTAAAAAGTTTAAAATAATCTTTGAGTAGGTTACTTAAAAACTGTTCCTCTCTCTATAGTTAATTGTTTATCAATTTAAGAAAATTAAAACACATTTTAGGAACTACTGGACTTCATCTTATGGTAAAATATTTATTCCCCATATTCTTGAATCTTCATATACTATAGTTAAACGTGAAGAACTGAATTTTATTTGGACAGGTGGATTAAGTACACTTTCAGAAGGCAACTTGTTTGACAGTTGCAAATTTCAAATACTACGTCATCCTAAACATAAAACATTGAATGAGCTCCTATATTTTTTTAAAAAGTTAGCTATTATATTTTTGATCATTGTTTTGTTTTATTTAAACTAGGTTCATACTAGCTCATTACTTTGTTAGAAATTGGAGTGATTTAAGAAAGGAAGGGAGGAATTATAACCGGAATGCTAAAGCAATTTATCCAGCACTGCAGTACAATATTCTTCCTTTATTTCATGTTCTTAGTGCCATTCTCAAGAATGTATCTTGTTGCCCTATTAGCTGCCCAAACTCATTTGTAATTGTAACAGCTGTCTCTAGGACAATGTTATTTTTCTGATGTTATAAAATAGGACATGTCTGAGCACCTAGGTCCTGCTTATTATATGGTAGTGGATTAGAGGGGGAAAGCAGAATTTTATTAACTCTATCATATATTCTTATTTCTAACAGTTTGGTCAATTAAATGTATTTCTGTCTGGAATCTTTTTTTTTCTGAAAAGTTTTAGGAGACAGATTAAGGTAGTGAGCATTCTTTGCAGAGATACTTAGAAGTGTTTTCATTTGCATAAGAAGTTAATTAAAACTTAATACAACTTAATTTATTCATTTGTAAGAATTCATAAATTATTTATTTTAATATGTTGTGTTTTGGTGCACTTCAGAGAATAAATTTATTCTGGTAAAATGTTTATGTAGTTCATGAACAAGCAGTTTTGAAAATAGAGAAGAAAAGCTCATTCACTAATGCATGTTATTTTATCCTTTTAATCTACAGGTATGACTATTGTTTTATTAGCTGGATCATTTTTCTGATCCATTTGTATGCATACTTTCACAAAATCAGGTATTTTCCTCAAGTCATGTGACCAAGGTATTAAGATAGTTTAAGGTGAAAAGTGGAAGTTCAAATACTGGAGAAGATTGCTTAATTAGTTTCATAATCATACCCCAAATTAGCACAAGTTAAGTTAATGAAGTCATTGGATAAGTTAATTCCCAACAGAAATACTCTTTGGGCAGACTTCTTGAGATTTATAATTTTCTACAGAAACCATTAAATTTAAATGTTTGGAATTAAGTGTTACTTTTTTTTCTTAGAATATTAAAATTTGTATTATTCTCAGTTAAGATGTTATCTTTCACATTTCTTTTCTCAAAAGCAAGATTTACAACTATACAGATAACAAAATGAGAGATCTACAATTCCAGTACTTTCCAGCAGGTGTCAATATAAGGCAGTGATACATGAAATTTGGCTCAAGAACCAGAAATTTAAAATAGGAAGTGGCAAAATTACTATGAAATAAATATATTTTATTTGATTGGTTATATTTTGAAAACTGATCTTAATTACTGAACTATATTAGGTCATATAACATGAATAAAAGTTTTAGTTGCAGAATTGCATATTAATTAACAGTTGCCATCTCAAATACTGACATGGGTAAAGTATACCAACTGAAAGTATTTAACTGTATTTTAATTATCAGTATTCTATGTGTAATACTTAAAAGTTTAGATAAGTTTGCTATTCATTTACTTTAAGACACTATAAATTCTTTTCCCCTTAAATTTTAAATGCTATCATGACTATCTCTTCCTATACCTTCTACATTCTCTAAATTTAGTTTCTTAGAAAGGAAATGCTAAAGGTTCAGTGTTTCTTCATAAAAAGGTAGAGGCAGTCTATTGTAAATACATTTACAGACTGAAATGAATGGGGAAAAGTGTTAGGAGACATGAGTATTTTAAATTCATATTTGTGTTTTGAAATCCAGTGTCTGTTAATATTTTATCCCCTTTTTTATTCCTCTTATAGGATCTCTGCTTTTACATATTATATGGAAATTCAGTCTTTCATCAGACTTTTTCCTCTGTGATACCTTATCTTTCTTTGCTTATGTTCATGCATCTTTCGTCTATAGGAAAATAGCTTATGTATGACACATTTGGAAATTTGTGTTGAATATTCTCATTTTGTGTTTTTTTCCTGTACGTTTTGAAGATTAGGGAGGAATGAAAAGAGACACTTGGAATTTATAGCTCTTGGAGTTAAAATATCCTTTTCCCCTTCTCTTAACCTATTTACACTTTCACTTGTATTTTTTACATTTAAAACTATTTCTTCCTGGTCATACATCCCATAAAATTTGACAGGGTACTGAAACATAAGTCCTGCTTACTTGAAGATATAATTAGCAGCATTGAAATTGCCCTGATGACCTAAAATCACCTTATGTTGGATGCTAATTTTTCCAGATATGGTGTTGATTGCTTAGTTCCTTTAAAATATTAATTCTATAAAAATAATTTTTCTTCTAGAGCACAGTAAAAGCAAAGGTGAATGTAAATGATTAAAAAATAAAGTTGACTTTTAATTTGTTTTCACTGTTATCTGATTATTTTGGGATATTTCATCACTAAATCTTTGCAGTAAAAGCTGAATAAATTTGTTTTATAAGTACCATTCTTTTCCTTAGTGCCAATTTTCATAAAATATTTATTAATTGAGGATGTGGTAAAAGCAGCTTTTTGTAAAGTAGATTGAGATATGAGCCATTATAGAAAAATAAGAAAAATATAAAACTAGTGTTATAAATTGAATTCCTCATTATTTAAGCATTTAAAAATTTTTGATTTAAGTAATATAACTTCTATTTGCCTGCATATATATATATATATATATATATATATATATATATACATAACTCACTTTAGCTTACGTGGTTTTGATCACCTCCAAACCTTTTGATCAAGTAGTCCTATCAGTAAAAATACTTTAAATATATGTGTGTGTGTGTGTATATATATATATATATATATATATATATATTATATATATATTCATATAAAAATTATACGTATATGCCATGGTAAGATTCCACGTTAAATATTAGTAAAGTGTAATTTTGTTCTTATTTTCTGCTGTTCTCTTCTTGCACCCTAGTTGGTAGTCTTTTTCTCTCTATGTGGTATATACACACATTTTGGTGCTACTGATTCATCCGTACAGTGAAACTCTGACTATTCTTAACCTAGTCTTCTGGAGCACTCAGGCTTTCAGAGCAGTGCTGATCTCAAAGTCATCCCCGAAAAACCATGTCTCCTGTGGTATCAGAGCAGCTGCCTCTGAGCACTCTGTGAACAGAGACCAGAAGATTCTACCTAGCAATCTGATTGATGGGTGATGTCTACAAAAGTCTTGCTGTGTGTGTGTGTGTGTGTGTGTGTGTGTGTGTGTGTTCGTGTTCGCATGTAGACAACAGAGAGCTATGTGGAGGCTTATGGTGCCGAAAAGCAAAGGTATATGATGACAAAGGCAAATCATCTCTGAACAGATTTTCAGATTCACTGAAGAAGTATGTTTACATACCACTTTTCATCTACGTGTGGGGGTCCCCTTTATTTAGAGGTAGTTAAGGATGATTATGTGTTTTTAAAGAAGACACAGAGTGGAATGGTGTTCTTCAAATGATTTATACCCCATATAGTTAAATTTTATGCTTCCTCCCTGCCTTTCCCTCCCTTTTTTTTTTCTAGGAAAATTCTGCATTCCTTGAATAATTCAATCCTCGAGTGTTCTAGGGCAATGGAACTTTACTTTGTCATGTTCTGAGTATTGAGATATATATATTTGAAGGTCAACTCTCAGATTCCCTCAGTTTCTTTCCGTACTCAAATCACACACATTTTGTTTGAACCATAGGAAAGGTCAGAGGTCTCTCGCCTGGAAGTAGAATTCCAGTTGATCACATGAGCACTGTCTCTTCTCGGTTGTGTGAGAAACACGGTTTGGTTAGTTCAAAACATTTGTGAAGCCTGAGGTATTTAGGGAAAAAAGTGCCAAATGTGGAAGGATTTGCCTACATCTCATCCACCTCCATCGGTGTCCTGGGTATGTTGCCTCAGCGTTGTATGGACACCTGGGCAGATTACTTCCCTTACTTTCGCTCTGTTTCTGTGCTTTTTCAACGGGTTGAGATTACAGCTGAAAGTGAGGCAGGTCAAGAGAGACAGTACCTACATCCCTACTTGTCATCAGATGTTTTCCTGTGGCTTCCAAAAGCAGCACCACTCTTTACATGACTACCTGATCTCTGTTTTGCCACAGCTCCCCAAGTCAATGTGTATCTTAAAATTATTTTTTAAAAGTTATCAAATTAACATTTTGTTAATCAGAAAACTTATGCTATCAGTGACTTTTAGCTAAAAGCAGTATCATCAGATATGATGTAATGGTTTTCCAATTAACTAAAAAAAATTGAAACCATTCTACAGGATTGCATTTTAAATAGCTTTTTTTTTTTTCTTTTTTTTTTTTTTGTGGTATGCGGGCCTCTCACTGTTGTGTCCTCTCCCGTTGCAGAGCACAGGCTCTGGACGCGCAGGCTCAGCGGCCATGGCTTATGGGCCCAGCCGCTCCACGGCATGTGGGATCTTCCCAGAGCAGGGCATGAACCCGTGTCCCCTGCATCAGCAGGCGGACTCTCAACCACTGCACCACCAAGGAAGCTCCCATAGTAGGGGACTTTAACACCCCACTTTCACCAATGGACAGATCATCCAAAATGAAAATAAATAAGGAAACAGAAGCTTTAAATGATACATTAAACAGGATGGACTTAATTGATATTTATAGGACATTCCATCCAAGAACAACAGAATACACATTTTTCTCAAGTGCTGATGGAACATTCTCCAGGATAGATCATATCTTGGGTCACAAATCAAACCTTGGTAAATTTAAGAAAATTGAAATCATATCAAGTATCTTTTCCAACCACAATGCTATGAGACTAGATATCAATTACAGGAGAAGATCTGTAAAATATACAAACACATGGAGGCTAAACAATACACTACTTAATAAGCAAGTGCTCACTGAAGAAATCAAAGAGGAAATCAAAAAATACCTAGAAACAAATGGCAATGGAGACACGACGACCCAAAACCAGTGGGATGCAGCAAAAGCAGTTCTAAGAGGGAAGTTTATAGCAATACAATCCTACCTTAAGAAACAGGAAACATCTCAAATAAACATCCTGACCTTGCACCTAAAGCAATTAGAGAAAGAAAAACAAAAAACCCCAAAGTTAGCAGAAGGAAAGAAATTATAAAGATCAGATCAGAAATAAATGAAAAAGAAATGAAGGAAATGATAGTAAAGATCAATAAAACTAAAAGCCGGTTCTTTAGAAGATAAACAAAATAGATAAACCATTAGCCAGACTCATCAAGAAAAAAAGGGAGAAGACTCAAATCAATAAAATTAGAAATGAAAAAGAAGTAACAACTGACACTGCAGAAATACAAAGGATCATGATAGATTACTACAAACAACTCTATGCCAATAAAATGGACAACCTGGAAGAAATGGACAAAGTCTTAGAAATGCACAACCTGCCGAGACTGAACCAGGAAGAAATAGAAAATATGAACAGACCAATCACAAGCACTGAAATTGAAACTGTGATTAAAAATCTTCCAACAAACAAAAGCCCAGGACCAGATGGCTTCACAGATGAATTCTATGAAACACTTAGAGAAGAGCTAACACCTATCCTTCTCGAACTCTTCCAAAATATAGCAGAGGGAGGAACACTCGCAAACTCATTCTACGAGCCACCATCACCCTGATACCAAAAGCAGACAAAGATGTCACAAAGAAAGAAAACTACAGGCCAATATCACTGATGAAAATAGATGCAAAAATCCTGAACAAAATACTAGCAAACAGAATCCAACAGCACATTAAAAGGATCATACACCATGATCAAGTGGGGTTTATTCCAGGAATGCAAGGATTCTTCAATATACGCAAATCAATCAATGTGATACACCATATTAACAAATTGAAGGAGAAAAACCATATGATCATCTCAATAGGTGCAGGGAAAGCTTTTTACAAAATTCAAAACCCATTTATGATAAAAACCCTGCAGAAAGTAGGCATAGAGGGAACTTTCCTCAACATAATAAAGGCCATATATGACAAACCCACAGCCAACATCGTCCTCAATGGTGAAAAACTGAAAGCATTTCCACTAAGATCAGGAACAAGACAAGGTTGCCCACTCTCACCACTATTATTTAACATAGTTTTGCAAGTTTTAGCTACAGCAATCAGAGAAGAAAAAGAAATAAAAGGAATCCAACTTGGAAAAGAAGAAGTAAATCTGTCACTGTTTGCAGATGACATGATACTCTACATAGAGAATCCTAAAGATGCTGTCAGAAAACCACTAGAGCTAATCAATGAATTTGGTAACGTAGCAGGATACAAAATTCATGCACAGAAATCTCTGGCATTCCTATACACTAATGAAGAAAAATGTGAAAGTGAAATTAAGAAAACACTCCCATTTACGATTGCAACAAAAAGAATAAAATATCTAGGAATAAACCTACCTAAGGAGACAAAAGACCTGTATGCAGAAAATTATAAGACACTGATGTAAGAAATTAAAGATGATACAAATAGATGGAGAGATATACCAAGATCTTGGATTGGAAAAATCAACATTGTGAAAATGACTCTACTACCCAAAGCAATCTACAGGTTCAATGCAATCCCTATCAAACTACCACTGGCATTTTTCACAGAACTAGAACAAAAAATTTTACAATTTGTATGGAGACACAAAAGACCCCGAATAGCCAGAGCAATCTTGAGAGCGAAAAATGGAGCTGGAGGAATCAGGTTCCCTGACTTCAGACTATACTACAAAGCTACAGTAATCAAGGCAGTATGGTACTGGCACAAAAACAGAAATATAGATCAATGCAACAGGATAGAAAGCCCAGAGATAAACCCACGTACATATGGTCACCTTATCTTTGATAAGGGAGGCAAGAATATACAGTGGAGAAAAGACAGCCTCTTCAATAAGTGGTGCTGGGAAAACTGGACAGGTACATGTAAAAGAATGAAATTAGAACACTCCCTAACACCATACACAAAAATAAACTCAAAATGGATTAAAGACCTAAATGTAAGGCCAGACACTATCAAACTCTTAGAAGAAAACATAGGCAGAACATTCTATGACATAAATCACAGCAAGATCCTTTTTGACCCACCTTCTAGAGAAATGGAAATAAAAACATATGGGACCTAATGAAACTTAAAAGCTTTTGCACAGCAAAGGAAACCATAAACAAGACCAAAAGACAACCCTCAGAATGGGAGAAAACATTTGCTAATGAAGCAACTGACAAAGGATTAATCTCCAAGATTTACAAGCAGCTCATGCAGCTCAATAACAAATAAACAAACAACCCAATCAAAAAATGGGCCGAAGACCTAAATAGACATTTCTCCAAAGAAGATATACAGATTGCCAACAAACACATGAAAGGATGCTCAACATCATTAATCATTAGAGAAATGCAAATCAAAACTACAATGAGGTATCACCTCACACCAGTCAGAATGGCCATCATCAAAAAATCTGGAAACAATAAATGCTGGAGAGGGTGTGGAGAAAAGGGAACACTCTTGCACTGTTGGTGGGAATGTAAATTGATATAGCCACTATGGAGAACAGTATGGAGGTTCCTTGAAAAACTACAAATAGAACTACCATATGACCCAGCAATCCCACTACTGGGCATATACCCTGAGAAAACCATAATTCAAAAAGAGTCATGTACCAAAATGTTCATTGCAGCTCTATTTACAATAGCCAGGACATGGAAGCAACCTAAGTGTCCATCGTCGGATGAATGGATAAAGAAGATGTGGCACATATATACAATGGAATATTACTCACCCATAAGAAGAAACGAAATTGAGATATTTGTAGTGAGGTGGATGAACCTAGAGTCTGTCATACAGAGTGAAGTAAGTCAGAAAGAGAAAAACAAATACCGTATGCTAACACATATATATGGAATCTAAGAAAAAAAAAAAGGTCATGAAGAACCTAGGAGTAAGACGGGAATAAAGACACAGACCTACTAGAGAATGGACTTAAGGATGTGGGGAGGGGAAAGGGTAAGCTGTGACAAAGTGAGAGAGTGGCGTGGACATATATACACTACCAAACGTAAAATAGATAGCTAGTGGGAAGCAGCCGCATAGCACAAGGAGATCAGCTCGGTGCTTTGTGACCACCTAGAGGGGTGGGATAGGGAGGGTGGGAGGGAGGGAGATGCAAGAGGGAAAAGATATGGGAACATATGTATATGTATAACTGATTCGCTTTGCTATAGAGCAGAAACTAACACACCATTGTAAAGCAATTTTACTCCAATTAAGATGTTAAAAAAAATTGTATTTAGAAATAGGGTTATATTACCTCACTTGTAGAGAAGTTTATCTTTCACTCTTCCTCCTTATTTTAACTGAAAAATGTTTTAAGTAATGTTTACTACTGCGTTATTTCTTAATGAAAGAATCTGATGATTGTTTTTCACTTTCATTTTTGTACTTTCTGCATTACATAAAATCTTGGTAACATGTAAAAAAAAAAAAAAAAAAAGCTTCCGTTAGTCTCAACTCAGGTGGCAGAATGTTGAATACCAACCACCACGTATCTTTCTGCACTGCAGGGTCGTTTCATTCTTCTTCCTTTCTAGGGCACCAAGCCAGCTTCCATATTAAGATACATTCTCTGCCAGCAAAATCATACAATTTCCAAACAACTTAGATTCACATTGGAGCTACATGAAAGGGACCATGTCTTCTGAGCAGGCCAAGTGGCCCCTGAGGCAGTAGTTATCTAGTCATAAGAAATATTCTGAAATTTCTATTTAATCCAGAATTAGGGCAGCCATAATTTTTATAATCTACACATTATCTCAGATGCTGGTGGGCACAGGGAAGATTTGGGGAGGCTTGAGGAAGATCTTTCTTGAATTTCAATAATTAAACTTTCTGATGATTCTCAGATGATTTTTGCCTAATCTCTGTTTTGAGAGTGAGGTTTTGATAGGTACTGAATAACTTGAATTAATGACTGTAATGACTGAGTGCTATTTTGCATTAATATTTGAAGCAAATCTTGGGTTGCTTCATTACATAGCCTGTCATTGTGGGAGATACATGGTGTGGTGGTAAACAAAGGGCAACATTTGCTCTTTTTGAAGTAATTGTTTCTAATGGAAGCCTAATGACCTATTACGCTTATTTATAAAAGCTGAGCAGCAAATCTTGATAGGAAGCTATTGAAAGATTGGAGAAATTATAATGTAACCCAAAATCTCAGGAAGTCTCATGTGGTTGAGGATCAACACTTTATGACAATTAAATAGTTCAATAATTTACTTGTGCCAAATGTCACCCTCGCTTTAAATTTGGAGTGATTTCTAGAAGTGCATCCATAGGACTGAGCGTTGGGGTAGAGGGCTGCTTCTGACCAGTTGTCTTGCACCTTTTAGGGGTTTTAAGGTTTCTCTGAATTTTATATGCAGATTGAATAAGCCAGTGAGAGAAGTTTTCTTGTGGGTATTTGAATGATAAAGCCTTGTAACCAGTGGTGACAGTGGATATTTTCAAGTTGAGTGCCCTCATTTTTTAAAGGTGAGAAGACAGGCTTAGAGAGGTTAAGTGATTTGTCTTAGGACCTATTAATAGTGGCGATGGTTGAATTGTTTTGATAAGGGTGTATTCTATTTTTGGATTTTATGGGCCTATATTATAAAAGTATATTTTATAGGTTCTTGAGATGGACTGACAGCAAATGAATCAAGTAGCTGGTATGAATGATTTACCTGAAGATGATTCCCAATAAATAAATAAATAAAAATATATCTCTTTAGGTAAAACACATATGGTAACATCTAACCAGTTATTAAATCTGGTAGTCAGTATATGAGTGTTTATTCTACTTACTATTCTTTCAGCTATCATCTGTGCTTTAATATATCATGATAAAATGTTTCAAAAGCAGCAGCAGCTCTACTATGATAATGGTTGAAAAGATTACTTGAAGCTCTGCAGACTTAACTGTTGAGCTTTTAAAAAAATCAGTTGCTCTCTGTGCATTTTTCAGATTTTGTTAACTTAAGACTGTGACAAATACAAAATAGCTTAAAAGTGTCTTGATTTACCTGATGATAAATATTTGCTCCGTAGCTTTTCATTCTTTTAGCTCATTTCAATTTGAATGAAAGGCATTTTAAAACTCTCATTTTTCCTTTTACAAAAGCTGCACATGCCTACTGCAAAAGTTTGTGACTTCACAAGGCGGGAAAGTCTTGATACCCTCATTTTTTACAGTTTACTAATTCCTGTAGAGATTAGAAAGAAAATTGTCCTCTATGAAAGCATTCATTCTTTAAAATTCATTCTAATAGGAGAGTTTGGTTTGCACCCCTACTTAACAAGATTTTCCAAATCCTATTTGGAACTGGTAACTTTTGTTGAAATGAATGGGGCCTTTTCATTTTGGGTGTTGACATAATGTCTTTGACTTTCACATTTGTCGAGGTTGGTAGAAGTTTATGAAGACGAAATTCTTAATTTCTTAATCCTGCTCGGGAAAGACGCATAAACTTTTATCACAAAAGCGATTTACTCCTAACAGGTTATTACAAAGACCATTCATATTTGCATCTTTTTGTTTTAATTTTCACATTTCTTCTGAGTTGCTGTTTAAAGGTGTTGCTTTATAATTTGACTTAATCACACGTGGTTTGGTTCTTTCAGGACACACGCTATTATCTTTAAGCGTTTTGTCTTTGATACGTCAATATACATAACACTTTTCCCATTGCCAGATAACTGAAGTTTCTCATCTGGTGAAAGAATGATAGAAATTGTAATATTTGAAACCTAGAGTTGCTCCTTATTTACTGAAAATTGTGTGGAGCACATTTTATACTGTGTTGTAAGTCTGAATTGGAATGGCATATTCTGAGACTATAAATAACTGGAAGAGTTGGGAGATTTCAAAATGTATTTATTTATTTATAACATGTTTGTGCTCTTAATTGCTCTTGATTAACCTCCCTGCTCTTTAAATTAAATCAAAATTAACAAATATTTATTGCAATCTGGGAGAAACCTCATTTGAGGCTCAAAGCACTGTGTAAAACGGTAGAATGTTTCCTTTAATAAAAGCCAAGAATTGAAGACTGGGAAGCCACCACCCCATTTCCTGATATATACCTATGCAGGACAAGTGTGTATCAGGAAATGGTGGGTAGGCTAGGGCTGGAAGGAATTGAGGAAGGGGACTCATTTAAATATTTCTCCATGTTATATTATCTTTTGGGAGATTAAATAAAGAATTAAGATATAGTTGACCCTCATTACCCACGGGTTCTGTATCCATGTAGCCAAAGCTCAAAAATCTTTGAAAAGAGAAATTCCAGAAATTTCCAGAAAGCAAAACTTGAATTTGTGGTGCACGCAGCAACTATTGACATAGTACTTAGAGTGTATTTACAAGTATTTACATAGCATTTACATCGTATTAGATATTATAAGTAATCTAGAGATGATTTGAAGTATGCGGGACGATGGGAGAATGTGCATAGGTTATATGCAAATACTGTGCTATTTTATATAAGGGACTTGAGCATCCATGGATTTTGCTATCTCTGATGGTCCTGGAACCAATCACCCGCCTGGTACTGAGCAACGACTTTACTTCTGAAACAGTGAGGGATAGTGGAGGGAACCCTGGAGGGGGAGTGAGGGAGTTATCTTTCTGTACATAAAAGCTGTATTGAATGAAATGGGTATGTCACTTACCTTGCTGAGCCTTGGTTTTTCATCTGGAAGTTGATATAAAAATTGTTTTTTAGAAAAAGCTGTGAATTATACTGTGGTCAAAGACAGTAATGATAGTCAGCTTTTAAACATGCATGTGCACGTATAGCAAACCACCTTTAATTTTGTTTGGCAAATTGAAGAAGATTTCATTAGTTTTAAAGATAGCATTTATATTTTTACTCCTGGATATATTAAAAAGAAAGTGCTCTTCTTGTAAAATGCAGAAAGAAAGGAGGAAGAAAATAAAACTTACCAGTTAATTCAGCTGCTCAGGAGGGAATGTTATTAACATCTTCCTCTATTTCATTTTACTTTTCTTTTCTTTGTATAAATGTATTTGTATAAAGCATATGTATACAAATTTGGAATCATATTTATATCATGGCTTTTGCCTTTTTGAATATTGATTTTTCCTTTCATAATAGTATTTTATAAGCATTTTTATATTTCTTTATATTGAAAAATCATGATTTTTTTTAATGGTAGTGTTAGATATTCCATTGTACTATGTGAACTGGACAAATGACTTTTTTCTAATTTTGACCTTACAATGCTGCAATGGATTCTTTCTGTATAAACCTTTGACTGTAATGGATTGTGATTTTTTTGTTAGGATGAGTTCATATAAGTGGCTCTGCTGGATCAAAAGCTGTACACTGTCAGGTGGTTGTCCCCAAATATACTCCTATAGTGTATGAGAATATTGGTTTCCTCATACTGTTGTTAGCCAAGACTTTTATAATTTTTAAATATTTGCCAATTTGATAAATAGTTTTACACTGCAATCACTGATTACTTGTAACAATTTTTCCTTATATTTATTGGCCCTTTGTCTATGACAAAATTTCAATTTCCTTTGAGCTGTTTCACAACTGTTTGATATTTCCACACTTGGTCAACATCTATTTGATGTTACAGAATTCAAGTTTCTTAGGAAGCAGTTTCATCATTGAAGTTATGAAGTAAATAGTTTCCTAAGTATTTGAGAGCAAAATAGCAAATCTCAGTTCCTACAGTAAAAGGTTCTGACATCTTATGAAAAAAATCAGATATTCCAGTGATTTCTAAAAGATGTGGATTCACAGATATATCTGTTAGTCCTCAAAATAAAAGTAGAAGTTGTGAGCATAGTGGTAGCATTATTTAAACAATTAATATTTTATTGGGAATTCACATATATATATATATATTTTTTTTTTTTTTTTTTTTTTTGCGGTACGCAGGCCTCTTACCGCTGTGGCCTCTCCCATTGCGGAGCACAGGCTCCGGACGCGCAGGCCCAGCGGCCATGGCTCACGGGCCCAGCCACTCCGCTGCATGTGGGATCTTCCCGGACCGGGGCACGAACCTGTGTCCCCTGCATCGGCAGGCGGACTCTCAACCACTGCGCCACCAGGGAAGCCCCACATATATTTTTAATTAATTCTAAAAGGGTCTAGTCCACTCCTGACACAGGAGTAGTGTATCAATATTCATATTCTCCTAAGATTTAAATAAATAAAATGTTTGAATTAAATGATTTTAGATATAGTTGAAATGTAAGACCTTCCAGGATATGAATTATGTCTACCCCTGCATCTTTATCTCTAGTTCTGTTTCCATATAATTCCAGAGCCTTTGATTTTTGATCACACTGTTTTGTCACTTTCAAGCTGTATGAGCTCTGTTTCCACATCTATGTGGTAGTTGTGGTAATTCATATCTCTGAGAGTTGTCCATGAGGCAGACTCTGCATGGCCAGGACCTACATAACACACAAATGTAGCACGTCTCCCCAAAATGTTGTAGCTGTACCTCCCCTAACGGTCTTCAGAAAGGCCAAACGGGATTATGAGAGAAAAAAAGACTGGGAAGTAGGTGTAACTTCTACTTAATTATGGATGATCTAGTCTTAAGAAATCAATGACCTGATTTTAAGGTTTAAATAATTAAAAATTGAATGTTATTTTAACACTTCATAAAATTATAGGCTGATGTGCGGGTATGATTGACATAACATTAATAAGGTATTGTTAACTTTAGTCACTGTGCTGTACCGTAGGTCCTGGAATTTATTCCTCTTGTAACTGAAAGCTTATACCCTCTGACCAACATCTCCCCATACCCGTACTCCTTAGCCCCTGGCAACCACCACTGTACTTTCTGTTTCTAAGAGCTCAGTATTTTTAGATTCCACAGATAAGTGAGATCATACTGTATTACAAGTGACTTCTTATTATTCCACTAAAGATAAGTTCTTTATAAGGACCCGTCCTTCTTCCATCATCTGTCTCCTTAGTATAAGGGATAGGACATTTTGTAATTGTTGCTTGATTCTAAATATTACAGTTTGGTAGGATGTTTGAAGGCTTTAAAAAATGAAAACTGGGGAATTCCCTGGAGATCCAGTGGTTAGGACTCCGTGCTTTCACTGCTGAGGGCCCAGGTTCAGTCGCTGGTCAGGAAACTAAGATCCCACAAGCCGCGCAGTGCAGCAAAAAAAAAAAAAAAAAGTCTGCCAATATTTGATCTGAGCCTAGTCTCTTGTAGTGTTTATGGAAGCATACACTCATCATTGTCTATCCTTGGCTCCCCTACAGCTCTGTTGCTATTGAGTAAAATTCTACTGCCCTGAAAAAGTTTTTCCAGGTTCCCAGTGAACACAAGATCTCTCTCTGGCACTAGCTTGATATTACCTCTTGGGTCTTAGACTTGATTGTATTGCCTTTGTACCACCTCACAGGACCTACTCAATTCATCACTTATTTCTGACAGTTATATTCAAAACAGCAAGGTACAAAATTTGTAACAAAAATAGATTTTTCTATGTGTCAAAATTCTGTATCACATCTGTCAAAGGTTTGCTATATAATGAAAATCACAGCCTTGATATCCAGCATTGACACATAACAGATGTTCAAAAGCATTTGATGAAATGAATTAGGATAGAATATCAGTTGCTAGGCAGGGCATTAATAATAGAACTTCCCCTGCAATTTCATTGTTAAACTTCAATTCCAGATCTGTTCCCACTCTTCTTTCATTATGACTGAATAACTTTTGCCTTAGCATAACTTCGGCAAGAGATGACCTGTCAATTACTTGTAGAAAGTTACTTAGAAATGAATATTCTATTTATTGTGTCACATCTACTTTAAAAGGCTACAGGCCCATGTTTCTTGCAACTAATCTCAGAATTCTTTAACTTTAGTGTGTGCACCATTTTTTTTTTAACCTTCATCTTCTATATCTGACAACTGAACTTAATACTAGGTATGAAGTAATAAATTTTTATTTTCAGATTTCATTAGTATAAATGGAGGTAAAGTAAGTTTTCTGATATCTAGGATATTTAGAAATTAATCAGAAGAAATTATTTTGAGGATTTCAGACAGCTTTCTGTTCTCCTTTTGGATCTCCCTTTTCTTTGTAAATGTTTACCTTTGTGAGTTGCTAAAAAGAATAATTTTCAAGTTGTATACCTGTTTTAATAGTATTTAAGTTAACACTGCAGTGACTCTTTCTTGGAAAGTTAACATGGAATATATTCTGTGACTTTTCTCCATGTCTTAACATTTTATTTTGAGGGTATTTGTTTATTAGAACCTAACGGAAATAAATTCTGATTGTACCCCATCAAGCTGAAATGTGACAATGGTCAGAGATCATAGATGAACTTCATTTTATTCAGTACTATTTATAAAACAGTGTTTAACATTGGGGAATAAAATAAGTGATCTCTTTGTTATTTTGGTATGGTGACATCATCCTACACAAAACACAATTTCAAATCATATGCAGTTTATACATGCACAGATGTAGTTGCTAATACAAACCAAAAGAGAGAGAGAGAGAGAGAGAGCACACGCAAGAGCTAGAGGGTGGCTAGGGCATATAATAATTAGCATTTGCAGTAACAACATCTGTTGCTGGCAATATTGGCAGCATTGGAGGAGAAAGCAATCATTTAAAATTAGCTAATGCTCAGTTTAAGTGCCATGCAATGTAGTGACATTTTCAATATTTTTACTAGTTTTCTATTTTCTCGTTTCAGTAAATATGTGTTTTTGAGTTTGTATGAATACCTTGTATTATATTTAAAGTAGTCTTCAGACCTTCTCTCCAAATTGATCTGGTGCTAAAGCTTGTATATCCAGTGGGTCAAACTAGCATCGATCCAAATTGTCATAAACATACGTTATCCAGCATCCTTGAATTCGACCTCTGTGTGTTTGATCCTACTCGATTTAGATCCCCCCCCAGTTAGAAATCCCCCCCGCAAACCTGCAACACACAATTTCCCCCAAACCTTATTCTCTTACCTTGATATTTCATCCTTCAGTTCCTCTTTGAGGTTTAAGTGTCAATATAAACTTTAAAAATTTAGTGGAGCTGATTAAGTCAATCAGATTAATTTGACAGGTATCCCATTGACTCCCAACCTGTGAATTTTGACTGGAAGAGGGATGTGTTGCCCACCAAGCCTCAGGTGAGCCCCTTAAGGAAGCAGAAAGTGAGGGGCTTCTGCTGCAGCACATGGTGTCCTTGATCTCCTTGTACAGTCTTTGCTGAATACTTGTTTGCTGGTTTGGGAGTATGGCAAAGTGAAAAAAGAAAAGTAATCTATGCTCTCTTTAAAGGTGAAACTCATCAGTGAATCAACATTTGAATCATATACTAAGATACAAAACAAATTTGGAGTCTGTGTAATTACTTATGAGCATTAATAAGCAGAAGAAGACCCAGAAGTTATGTTTCTGGAAATATTTTGATGTACTGAAGTGTTTCCCATGTATTGATATATCTTGTTAGGCCTGTGTTTAACAAACTGACTGTCTGTTAAACCCTGTTCTGGAAGATATTAAAATGTCTACCATGAACATGCTTTCTGTGGTCCAATTAGTTTGGAAAATTCTGCAAATTATGTCTTCCTTTGGTGCCACGCAATGCACATTATATATTCAAGGCAATGAAAAGTCCTGTAGTAAAGAACATATTTTATTTTGTTCATCTCAGTGTTTTTCAAACATTTTTTCCCCCCCTTGAGCCAGTTCTTATCATGGAAACCAGTTTAGGAAATACTGTTTCAGTCGTTCCAAAGTTTCACTGCCATTCATGTTTGTTGAAGGTTGCAGAAAGGGCTTCTAGGTAAAGGCTGGTTGTCTGACTTATAACAGGCTTTCTGGCTGTTTGTGATTCTGATAACATTTTCATGGCTGGATTGGCTCCTGGATTTTATCCATACACTTAGAGATGAATACTCAATATCAAAAGTCACAAGAAGCAGCTGTATAAACCACAATGAATTTATTTATTTATATTGGAGGATGTCTTTTCCAAGGACTGGTGCGCCCATGAACCTATGTAAATGTAACGTAGAAGGTCAGAGCCTGGAAGAATTATTGGTAAGATTTAGATGAGGATAAAGGCTGATGACATATCTTTTCCTGTAGGATGACCTTGTCTGGTCTTGCTTTGGACTTTCCCAGTTTTAGCACTGAAGTCCATTTGCCCGATATGCCTGTCAGTCCCTGACAAACAAGGATGATTTGTAGCCCAAAACACATTTGCAGTGGCTTCTTGTTTTCCCCACAGTTCATTTTTCTCTTCTCTCACAAGATGTGATGGTTAGTTTTATGTGTCAACTTGGCTAGGCCATAGTACCCAGATATTTGGTCAAACATTATTCTATATGTTTCTATGAAGTGTTCTTTTTAAAATGAGATTACCATTGAACAGTAGACTTTTAGTAAAGCAGATTACCTTCCATAATGTGGGTGGGCCTCATTTAATCAGTTGAAGGCCAGCAGACTGCCTTCAGACTTGAACAGCAACACTTCCCTGGGTTCCAGCCTGATGGCTTACCCTGTGGATTTTTAAATCTATTTTTTATTTTATTTTTTTTGCGATACGCGGGCCTCTCACTGTTGCAGCCTCCCCCATTGAGACCACAGGCTCCAGACGCGCAAGCCCAGCGGCCATGGCTCACGGGTCCAGCCGCTCCGCGGCATGGGGGATCCTCCCAGACCGGGGCACGAACCCACGTCCCCCGCATTGGCAGGCGGACTCCCAACCACTGCGCCACCAGGGAAGCCCTACCCTGTGGAGTTTTGACTTGCTAAGTCTCTCAATCATCTCTCTTTCTCGATGTGTGTATATATGTATATATATATTGCTATTTTTTCTGGAGAACCTTGTTAAGGATTTGTTACATTACCAGATTTTGTTCTTCTGCTCTGTGCTTTTCTACGTTGTCCACCATTTTTTTCCTGAGACATTTTGTTTTCTTAGACATATTAGTAAACTTGATTAAGCTACCCTCACTTCCACCAGACCCAAGGACAGGAACTCACTTTCTTCTTATTACGGTACCAATTTAATTAATTTTACTTTGAGGGCAGTTTTCCTGGGAACAATCTCTTTGGTCACAAATGTGTACCAGTTTTTTAATACTGAAAGTCCACAACAGTGAAAGTAACCAGATTTTGCCTACAGAGAAGGATTTGTGATGTTTAATTGTTATCCATCATGATACTCAATAATGTTGTTATAGACTCTAGCTTTAGGAGACATCCTACAAGGTCAGGGTCTCACAAAGAAGGAAGACAGTAACTTTTAAAGTTTTATTTTGTTTTTTTTAAAACAATGTTCAGGGAGAATGATTCTGCAGCTCTGTTTGACATCCTGTCCTGGTGTTTAATCAGTTTTCTCTCAAATATTTTCTTTGTCAGAATCCAAGCCATCTTGTAATTGAACTCATTATTTTTTTGCTTAAAGATCTCTTTTTCTTTTGTAACTAATAAGCCCAAATATCCAGGCTATTTCAGTTCCGAAGGACATGAAGCTGAAAAGGGCAATTACATTGCATGCGGAAGACAACAGTCAAAGATAGCAGTGGTCTGCTGGAATTCCAAATCTTATTCAATCCCAATGAGATTCAGGTCAGCAAAGATTTAAGTAAATTCCTGCACTCTGTAAAAAAAAAAAAATGAAGTGCAGAATTATGGGATAGTAGAAACTCATTCATTGTTGGTCATTTCATTTGAAATTGAAATGACCATAGAACATACTGTAATACAGAAGTTTTGATAAAATATTTAACTTTTTCTCTTTTGGCTTTATTGAGGGGAAATGAAGACGATGCTGCCTTTTCAGTGGAGCCTCATCCTTTTCTCTTCCCTCCCCACATCCAAGGAGAGGAATATTACTATGTTTCTAAAGGTCAAAATTTGGGTTTCCTCGCCCTCTAGGAAAGACAGGTCGGTAAACAGACAGACATATACACATTTTTTGAGGGAGAGAAGAATTTGAGAATGATGTTACTAGGGTGGCCCTTGACATGACTCTCTTTTGTGTTTCATAACAACACTGCAGGGCAATTAGGCTGGATTATTTGTAGGAAAAGAAAATAAAAATGGTTTTGAAAAGTTAATATTAGTAAACAGCCCTAATCTATTAAGGTGTCTCTGGGTTGATCCGCATGAGGGTGGCAGATGCATTTTTTCTTTCAATTATTTATTCATCCATTCCCAGACTCATTCGCAAACCATCGATCAGGTACCTGCTATGGGCAGGCAACGTTTTGTGGCTGGGGATATGGCAATGGACAATTCAACCTGCCCTTCTGGTCCTCACATTCTAGTGGGGAAGTTAGGGCTGTGATGGGCAGGGGAGCTCCATTCATGAGTCCTGGGAGGACAGATCTTTCATTCTTGTGTTGTTCACCATTAGTTCATTCTGGTTAACCTCAGCTATGTTTGCAAAAAGAGCAACAACTGCTTTGGGAACTATCTTTGCCCTCCATATGGGCTACAGCCACATCAGTTTCCCATGTATTATGAATACTGAATAAAGGATGTAGGTTTGAAGAGAATTTTCATCAAAGTATCATTGGAACCTTACAAAAAAAATTCATAAGATGAGAGCTCCTTTAAAGTTGTGAGGGCAGTCTTGAATGTTTAGAAATGACATTTTTGTAGTCAAAATAGTACCAAGATTGACTTCCTTCTGCTTTATATACTCTCCTTTTCCCTAGTGGGCAGTAAATGGATTGAAAGGTCTCTATGGAAAGCATAGAGAGTAAATTTAAGCTAAAAAAAATAACAGAGTAACACCACCATTAGTGACACTTTTGAAATGTTTAAAGAATAAATGAGGATAACATATTTTCCACAGTTAAACATAGCTATGTTTTTTCACCTAAACGTTGTATATGTTGATATGATAGTGCGTTTGAGTTTGTGGGTTACTTATGAGCTTTGGGGTCCTTGATGGAGCATAAGAGGCAGAAAACTGAGAAAGGAACTTTAAAAAATTGTGCTAAGATTTAACTATATTTTGTAAAATATAAAATATATATACATACATACATATTAAAATGTATGTATATACATACATACATATTTTTAAAAAATACTGTTTTCTTTATTCTGACCACTGCTATTAAAAGCATCTGTCAGACTGTTACTAGCTTCTCCTGCCTTTCCCTCACCTTGTTACTGTAGGAAGGAATGGATGGATTCTCTTATTAGGAACCATAGCCTTTTTCTTTTTTTCCGAATTTTCAATAACTTCTTAGCACTAGAAGTGCTCTCGGCAATCTGGTTTGTCCATCATTAATTTTTTAATGGAATAGAATATATATAATAGATTATGCAGTACAATGCTGGTGTTTAATACTTTCTGCCTGCTTCCAAAACGTGCTGTTTTCAAATGTGTCGAGTGAGATTCTTGGTGGTAAACAAGAACATAAATTCAAATGTTACCTTAAAACAAAAACAGTAAAGCACGGAGGAAAGATTCAGCAGATTCTAGGAAGAGCAGCTGAAGGAGAAGAATGAGTGAAAAAATACAAATTACGTAAGAAACATTATATTATTTTCTCAGATATATAATATGAATTCTGTGTCAGTTGCATATTCTGCAAGCAGAATGAACAAATGACTGACTGAAAGGAGCCTGGTTATCACCTTCCTTTGACCTGTGGTGCTTCCGTTACCAGCAGCAGGTTAGTTAGTTAGTTAAATTTAACTTGTAAAAGAAGTAGTTGAATGTTGTGCACAGTGGTGTGAAATGTGAGGAAGGATAAATTCCTTTCATACTTTGAGCTATGGATTCTGTATAAGGTTAGAAATATAACCTTTTGCTAAATTGTTTCCTTCCCAGTGAAGAATTTACATGATAATTACAAGAGTTTAGAAGCAATTCTGATATTAAACAAAAATGACTTCTATCTTTCAATGTATGAGTCTCTAAGAAACCCTAAGTATTCCAAAGGCGTTCCAAATTAGAGCACTTCATTTCCTTTATCAGAAGCTTCACCTTGGGTAGTATACATAGGAGGTGCCTCTTTCCTGGTGTTCATTTACAGGGTGTTAAAATATTGATAGAGAATTGAAGATCAGAAAAAATGTACTAAATTGTTTAAAATATTGTTACAAATCGATCATTGTGTTTTAGTATATGAAAAACTTATGATTGTTCAGAAATACTTTTATTGACACAATGTCCCAAACTGGTATATCTATAGTTTCAGGGAAGAATCAGTATGTATATCATATAAAATTGCACACTTCTCAACGGCTCACTTCCAAAAGTTCTTTCCTTTATTATTGGTCTGTTATTCAGTTTCTGAAATGTATGGACCTAATCTTTTCATTCTGAGCCTTCATAAGTATTATTCTTTCTGACTATGTAGCGTATTCTCTTTAGGAGTCTCCTATCAAATTCCTTCCGGTGTTGAATCAGATATTACTTCTGGAAAGCCCATCCGACTGCCTCCCCTTTCAGACACCTGGCCTAGGAGTTTCTCTGTACTCATGTGGTACCCTTTCCCACCTTGTTATCTTCATCCTGATTAGTTTCTGAATTTTTTAGCTCAAAATAAAACCCTGTAAATAATGCTTAATTGCTCATTTTTCACCTGTCTCATGCTCCATCCCTATCTGGTCCACATCGGGGAGCACATTTGTCTGTCTCCAAAGCATATTCTCAATCAGACCATTTCTCTCCATCTTCGCAGTTAATCAGTCAAAGCCACGCCATTTTAACTGGACGAATGTAGTGGCCATCTAAGTGTTCTTTCTGCTTCTGTCATACTCTCCTGCAGTAACATAAGCAGCCCCAGTGATCTTTTAGCAATATAAATCAAGTCATGTCAGGTCTCTGCTTAAAACACTAAAGGCTACCCATCACACTTAGAGTCAAATTCAAACCCTTTAACCTGCCCTACGAGGTCCTGCATGATCAGGCTTCCATTTGTCTTTCTGGCCTTATTATTTTTTTAAAAAAAATCACTCCTGTCCCCCTGGCCAACCCAATACATTTGAGCCACACTGACCTCTTTTCTTGCACACCAAACTCATTCCTACCACAAGACCTTTGCACCACTGTTCCCCTATCCTGAAACAGTTTTCATGGATCTCCATGTGGTAATTCCTCATTTGTAGCAGCATTTGGCCCTAAGGATATACACCATTTAATCCTGTGTTTATTCAGTTATTCTGAACTAGATAAATAGTGGACCATACAGCATATCAAGGTGAAATCTTGAACCATTTAAGAAATTACTGACTCTGGACTATCACTTAAATAATTCTCACAGTTAACTATAATTAGCCTTGTTACTTAAGAACTACTTAATAAAGCGAGGCTTGTGGTTGGAATTTGAAGAGAATTTATTAGTTATCTTCAAATAATAAAAATGACTCACACAGATGAGAGGAAATAGCTGTTAGCAAATCTCTTTGGATTAAACCACAAGCCATAATAATTTGCAGGAGCAAGCCTTGTGATACTGATCACAATTGTGAATCAGTTATATTTGTTTTTATTCAGTCATGGATCAGTGGTTGCTTTGGAACTTTGCATTTTCTCTAACAGATTTTTCTTTGATAGCCTTTTTATTTTTGGATTTGAAAAATTGAGGTGAATTTTACATAACATAAAATTGACCAAAGTGAACATCTTTGATAGACTTTAAACACTGCTTTTCTTCTATATTACTACAGTTACTTAGTATTTTCTAAAAAGACCCAGAATGTTTTTCCAGTGTTTGAAAAGAATTCTTTCGTCTCCCCAAATCATATACCCACTGGTTCATTGGATGGTCTCTCTGAAATCTGTGCCAGTTCTCTTGTGAATTGCGAGCCTTCATTTCTTGTGCCAGGTTGTGCTCCAGGCTCAGGTGGGCTGCAACACAGGCAGCCTGCCATGGCACTCTACCACCTGGTGAAGAAATCTGTCAGGAGTATTAGAGGACTGTTTGTGACTTTTATTGACTATTCCTTTGCCTTTGAATCTGTGAGCAGAAATCCACTATTGAATAAAGCACCATGAATTCAGTTCAGACCCTGCATTATTGATTTTCAAGCAAAACTAGTGTCATAATATTGTTATGCTGTTGGTTACATTCAGGGTCAATAGAAATGATCTCTTGAGAAATCAGAGGGCAGTTTTCATTGATATTAGGAGCGTGTTCTTGTCTTCCATCTGTCCACACATTTTAAGTTCTTAATGATTTAATACCAGTTTTGGATGAGTTAGATTCACTATAACCTTACTCTGGTGAATAGAAAGAGAAGCATTCTCTAGAATGCAGATAACGTGTTTAGTATCAGGAACTAAGAATATTTTAAATCACCCATTGATTCAGCTATCTAATCCTTTCCATCAGGTCATTATTCTAAAACCATCATTGTGTTCTCATTTGATACTCCCTGAATTTAAAATAGTATGATTGGAAGTCTGAAAAAGCAAGTTGCATCAATTTGGTACCCAGGCTTGTATTTGGCAACTAATTCCTTCTAACAGCATCAGGAGAGCACATGTTTTAAAGCTAGACCTGCTGAAGTTATGTTTATGAAGGCTAAGGCTGTGAGTGTTGAGTAATATTTGCTTTGAACATACTCCAGTTTAAAGTCACTGTGACCATTCTCTGGGGATGAACTGTAGGAGTTTGATTGCCCTTGGGTTTGCATTAGAGTGATCTTAGCCCCCTGCATTTCTTCAGGTCATCTTAGGAGAGTTGAGTTGGACTTCTCTTTAGAAATGTGTTCTTTTTATTTGGCTCCTTGTAAATGTCCATCAGCCCTGCTCTACATGGCCAGATTGTTGAAGCATAATAACTTTGCATTTAATAAGCTACATAGATAGAGTTACTATTCTACTGGGAAGTATACTTGCAGGGAGCATAATCTCAAATTTATTGCCACCCACTCAGTATCATTCAGCACTTGCCTGAGAATTTAGGAAGGATTACCTGAAATATGCTGTCCAGTCATTCCTCCAGATCATCAAAATCTATCCCCAGATTTAGCAGGCCTTTGGGAAGTCCCTTACTTTGTATTGTGTTGGTTCTCTAAAAGCTTGCTTTGATTAAGTTGCACCTTGGTGTTTTAAAAAGAGAATACATGTGAGTGTTAATGCACTTACGTTGTAATTCAGAAGATGGATTTTTTTGCAAACTAAATTAAAAGGTATAGCAACCATTCAGAGAAGTCATCTGTCACTATTTGAAAGTTATAATTAGGATAATAATTTTAATGTCACTGTCATATGTTGGAAAAGAAGTGTTGGGGCATAAATTTGAGCTCCTCCCCCCTTCTCTGTAATGTCACACTACTTCAAAATTTGAAAATATATTTGGTTAAATTTCTTTTTAATTTACACTTATTTTTTAATTCTTGATGCTCCTGGGCACAATGTCTTCTTGAATATGATATTCCTTAATAAATATTTCTTCAATTTATATGAATACTCTGCCACAGGCAATCTTCTATTTGAAATTTGAATTTATACCTCAGTATAAATTAGGTAAGTACAAAATAGGAAGTTGATAACTTCATTTTAGTTACAGACTCAAAAATGTTAGAGTTGATTTTCAAAATGTATTTGCTTCAAATAATTTTAGTACTCAGTAGTTAACCATGAAATTTTAAAAAATGAAGTCCATTCCAATTTTATTTATCTGTCCAGCTATTCATTCATTTGTTTGACAAATATTTATTTGTGCTTACTATGTACCTGGCACTATGAAAACATTTGCTCACTTCTTTTTCTTTGTCATAATTAATTTTTGGAGGTTAAGATACTTCATGGTTACATGCTTTATTAGTTAGAGCTCTGCATGATGCTGTGTCACCAAACACAATAATAACAGCCAAAAACAGTCAGGATGCACCAAATATGTTTTATTTGTACTCAAAGATGTAATAGGACATATTTGGATGTAATGTTTAATAAGTTTCATGTTCCATCAGAATTTGTATTTTTTCAAGAAGAACTATTTGTAAGAGGAGAATTAAATTGACCACATGCAATTCTTGATGAAATTAAACTATTTAGTCTTTTAAAACGGAACCATTTCATTGTGACACTTAGCAAATAGCCCATTATATTAGATATAATTGCTTTGTGGTCATAGTAAGTTTAAAATCATAAATGACCCCTCAAAGTTTTAGTAGCATATTATGAATTTGCTATCTGTGTGACTAAATGAGCACAGCAAATTCATATCAAATTGGTCAATACATGTTTTATTATTGTGCCCGTAGACTAGTTGGCTTTTAAGTTATTATTAATTTTTTCAATCAGTAAGTAGAAGTATGACCACTATTTCATATTCATTAGTCAAGCACAACTGCTTTTTAAGCCATTAGGAATATTTGGCACTTAAGCAGTGCTTTCTAATTTAAATGATGCTGTTATCATTTGAGAACTCTGCCTATCAATTTGGCCAGTCTAGAAATGCAACCCATTATGGGATGAAGTAGAATAATTAGCTAATGAAGCAGAATACAGCTTTACAACCTCTTAAACCCGAATATGAAAGAAGTCTAGTTTACTCTTAAAACCTTTTGGTGTCTGCATGGAAGAAGGTGTTAATGTGCCTTGTGAAATTTTTCAAGAAGTACACGATGGTGAATACATTTGTTGTTCTACATGATTTATTTCTGGAGAGTTCCTTTAATCTGTGTGAAGTTGCCCTGGAATTTGGTTGAGTTTGTCAGTGTACCGAAAACATAAAGTATCCTACCTCTATGACTTGTAGCACATAATCAGGAGAAGACAAAGTTAGACTGACTCCATAGGAAAGAAGAGAATTTAAGTGACCTCTTAATATCTCTCCCAATTCTGAGCGTGTGATTTTTGTGAATTAATGTTTATATTACAATTGAGTTAGTAATAAGTATTTTAAAACCATGTGGGTGATTAAAGCCTAGACGACCCAGAAAGGGCACTTGGTGTCTTAAAACAAACAAAAAAAAAGTCTTTAACCCTGGAATATCTCACAATATGTATTGTTTAAGTGTGGACTTCTCTTGAGCCAGCACCCCAAGCCAGATATCCTGTATGCACATAAGAATGCGTCTTTGTCTGTCTGTCTCCCTTTCTTTCTCCTTTTTGCTGAGAAGGCAAAAGGAATGTAATATATTGTATTCCTTTTGTATCATTAGTTTACTTTGCTTACCGTCTGCTTCTCTTGAGCCTGGCTTATTTGGGGTTAGCTTGTGAATTTAATGAGATCATAACACATTGTGATGGCCATGACTGCAGAATGGAAAATGTCACTACTACGTACGTGCCAGTTCATTTAAATCATTTTAAAGTACCCACCTGTGCTGCTAAACTCTCCATTTGAATTTTGTTGGCTAATATGTTTTTGGTCCAAATTTGGTTCCTTTAACTCTTATATGTAGGTAAATTAATCTGGGTGTCTGTGCTGTTGCCCTTTTAACTTCTGTTCTTGTTCTAATAAAGGTACTATCTGCTTAATTGGTAGACATATAGCCCTTTCTTATTTTAAAAATCGACTTGAAAAAGCATAGTTTGTAAAGGGCAAGAAGAACCATGACACTTTGAAATGTAATATTTGGGAGATATTAAATTTCTGCTGTTCATCTGCTGAATTGTAATGAATGAGAAATTGCATCCAAAGCAATATTTTCCTATTTTTTTTCACTACTTTTTTTCATCCATTGTGCATCCTTGTTTCCGTATTTCATGAAAATCTGCCTTCTCTAGTAGAGGCTTGGTGAGCTGGGGACAAACAGCTCTGGGGATTTCCCTGTCTGTCTCACACAGACTCTGTACTCTTCTTTTAATCCTACTGCCCTGTTGGTGACATTACCATGAGAATGAAGAGGGAATAAGGGATTCACAGAGTGTGAAATGGCAGTTTTGCGGTCTGAAGCAATGAGAGGAAAGAAGGAAGAGGAGAGGAGTGGAAAAGGATTCTAACTAGAGGCAGGAGGTGAGTCTGAGGTCTGGGATCGCCCTGCTTTTTGTACAGAGTATATTAAATGAGACCGGCCTGACGAGACGCTTGTATAGTTAGGGCTGCCGTGGTGCATTATAATTAGGGTTGATGTTTCAGTACATGGGTTAGAGCATGGCTCTAAGGTCATCCTGAAGTCATACTGTGTGGCTTTGAGCAAATTAGTTAACCTCTCTGGGCCTCAGTATCTTCATCTGTAAAATGGGGATAGTAATAGTAGTGTTTTCCTCTTAGGGTTGTTGTGAGGATTAAATGAGCTATTATAGACAAAGTGCATAGAAAATGCTTATTTAATTGTAATAGTCTTATTTAATAATTATTAGTAGTAGGAGTGGGAATAGCAATCTGAGTTCCATTTTAGAGAGAAATAGTTTTTTTATTGCAAATATGGATAGACCATACTGTACATCAAATTTTTCATGGGTCTTCAAAGGAATCATGCATTTTTCTTTTTTTTTTTTTTTTTTTTTTTTATTAACATCTTTATTGGGGTATAATTACTTTACAATGGTGTGTTAGTTTCTGCTTTATAACAAAGTGAATCAGTTATACATATACATATGTTCCCATATCTCTTCCCTCTTGCGTCTCCCTCCCTCCCACCCTCCCTATCCCACCCCTCCAGGCTGTCACAGAGCACCGAGCCAATATCCCCGTGCCATGCGGCTGCTTCCCTCTAGCTATCTACCTTACTACGTTTGTTAGTGTGTATATGTCCATGACTCTCTCTCGCCCCGTCACAGCTCACCCTTCCCCCTCCCCATAACCTCAAGTCCGTTCTCTAGGAGGTCTGCGTCTTTATTCCTGCCTTACCCCTAGGTTCTTCATGACATTTTTTTTTTTCTTAAATTCCATATATATGTGTTAGCATACTGTATTTGTCTTTTTCGTTCTGACTTACTTCACTGTGTATGACAGACTCTAGGTCTATCCACCTCATTACAAATAGCTCAATTTCGTTTCTTTTTATGGCTGAGTAATATTCCATTGTATATATGTGCCACATCTTCTTTATCCATTCATCCGATGATGGGCACTTAGGTTGTTTCCATCTCCGGGCTATTGTAAATAGAGCTGCGATGAACATTTTGGTACATGACTCTTTTTGAATTTCGGTTTTCTCAGGGTATATGCCCAGTAGTGGGATTGCTGGGTCATATGGTAGTTCTATTTGTAGTTTTTTAAGGAACCTCCATACTGTTCTCCATAGTGGCTGAACCAATTCACATTCCCACCAGCAGTGCAAGAGGGTTCCCTTTTCTCCACACCCTCTCCAGCATTTATTGTTTCTAGATTTATTGATGATGGCCATTCTGACTGGTGTGAGATGATATCTCATTGTAGTTTTGATTTGCATTTCTCTAATGATTAATGATGCTGAGCATTCTTTCATGTGTTTGTTGGCAGTCTGTATATCTTCTTTGGAGAAATGTCTATTTAGGTCTTCTGCCCATTTTTGGATTGGGTTGTTTGGTTTTTTGTTGTTGTTGAGCTGCATGAGCTGCTTGTAAATTTTGGAGATTAATCCTTTGTCAGTTGCTTCATTTGCAAATATTTTCTCCCATTCTGAGGGTTGTCTTTTGGTCTTGTTTATGGTTTCCTTTGCTGTGCAAAAGCTTTGAAGTTTCATTAGGTCCCATTTGTTTATTTTTGTTTTTATTTCCATTACTCTAGGGGGTGGGTCAGAAAGAATCTTGCTGTGATTTATGTCATAGAGTGTTCTGCCTATGTTCATGCATTTTTCTGATTTTGTTCCTCTCCTTTTGTCTGCAGTGCCGCCTTTCTAGAAACATTTACTGATCATTCAGGGCTCATCTCAGATGCCATCTTCTCAGGGAATTCTCTCTGAATGCCTTCAGGGAGAATTAGTTTACCTCCTCCCAGGGGCTCCCATGGTGCCTATAAATTTAATATCTTTAATATGGCACTTATTATAATGAGGCTATCTTCGTACATTTGTGTGTTCCCTTCTTACTGGAAAATGCAGTCTTATAATTTTAATAATTTTAATAATCAACATGTACAGTCTGTGTATATGAAACAGGTGGATGTCACTGCTACTTGATTAGGAAAGGTATAAGAGTCTTCTAGTGTTCACAGGTAACACTTCATACCCGTGTGAAGGTCTCTTCATACCTGAGACACTGCCATGCCTTTTACCCTGCATATGAGATCCCATTTTGAGAGTGTAATAGACATCTGCTTCATTTCCCAGGAAATGCTCAAGGGAACTGGTAAGCTGATCTGGATGGTTATGGAAAAGAAATGTTCATTTTGTTTCTTCCTCCTCCTTTTCTCCGTTTCCATCTTCTTTTCTTTTTCCCCCTTTTTCCTCTTCCTTCTTTACCCCTACTTCTTTTTATGGGTACAGTTAATTTATTTAAAGCTCCTGTTTATTTTTGCTCATCCATTTAGAGATTTACTTAGTCTTGGTATGAATAGATTTTCATCATGTTTATGAAGTATTTTATCACATTTTCATGAAATTTTAATTAATAACCAGTTGAATATTTTCTGTGTATAAACTATTTATATAAACACAATATCCACCCCCAATCTGTTAATTGTTTTTCTTACAACAGGTGGTGTTCTATAATTAAGAAAAAAAATAGTACAATTATGACACCAAATTTAAGAACAATAGCCATATACAAATTTGTGGGATCAGCTGATAAGAGAGATATACTGGTTTATTATTCTTAAATGGATTAATAATAGGTGTTTTGTTCTGATATCTTTACAGTTATTTTAGAAATCATCTGTATTATAATGCTGTATCATCTAATCCAAGGGGAAATAAAGCATGAACATTTATAGGATTTTATTTATAAATGCATCTTTTAAATATGTTTCCTCACAAAGAGGAAATTTCACTCTAGAAAACAGGAAAGGATTGTAGAAACTCCCATCTGCTTTGGAAAGTGCCTTTTCTTCTCATATTGGGTGAATGATTGTTGCAAATGATATCTATTTCATTCTGAATCACTTCTGTTTAAAAATTAGAGAAGACTAATTAATATAAGGGTGAGATTATTAGCAACTTCATAAATACTAGTATAAAGACAGTACTGGTGAGTTATATTTGGAACACAAGTAAGAGTTGTCCCTTGGTATCCATGGGGGATTGGTTTCAAATCTGCCCTCCCCCGCCCCCCCCCCCAGGATACCAAAATCTGAAGATGCTCAAGTCCCATATAAAATGGCTTAGTATTTGCATATAGTAACCGATGCACATCCTCCAGTATACTTTAAATCATCTCTAGATTAATTATAATACCCAATACAATGTAAATACTGTGTAAATCATTGTAAATACAGTGTAAATGCTATGTAAATAATTGTTGGGTGTGTGGCAAATTCAAGTTTTGCTTTTTGGAACTTTCTGGAATTTTCTTTTTCTTGAATACTTTTGATCTGAGGTTGGTTGAATCAGTGGATATGGAAACTGTGGCTGCAGAGAGCTGACTGTATGAGGGGCATTATAAAGAAACGCCATGACAGTGCTCCCAGTCGACCAGGTTTTTTTTCCCAGAAAATTATAGAAGAATCTCTCATATAAACTTACTTTCTTACTGGTCGTATTTTATCACTCAAAGGAGTAGCTCTGTTGACTTGAGGTCTGAACGCAGTGTGGGTCCTGACTCTGTAACTTTATTAGCGGCATGAGTTGAGTCATTTAAATTCTCTGACCTTCTGTTTCTTTGTCTGTAAGATGAGAAAGGTTGAAATAACTGACTTAGCACTACATTTTATCAATCTTAATAGAAACACTAGTGACATCAGTAAAGCTTGAGCCTATGAAGTCATTTCAGTCATTTAAGGAACTTAGATATAAAATGCACCTTTGAAATTCCTTACAGAGTGTTGTATTTTTATTTCATTCATAAATGGAAATGGATCCCGTTTAGGACACTGGGGAAGTTTTCTTTTAATTTCATTATGGCACACAGAATTTAGTGAAGAAAAAGGATAGCCCCCTTTGGGGTAGATTACTAAGTCAGCTGTTTGAAATTCTTGGTGTAAAAGGTCCTAGGGCCCTGCAAGCTATAGAAACAGGAAATATATTTGCTTCAATATTCCCAATTCATTCTTTGCTATGTCAGTGCTTTACAGATTTCAAGGCTTTTCTCTTTTTTAATGAATATTTATGAAATTTGTTCCCTTCATTCAACAACTGGTTACAGTGCACATCTTAGGGAAATTAACCTACACTGGTAGGGGAAGGCAAGATATAAAGATGAAAGATAGCGATGCCTTTAAAGAAAAAACTCTGGAATTTTGGAGGGCAGATAAAACTATATCACTGTAGCAATAAAAGAAAACAAGTAGAATGAAGTTATTGTTGAAAGAGAGGCACAAAGTGTTACAGTAATTCAGACTTGGGAGACATTACTTCTAGTTGGGAAAACTGGCAAACTGGTCAATGTTTCTCAAGGTGAGAGTGGTGGAAAAGGGGACAAGGGCCCTGGGGGCAGAAGAGACAGTTTGAGTAGCAGTTTGGGAATGGGATTAAGCCAGTATTACCAAGTAGTACTTACTAAAAGGAGAAAGGTAGAATTAGGTCAGATTACAGAGAATTTGGATTTCTTGTAAAAATTTTGAACTTGATGCTTTCTAGATTCAAGGAAGTTATTAAAGGTTTTTGAACAAGGGAGTGCATCAGTGTGTGTTAGAAAGATTAATCTGGCTACAGTGTATAACATAGAGAGGTAATAGATGGAAGGAAAGGGGAGAACTGGGTATGTTGATGTTATTAATACTTTAGCAAAACAATAACAACTGAAGAATAGAAATGTCAGTGAAAATCAACAAACAATAGTTGATTTGGGCAGTTAGAATTAGTAGGAAGTAGTCACCAGTATCTGGTTATCAGGGGTGTATGAGAGAGGGAGAGGAGAGTTGGAGATGTTTCCCAAGATTTCAGCTGAGAGGACCAGAAGGCGTGGTTGGTAGGACCATTACCAGGAAGAATGAAGTGAGGCTAAGGTTGATTGAGGCTGGGCAGAGGGGACAATGGGAAGGGATGAAGAGTTAGGCTCTAAATTCATTGAGATTTTGACATACATTTCAGCTCTCCAGCTAGAGATGTCCAGCAGGCTGCTGGCCATACAGTACTAATTTACTGTAGGAAGTCAGACCTTTAGGAAAGCATTTGAGTAAGTAGCTCTAGGAACTTAGGTTAGAAGTATATGCTTCATGAGACAATGAGTATAGTTATTTTTTGGCAGTGGAAATAAGCCAAATGCCATCAGTTAGGTTGAGGGAGTAATGGGGCTGAGAGGTTTGTATGCAGTTAGATGATAAACATGGAAGAATTGATGAGATGCTACTGGAAAGAAGCCAGTGCATATAACTCAGCTTGAGCACACAAGCAGACTGAGTTTCAGATGCAGAGCAGACACAGTGAACTTCCATAATACTAGGTCAACGATGAATTAATTAATACCGGATAGATTTCTTACCAGAATTTCTCTTCTGCTTTCATCAAATATTTGATACCCATACAGGCTACCTGGAGTATGAAAAACTATGTTCTTACCCATTTTGAGTTGTGTTTTTATGGTGTTTGCTTTCCATGGAGAAATTTGATAGGATCATTTGTTGGTGTTTATTTGTATATTTAATTCCTGTGTATATTTGATACCTGTGACTTATCAACTTCGTTAGTTTTCAGAATTAAAAACTTGAATTTTGTTATGAAAGCATTTTGTCTATTTTTGGCTTGTAAATAACACCTGACATAAAGTCACTATCATTAGGATTCACTTAGATTTTTCAAAGGAGGTGGTTGAAAAGCTTGAGGATTCAAGAGAAAAAATTGGTGTACTTTGTTCAGTCAAAAGCTACCAAATTTATGAGGAAATGTAATAATAAAAGTGCTTATGAAATGATTTACTCTGAATATTTTCCCTAGAGCCCTTTAGTCTTCTGTTACTTACTAGAATCAATTCTATGCAACATGGAACAAAACATAAATTATTTCTTTGGATCAGTTGAATATATTTCACCTTCCTTTTATGCATGTATATATGACAAAAATGATTGGGAAACATTGAATGATGCTTAATTATTTTGAAAGTAGAAACAAAATTAGAGACTTATAAAGCTTAGTTCTGAAACTGAAGCGGGGAAAAAAATCAATTTCCAGCTAAAAATCTTTCTGTTGACCCTGGGTCAAGTAAATAGTTTTCTTTTGAGACAGTATTTCAGTAGCTGCTTCACAGATATTAAAGCCTGACAGTGGCCAGCAAATAATTCATTCCCTGCACCCTGATAGTTCTACATTTGTCTCTGCAAATGCGGATTTGGAAAGATCTTGATTAAAATATATGTAGATAAGCAACAAGAATTTACTGTATAGCACAGGGGATTAGATCCAATATCTTGTAATAACCGACTGTGGAATATAATCTGCAAAAAACCAAAAAGAAATTAGTATGCTGTACACCTGAAACTAGTACAATGTTGTAAATCAGCTATACCTCAATGAAAAAAAATATGTTAAGTGACGGGTGTTTATTTAGAGAATTAGTGAGACCCCTGATTTACATTTTTAAACCAGTCTTCCCATTATCTCTCGCCTTTTCCATTTGTTTTCCATGTTACTACAAAAATTATTTCAATAAATCTGAAAAACTCTTGCTTATGCATCAGTAATAAACAGTCCATAATTCTTAGCATGGCTTTCAGAAACATCTGCAGATTTTCTGTTCACAAAGTACCTCTTTTCCTTTCCTTTTCTTTTAAAATTTAAAAAAACTTTTTATTTTGAGATGATTTTAGACTTACAGACAAGTTGCAAAAATTGCACAGTGAGTTTAAAGTACCTTTTTTCGAACGCTAGATCTTCTACTAGGTTAAGGACCAGGTTTTATAAATACCTGATATGGTTTCCCCTCAAACATGTCATTGGCTCTCATTTTACAATTCTACTCCACCTTCAAGACACAATCCCAGAGCTATAATTTATGAGAAGCTTCATTTCCATTAGTTCAAAATAATTTCTCTTGGAGAATTGGTCGTTGTGATAGCAGTGGACTTGTACAAGACAGCAACTGTCTGGAAGTGAGCAGATGTTCCTCTGCTCTGTTTCTACCCAGTAGCCCTACCGCCGCTGTGTTTTCTCCAACGTTGAGGTTGTCACCTGTCTGACGTCAAGTTTGTGCCATCATTTTCCTTACACACAGTTCACTTCGTGCATTTATGGTACCTGTATTTCAGTTTGCAGCTCTGGTGAATAGCTTATGTCGGAGCCGATCGGGCCTCTTTTGGTAACCATTTTAACCATTTTCAAGTGTACAGCTCACTAGCATTAAGTACATTCACAGTGTCGTGCAACCATCACCATTACCCATCTCCAGAACCCTTGCACTATCTCAAGCTGAATCTCTGTGCCATGAATCAGTAACTCCCCATTCCCTGCACCCTGATAGTTCTACTTTTGTCTCTGTGAATTTGACTCTCTAGACAGCTCCTATAAATGGAATTATACAATGCTTGTCTCTGCATCTGACTTATTTCACTTAGCATAACGTTTTCAAGGCTCATCAATGTTTTATCATGCATCAAAATTTCATTCCTTGTTTTACATAAACACAGTATATATATATGTATATATATATTATTTTTTTTTTTTTTTTTTTTGCGGTACGCGGGCCTCTCACCGCCGTGGCCTCTCCCATCGCGGAGCACAGGCTCCGGCCCACGCAGGCTCAGCGGCCATGGCTCACGGGCCCAGCCGCTCCGTGGCATGCGGGATCCTCCCGGACCAGGGCACGAACCCGTGTCCCCCGCATCGGCAGGCAGACTCCCAACCACTGCACCACCAGGGAAGCCCACACAGTATATATTAATATTTATTTTGCACATAGCCACCAGAGAAAATAAGCCTATTTTGAACCATTATAGATTTTATATGTATATAAATGTATGAAATTATATATAGATATAATTTTAGTAACAGGTATGCTATGCAATAATTGTCTTGGCACCATATTGACTGATTTTTTCTTTTTTAAAAGTTGTGGTATAATACATGTAATACCATCTTAACGGTTTTTAAGTATACAGTTCAATGTTAAGTACATTTCCATTGTTGTGCAATCATAATCGCCGTCCATCTCCAGAACTCTTTTCCTTTTTGCAAAACTGAAACTCTACCTATTAGGCAATAACTTTCAGTCCCTCTTTCCCTCAGACCCTGGCAACCACTGTTCTACTTTGTGTCTCTGATTTTGAATATTCTGGGTTCCTCATAAAAGTAGAATCATACTGTATATTTATTTTGATGACTGACTTATTTTGCTTAGCATAATGTCCTCAAGATTCATCCATGCTGTAGCATGTGTCAGAGTTTCCTTCCTCTTTAAGGGTGAATCCTATTCCATTGTATGTTGGATAACACATTTTGCTTATGCATTTTTCTGGTGGTCAACACTTGGGTTGCTTCCAGCATTTGGTTTTATGAATAATGCTGCTGTGAACATGGGTGTACAGTACTTGAGTCCCTATTTTCAATTCTTTTGGGTATATATAAACATGACTTTTTAATCAGGCATTTTATTCATCTCTCATAGTTCTTGTCCCATGAATTTTGGGGCTCTACAACTGTTAAATTTGATGAATGATTACCATGTGTATCGAAAATTGGTTACTACATTTGCAGCTCTTTTTTTTTTTTGAAATTTTCTTTTATGCTGAGTGTGGGCACTAGGAACACTTACTCCTATATTTGAGATCTTTCCCTTTAACTGTGAGGGCAAATCTTCATTACCTACTCTCAATTTTATTATGATGTATAGGTGAAGTATTTTTGGTTTGGGGTTTTTTTTGGTTTTTTTGCGGTACACGGGCCTCTCACTGTTGTGGCCTCTCCCGTTGCGGAGCACAGGCTCTGGATGCTCAGCCTCTGCGGCCATGGCTCACGGGCCCAGCCGCTCCGCGGCATGTGGGATCTTCCCGGACCGGGGCATGAACCCGCGTCCCCTGTGTCGGCAGGCGGACTCTCAACCACTGCACCACCAGGGAAGCCCTGTATAGGTGAAGTTTTAACATATTTACTTATTTGTTGGCTTTTACTAATTTTTCAAAAAGTGTTGCATATATTTAGTTTTTTTTAAAAGTGGAAAGGATGTGTAGTGAACATTTTCCTCCCATTTCTTGTGTGTTCTAGTGTGTTCTAGGGATACTTGATGTAGTCCTTTTATTGTACAATACAGCATATATACAGAATGGTATATAAAACATATATGTACAGTATAAAGAATTAGAATAAAAGCCCTTAGGAAAAAGTTGTTGCTGGTTCTTCAAAGCTGTCTGTGTGCCTCCCTGGTTGGACCCTCCTCTCTTCTCTCAAGAAGTAACCATAATTCTGACTTTCATGATAACCATTCTCTGTGTCCAGCAAGGAAGCAGGGACACTGAATCATAAATGCCCTTGTTACATACATCATTTAAATGTAGAGACTGAGTCTTTAAAGCACTGATGAATTCTTCATCATATTTTTAAACTAAATTGCAGATGTTTCCATGTAATCACAGTGTTCCTCATCTGAGCTGAAACTCTGCTGTTCCTTTAGCCGTGACGATTTAGATATTTGAAAAGTAATTCCACCTATAAGAGCACTTCAAGATTTAATATATTCACGTTATTTTAGGCATATTGCACACCGGCTAATGCAGAATGGAGATTTGGAAAATGGAAGATAATTTTTAAAATTTTAGAGTATTCAAAAATGACATCCAGGAATTAGTAAATTTGTATTGTGGGAAGGATTAACATTCAAAAAGAGAGCTGAGTCTTGTTCATTTTGATGACCTTCAGGGTGCTTATACATAACAGCTTATTAATAAATGTTTATTGAATAGTACTGACCTGAACTGTTCATCTGTCGTATGTATTCCTAAGTCTTTCTGCATTCCACTAATACTTCTTCCTCGGTTTGATGGCTCGAGGTCAGTATTTATCTACCTGACTCTGTCCTGTGCTGCAGTTGTCACCCTTCCTTGTCCCTCGCTCAGCTCCCCATCTTTTACAATAAGCATCCTAAGGAGAATTTTCAGGTTTCTTTTGATCTGAGTGAGAAAAGAAAGAAGAAAAGAAGATACTTTTATTATTTCAACTTTGGTTCTCTCTTCCCTTCGTAGTTGTATTAGCAGTGATGTCCCCTGACACTGGTTGTGATGGAGCAGAGGCTGTCAGATCAGCTACACTGAAAAGACTCTTCTCAATCCTGGTCTGTTGCTGAGCCTGATAACTAACACCCTCTCCCAAGATGAGAATGTAGGGCACTTTTTTGTTTTGTTTTGCGGTACGCGGGCCTCTCACTGCTGTGGCTCTCCTGTTGCGGAGCACAGGCTCCAGACGCGCAGGCTCAGCGGCCATGGCCCACGGGCCCAGACGCTCCGCGGCATGTGGGATCTTCCCGGACCGAGGCACGAACCCATGTCCCCTGCATCGGCAGGCGGACTCTCAACCACTGCGCCACCCGGGAAGCCCTAGGGCACGTTTTCAAGATTGCTTTACTAGAAGTAAAAACCAAAGTGTATTTGTGCATTTATAACTATTCATTTTAAGATGTCCAGGAACTATTCCTGAGTAACTTCCTGTTTAGAATTAACTCATTTCACGTGGCAAACTCCAGCTATGCTGATCCTTGGATATTTTACCACACAGCTCATATTCCAAAGGTTGGAGCAAAGAGAGGAAGCTTGTAAAAAACGTTCCTTTCACAGAACTTGTAAAATATTCATGGTTCACGATTCGTCATTCTTTAAGTTTCAGAAATGACAGGGTAATTTGTGGAAACAAGTAATTAAGGAAAAAAAAGGTTTTGTGATGGAAAGGAGGAGCAGGCAGAACAGAGAGCTTGGCGTAGGTATTGGAAATCCATGGTAATTTAGCAGGTAATCAGAGATGTTGAGAACAGTGCTTGTAATGATTTCAAGGAAATATAGAATATTTTCTTTCATTTTGTCGACTGTGGGTCAGTTCTCCAGTTTGCTTCCTCTCCCATTTCTTGTTGGTGAGAGCTTTGAGCTCTATCTTTTTTCCTTTTATAAAAAAGTCATTTATTTTGTTGAAAATTATATTCCAGTTGTCATTGGGAAGGCAATAATGTCTTGTGCTTCACTATGGCATACTAATACTTTGAAAAGAAAGAAAAGGAAGGAAAAGAATTTAGAAGGAACAAAAGCTAAATTTTCCATGGTGAAGTAATTCTGAACTTTTCTGAGTAATCCTGGAGGACTGACATTCAGATGTTAAAGGAAAAGTCTTTCAGATGCCTTGGCTTCTGAGGGACCTGAGGAAGCTACAGGGTACATCAAAACGAAAATAAATTTATTAGAACCTGTATCTTTGTAAGCTTTCTGAGTTCCCTGAGGATCATCCAGCCGTCAGAGTATCTTGAGAGAGAAAGTTGTAGTGAGAAAATTCAATTTCCTCTTAACTCAGTCCTGTCAGAAAACTTAAGTCTCAGCCTCTCTAAAGGATATGAAAAATCTTTTTTTCTTTTAAATTTGGTTTTTTGGTTATTCATGCTGTCTGTATTCTACATGACAGCTGTATCCATCAGTTAAAGAAATCTTTTCTAAATATACTGAAACAGAAAGGGAAATCGAGTTGAGAAACATTTATGGATACAGTTACAGAGTCTCAGTAAGAGATGGACATCTCCCCAAATATAAGATCCAGGAAGTACAGTTGTCCCTAGGTGTCTGCAGAGGACTGTCTCCAGGACTTCCTGTAAATACCAAAACCCAAGGATGCTTATATATAAAATAGCTTAGTATTTGCATATGACCTATGCACATCCTCCTGTATACATTAAGTCAACTCTAGATTACTTATAATACCTAATACCATGTAAGTGCTTTGTGGAATTTTTTTTTTTTTTAGTATTTTTGATTTGAGGTTGGTTGAATCTGAGGATGCAGAACCCACGGATATGGAGGGCTGACTGTAAGAGAAACTTACAGACAGTTTAAGGTATGGTTTTTATCTTAACTACTTTTTCCCTGGGAAATTCCAGAAATATGAGGACTGAAATAATAGAAAACATGGCTTCCATGTCCTCCGACCTTTAAATGGTCTGTCTTAACAGCAGGGATATGCAGTTTTATAAAATATTGTTTTCAGTATTGAGCCACAGAAACGCACTTCTCTAATGGTAGCTAATATTTGGATTTACGTGTTTATTTTCACCCTATAATAATGAGAACATACCAATGATTAGCTTTCACAAATGTTTGAGATGCTGTATAAGAATATACATCATTTTATATTCTAAACTTTTCCGTTTTACAGTGTGCTTTTAGACAATATATGGCATAATATAGTACTTTGTCAATACTTCATTGCATATTTGCAAAGAGGCATTTGAGATAGCCAAACACGGATCCCAATGATGATGACAATGGGCTACCATGCACTCAGAGTTCTGGATCGTCGGGTAGCCTGGAGGTTCAAAGACGAATTCCTTTAAAGCTCATTTCTAAGCAGCTATGCCATTGGAGCCATTGCCTTTACCGTAGAACACGCATCCGTCGCTTCTCTGGGAACTGCTGAAAGTGCCTTCTTATCGCTTCTCCTGCTTCTCCTCTCACCATGAGCCTCCCTCATCCAACTGCTGCCAAGGAAGCCCTCTAACAGAGCCGTGTGGCTGACAGGGTCTTGGTGCTCCGGCCGGGTGTCAGGCCTGAGCCTCTGAGGTGGGAGAGCCGAGTTCAGGACATTGGTCCACCAGAGACCTTTCGGCCCCTCGTAATATCAATCAGTGGGAGCTTTCCCAGAGATCTCCATCTCAACACTAAGACCCAGCTCCACTCAATGACCAGCAAGCTCCAGTGCTGGAAACCCCATGCCAAACAACTAGCAAGACAGGAACACAGCCCCACCCATTAGCAGAGAGGCTGCCTAAAATCATAAGTTCACGGACACTCCAAAATATACCACCAGACGCGGTCCTGCCCACCGGAAAGACAAAATCCAGCCTCATCCACCAGAACACAGGCACCAGTCGCCTCCACCAGGAAGCCTCCACAATCCACTGAACCGACCTTACCCACTGGGGGTAGACACCAAAAACAACAGGAACTATGAACCTGCAGCCTGTGAAAAGGAGACCCCAAACACAGTAAGTTAAGCAAAATGAGAAGACATAGAAATACACAGCAGATGAAGGAGCAAGGTAAAAACCCACAGGACCAAACAAATGAAGAGGAAATAGGCAGTCTACCTGAAAAAGAATTCAGAGTAATGATGGTAAAGATGATCCAAAATCTTGGAAATGGATTGAAGAAAATACAAGAAACATTTAACAAGGACCTAGAAGAATTAAAGAGCAAACAAACAATGACAAACAACACAATACATGAAATTAAAAATTCTCTAGAAGGAATCAATAGCAGAATAACTGAGGCAGAGGAACGGATAAGTGACCTCGGAGATAAAATAGTGGAAATAACTACTGCAGAGCAGAGTAAAGAAAAAAGAAAGAAAAGAATTGAGGACAGTCTCAGAGACCTCTGGGACAACATTAAACGCACCAACATTCAAATTATAGGGGTCCCAGAAGAAGAAGAGAAAAAGAAAGGGACTGAGGAAATATTTGAAGAGATTATAGTTGAAAACTTCCCTAATATGGGAAAGGAAATAGTCAATCGAGTCCAGGAAGCACAGAGAGTCGCATACAGGATAAATCCAAGGAGAAACACACCAAGACACATATCAATCAAACTATCAAGAATTAAATACAAAGAAAAAATATTAAAAGCAGCAAAGGAAAAGCAACAAATAACATACAAGGGAATCCCTATAAGGTTAACAGGTGATCTTTCAGCAGAAACACTGCAAGGCAGAAGAGTGTGCCAAGACATATTTAAAGTGATGAAAGGGAAGAACCTACAACCACGATTACTCTACCCAGCAAGAATCTCATTCAGATTTGACAGAAAAATTAAAACCTTTACAGACAAGCAAAAGTTAAGAGAATTCCAAACCACCAAACAAGCTTTACAACAAATGCTAAAGGAACTTCTCTAGGCAGGAAACACAAGAGAAGGAAAAGACCTACAATAACAAACCAAAAACAATTAATAAAATGGTAATAGGAATGGACATATGGATAATTACCTTAAATGTAAATGGATTAAGTGCTCCAACCAAAAGACACAGGCTTGCTAAATGGATACAAAAACAAGACCCATATATATGCTGTATACAGGAGACCCACTTCAGACCTAGGGACACATACAGACTGAAAGCAAGGGGATGGAAAAAGATATTCCATGCAAATGGAAATCAAAAGAAAGCTGGAGTAGCAATTCTTTCTTTTTTTTTTTTTTTTTTTTGCAGTACACGGGCCTCTCACTGTTGTGGCCTCTCCCGTTGTGGAGCACAGGCTCTGGACACACAGGCTCAGCGGCCATGGCTCACGGGCCCAGCCGCTCTGCGGCATGTGGGATCTTCCAGGACCGGGGCACGAACCCATGTCCCCTGCATCGGCAGGTGGACTCTCAACCACTGTGACACCAGGGAAGCCCTGGAGTAGCAATTCTTATATCAGACAAAACAGACTTTAAAATAAGACTATTACAAGAGGCACAGAAGGACACTACATAATGATCAAGGGATCAATCCAAGAAGAAGATATAACAATTGTAAATATTTATGCACCCAACATAGGAGCACCTCAATACATAAGGCAAATGCTAACAGCCCTAAAAGGGAAAATTGACAGTAATACAATCATAGTAGGGAATTTTAACACCTCACTTTTACCAATGGACAGATCATCCAAAATGAAAATAATTAAGGAAACACAAGCTATAAATGACACATTAAACAAGATAGATTAGTTTATATTTATAGGACATTCCATCCAGAAACAACAGAATACACTTTCTTCTCAAGTGCTCATGGAACATTCTCCAGGATAGATCATATCTTGGGTCACAAATCAAGCCTTGGTAAATTTAAGAAAACTGAAATCGTATCAAGTATCTTTTCTGACCACAGTGCTATGAGACTAGATATCAATTACAGGGAAAAAAACTGTAAAAAAATCCAAGCACAGGTAGGATAAACAATACACTACTAAATAACCAAGAGATCACTTAAGAACTCAAAGAGGAAATCAAAAAATACCTAGAAACAAATGACAATGAAAACCTGACAACCCAAAACCTGTGGGATGCAGCAAAACAGTTCTAAGAGGGAAGTTTATAGCAATACAATCTTACGTCAAGAAACAAGAAAAATCTCAAATAAACAACCTAACCTTGCACCTAAAGCAATTAGAGAAAGAAGAACCAAAAAAACACAAAGTTAGCAGAAGGAAAGAAATCATAAAAATCAGATCAGAAATAAATGAAAAAGAAATGAAGGACACAATAGCAAAGATCAATAAAACTAAAAGCTGGTTCTTTGAGAAGATAAACAAAATAGATAAACCATTAGCCAGACTCATCAAGAAAAAAAGGGAAAAGACTCAAATCAATAGAATTAGAAATGCAAAAGGAAAAGTAACAACTGACACTGCAGAAATACAAAGGATCATGAGGTATTACTACAAGCAACTCTATGCCAATAAAATGGACAACCTGGAAGAAATGGACGAATTCTTAGAAAAGCACAACCTTCTGAGACTGAACCAGGAAGAAACAGAAAATATAAACAGACCAATCACAAGTGCTGAAATTGAAACTGTGATTAAAAATCTTCCAACAAACAAAAGCCCAGTACCAGATGGCTTCACAGGTGAATTCTATCAAACATTTAGAGAAGAGCTAACGCCTATCCTCAAATTCTTCCAAAATATAGCAGAGGGAAGAACACTCCCAAGCTCATTCTATGAGGCCACCATCACCGTGATACCGAAACCAGACAAAGATGTCACAAAAACAGAAAACTACCGGCCAGTATTAGTGATGAACATAGATGAAAAAATCCTCAACAAAATACTAGCAGATAGACTCCAACAGCACATTAAAAGCATCACACACCATGATCAAGTGGGGTTTATCCCAGGAATGCAAGCGTTCTTCAATATACGCAAATCAATCAATGTGATAAATCATATTAACAAATTGAAGCAGAAAGACCATATGATCATCTCAATGCATTCAGAAAAAGCTTTTAACAGAATTCAACACCCATTTATGATAAAAACCCTCCAGAAAGTAGGCATAGAGGAAACTTACCTCAACATAATAAAGGCCATATATGACAAACCCACAGCCAACATCGTTTTCAATAGTGAAAAACTGAAACCATTTCCACTAAGATCAGGAAAAAGACAAGGTTTCCCCCTCTCACCACTATTATTCAACATATTTTTGGAAGTTTTAGCCACAGCAATAAGAGAAGAAAAAGAAATAAAAGGAATCCAACTTGGAAAAGAAGAAGTAAAACTGTCACTGTTTGCAGATGACATGATACTCTACATAGAGAATCCTAAAGATGCTACCAGAAAACTTCTAGAGCTAATCAGTGAATTTGGTAAAGTAGCAGGGTACAAAATTAATGCAAAGGAATCTCTTGCATTTCTATTCACTAATGATGAAAAATCTGAAAGTGAAATTAAGGAAACACTTGCACTTACCATTGCAACAAAAAGAATAAAATACCTAGGAGTAAGCCTACCTAAGGAGACAAAAGATCTGTATGCAAAAAACTATAAGACACTGCTGAAAGAAATTAAAGATGATACAAACAGTTGGAGAGATATACCATATTCTTGGATTGGAAGAATCAACATTGTGAAAATGACTCTACTACCCAAAGCAATCTACAGATTCAGTGCAATCTCTGTCAAACTACCAATAGCATTTTTCACAGACTAAAACAAAAAATTTTACAATTTGTACAGAAACACAAAAGACCCCATATAGCCAAAGCAGTCTTGAGAAAGAAAAACAGAGCTGGAGGAATCAGGCTCCCTGACTTCAGACTATACTACAAAGCTACAGTAATCAAGAGACTATAGTCCTAGCACAAAAACATAAATATAGACCAATGGAACAGGATAGAAAGCCCAGAGATAAACCCATGCACATATAGTCACCTCATCTTCTATAAAGGAGGCAAGAATGTACAATGGAGAAAAGACAGCCTCTTCAATAAGTTGTGCTGGGAAAACTGGACAGCTACATGTAAAAGAATTAAATTAGAACACTCCCTAACACCATACACAAACGTAAACTCAAAATGCATTAAAGACCTAAATATAAGACCGGACACTAGAAAACTCTTAGAGGAAAACATAGGCAGAACACTCCATGACATAAATCATAGCAAGATCCTTTTCGACCCACCTCCTAGAGAAATGGAAATAAAAACAAAAACAAACAAATGAGACCTAATGAAACTTAAAAGCTTTTGCATAGCAAAGGAAACCATAAACAAGATGAAAAGACAACCCTCTGAAATGGGAGAAGATATTTGCAAACAAAGCAACTGACAGAAGATTAATCTGCAAAATATACAAGCAGCTCATGCAGCTCAATATCAAAAACCCAAACGACCCAATCCAAACATGGGCAGAAGACCTAAATTCACGTTTCTCCAAAGAATATATACAGATTGCCAACAACCACATGGAAGGAAACTCAAGATCACTGATCATTAGAGAAATGCAAATCAAAACTACAATGAGCTATCACCTCACACTGTTCAGAATGGCCATCATTAAATGTCTACATACAATAAGTGCTGGAGAGGGTGTGGAGAAAAGGGAACCCTCTTGCACTGTTGGTGGGAATGTAAATTGATACAGCCACTATGGAGAACAGTATGGAGGTTCCTTAAAAAACTAAAAATAGAACTACCATACGACCTAGCAATCCCACTACTGGGCATATACCTGGAGAAAACCATAATTCAAGACGAGTCATGTACCACAATGTTCATTGCAGCACTATTTACAATAGCCAGTATATGGAAGCAACCTAAGTGTCTGTCGACAGATGAATGAATAAAGAAGATGTGGCACATATATACAATGCAATATTACTCAGCCATAAAAAGAAACGAAATTGAGTTATTTGTATTGAGTTGGATGGACCCAGAGTCTGTCATACAGACTGAAGTATGTCAGAAAGGGAAAAACAAATACCATATGCTAACACATATATATGGAATGTTAAAAAAAAATGGTTCTGAAGAACCTAGGGGCAGGACAGGAATAACGACGCAGACATAGAGAATGGACTTGAGCACATGGGGAGGGAGAAGGGTAAGCTGGGACAAAGTGAGAGAGTGGCATGGACATCTATATACTACCAAATATAAAATAGATAGCTAGTGGGAAGCAGCCACGTAGCACAGGGAGATCAGCTCGGTGCTTTGTGACCGCCTGGAGGGGTGGGATAGGGAGGGAGGGAGGGATCTGCAAGAGGGAGGGAATATGGGGATATATGTATACGTATAGCTGATTCACTTTGTTATAAGCAGAAAGTAACACAACCTTGTAAAGCAATTTTACTCCAATAAAGATGTAAAAAAAAAAAGAGGCATTTGACAGAATGAATTGGGAGTGTATATTTATAATTCTTCCACCTATTCAGTCAGATAATGTATTTCTTAAGGAGTAAAGAAACTTGAAATACAATCTCCTGGTTCTCCATTTTGAAAACAAAAATATTTTTTCCTCAGAAGTGTGGTATTGAATTATCCATTGTTTTGTAGTGAGGACATTATCTCAGTGAACACACAATTTCTTTCAGATAGTCACCGGAATAATTATCAAAAGGAAAAGCCATACCATTTAATGTGCTGTACTACACAAATATTCTATTGAGTTCCGTTTGAGAAATAGACGATATTTTTAGTGATCTGTTAGGATAATTTTCACTCTTTTTCTTCCCTTCAGTATGATACATTCTTTCCAAATGGTTTTATTCAACCCCAGGAATGTGAAAATAAATGAAAAAAGTCTTATTTTGCACTTTCTTAGAAAACGTTTCATCATTCCTTGACTTCCTTGTAATCTTACATGTTGTCTGTATAGTACCTGCTTAGGAGGTGTAAGGTTCTGGGGTTTGATGAGCAGTGATAGGTATTCTGTTAGCCATAGATGTCCAGCTGAACAACCTGGCAGTCAGATCAGGCTGCACAAGGGAATTCTCACTGTCAGCCACATCCAGATAGGATCATGCTCCAGTAGCCCAGTGTGCAAGCTGGTGAGTGAAGCACAAGGAGGACAGATCCAGGCATGGGATTTGTGGATGTGTCGTCTTTCCAGTGGTCAAGAACTCTGGAATTTAGAGCTCTTAAGTAGGGTAAATAGGCCGTGAGAACTAGGGTTTAGAAAAATCCTGACAGCTAGGGCACCAGGAAGTTTGAGGAATTTGGGCATAGAAGTCCTGTTATACGTTGGGAGCCTGATAACAGGTGCTTTCAATTTCTGAGTGTCCGTTGAAGGAGTCTGCTGGTCATCCTTGGTTAGAGCTACCACGTGGGTGACAACTAGAAGGCTTTACAGTAATTCTGCACAGATGCATGGCAGGGATGGTTTAGATTCTTTCTGCCTCTGGCAGGGTTGTCTCAGAAATAGGGTTTATATGGTTGAGACCAATGAATACAATGGGGGAGGTTTTTAAAAAAAAATTTTAACACCTTTATTGAGATGTAATTCTCATACAATGTAACTTAACCCTTTTAAATTATGCAATTCAGTGGTATTTAGTGTATTCATGAAGTTGCACACCCATCACCACAGTCTATTTTAAACCATTTTTATCACTCCAAAAGGAAATCCCATACCCCCTTGCCAGTATTTTCTAATCTCCACATTTCACCAGCCCCTGGCAATCTCAAATCTACTTTCCATTTCTATAGATTTGCCATTCTGCATATTTCATACAAATGGAATCATACAATTTGTGAAACTTTACAACTGGCTTTTTTCACTAAGCATCATATTTTCAAGAATTGTCCATGGTGTAGCTATTATCGGTATTTTCCTTTTTATTGCGAAATAATATTCCAATGTATGCATATACCACATCTTATTCATTCATTAATCAGTTGATGGATATTTGCATTATTTCCTCTTTTTGGTTATTATGGACAATGCTGCTGTGAACATTCCTGCACTATTTTTTTTGTGTGAACATATGTTTTAATTTATTTTGAGCATTCCATGTATGAGTAGAATTGCTAGTCTGCTTAATACGTTTTTAATTTTTTATATGTATTTGGGCCCATTATAAGCTGGTGTGAAATGTTTTATCAACAACATAAAACCTCCAGTTATTTGTGGTTGCCATTGAAAAGCTTTTTATATTTTCCTTTTAGTACAATCGTGTTTTCTGAATTGACAGTAGCCAGCCCTTCTTTTCTATCCAAATTTTTAAACTATTTAAGCTTATTCTCAATTTCTTTGGCTTGTGATCTCTTAGACAATTATTTTGTTACTTTGTTATAAGAATGTGATGACTTTTGGCACCATATAGGGGTTCTTGCTTATAATTTACATGTATGAATTTTAAGTATCTTAAAAATTATAATATATGTATGATGGTATTTTTAAAATAGAAAATTCTAAGATATAATACGTTGCAAGTTGTTAATCAATAGTTCCCTTGCATTGAAATGGAAATTTTCATGATTTGATTTGTGACTTCATTATGCTTGTAATGAGATTAGTCATTTTTAACTGGATTCTCCAGCAAAGTTTTCCTTTAATGATGAGGACAATAAAGATAGACTAGAGCAACAGAAATATTCTTTTCTCAGTTTTTCCAGACATTTTCATAGTCATCTTTATAGTTTACTCCAGGACCATAACTTGGGATTATAGTTGTTTACAGTATAGAATTTTTTTTTTTTTTTTTGTGGTATGTGGGCCTCTCACTGTCGTGGCCTCTTCCGTTGTGGAGCACAGGCTCCGGACACGCAGGCTCAGCGGCCATGGCTCATGGGCCCAGCCGCTCCACAGTATGTGGGATCTTCCCGGACCAGGGCACGAACCCGTGTCCCCTGCATCGGCAGGTGGACTCTCAACCACTGCGCCACCAGCGAAGCCCTCTACAGTATAGAATTTTATGTATCTGAATTTTTATTTTTTTCTTGTGAGTCATTCTGAGAATAACTCTTCCTTGCTTTTTTTTCTATTTATTCATTCTCTCTCTCCTCATTCATTCTCTCCTCTCTCATACTCCCTTGCACTCCATCTCTCACTGGTCTTGTGAAATAACATGATTGGATTTCTGCTTTGAGCTATCTTTAAATTTGATTCCACACTGTAATAGGATAACACTGAGTTTTTTAATGGTAATTGTTTTGTAATCATGTGGTTGAAATCATGCTTCTTTATTTTTATCATATTCTCATGTTTAGAATCTAAAGCAGTCATTTGGTCCTTAGGTTATACTGATATCCACTATCTTCTTTATTATTTTGCACTTATTTATATTAGATTTTGAAATTATAAAATAATGCATTTCTTTTAAGAAAAACATGAATATAGTAGCATATAAATTATAAATATCTCCCACACTGTGATTTTTTATCTCCCAAGTACTACAAAACCAGAACAACCAGGTTTGTACATGGCCTTCTAGAAAATGTTAATATACATACACGCACTTATATTCACATACATGTTTCTCTGAAAAAGAAATGGTGTTATTCTATACATTACATATGTTTCAACATCTTGCTTCCCCCCCCCATCTATAATTCATATTGGGGAGTGATATAACTGATCTCTGCTCTTATGTTTGCCTTGGCAGTCAGGGAGCTCTGGACTCACTTACAATTGCCAGGAGCCCTCTGTTCAAGTACAGTTGCCTACTATAGCCCCAGTTTTCTGGTTTAATTTGTCTTCTCTCTTTTTAAAATCTTTTTTTGAGGGGAGAGAGTTATTATGTCTTCTTTACATGAGCCATTTAAACAACTTTAGTAAATTAGGATATTTGGACAATTATTATTAATAAAAGAGATCTATTTGACCTTATGCACCAGTTATTGTTAGATGCCACTCTGTATAATTTTAGGACTTTGGAAGCTCTAAGCATCAAGAAAACATTCAGGAAATTGCTTTTTTAATATAGATGTTGGTGCTGAAGTACTCCACATGGTTAATGTCGTTCACAAACTCAGGAAAGCTTTTCATCAAATGAGAGCACTACTTTAAAAACACTAATGATTTTCTAGTTGAAACATTTTAAACAAATTTGAAATGCAGGGTAATTTTTTTTAAACGTAGTGACCATTTCATCCTTCAGATGAAAGCTTAAGATAAGCTCTTGTGCATCTGTTATCATCCTTGTTGATATAGTTACACTGTTTTTATTCTTTGGCAACATATTTAAATAGAAAATATATTTCATGGATTTTTGCTTTTCTCTGAGTCTGCAGTGTTATATTTTGAATGTGGTAAATATTGATTTTATACCCTTTGGGACTACTTATCTGTGGACCCTAGATGCTGCCCTTGAGCATGGATTCACAGGTGGTAAATCACTAGAATTTTTGCTTAGCAATAAGAGAAGTCATTTCACATAGGTCTATCCTTGTTTGCCTTTGTATGTAGAATTCTTAGTAACACAGTATCCATTTTCTTAGCAAGGAAATTAGGCCTAGGATATATGTTTGGAAAATTAGATTATAATTGATTTTCAATTAATCAGAGTTACTAATTCATGCTTCGGATTAACAATAGTATTAAAAATTATTTTTGGAAGTTGTGTGTATGTTGTTTATTGTCTTTTTCTTGTCTGACTGAATGTCCTTGTATTAAACTGTGGCTGTTGGTTGTGATCCTTTTCTAGAGGGCAGCAAGATGAACTGGACAATCACTATCAAGTGACTTTAGTGCTAGGATTCCAGTTATTTAATTAAAAGAACTAGGACTAGACTTATTACTCTTCATACATTTTTGCATCTGTTAGTGGTTAGTTCAGCCAACCTTGTTTTTCAGTGTTTAATGAATCGTCAGGGTAAGCTGTTCTGTAACATTCATTCATTCATCATTTCTTTCACAGACATCTTAAAACAGTTTTGACTCACATTGTTTTGACGTCTTCATTTCCATTTGCCCTCAATATAATGCAATCTAGCTTTCACTTCAAGCACAGTGTTGCCGTTGCCAGGATCATCAATGACTTTTTTGCTTACATCTTCCCAGGTCTTACCTAATTTTGTCTTTCTGTACCATTTTATACTGACAGTAGTCTCCAAGTGTTCTCATCTCTTGGCGTATCACATATTCTTTTTTTTTTTTTTTTTTTGCGGTACACGGGCCTCTCACTGCTGTGGCCTCTCCCGTTGCAGAGTGCAGGCCCAGCGGCCATGGCTCACGGGCTCAGCTGCTCCGCGGCATGTGGGATCCTCCCAGACTGGGGCACGAACCCATGTCCCCTGCATCGGCAGGCGGACTCTCAACCCCTGTGCCACCAGGGAAGCCCCCATATCACATATTCTTAATTTTATTACTGTATTTGGCTGTCTCTTCTCTTTAATCTTTGCTGGCTTTCTTTCCTTTGTTCAGTATTGAGCTAATTTTTCAGAGTTCTGTCCTCAAACTTACTTCATTTTCACTTGATGCACTCTTCCCTGGCCTCTATAACTGTCTGTTTGCTGATGACTCCCAAATCTTTATCTCCAGCATTTGTCTTTCTTTAGCTCTAAATTCTTATGTCTAACTGCTTACTAGATATTTCAGTTGGTAATTTCACAGACCCTTTAAAAACCCAGATGCATGTCTCTTACTGTATTCCTTTGTTTGCTTAATCTTGCCCGGTTACCCAAGACAGAAATTTAGGCATCCTTCTTGAAGACTTCCTCTCCATCATTTGCCACATGCAGGCAATCCAATACCAAGTCCTATTGCTTCTTACTTTTTTTTTCTTGTCTTATTGCTTTTACTGCCAGTATTTCTTGAATCACAAAGCCATATAAACAGGCAAGGTATGGTGGCAGGTGTTGTATTAGGGCTGTCTGCAGGAAGCCGCTATGGGAGTTGCTAGGTAGAGGGAGGGGGCACTTAACCAAGTCTTGAGATGTCAAAGCATACTTTCTAGAAGTTACCATCTGTAGAAAGAAAAATGTGTTGGCATTAACCTGGCCAAAGTGGCATGAGACATTATCAGGGGAATGAGAAAGAGGGGCTATTTCCAGGAAAGACTCCAGCATGAGCCAGAAATTATGTGGGCAACATTAAGATAAAGCTATAAAATCTAACACTAAAAAGGAGTTTAGGAAAAGCGGTTTAGCAAAGAAACTATTTTAGGTTAAAAAAAAAGAAGAGAAAACTAAAAGAGTCATGATCATTACATTCAAACAGAGGAAGGATCATCTTTTGAAAATGTGAGTCTGTTCTGTGATATCAGCAGAAGGGGAAGGTAAGACATATCACAAGGCACCTTTTTTCCCCCTCTTTAATGAAAAGAAGAAATTTTGGAATCTGACGCATTGAGAGGCAGTTCTTCATTGTGTCAGAGGTTCGTATAGAAATTGGGAAATACTTATCAAGTTTATTTTAGGTGGAATCATAATACTGATTATTATAACGATCACACTACTAATTATATAATTATGGTAAATCATTGTATTAACTGAATCATTATATAAACGTAGATGAGAGAGCCCTCTGAAGTCCCCTGCAAACATCCTTTGCTATATTACTAAAGAACCTCAGAAACTTTATGGTTTACCGTTAAGCTTGAAAGTATTTGCAAGAATAGACTACCTAATAGACAAAGTCTAAACTTTCTTTTACACCTATTTTCTGAACAGGTATCATAAATGAAATTTATATATTTATTCTCAACTAAGATGATTAGCTTACGATTTCCTGAGAAATTGCCAGAAAAAGAATGACTTACTTTATTTTTATATTCCTTAAAGAGCATCTTGCAACATCCAGATTTGAGGCAGGGAGACATATAATCAAGAGCACAGTTTATATTTATTTGTTCAAAGCTCTGGTCTCATGAAAATTGCTATATGAATACTTGTTTTAACAACTGTTATTATTAGGGGTTTGTATGAAAGTCTGCCAACATGGTCCCAATATTTATATTATAGATCAAAATGTTTTTAAAAGAGCTGCTTCTCAACTGTGATCTTTGTTGTTTTTGCAATCCAAAATGTACTGGAGTTATTTTCATTTAATGCAGTTGAAGTCGTTTGTATTGCCAGTTTTTTTTTCCCTTTTTTATTTAAAGACCAAAAGTTCTTGGACAAAGACTTTCTGTTTCAGACTAATAAGTAAGTAAAGTAAAATAAGAGAATTTTTTTTCTGGAACAGAGGAGGGTGAATTAATAAAAATTTCATCCTTAAATGTTAGTATCTTAGTGATCCTAACACATTCTCACCAATGATAATAACGCATTATTGAAATTATTCTTTGGTCCTAAGGTAGTCCTAGCTTCTGGATATTATACTAAGTGATATAACAAAATGCTAATTTTAGAGTTTGAGTTTGTCTTGCCTTCAGTAAATTCAGTTAAGCAGAACTCAGTTCATAAGGAAAAAATACTCAAGATCTGAATAATATTTCCATGAATAAGGTAATTAATTTGTGATTGGTCCATTTTATGCTTTTAGGTTCACAGAAATCTTATTGCTCAGGAATCTTGACACAGGCAATGCAGGTGTTTACATGAATACAAAATTAGCTACTGTACTTAGCTGTAATTAAAATCTAGTACGGTATGTAAAACCTGTTTGCCTTTGACTGGAACTTATTCCAAGTTAATGAGATCTCAAACAAGGCATAGAGTGTATGTCCCTTTTTGAAAAGATGATATTTTCTTAATGAGTGTCTGTGTGTGGGTTAGCCAATTTTGACTTAGTTAAAAACCTGCAAAAGCATGGTTTGAACTTCTTTTTTAATCACAGCTAATTTTCCTTTAAATTTATACTACTTGTACAAATACCCTGTATTAGGAGACAGGAAATTTCACAGGTGTGGATTTAATTTGTAGTGTGGGTTCACAGAGGTTTAAATATTGTATAAGCTTCAGTTCTTTTTTTTCTTAGTTGGCCTAGTCATGTTTAGAGCTTCCTTCTAGTCATTTCTCTTTAACTTCCTGCTAATCTGATATCATTTTCGCCATAATCAATTTCTTTTTTTCATGCGATCTTTTGTTTTTTTAACCCTAATCCCAGGAGGTAAAATATATTTTGAGGTATTTGGGAGGAATGGTTTTAAATTTCTGTGTTCTGTGTTTGCTTTCCTCCCTCTCAGACAAGTTGCAGTGCTTATGGCTCAATCCCAACTGTTTTATGAAGTAGTGACAGAAGGTCAGTTTAGAGATAAAATGTCACAAATCTACCCATTTCTTCCACCCTCTCAAGGAACTCCAGAACTTCCCATTTTCTTATCTTTTAACTGGAAATTATTTCTTTGTTTTTAGAAAAATTTAAAGACACTGATACAATATCCCCAACCCATAAAGAAGGAGATCTTTTTCTAATAGGGCAGTTGTTTATTCTGAGTATAAAGGGTAGTCACCTTTAGAATTAGGGGAATAAATATTGGTATGATTTTATGATACTGACTTCCCTGCATAAATTACATTGACAACTGTGTGATGTATTATGGGATGTGCTTCTTAAATAGATGTTCTATAATCAAGAAAATTTTGACTCTGAGCCTAATTTGATAATTTTTGCTCCTCAATTTACATAGACTAACTTTTGATTTCCCCATGGAGTCTGTCAGAACCCAAAGCACTCTTTTTCAGTAGCTCTTCCATCCAACATAATCATACAGCTTTAGTGAAGATCATAGCACATTGTCCTGGAAAATTTGTTGATGCATGGAGGCAAAGTATAAGGCAGAAGTTAAAGGTACTGTGTCATCAAAGACTCTTGTTTCTCTCAGAGAATGATGAGGTCTAGAAAGTAAAATGAGTTGTCACCATTTTAGAGTTAGAGAGTTTCATGGAAGAAATGGGGAGGGGACTTTAAAAGTGGAAGTTTAAATTTTGATTTATCAGAAAGAACTGGAAAATAATGTGTTTTAAGGGAACTACCCAAGGTCTAGGTTCAAGTTAAAGTATTGCATGCAGGAAAAACAGGAAGAAAATGAGTTTAACTTTGTCCAGTGACGAGTAGGTTGAATTGGATAGTTTTCTTGGAAATATACAAGTTTCCATTTATTGTATAAATAACTGGGTTTTATTAAAGATTTATGTTAATTTTGCTGAAGCTGTCCTGAGACTGGATCAGAAATTGTACTACTGTATACTTATACATACATGCATGTGTATACTTTTCAAAATTACGTTTTGCATGTCCCATTGAGTTTCTAGTATCTATGGCTTGCCGTGTTTGTGGTTTAGTCAATTATTTTCATCATCTTCCTGAAAAGAGAAAAATCAGTAGGAAACTTTTCTCTTTAATATGGTGTCACATATGACTGTAATTTATTTTTACATTTGCATAAGAGGGATATATGTGAATAAATGCACGGCTCCATAATTGCTGAAGTAAATCAGTCCCATGTAGGAAAAGCAAAACCCTATAGAACCATGTACAAAACTCAGCGTTTATTAAGAAAAAATTCCTACATGAAATTCTTCATCCTTGTCAAATGACAAAAATAACACCATTTAGTAAGTTTGATGTCCTGTATTCAAGGGAAGCAGTCCATGGATTAGGGGAGTACAGTGCCTCACAAGCAATGGGGCGCTCTTCCTCAGGGATTTGTGGCAAAAGTGAGTTGTATTGCATTTAGAAGAGGCAGTGTGGAAACAAGGGCATGGTTAGCTAGGAGGTCGGGATTTTCTTATAAGGCTAAAAGGTCCCGTTTTCTAGAGTAAGGTAAGCTAGCTGTGGCTGATGGTGATTGGTGTATGCTGTTTCCTTTACATGAGGTGTTTCCCATAAGTGCAGGCTGACTTAGGTTCAGATTTGTGACCTGGGTAGGGCCACTGGAGTGGCCTCCATTTTGCGGGTCCCAATAGACGTATTATCTCTATCATCCTCTTACGCTGTTTTAAATGAACTCTAAAATTAGTATTGAAAAAGTCTCTCTGACTAGTTCCAATGGCTGATGTTCATGTCATTTTCGATCCAGAGATCCAAAATACAGAGTTTCATACATAGGTACAATAATGTTCTAAACTGAATTAGGCTTTTGGTATAAAATACCAGAGTATTCAGGGTATAATGACCGCTCATCTGAGTGATTAAGAATTAAAAGAAGAAAATTCATAACACATGTGATATGATTTAGTTTTATAAACTGTTAATATCCTAATAATAATTCTAAGAGCTTTAAAATAAAGAGAAAATTATGATAGCTAGGTATATGTTTAATTATATATTTGATCATACATTTATTTTTAGAGGCCTAATTTATTTTTTTCCCTAGCAGTTTTTTAGTTAGATTTTTCCATAGTGTTTTTTAAAAAAATAACTAGCATTTCATAACTCTTAGTTTATCAGACAAAACAGTTTTATCTCATTTCTAGTAAATAGTGATAATGAATTCAAATCTAGTTGGCATAGATTCTCTGAAGTCTTGGAAATATATCCATACCAGTGATTAAACTGAATTCTTATTCTCATGTAATTTTTTTTCTTGAGGACACTATAAAGAATCATTTTGTTTGTCCTAATTATTATGCATAATTTTGTTCATCTAGTGCAATAGAATTGTAGTTTAACTTAAATAAGTAGTTATAGAACTTAGATACTGTTTAATTATAAAGCATTTGGTTTGAAGATGTGTTTAAATTTAATGGCTCCAAAGACAACTTTTGTATTCCAACTTAGACCTTGCACCTAGTTCAATTTGAAAATAGAGAAAACACGAGGATTTATGTACATGACGCAAATATGATCCACGTGGTAGATGGTGCTTGGCAGTATTAACAAGGTAGTTAATACAAGTCAACAAGGTAGGTTGACCCTCGCTCTTTGATTAATAACAGGAGACAAAATATTGAGGGTTAGAGCAAATAAGTATGAATCTGAAGAAAATAAAATAAAATGAACCAGAGAAAGCAGCCTTAAAATTGGTAATTAACAAATTCGTGCTGAATAGAGGGGATGTTGGGGATTAAGGGGAAAAAAAATGGGGGGGAGGGAGACATGTAGAAAGCTGTGTTGGTCAGTGTTCTGAGCTGCTGGGAGCATGGTCCTGACGGGCAGCAAGTGGGAGATGCCCATAGGTTGACCGCTAGAGAGGGGAGGAGGGAGAAAGCACCTCTTTAAAAAAATGTATGTCAAACTGGTGTTCATTGGTCCATCACATTGAATCAACACACCTTTATTGAAAACATTATTTAGCACACGCTAGGGGGGCACATTTCTCTTATTCTTTGAACTTGAAAACCTTTTCTTGTTGATCTTTAATATGGCTCATTGAACAGATTCTGTTTTACCTGATTAAATAAATGGTAACAAGACTTAGGTCCACTTCTGTTTTACCGTACATACTTAACAGTTCACTTTGTCAAATTTCTACCCCCTCTACAAGATTAAGAAAATTAGTGAAATGTAATTTATTCAGCTTGAAAAGTTACTGAGGCATATATTTTCCCACCTTCTTAACCATCATTTATTTGTTAGAAGCATTCCTTGAAGTGTATGATGAGTCAACATTTTTTTTTGGCCTAAGTCCAGTAAAATCAAAGCATTATTTAATTTAAAATGTTATAAATCATGTCCATGTTAATGTTCTCTTCTTAACATTTAACTGGAGATCTTTTTTCTCAGTTAGCTCACCAAAATGTTTCTAGGTTCCTCTGTGGCTCTCTGGTATTTGAACAGAGAGGCAACTAATTAGAATAATAGAACAGCATGATTGTCATTCCTGCATTTTTATAGGTTTTTTTAAAGGGAGTTTTTAAAGGAATCTGTGCCAAAAATGTATTACATTACTAAATATAAGATCCATACTCTTCCTTAAGGCACTTTTTCACCTCGTTATCCAGACACTCCTTCATTCTCTATCATAATACGAGTCAAGAAGTCAGTTGTTTTACCAAGTTAAAAGAAAAAACTCATGCATAAAAATTCAAACTGCTAAAACAAATATATCAGGGGGTGGCTTTTAATTTGACAGCAGATCTTCTACATTACAAAAGAATTTCCTGAAGATTACGTTAAATAGACAACTCCCTTGGAGTGCTGAGAATCAAATCAAAGAACGTTCCAAGTTTTAAACATGTTTTATGGGCACACCTGTTCCTAATATTCATGTGTAAATGGAAGCTATTTACATGTGTGTCCCAGTGTGAGGGGTAAGTGAAAACTGGTGAATTGCTAATGTTGGAAAAATAGTCAAGATGGTTTAGTCTACTCCTGCTATATACTATTTTACTCTTTGTGCAGCTAACCTCTCATCCTTTCATCTCACTCCCAGAGGAGTGGGTGGGATGGGAAGTGAAATCTCACTCTAAGAAGCATAATCTGTGGAAAGAGAGGAGACTATTAAATAACACTAAATTTGTTTTTTTTTTCTTCCTATTCTAGTTCTTAGTACCCTTAGATTGAAATAATCTATTTTTGTCACTCAAGGAAGTTTTTAGTAAATTGATCTATTTAATTGGATCCTTAAAGCCCATAGGATTCATAGCAGTCATTTCTGTGAATTGTGAATCTGCTCACATTTGTTTTTCGTGAAATTGTAGAAGGATTTTCCATGTATTTTCATGGATAGCTCTGAATGTGAGCTCCTTCAAAGTCATACTTTCATGGATTTTTTTTAATGGTACCTATTACCTGTACCTGGTACCTTGTACCTAGTACCACATGATAGTTGCCTGAATAAAGGACAAAATATATTGCAGTTGTTAGACTTTATTTTACCTCTGCTGTTTCACTTAATCTCAACACAAATCTATGCAGTTGGGTTATTATTAGAATACTCACCTTATATGGAAATAAGTGGACTTGAAGACAACTGTTGCCCAGTGTCATACAGTGAATTGACTTTAGACTTGCCATGTTGTCATTGACTCATGTACCATTCACTGGCTCTTCCTCCCATTCTCCCCTCAGTAATACAAATTTAAAAACTACAATCTTTTATTCTAATTATTGTGAAACTATACTAGTCATTCATTCATTCATTATTTTGCAGTTATAGTACAAGTGTAAGTAGTTCACTATGACGATCCATTCCTCATTTGTTTGGAAAATTCACCAAGACCAGGAGGGAGAGACTTCAGAGGGGCAAATACATACAATTTAGAGATAAGCTCTAATTTGTTTTAATGTTAAAATTTAACTTTTTATCCCGTTGCAGTATTTACTCAACTGTCAGTAAAATGATAAATCTTCTACCTCATTTCACAAGAGGGCAGCACTTTCTTTTAAAATTTAAAGTATGACTTAAGAAATAAAGTCAAATTAACTTTTTCTATCTTGAAGTTAAACTTGAGTGGTTTACAGAAGGACTAGCACCTCTCTTTCTTTGGGGAAATTTATGAGTCAGATAAGTACAGAATTTTGGAGTAACTTCGGATCCTTTCTGAAAATGGAAAGAGGGATTAAAGCAACCCCTAGAATTTTTTACTTGAAAGTTGAATTAGATGAACTCCTTTAGTAACTTTGTAATTGTATAAGAGTCTACCAAGATCATGACTTTCTCTTCAATTATAAAATCACATTAAGGGTGTATCATTTTAGTAGATTCTAATTGTTTTACTCTTGTCAATTAAAAACTATTTATTGAACAATGGCGGTATGTTAAGCAGTCTACAGGTCACTTGAGGCACAAATTAACTTTTTCTCCTTCTCTCAAAGAGCTTACTCCCTAATGAGGTGAAAGGAAAGGTAAAACAAATTCACAAAATAACCTCTAAACAAAACAAGTTATGTGTAAGTAAAGTACAGGATAATAGTGCAGCATGATGGAGATAGCCAATGTGGAAAGGAAGTTATTGAGTTAAAACTATAGTACAGGCCTTTGAGTAGAGGGTGGAAATTGAATTGGAACTTGATGGCTGAATAAAATTTGGACAGATAGAAAAAAAGGAGGCTATTATTTAAGAGAAAAGAATCCTATCAACAGAGAAAAAGGCAAGTATGTATTAGAGAAAGTTAGAAAAGCACATCCTTGAGAATATTGTGAGGAAATAACACCTGGAATGTATAGCAAGGCCACTAGCCACATGTGACTATTTACAGTCAAATCAAAATTAACTAAAATTAAACAAAATCAAAATGTAGTTCCTCAGTCACACTAGCCACATTTCAGGTATTCGATAGCCATACTACTCTTTTGGACATCAAAGATAGAGAATATTTCCACCATTGCAGAAAGTTCTATTGAACAGGGCTACATTACAGTTTAGATATTTTGGGGTTGGGATTTGGAGAGCCATTAAATAAAGATAGAAGGGCTGATATGATAGTACCAAGAACTTTTGGTAAAAGTGGCAGTATGTTTTTAAAAAATGAGATCAATCTTCTTATTTGGCTTTCTTGTTAATTATAAAGGCATCTTGGAAGCAATATTCCAAAAAGGTTTTGTGCAGTAGCAACATCACTTGGGTATTTGTTTAGCCTCCCAAGGTTATGATTTTGATGCCAGGACTCCTTTTATAAGCATAAATACTTGATTCGGTGTCGTGCTTTCAAAGGCTCTGTTACTACAGTCGTCTCGTAGTTTTATTTTAAAGTTAAAACACCTGCCAGATCAAATGTTGGGTTTAAATTGTGCTCTAAACCCTTGGTTTGACAATATTTAATATGGAGCTAGAGCTTATAAACCTCCTTCAACTATTTGATATAGCCTTAAACAAGAAGTTGCCAGAGCTTGGTATCCCAATGTTGCTTCACCTGTACTGGTCCATTTCCTGCAGTATTTTGTTAGAACATCAAGGTTGCCTTCTCCAGACACAATAAGCAGGGCAGGGTCAACGCTCTTTTCTCTCTCACTACTGTGACTTAGATCCATGAAAGAAATTGCTGTTTGTAGTTGCAGCATCTCTTAAACCATTAGTGAACCCTGATACTCAAATCTCTCTGCCAACCTACTAGGTAGGATCACTTAGCCCAGTTTGAAAGATGAAGCCATACTTCAATTGCCTTGAACAAATCAGGCTAGATCTTTTTTGGGTGTATATCAATGGGTTTTATAAGCCTTCCCCAATTTTTTGTACCATTAGAATATCACAGTATTAGATGACAATAGGAGTACTGGTTTCCTTAGGAAGAGAATAGCTTGAATTGTATAATGCTTATTTAGACACAAAGTTATTACTTAAATAAGCTGGAGTTACTAGTTATAGAGTAACTTATGAGAACAAAAAGGCTTTGTCTCTGTCTCTTTTAGAAAAGTTTACCATTGACCAGCCCACTGCTGCTGAAGGCTTGCTTCTATTGAGGGCTGATTTGCTAGAATGTCAGACCATCTGGCACCTCAAAGCTTCTGAAGCTTTCAGAGACAAAAATGATTGTCTCCGGTGGCGTTTGCTTTCCGATCTAATGAGGCCACCATTTTTTAATAGCTATCTACCTAGAAAGATAAATGTGTTTTCCTTGGGAATTTTCCATCTATTTCTTGACTTATTTTTGTGTGGAAAACGTACCATGTGCCCATGGTAAAATGTTCACACAGTAGAAAAGACAAAAGAAAGGGTCCCATTCTAGGCACTGGTATTTCCAGTCCTTCTCTCAGAGGTAACCGTCATTGCTATTTTCTTATCTCAGTCCAGAAATATTGTCTGTATGTCATATATTGTACCTTTACATACCTACATCAATCTCAATATATATATATATATATGTATACACAGATACACACACACACACACATATATATTAGAGATTACTTCTTATCAGCACATAACTACCATCACCCTCTTTCCCATAGCTGTACAGCATTCCTTTGTGGGACTCCATCATAATTTATTTACATGGTTACCTACTGATGGACATTTAGATTGTTTTCAGCTTTTTGCTACGTCAGATATGACTTACTGAGCATCCTTGTACATATGTGTGTACGCATGCTTGCAAATTAAATTCCTAGAGATAGAATTTCTGACTCAAAGTTTATATGCATTTTACTGTTTGATGAATATTGCTAAATGATCCCCAGCCCCAAGTTAGGCGGATTTTTAAAAGTCAACTCTGCTGCTGTTAATAATCTCCAGGAAATGTAATGGCTTAAGTTAATGCTATCAAACATAGGAATTCCTCATTCTCTAGTCAGCCTACAGATTTTATTATGAGCTGCATAATGCATTGTCTGGGTTCACTGTCTATAGAGTACTTTTCTGAAACTTTTTGGGACAGAAACAAAGACATAATGGAGAACTCTGTTGCTTAGTGTAAATATATGAGGGAATGGAGATAAAGGTACAGAAAGTAAATAAAATTAAAGATTCTCGGGGGGGAACAAAGGATGATTATACTCTATGACTTTGAGGGGAGCCATATTTGTAAGTATAAATGGTTCATGTGATAAGTGTATTGACTGGTTATTGTTGAGACTAGTGAGGGTGAATCATGGTTAAGGAGTCGAAGTAGGTTTGGGGTGTGATTTTGCAGAGAATTCCAAATGGGATGCTAAGAGGGAAGATGGCAGGAACATGGATCAGAGTTGAAGCAGTAACTCAGCTCTGAATGGATTGGCCTGCAAGCATCACAAAAGCCCTGCTTCTTTTATTATACACATGAGCATAGCTGACCTCACTGAGTAAGTCTGAACTTCTTCGGGGTTCAGTGAATGTCCAGTTTTTTAAATACATATTCAGATTGTAGAAACACTCCCTCCTGGGAAGAGTACCAATGTGTTACTTAGGAGTGAAAACAGCACCTTCAATTTTGATTTATCTTGACACATTCGTTGTTATTAATAAAATTTGTATTTCAATTTTGGCTTTAATTTTCTCAATCTGGGGAGCTGAGGAAAGTTGGAAAACCCTTAGAAAATCTTTAAGGACGTTCTCCAAAGCCCTGTGCAATTTGGTTGCGTATCCCACAGGCTTGTGCTGTCAGTACACATCTGGAATTGTGAGGTTCGGCTGTGTGAGATGGTTTCAGTCTTGTCTGATGCTGCATATTTTTAGGAAGGATATGGTTTTGAAACATTAACATATCTTGGCATTATTTTTAGTCACCTAATAAAGTGCTGTCTGAATCATTAAATATTTAGAAGGTTGCTCAAGGCTGACCCCTGCACCTGCTTGGCTAATTCAGAAGCAGATCAGCTGGCATTTTTCTTCCTCAATCCCCACTACACCCATCCACTCCCCTTAAGAAAAAAAAGCTCTTTGTGCCTTTAAAAATGTCTAGTAGAGTCTTCTGGCTGTAGGTTATGGAAATACTTATGGAATCTTTTTCTTATGAGTTATAATTTTTATTTCCCAATTGCTACCTGCATAATTATCAGAAGAGATGACATTATTGAAGAGATGAACATTAAAAATAACTCCTTGGGTACAAAGCATATTGCCTGAACTTCCTGGGATAAAAGGAGAGTTCCGCCTTTCATCAGGGGGCTCAGGCCTCCATTTTAGATGGAACCTTCTGCCCTTTAGGGCTGTATATTACTTTAAATAGCTACCAGCTGACAGACTTGGTTGCTGGCTGATGTTAACTAGAAAGCTGTAATGTAGTCTCCCCTTAATAGAACCACAGTGGCAGTAGACAATGAATTGAAATCTCAGATCATGATTGGGGTGTAGAGTCTACGTTGGTTTGAAAATAAACCCCAAGTTAGGAAAGTTATGAAAAAGATAATTGTGTATATTCCTTTCAAAGCCATTATAATCTGGATCTTTCCTTAAGTCTGAATGGGTTTCTAATAAGTAAACTTTTCTACCCATGCCTGAAGCTCTTCATTTTGAATAAAGCCATGATGTACTGATTTATTTGTAGTCACCTATTGACCTCCATATGCTTTGTTTTAGAGGCTCCCAAGAAGCCTTTCTTTTCTTTTCTTTTTGTTCTTTATCTTGACCAATATAAAGAGAAACCTGTTAGGTTTTGCATAGAAAGCATACTTTGTCGTTACAGTGTTTATAACTGTGAAGTTTATGTTTAGTGAGAGGGGTACTTTAGGACCCACTATATGGGGGAGGCATACATTGTTTTCCAGCAAAGCATTTAGACTTCTCTTTTTGCTTATATTTGACTGAACCCTAAAGAATGTCTTCTTGCCTTGATGAAATTGCTAAATAGTAAGTCATCTTTTAACAAATTAAATGAAATATAGCTTTTAAGTGTAAAAAGATTTTAAATTAGCCTAGCCTTTGAAAGTTTTTGCCAAAGCCGTATGTACATTTAGGTCTCTTCATTTTGGCAGTGGAATGTGGTTTTTATTAAGTAATTTAGGTTTAGATTTTACTGATTCCTTTATTGAGTTTTCCTGTGCTTCTCTCTGGTTCGGTAACCTCTTTCTCATGGAACTGTGTTGTCTATGTTTGAGGCATGGCTTATTTAACTGGAGAATCTTAGGATAGTCAGTGTTTGTTGATCTGCTACAAACAGATTGATAGTATTATATTATGTTTATTCCACTTCTCGAAGGTTTAGTGCACAATTTATTTGCACACTAGTTTAGACTGGCAAAAGGTCAACTACTTCAAATTTCATCATCCAATTTACTAAGTCTCTCTAGTGATGCACTGCTTTCATTGGGGGCCTGTATTTTTTGTTTTAATGATTACAGGAGATAATTTATCGAAGAGGTACTTGGTTTAAGAAAAAGAAAGGGCTATGGAGATGTAAGGAATATTACCAAGAGGTTATTTTGTATACAGAGTTTAAACTGAGAAAGTATTCCTATTTATAGATAGCAAACACAAATACATAATAAAATGTGCTCACAGTTATCAAAACAATTCACATTTACATTTTACAAGTCTTTCTTCTAATGTGTCACTCAGTTATCAAAGAGCACAGTACTTTTGAATAATATATTAAATGTTTAGCTATTTGAATTTTATGGAATATCTTTGGACTTTTACATAAATAAGTTGTCTATTGTTAATGTCAGTTATACCTCAATTTTAAAAAATAACACTTTTAGTTGCTTTCCAGTGTTTTAGTGAGGATATAGTTACCCTCTTATTAAAATTAGGTGAGCATTTAAAAATTTTTTCTTTGGAATGGTTCCATGTGGATCCACTGAGTATTTTCCTCCTGAAAAGGGCATCATCATAGCTAGGTTCATCTGTATCTTCCTAGTGTTTGATATTTTATAACTGTGAGTAGAGAGCTTTATTTAAGTATTCCCTTTTCTCCCCAAGCAGAGGATGTCAGTTCTGAGAATGGGTATCGAGCATTTGCAGGGAGGCGAGTGGCTGGCAGAGGCTCTGGCTTCTGGACACTCCACTCTAGAATTCATGTGAGAACATGCTTTTCCTCTCTTTCCTTATGCTGTCTTGATCTCTTCTAAGACTGAAGTGCCAATCATGCTGATAAAGTTTCCCCTGCTCTTGTCTTTTGGGAAGATTCCCTAATACACTGCTTCTTTTCTCTGATAGATTCGCCTTGTCTAAGGATACAAGATATTCGGGGCTCTAATGATACCCTTCTTGTCTTGGTATAAAAACCCTCTAAACATAAGACTGTTTTTAAGAGAAAGACTGTGGTATTCTCTGTTGTTACAGAGAGTTTTTATTTAATTCACTCTTCTGATATGTGCATGGGGGGGTTGCATGTTTGCACATGTCTCTGATCACAGTCATCCAGCACCCTGGGTGGTAGTTGGAAGTTTGCCCAGCTGAGAAAGATTGTTCTTTTTCTCTCTCTCCTTTATTTATTTTTTTGTGATGGTGGTGCTGGAGGTGGTATTGGTGCTGGTGGTTCCTTTTGTCTTGTATTTATGTAAAAAGTTTATTTGTTGCTGCTGAAAGATCTCAGCATGTGGCCCCAGAGCCTTCACAGATCTGGGTTGGCCTGGTCAATTTCTGTATAGTTTCTTCTCTCTGTTTCTGATGATTCGTTGTCATGCTGATGTCAGTGCTTTCTTTCTGGATACAAACTGCACAGATTAATTTTATTTATAAATTTCTAGACAATCAGTTTACCAAACTTGTTTTTGAAATTAGTAGTGTCTGTCTATAAATCTGAATTGGGCACTTAGAGGTGAAACACATTCTGGTAAAAATCTCATAAAGCCAGCTTGCCTCTGGAGACATCTTGGTTTTTATGAATAAATGATGAAAATATTTATGAAAGCTTGTTAAATTTTGTACAGATCCGCATATGTAAAACACATGCTATTTAAATACTGATATGAATAAGTTGAGAATGACATGGAAAGAAAAATGGTTTGCAAATCCAAAAAATAGTAACTACATTGTATACTGTTACCTGATAGCATTTTGTTTTTTTCTGTTGTTAATAGAATCTCTTTCTCCTTATGAGTGCTAACAATTTTGATATTTAAGTAATTCAAATAGCCTTTTAGGAGATACACATTCTAATATCAGGGTTATTTTTTCCTTTCCTCTATGCCCTGATGCAAAAAACAAACTTAGTTATATTAAGATTAACATCATTCCATTTGTGAGAGTGTCACTTTTATGAGCATTACATATTTATGACGAAATTCTACACACAACTGGAGAAATATGTTTCATATGAACATATCTGTCATACTTTTATTGTTATACTAAATAACTATATAATGCAAAAAGAAAATCACATTTTTGCCTTGGAATGATGTCCATAGTAGCAGTGCAAATGTCCATAATAGCAGTGGATTCAACATTTTCTTTGAAAGCATTTAAGCTCTTAACACTTTGTAGAAGATAGTGTTTCTCTCGGTGCCAGTAATAATTTAATATCAAAATGGAGGGCACATTTAAAAATAACTGCTTATTACTCACATTTTGAGTAGTTTCTCTTATTAAGTTTTATTTTGGAAACAAGTATATTCCCCACATGAAAACAGTCAATGAGATTAAAAAAAAAAGCAACTTTCCTTTAAAAGGATTTTCCCCATCCACTTTACTGTCAAAACCTTTTTAGAAATAATACAATTGACCACACATGTTTTGTTTGATGATTTGTATTGTTCTGTGCACCCAGCCCTTTTTATTTTCTTGGGTGGGCTCCAAAGTGGAATATGGATCCTGTGATCATTCAGGATTGAGATAATTTGAGAGATACTGTACTGCAGTTTGGGGCGGGGAGGCCTCCAGGAAGTGGGAGTGAGCTTCACTTTAAACTGTGTGTGAGGGGTGGTGGAAGGGAGGATGCTGATTAAAATAATAAACAACTGCTGGAAAGAGAAGTGGATTACCACACTCCTGTCAGATCGGCGAGCCAAAGCTGATGAGGCGCCCTCCCTGCCGCAAACTCTGCAAAGGGGACCATGAGACCTGCTGCTTAAACTTTTCTCCCGGTGGCTAGAACAGCTTTTTAAATAACTTAGCTCTGTTGCACTGACACAGCATCCCTCAGGCATAGCTTGATTTAGGGAAATGGATTGAAACTAGCTTGGTGGTTACCATAGCAACGCAGGCTGCCAGTGTCTGGGAGAGTGCAAGCCGGTGGTCTCTTGTCCCATGTTTGGGTGTTTCTTCAGACAAGAGTGCCCTCCTTGCTGTTCGAACTCTACATAAGTCATGCTTTTTGAAAACTGGCTCCTTACCCAGGATTTTTTTTTCTTTTTCTTCTTGAAACTAGTCTGAATGGAGGAAGTTGGTAATACTTGGCTCTTTTTTTTCTTCTTCTTTTTTTTTTTCTTTTTTTGCCTTCTCTCATGCAAGTTTCCAGGATATAGCTTCTTTTTTGCTTTGTGTAATTGAGAACAAACTCTAAGCTTGGGGCCCAGGAGAGAACAGTTGTGGGCTGCAGGTCATTAGTGAGGTGAACAGAGGGGAATCCTGGGCTTTCCAGAGAAAAAGGAGACCATGCCAGCCTCGTGGAACGCGGCTACCAGAGAACATACAAGCAGGTCTATTCCTTGCGAACTCTGAAGTCCATGAAATCCTGGACCCACGGTGGGGTGGCTAAAATGTCCCAGCACAAGCTGCTGCTGCTCATGGACCATAGCTCAAGGGCAAGGCTTGTAAAGGATTTTACAAAGGATTTTAAAGTATAGCCAGAAAAGATACGGTTTTTAGAAGTTAAACGCTGTTGTCTGAAGGAAGTTTGCCGGAAAGATGTAGGCTTCAAGGGCTACTGGACGATGATTGGTCTGAACTTCAGCTTACGGGAATTGCTGACAAAATTTGAAAAGGTATGCAGAAAGCAGACTTCATCAATGTACTTTTTTCTTTCTTCCTTTTCTTGTCTTTTTTTTTTTTTTACTATGCATTTAGATGGCAGATAGTCTATTGATTCTGATTATTTAATATAACTTCTAAGGCATTTGATTTGATATCCTCTTAAAAAAATTTTGTTTCAACTAAAGATCAAGTTAGCAATCTTTCCTTTGGTCAGGAGGGCTTCTCATGATGCCTGTCAGTTTTAGAATTTCACATCAGAAGAGATCCTTTGTACTCAACCCGGCTGGTAATTTAATTGAAAGTTATTTTGGAAAAAAACAAAAAACATAAAAACAACCAGCAACAACACTGGGTTTTCATGCCAAAGTCTGACTTCATCAGGCCTGGGTTCTGTTTTCCATACCCCTCAGGTTTATCTCCCTGCAGTGGCCGAGCACTGACTCTCCCAGCCTCCTTTCTGAAGATTCAGTTCTGAGAGTCAGCAGAGGATGCCTCATAGTGACAATGGCACATCTGACCTCAGACTTCTCCTCTTTCTTTCTGGTTCTGTCTGTCTTAGATGTAGAGTGCTTGTGTGCACTGTAGAGCTTTAATGCTTGGATCATTATTTTTGCATTTAGTTCTTTTTTCCATGGGAAAGTTCTTGGCACACTCCAGGACTGAGTCTAGCCCGCCAAAGGCTACCTTACATTTACAGTTAAACAAAGCAAAACCTCCATGTGCTGCTCATGGGCTTCTGCCTTCCATAGCCTTTGGAAGCCAAACACCTATATTCTTTCAACTTCCCATCTTTAAAGAAAAGGAAAGGGATGAAGTACTCTCTGTGCATAAATCAGTTACTTATCATTATTGTTAAAGATGTACTCTGTGGCTGTCACCACGAATACCCTGTGGTTCATTGCAAGTATAAATATAAGCAAGACTGTACTGAGTCATTTACAGAATAATGCGCTTTTTCTTACAAAACCACAATTGCCTGGGGAAAAAGGCGTAAACAGTGTCACTTGAAAAGTTTGAAAGCTTTTCCAAAACAATTGCAGTCATTGCTTGCCTCCTGATGGTAGAAACAGTGCAGTGGGAAGAGGGTGGAGAAAGAAGAATTCGCTTCTCCTGGTTGAATGCTCCCTCCTACCCGGTTCTCTCCCCGCACCCCAACTGTCATAGTAAGGACTGTAACACAGGGTTCACTTTGACCTCTCCCTTTAATATGTTATTAAGCACCTACATTCCTGAGGGTAAAGGGTGGTTCCTGGTCAACTTGCTCACCGTTTAGAAGGGGTGGAGGAGGTTAGAGAAACTTTCTTTATGGCAGCTGGTAACAGCAGGTGACAAACTTTATGACCGGTCTGTTAGCTTGGTTTGTATAGATTTGTCTGTTTCTTCCTAAAAAGGTATACAGGGCATACGTTACATGAATAATTCATTACTTAGACCCCCTGAGAGGCCGTAATTGTGGTCAATAGCTGGCCTTTTGTATTGTAATTGCTGCTATTAGTCTTGAAAGCCTAGGTCAGATACCAGAGGTTAGTAACCTGCCTCAGCTTTTTGGCTATTTTCTTGACGAAGTTACCAGTTCTGGTCATATTAGTTTCCTCCTTTATTTCCTAAACCTTAGTATCAGCATATTTCTTATTTTTTCTTTTAGTAGTTAAATTGACAGTAAAAGAAGCCTACAGGCCTAGTCCTGTCAAAAGCTTGATTTGGGATTTTTTTTTTTTTTTGAGACAAAGGGCAAATTCAGAGAAACAATCTTGCTGCCATTCACAGTCTGAAGTTCTCCATACATGTTTATTTTTGTGTTAGACGCCTTTATAAAAATCAATGTGAAAGTTAATCTCCTTGCCATATTTCATTTGTAGGAAGTTGTCATACATGAATGTATTTTTCTCCAACTCAATTTAAAAAAAAATCCTTTGTGTATTTTCACAAAAGCTGTCTCATATATTTAGCCTATGCTACATTGATTCATTGCCAGGAAAACTGTATTATGGAAAGGTACCACTACCTCACACCTCAAATACAACTACCTTCCCCCAACTCTGAAAGCAAAAATGCCGGTTCTAGGGAATGACCAAGGCTTACTGCTCCAATGCAAAAGCCACATGATACATTTGGAAGCTAACGGTCTTCCCATAGTCCCTTTATCTTCAGTTTCCTTAGTCTTATCTTTTCCTCAATATTAGTGATCTGCTTCTAGAGCAGATCACACGGTGATTTAACACTTGGTGATTTAACACTTTTCTTATCAGTAATTATAATAGTTCAAGCTGATGTTTAAGTTCCCAGAGCAAAAGGTGTTTTGCTGGATTCCTGAAACCATTTCAGGCTTTAAGAAAACTAGAGTACAAGGTTGGGATAGTCGTGGGTCTTCCAATAATGTTAATCTGAAAAGTTGAAGACTGGTCAGATAACTGAAATTTCCAGATGACAGCAGACCTTCAGCATAACTTCAAGACAGCAGTTTGTTTGTGAGATAAATTGAAAGGGGATATCTAGTTGATAGTTTTTGAATTTTAAAGAAATCTAGTGGTTTGTGACTTATATTTGGGTATCTGTTCGTACAGGGATGTTTGGCATATCGTTGGGGTCTGTAATCTGGTTATCTAGTCCCGACACGTGTGATGCTAGAGTTGTGGTTTTCCAGCATTAGCAGGATGGGCAAATTGCACCTGGGACTCAGAGTTCCTGGGGATCCAGGGGGCCGGAAACATTCTCTACTGTTTCCTCAAGGTGACAGCTCACCAAGGATCAGGAAGCCCTGATTGAAGGGAACCACGTGTTCCCCAGAGTGGTCTTAAAGAGGAGATTGAAACAGGAACTTCCCGCCAAGAGAGGATGACCTTATGGCAAAAGGTGCCAGGCAGCAAGCAGATCCTAGTTACCCGACCAGGTGATGAGGGGAGAGCGGTCTTCAGACTCACAGTTGACTTGACACAGAAAGCTGCCACCAAAATGCCTTTCTGAAATGCAGCCTATGAGTTGGTTTTAATGCCACCTTGATTTTAATGAATTGATTTTCTCCTTGAAAGTACTTCATAGTGGAAGTATCTGATGGACTCAGTGGCTGTTAATATATTGGTATACTTGGCCATCTGCACTGTGTACTGTCTGTTCCATTTATTTAGTAGTCACGGAGGATAGAATAATGGACAATTTTAGCTTAGTGACATTTTGAGTGACTGTTGCCTTTTATTAATTTATGCAGTTCTGCTACTAGATGATTAATGGTAATGGTAGTTCTCTAAGGGTGTGTGTGTGTGTGTGTGTGTGTGTGTGTGTGTGTGTGTGTGTGTGAGAGAGAGAGAGAGAGACAGAGAGACAGAGAGAGAGAGAAAGACGGAGTCTGAGTAGCACCACTCTCTTGGTGAATCCTTTGGGAAAGATGCTTCCCATAGTGACAACACAGAGAGAAACCGCTCAATGCTAAATTTCCTTTATGATATTGACATCCTTTAGGATGACCAATATTTAAAATTATAATTTGAAGCTATATTTTGCTGCTCAATTTGCAATATCTAATTTTTAAAAATTTTATCCTGGAAAGACACAGTCAACTTCCAATTTCAAGGTCTACTCTTGCTCTAATATTTAGTAAATATTTATGAAGTACACAGTATGTACCAGACACTGGGCTGAATTCAAGGATGGCGTGGATAACAGGGTAGACCGCCACTCTTTGAGTTTACAGCCTAGTAGGAGGATACAGACCTTAAACAAGTCTGTATTCTGTAAGCCTGTGACTGAGCAAAAGGAGGTAGCTGTAAGAGCGACAGGTAGACATAATCTAACCTGAGTGCAGTGAAGTTTCTCCTGGAGAAATGATATTTAAACTGGGACTTAAGATGACTTTAAAATTAAGGAAGGAACTGAGATTGTGGGCTTACATGTGGGAGATGTGCATTGGGGAAGAAAATGAGAGCTTTCTGGGCAATAGGAACTGCTTTTTCACAGGTCAGAAGTTGAAGAGTTGGGTGCCCCAGAACTGTTGTTTAAAACATTTAAAATACAAAAACCTTTGACTGGGTTTTCAAACTTGTTCAGTTTCATTTATACAATCTGATTTTAGGAATTAGGGTGGGGCAATAGTTTGATAACTTGAAAATATTTGTTAATAACTGTTCTTAAACTCATGTTCATGTGCAGACCAAACCTGCTTATATAAAGTGCACCTCAGAAGGAAAGCCACTGTATTTTAACTCACTAGGATGTTAGTATGTTTTAGTAACAATTGGTATAGAGTCAAGGATTTTGAACATTTTACTTTGTTGTGAAAAATATTTTTCTTAATAGCAGTGTTTTGCTATGTTGGAATTTAAAATGTACTTTGTTTCTTTATTTTTTATCATTTCAAGTTGGCTTGTTCAAATTATCTTGAAAGTGCAGTTAATTGTAAATTTGTTCCACTTAGTAATTTAACTTTTTTTCTACTCTACTGTCTAACATATATTTATAATCACAGATAATGGGAAAAGAACATTACTGGCATTGATTTCTTACTTTTTTTTGTTTTTTGGTTTTTTTTTTTTGGCTGCGTTGAGTCTTGGTTGCTGCGCACGGGCTTTCTCTAGTTGCAGCGAGCGGGGGCTACTCTTCGTTGCGGTACGCGGGCTTCTCATTGCAGTGGCTTCTCTTGTTGCAGAGCACGGGCTCTAGGCACATGAGCTTCAGCAGTTGTGGCACGCGGGCTCAGTAGTTGTGGCTCGTGGGCTCTAGAGCGCAGAATCAGTAGTTGTGGCGCACGGGCTTAGTTACTCTGGAGCATGTGGGATCTTCCCGGACCAGGGCTCGAACCCGTGTTCCCTGCATTGGCAGGAGAATTCTTAACCACTGCACCACCAGGGAAGTCCGATTTCTTACTTTTTAAATGCTGCTGTCGACCAGGTGATACCACTCTTTTATCTGTCAAAATATGATTCCATAATTATTAATACAGTGGTTAAAATTTATGAGATTAGTTGTTGAAAGAAAATATAATTTATAAATAATTAATTGAATAATTTGTTGACATCAGCAAGTTAATTGTAATAATTGATTAGTTAATTGCAATCACTCACTGTCCCAGAAGCCTCACAAACTGTCTCAAAGCATATTTACATAGCACGTAATGACCTTTGAGGATATTATTAGGTTGTATTTTTTTTAGGTGATACCTAACTATTTTTTAAAAGGTATGATCCCTCATTTTCTAAACCTGAAACTCAGGCAGTGATCCTACTGAGCTCTTGACAATCAATCCTAAACTGTCTCTGAATTCCGGTCTCACTTTTGAAAGGAACAGTGGATTTCTTTTCCCCTAATGGTTAACTTTGTTGATTTAGCCTGAGCCTTGGGATATAGTTGGGAAGTTGTTGCTAACCTCACTTCTTCACCTTCAGAAAAGGGGTCAGGATTCCTTCAGAGAAAACACTTCTGTGGCCATGTAGGGTTAGGTAAATATGCCGTGCAAAAATAAACCAAAATGATGTCAGCAAGGCCCAAAGAGGAGGAATCTATTCTAATACCAACTTAGTTGTTGAAGACTTCTTAGTGGTACTATTCTAAATCTCTGTTTCTTATAGGAGGGTTCAAACAGTTCTGTTTATAATAATCTAAGGAAATTTTTTTTGGGGGGGGTGGTTCGCGGGCCTCTCACTGTTGTGGCCTCTCCCGTTGCGGAGCACAGGCTCCGGACGCGCAGGCTCAGCGGCCATGGCTCACGGGCCCAGCTGCTCCGCAGCATGTGGGATCCTCCTGGACCGGGGCACGAACCCGTGTCCCCTGCATCGGCAGGCGGACTCTCAACCACTGCGCCACCAGGGAAGCCCTAAGGAAATATTTTTGCTTACACAGCTGCAGCCACTACTTGATTATAGAACATTATAAAGAAATAAAATGTATGTGATTTACATTATAAAGTGTTGGCATATAATATCTCTATGGGTTATATCATTGAAGAAATGTCCAGTTAGGGCAAAACTGGTATTAAAATATCAATTATTAAATTAGTAAATGAATAAATGTTTTGCTTTATTTGTGCACTTAATTTTGACCTGGGTAGTGGGTGTTGTATAAAAAAAGACTAATTGTTGATCAGTGAACCTCTGTGAGCTTTTGTAGCTGTCTTCTGCAAGGTTCTTCTGAAAGTGTGCATCTTAGGCTTTTGATGGTATTTTACTTAGAGAAAAATACGTAGTCTCTTTATTCTAACCCCTAGCTTCTCTTAACCTTCTACATTATGCTTACATTGTTTGAAAGTACACTGCAAGGCTTTCGAGTGAATTCTTAAAGTATTTCTTCTGTTTTCAAATGTTAGTTTAGCTGCTTGAGTACTTTGCTGGGATCCCTCTTTGCACATGACTGCCTTATGTTAAATGGTTGGAAGAGCATTGCTTTGTGCTTCTAGATGGATTACATTCCCATAACTAATTATCAATAACCGTTTTGTGCTTTAATGTTTATTTAATGGTCAGAAAGGCTTCCAGGTGACAGAGGTAAGCATTAGTAAGGCAAGTCTCCCAGCTGTGCAATGAGAGTTAACCCTCTTTCGTAGAACTTTAATTTATTTTAGCATTTGATGTTACATCAGGGTCAGGATCTGACAGACTTCCATGCTGGCATCTTGATTTTAAAACCAGTGCGTCATTCCACAGGGATCTATGAAGGAGCATGATTCATTAACTGCGGGTAATTCTAAATTTCCAGCAAAGAGCTCAGGCAAGGCTTTGCAGTGCAGGCTTCTAAATAATAATTTCTCCCTGTTAAATTTTTTGAACGAAGAGATTAAACAAAATGATTACTACATTTCCTTCTAATTATTTGTCTGATTTCTCTTGGCATTACAGTGGCTAATATGCCAGTCTGTCAAGATGAGCTTATTCATACACTCATGGATGCAATTTTGCATCCATCTATGTATCTATCTATGTATCTGTCTATCCGTATACATCTATTTTTCATTAGACTTACTCTGTGTAACAGAGACTCTGAAGGATACAGAAGAAATATTAAGATGATTTTCTGCCTTTAGGAGCTCTTGATATATTTGGCCAAATAAATATGCCACCAAATGTTAAATTAAAAGAACAATGTATGCTGATTTCCTTTTCTTTGATCGTTTTCTGGTTGTTGATTTTCTTCCTAATTTTTGATGAGGCTCCTGTGTAGAAGGGTTTTCCACATATTGAAACTTATGTTGCAACATGAATGATCCCTGGTGGTGCTCTTAACCAAAATGTTACGGAAGTACTTAACGATCATTGACTGGGCCAGTGATGCAGTTCTGTTTTACTCCATCTGTCATTGTGGCCGGATTGGAACAGGCATCACCTGATCTGAAGTGAAGAGGCAAATTTGCTTCGTGCTTTTGGTATCCAAATTTCTTCATGCTGTGGAATGCTCCTGTGAAACTGAGGAAACTATTTATAAATCTTGATGTGCTTCTGTCTTTCTGTGTCTCTTGAATATGAAAAGAAGCAAATACGTCAGGCTGCTACAGGAAGTTGTGGTTTGAAGTTGCCTTGTGATTTTAGGTGTGGTCCACTGGTAATGATGTTTAGGAACCTGCACAGGAAATTAGAGGCCAAATTCTCCTTGACAATACAGAGCAAAGGGAGGCCTTGCTTATTTACTCTGTCACTGAGCTTTTTGAGAAAGATGGCTATCATACATCTTTACAGCCGAAGTTTAAAACTGGGCTTTTGATATATGTCTTTGGAGGTCTTAAAATGCATCTCAGGACACAAAAATAAAACAGTTCTATTCTAAAGAATAGGACTGTGTTGTTCAGGAGATGTCATCAAAGAATCTTTCAGCAGAAGTTTCCTTTTCTTTTTCTTTTTTACTGAGAATTTCTATTTGAAACCTCGCAAGTTCAATTTATAACCAGATTGCCATTTACATGCCTACTGTTGCCCAGCCTGAGAACCTTGAATTGGTATCTGGCTGTGTTTCCCTGCTTCCCCATCAGTGTCTGCTGTGTACTCTCTGAGATGGAGGTGCTAGTAAAGTGCAGAAGAGTCAACAATGTTGAGTTTTTGTTCAGTGGTTAACCCTAATTCTGGGTGTACTCAGATTACACTTTGCAGGGAGACCTGATTTGGCTTTGTTGTTAGATAACCCAGAGACCAATGGGCTTGCAAATTTAGAGCATAAATTTTGCAGAAGCCGTCCATCAGACTTTGTGTTCACCTCTCCCATCTCTCAAATATGACCCTATTAATGTCATCTTAGATGTCACAAATCTTCCCAGAAATTATAATACAGCAGTTCTGCCCCATAACCTCGTGTGATACCTTTTTACCATGCTGGTTGGAGTAGTGAGTTGTACAAGGCTTTTCCATGTGTCGTGGTTTGTGTAGGTCTGTAGATACTTGAAGAACAGTCACTTCAACTCTGGCCACTAAGCCTTGGTTCTTAATGGAATACATGGATTGCTTATCAGGAGTAAGTTCTAAATTAATAATAGCATTCTGAGTATTCGAAGAATTTCTGTTTAAATTTTTACCCTGCCCATTTAGAGTTGGAGAAACTAAAGAAGAATGATGATTATAAAGGAAAATTGAAGATGAGAAGTATAACAAAATTATAGTGTTTGGGTTTGCTCTTCTTTTACTAATTCTGATTCATTACGAGAAATATAATTTTTATTTCTGCAATATGTTGCCTTAATATTCCTTACCAATTAATGCCATGGAGACTCACCCGACACCTTCATGGCCCCTTCTGGTGTCTGCTTTTCTGTTTGTAAGTTCATACTCAGTTGTTGGATGATAGTGGCTGTCACACTAGAGTTAGCTACACATCCCATTTATTCATGAAGAAAAGGTGATTGCCAAATTAATATAGAAAATTGTGTTGACAACCTTATAACAGGAGAGAACTAAACAATTGATAAGACCCTCTGTATTTTAAAGTTTAAATTTGTTGTATTTGTTTAATTACAAAAAGAGACCCTGTTTTTTATAGAAACTTGGAAACTCAGAGAAGTGTAAAGAAGAAAACTAAAATCACCTTTAATCCTCTTATACGGAGATCGCACTATTTTGATTTATTTCTTATAGTCTTCTAATGTATGTGTGTGCAATGATTTACAGATACATAGGCTAATTTAAACACCTACTTTAAAAATTAAATTAACATCACAATATATAGTTTTCTATCCTCCATTTTAAAACCTAATAATAAACTAGCATTAATGTATATTACGAAAGTTTTTACTTTTTTATTTTAAAAACAATCAATGTGATAAATGTGTTTATACATAAATCTTGTGGGATAGGTAATTTCAACAGTTTTAAGGCTTTTGATACAAATTGCCAAAATGCTTCCTCAGAGTCTGAACCAATTTTTATTATTAATTTATAATAATTCTTATTTTACTTAAACTACACTCAAATTTACTTTTTTTTTTTTTTTTTTTTTTTTTTGCGGTACGCGGGCCTCTCACTGTTGTGGCCTCTCCTGTTGCGGAGCACAGGCTCCAGACGCGCAGGCTCAGCGGCCATGGCTCACGGGCCCAGCCGCTCCGCGGCATGTGGGATCTTCCTAGAGCGGGACACGAGCCCATGTGCCCTGCATCGACAGGCGGACTCTCAACCACTGTGCCGCCAGGGAAGCCCTCAAATTTACTTTATAGAAGTGAACAAAATATTTTCCTTTTCAACAGGAGAAATATTATTTTGTCATTATTTTTTATTTGTTAATGAGGATAAACATTTTTATGAGAATGCTTTTTTAAATTTTAGAAATAAATTTTATTAGATTAAAAGGCCGAACTATTAGTAAGTTTGTCTAAATGTAAAAAGAAAGTTTAATTATGTAATATCTTAGTGACTTCTGTAAAACTTCATATTTTGAGGGAAGTTTTGCCTATGTGGAAAGGGGAGAAAGGATTTATTTGGGTATTAAGCAAAGTTGAGTGATCTGGCAGCCACAGTCGTACAAAATTTCAAAAATTTCTCATTGAATTTGAACATCTAACTAGCTGATACATGAAATTTAGATTATAATATTGATACCTTCTGTTTTTAAGAATGGGGGAAATCAGTGTCTTATTAAAGATTTAAAAACTATTATTTTCAATGTAGAAATTGTGAAAACACTTAAATTTGTTCTCATTTAAGCTAAAATTAACTATTTTGCTTTTAAAAAACTCATTTGTGGACTATGAAAAAAGTAAAGTTTGTATAGCAATCCCAAGTAATGTTGACACTAATACCTAATATTTGCATTATCTCTTTGCCTTTTTCTGTTCAGGACATCCAGGCAGAAATTGATGCCCACAGTGACATATTTAAAAGCCTTGATGGAAACAGGCAGAAGATGGTAAAAGCTTTGGGAAATTCTGAAGAGGCTACTATGCTTCAGCATCGACTGGATGATATGAACCAAAGATGGAACGACTTAAAAGCAAAATCTGCCAGTATCAGGTCAGCATTGTCAGTATCAAAATAAAAATAATGGGGGAGGAGGATTTTCATGATTTTTGTATATCAGGAAGAGAACAGGAAGCCTTACCAGCATGCTACTTCTTCAGAAATAGTTTAAGATTTAAATGCAAAGATACTTTTTTTTACAGTTACAGTTTTAGCTCCATTTATGTGCAGTGCCCTCTGTCAACTGTTCCTGACTAGTCACAAATTTGCATATCATATTTTAAACCTAATAATACTAATGATTTTACCAATACCTGCTAGTTGTCGAGTGTTTACCTTAACTAAGTATTGTGTTAGGATCTTTACAAACATTTCTTTATTTAGTATTCAGAAAATCCTAGTGAGGTGAATAGTAAAATCCTTTCTTACATGAGGTGACAGAGGCTTAATGAATATAAAGAACTTGACAAGATATTGAGCTAACAAGAGCCACACAAGGATTTGAATCTAGATCTTTCTGACTCTTGGCAATGAACGTGTTTTGCTTCGTCAAGCAATTTGTATGTCCAATCTGAAGATGTACTTTTAGAAATTAGATATCACTTATGGACACTAAAATGGATAACTGATGACTCATGTCTCCATTTGGAGAAAGTAAAAAGTAAATAAGGATGAATTTGAGGACCAGAATTTGACTAAGAAAGGACATTGAAAAAAGACCTACTGTGACAGCTATTAATATTATTACTGGGAGTTAAGAACATTTTAGAATTATGTTTCCTAGATGGTGGATAATACGTGATGGATATGAGTTTAGTGGAAACTGACTAAGAACATGAATGTTGGTAGAAAGACTTGGATCTTGCACCTAGGTCAGTTTCTTAAATCTTAAAGTTCAGAAATAGTATGATGTATTGAAAAATGTACAGCCTTAAACCAAATGGTCTTGAATTTGACTTGAATTTGACTTGGGCAAGTCACTTAGTCTCTCTGAGCCTTGGTTTTCTCATTTACAAAATCAAAATATAAATATTTAACCCACATGATTGCTGTGAAGATTGAATGGGGTAATCGGATAGTTCCTTAGTCTATGTAATTTCTGTCTAATGTAGCATCTAGTTTATTTTATCTTACATAAAGGGATTCAGTGGATCTGCTTCAACTGGTTTCTGCATTTTATAGACTACTTCATGGAGAGCAGAAATCTTTTGCAGATTATTTACTGTGAATGAATTTTAAAAAAATTTTCCTTCTGAAGAGAAATCCTGAAAGGCTTTTATTCTTCTGGGGCTCATAAAGGGATATTTGCACTTCTTTTTACACTTAAAGAAGGGAGTAATGTAGCATGACTATGGAAACCTCTGTGTAAAGATCCTGTTGGACATTATCAACCAACTACTCTTTTTTAGTTAGAGAGGAAAATTAGGGAGTATTGTATAGTGAGAGAATATACTTGTGATTGCTTAAAATTGAATTTTCAACTGGCCAGACCCCATTGGGTTTCACCTTTCTGTTCCCCATAAATATAAATAGATAAAAAGATTTAAAGTGTTAACATAGTAGAAAACATTCACTGAGGTTCTAACAAACCCAACTAGTGTAACAAGCTAAAAGCCACAGGCCTGGCCCTGGTGAAGACTGTGTACATGGTGCTGGAATTTTGAGAGTTTGGAGGATGAGTTCCTCAGGAAGGAGAATTTAATGAAGACAAAAAAAAGCTTTGACCTTTCCTGGCCTTTATTACCTAAGCCTGTCAAGTCACATTTTTTTTTTCTAACCTGGAAAGAAAGAACGCATAAGCTATAGTTGGAATATTATCTAATAAATAATGTTATTTTTAGAAGATGGGGGAATAAGCTTTTGCCAATGAGCTTCTGGATCAAGACAAATCATACATTCCAGTAAAATGTGTTAGTAATGTGATAATAAATTAAAATAATTTTTAGCCTCATTACTCATTTCTGGAGATTCAAGCATTTAATAAGAACTTACTTCTAGGTTTAAGGCATCGTGAATCATAAATAAGATATGGCCCCTACCCCTAGGGGGTTCACAGTTCTCTTCAGGCTAAGATGGGTCCAAAGGAGGAAGTGGTAACTTTCACTTCAGATGATCATCAAAGGCTTCATGAAAGAGATGATAACTAAGCTGAGCCTTGAAAGGTGTGTAGTTTTCCCCAGATGGACTGGATGAGGATTGGAGAAAGATATCTAAGCAGGAGGCCAGAAATAACACTGTGTGTTCATGGAGCAGTTAAGAAGTTCAGTCTGACTGAGAACAGAATTTGCTGATGATGTAGAGGGGAAAGACTGTGACTAGAGAAAAAGGTGAGGAGGGAGGTAAGACACAAATCATGGAACACCTGTGTGTACCATGCTCCATTCCACTGGTAATGGAATTTGAAAAGTTTTAGGTGGCATGATCAGACTTAAGCTTTGGAAATATCCCTCCCACACAATTATGGAGAGTGCATTATTAGATGAGAAAAGTTCTAAAGACAAGGAGAGCTGTGAAGAGCCTTTCAGAGAAATACCCAAGAGTGGAATTGCTGGATCGTATGATAGTTCTGTTTTTAATTTTTTGAGGTACCGTTAAACTGTTTTCCATAGTCGCTGCACCATTTTACATTCCCACCAACAGTGCACAAGGGTTCCCTTTTCTCCATGTCCTCACCAACACTTGTTATTTCTTGTCTTTTTGACCATAGCTATTCTGAAAGTTGTGAGGTGATATCTCATTGTGGATTTGATTTGCATTTTCTTGATGATTTTCCTCTATGTTGAGCATATTTTCATGTGTCTGTTGGACATCTGTATGTCTTCTTTCGAAAAATGCCTATCAGGTTCTCTGCCCATTTTTAAATCAGATTGTTTTTGTATTGAGTTGTGTGAGTTCTTTATATATTTGGGGTATTAACCCCTTATGGGACATATCATAGGCAAATATCTTTTCCCATTCAGTAGATTACCTTTCCATTTTGTTGATGGTTTCCTTCTCTGTGCAAAAATTTTTTAGTTTGATTAGATCCCATTCCTTTATTTTTGCTTTTGTTGCCTTTGCCTAAGGAGACAAATGCAATATATATATATATATATATATATATATATATATATATATATATATATATATATATATATTGCTAAGACCAACAAAGAGTGTACTGCATAGATGTTTTCTTCTAGGAGTTTTATGTTTTCAGGTCTTACATTTAAGTCTTTAATCCATTTTGAGTTTATTTTTGTATACAGTGTGAGAAAATGGTCTAGTTTCATTTTTTCACTTGTAGCTGTCCAGTTTTCCCAACACTACTTATTGAAGAGACTGTCTTTTCCCCATTGTGTAGTCTTCCCTCTTTTGTTGTAGATTTAATTGACCATATGTGCATGGGCTTATTTCTGGGCTGTCTATTCTGTTCCATTGATCTATGCTTCTGTTTCTGTGCCAGTACCATACTATTTTGATTACAGTCGCTTTGGGTATTGAGACAAAGAAAATGAAAACACTGCTTTGAAAAGATATATGCACCCCAGTGTTCATAGCACCATTATTTACAATAGCCATGACATGGAAACAGTCTGCAACTGTTCATCAACAGTTGAATGCATAAAGAAGATTTTATATATATATATATATATATATATATATATATATATATATATATACACATACACACACATACAATGGAATATTTATATATATGCATATATATGTGTATATATATGTGTGTGTATATACATATATATACATATATATATATATGTGTATATATATATATATATAATGGAATATTAGCCATAAAAAAAAGAATGACATTTTACCATTTGTGACAGCATGGATGGACCTGGAGGGTATTATACTTACTGAAATAAGTAAGACAAAGACAAATACTGTATGTTTTCACTTACATGTGGAATCTAGAAAATTAAACAATTAAACAAATATAACAAAACAGAAACAGACTCACAGATACAGAGAACAAACTAGCGGTTACCAGAGGGGAGTGGGGCAGGGGCAACATAGGTGAAGGGAATTAAGGTATAAAACAAATAAGTTTCAAGGATGCAATGTACAGAACAGGGAATATAGTCAGTATTTTATAATAACTGTATGGAGTGTAATCAATAAAAATATTGAATCACTATGTCGTACACCTGACACTGATGTTATATGTCAATCATATCGCAATTAAAAAAATGATAAAATGGTTTATTATTCTTAGTAATGGGCCCTCATATAGTAAGCACACCTCAGAGAGAAGTGGTACAGGATGCATTTAATACTCTGGAGCTAGACTGCCTAGTAAGTTTAAACACTAGTTTTGTTCCTTGGCAGCTGTGACACTGCGGGGAGGTTACTTGGCCAATATGTATTTCCTCCTGTGCAAAATAGGGATAATAGGAGTAACTTCCTCATAGAGTCATCATGAATAGTTGATTTAATTAGCCTTTATAAAGTACCTAAAACAGTGGCACATGGTAAGCACTAAATAATTGTTAACTATTATTATTACTCTCATTGATTACCATTATGTTTGGAACTAATTAGTTCAGAAGACATAGAACTTCTCCCTGCCCCGTCTTGTTTCTTAGTCACTAATATTGGGAATTTCTGAGAAGGTCCCCAACAAGTAGCATCCCTCTTTCTTGGCTGGATTCAGAAGAAATAGGAAACAAAAGTAAGGAAAAGTGAGAACAACAGTGTCATGTTAATTACTGACAGAGGCTAGGCTGGAGGAGGTGCTTAGAGTAAGAGCTAAATGGGGCTGTTAACCGGACTCCAGAAGTAGGCAGAATTCCCAGCAGTCACTGGACAATGTGGCCTCCCATGTGGGAAACCCTGCATGGAAGAGTAGAAAAGAACTCAGTCTCTGCAGACTTGTTCTCAAAAGGCAAGAGTGAGCTGAGCTAAGTAGATCAAGTTATTCCCCAAATCTACAAATCAGATTCCTCACTCTACCTCTACAGGGACAGAGAGAGTGAAAGGGTGGAGAAGAGGCCAGGAATGTACTTAGTGAGAAAACCCCTTCCCAAGGAGCTGGGGTGTGGAGGTGTTCTCATTAACAAAAACGTGAAGTAACTTCCCCCACGGCCAGCTGCCTCCTTCAGTCCTTACTGAAAATGTTGCTTGCTGAGTGTACTATGAATTCCTGTTCCTCTGTTCTTTCCTCTCATTCCTTTAAAGTATAGTCACACTTGCACTGGCTTCTATTGTGAACAACTTCTCCTATGTCTTTAATATTTGTTTAAACTCTCCCATCACTCTTCTCTATAATTGAAAGTTGACTGTCCCCTTAATTGCCTGCTTTACTTGAAACACTCTTTAATAGAGTTCAGTTTTCCCATTTTCCTCACCTGGCAGTCAACAGGAACATTCTGAATATTTAACAACTACTATGGACACCAAGTAGAATGCTAGCCATAAACTCCCAGTATGGCGCCAGCAGACACTGGCTGAACAGCAGCCCTGCGCACAGGGATAAGAGGGAAAGTTGGCAGCCTCACTGCTATTTCTTAAGCATTGCTTCTCCATCTCTCAACAGCTTGTCGTTAGAAGTGGATACATCTATTATTTTACCCTCTCATCATCTTATTCCTGCTTCCTCCTGATGTATAGGACACTCTTCTACTTTACTCATTGATTTGAGCTTCTGACTTCCTTTTTACTCTGCATCTTTTCCTCACTTATCATCCTTGGTGTCGACATCTCTAGTGATAACTCTGTATATTTTGACTTCTCAGTTTCTTCTTACTTTATCTCTAAATGGTTTTATCCCTATTTTGTTTCTAAGCCCGATAGATCTGCCCAGGCCTAGGACTTAGTTGACATCCCATGTTATCTTGGCATCTCTGGGATGAGCAATCTCAGGAGACCAGGGGCAAATTGTTTTCAGAGCACACATTTTATTTTTTTACATCCCACCTGGCCATGCACATCTGAGTGCCATTGATTTTGCCATGTTAGTTGGAGAAGAGCCCTCTGTTTTAGCAAATCAGGATTGTTTAGAACATCATCAGTAAAACAACTCTCCTTCACATTAAAGTTATGGACTTTATGAAGAGGACCTTCTTTCATTAGCTTCATATGTACCAGGACCACCTATATACTATCCCCTAACTTTGCAGTTTTATTCTGTATATATAATTTGTCTACAATATTCTAACTAGATTGTTTAAAAATGCACATGCTCTAATATTTTCAGCTGAGTAATTCCTAGCTTTCTTTTTATTTTTCCTTCATCTTCCCGAACCTACACACCTTTCTCCTTATCTTTAGTTGCTTAAACCCTTCCACTTTTCAGACTTCATCAACCCCATCTACCCAGCTTGGATTTCATTATAAACCATTTCAGTAATGTCAGGACCTTGAAATTCCTCTCCCCCTTGAAATTCCTGTCTGCTTTTCCAATCGCTGATGCTCTGATAATCATACCCTCCCTATCCCCTGATCTAAATTCTGGGCTTCCTAGTGTTGCACTGGAAAGTGAAAAATGATAACATTTCTTCAACTGAGACTTGACAGTTTCTACTTAGAATTGCTATTGCAATTCTGAATGATTTTCTATCATAATCACCACTATCCCTAATTTTTAAAGATTTCGATTCCTCATTGGCTCCCAAAACCTCTCAAAATCTCCGTCTCTGCATGCAGCCTTGCTTCATTCTTTTCTGAGAATAAGGCCATCAGATAGCTGTCCTTTCTGTGCATTCTGTGTTTCAAATTGTGCTTTCATTGTGCCAAAATCAGTATTGTCATGGCCGGGAATATTTGCTGCAATTTATCATCATTTTTAGAAAAGAGACTATCTGTCAAAGATCATAATAACAGCTAATATTTATTGAACATTCACTGTGTCTACGTGAAATGCTTGACGTTACCTCCATTGACCACGGCGTGATCATTGGAACTACGGAATTACATGTGACTCAGAGCCTGGGGTTAATATCTTAAGTACTATTTTCCAGTCTTTTCGGTTAACTTCTTTATTTTTTATTTATCTATATTTTGGGGTGTGTTGGGTCTTAGTTGCAGCACGCAGGATTTTCGTTGAGGCTTGTGGGATCTTTCGCTGTGGCACGTGGGCTTCTCTCTAGTTGTGGCGTGCAGGCTCTGTAGTTGTGGCACAAGGGTTCCAGAGCACACAGGCTGTCTCGTTAAGGTGCGTGAGCTCAGTAGCTGTGGCGCACGGGCTTAGTTGCCCCGCGGCATGTGGGATCCCAGTTCCCTGACCAGGGATCGAACCTGTGTCCCCTGCATTGGAAGGCCGATTCTTTACTGCTGGACCACCAGGGAAGTCCCTTTTTGGATAACTTTGATCACACTTTTAAAATACGGAAATCTAATTTACCAACTATTCTTTTGCAATCAAAAAACAATACATACAAGTCTGTATTCCACTTAGATCGATATAAGCAAAGATAGTGATTTGAAACCTGAGCTAGAAGATAGGCTCTTAGGAACTTTTAACAATGTTTTTTACTCCCTGGAAAAATGTGAATTGGAAATTACTAATAAATTCAGTAATGTGAAGGCCATGGCTTAAACTTATATGTTAAATTTGTATAATTTAGGATTATGTTAATTAAATATCTACTTATCAGCTTAATGTTTGTTTAATATGAATCCTTATTAACTTACGGTTTCAAAGGCCAGTGAAATTCTCAAATCTAATGAAAACAGGGTTCAAAGATAAAATTCTATCTTCCCTTTCTTTCATGAGCCTCTGAAAGATTCAGAGCACCTTTTTAGAGGCCCTTAGAGGAGATTAACCTTTAACATCATCATTACATCTAACGTTATCACACTTTTACAATGTCATCGACACCACTTTTAACTTTAGGTAGTTGATTTTGCTAACCATATTGTAGAACTTCTAAAATTTTTTTTCTCAGATCTCATAGAGGAAAATTCTGCAGCTTTCCTTCTTGTTTTCCTCTGGCTCAGTGCTTTTCGGTAGAACTTTCTACAATGATGGAAATGTTCTGTATCTGCACTGTTCGGTACAGTAACCACTAGCCATATGTGGCATGTTGAGCAGTTGAAATGTGGCTAGTGCAACTGGTGAACTGAATTTCCTATTTTACTTATTTTAGTTAACTGAAGCTTTAAATTGAAATAGGCACATATTGCTGGTGGCTACAATATTGGAAGCACAGCTTTGGTGTTCTTTTCAGAACAGACTGAATTCTGAGGACTCTACTTTTTTCTCCTAGTCAGTCTTAATTCCTCTTCTGGGAGCAGAAATAATCCCCTTTTAATGTTACTGGTTATTCTTGCACTAATGGAGGTATTTTCTTTCACTATAACTCAATTTGTAACCTATGGGTATTACCATAAAATAAAAGTTTCTTTGTAGTAAGAATGCCAACATAGGTATTTAATTCTGTGCATTTCTTCCTTACACAATAGGGGATAGTATATCTTTACTCCTCTTAATTTGAGTCATCAAATTCTTTGGCAGACCTACCACTTTTCAAATGTATCTTTACTTGTCTACAAATATACCTTGGCAGTTTCTATCTGCCCTCTTAAGTGCTGTCCATGATGAGAGCAACATAGTGGAAAGAGATTAGAATTTAGTGTGGATTCCAGATTCTCACCATGGCTTCCTGAGCAAGTTCTTCCTTCTCTGAGCTGTAGTTGCCTCAGAGAGTTGTTGTGAGGTTTCCTATCTCAGAGTATATTTGGTTTACTTGTCTTCCCCCTAACTTGACCCTAGAGCCTTCTATTTCTGAACCAGTGTAGTGCCTGACATCAGAGTGGGTGCTCCATCGATGTTTGACTTTATTGAAAAACTGAAAAACTGTATTTTATTTTAATAAGTGCTCCTCTTACTCATTCACACTGTTTGCTCTCTTTTTGGATCTGTACTTTGGGAGAAGGGATTAAAAACTTCTTTGAAGAAACATGAAAGGTAGAGGCTTTTGGTGATTTAAAATAGATATTAATATTAATACATAGTTTTCTCCATAGTTGCTTTTCTACAATATTTAAATGATGAGGTGCCATTTTTATGGATGTTTATGTTCAAAAAGTTTTCATATTATAGTTTTAAAAATAACTGGTCATTTAAAAATGTTTAGAGAGTTGTAAAATAGATGACTTAATCTAAAAAGAATTAACTTGTGTGAAGCATTTTCTGAAGTAGACATCACCCTGAGTTGCTAATACATGCAGTGAAAGTATCTATTGCTTTGCACATGTCAGGTACCCAAAGAATGAACTGAAGCAAATGAGAGGATAATAAAGTCTCTTATCCAAAATGTGAGTGCCCACAGATATGTGTTAGATAAAGAAACGTTTTAAGTGAAGATTCTGAAAGCATGATTGATGACTGCTTAACTGTAATCTTGGGGAAATATAAGCCTCAGAATGTTTCAAGTAAAACTGAAAAAGTACAACTATACCAAACACAAATGTAAGGTTTCTTTTTGCAAAGCATTCAACCCAGTGCCCAAGAAAAGGCTTTCATCTTGAAAGATGAAAGAATTAAATTGAAACTAGGACACTGAAGGCTACTACAGAAGCATGCTTTTATTTGGGCATATGGTAGTAATCCACCAAACACATATTTATAATCTATCAGAGAATAACCAGAACAGATTTTCCCGGCAGAGATTCTGTCACATCAGTTTGCTTTTTACTATGGAAAAAGAAAGATATAGAGAAGCACATAGACCAATGTTATCTTTTTTATTTCGAAGTCCCTTTAGTATCTCGCTGAAAAGAGTATTGCCTTCATCTTTATAAATAGTTCTTCAATGCTGAATGCCATAGATTTCAATGATCAATTTCATTATTTCTGTGCAGTCAAAAAGTAAACTGCATTGGAAAAGACATTATCATGTTCTTCAATACAATGAGTGTGTAAATAGATGTCATAGGAATGTAATGTCTGGTTTGGTTATTGATTAAAGAGTTAAGCTATAGACATTGAAGATGCAGGATCAAATAATCTGAAATAAGAGGTCAGGGTGTGTGCATAGTGTTTTGCACACAAAGACACTCAAGCACTTCTTGATTGACTAAAGACTTCTGATTTCTAGCTGTTATTTATTTATCAATATTCATTATTTTTAAATATTTTATTTATTTATTTATTGGCTGCGTTGGGTCTTTGTTGCTGCGCGTGTACTTTTCTCTAGTTGCGGCGAGTGGGGTCTACTCTTCATTGCGGTGTGCAGGCTTTTCATTGTGGTGGCTTCTCTTGTTGCAGAGCACAGGCTCTAGGGGTGCAGGCTTCAGTAGTTGTGGCGCACGGGCTCAGTAGTTGTGGTGCACAGGCTTGGTTGCTGCACGGCATGTGGGATCTTCCCAGACCAGGGGTCGAACCCATGACCCCTGCATTGGCAGGTGGATTCTTAACCACTGCGCCACCTGGGAAGTCCAGTATTTATTTTTTGGATTTAAAAATACTGGAAAGAAATTGCACCAACTCATTCAAATATACTGAGGACAAAATGCTTTGTAACTGGAAGAGAGAATTTTCAGTTAATATACTTGAAATTATTTAGTTCTGTTCTTTGCCAAGTAAAAGTATTGTTTATCAGGGACATATTTGGCCTAAAATTAATCAGCATGAACACAGAAAAGCTGGCCCTCAAACAGAATCAGGATCTCATTAAAGCATTTGTAATGTGAGGTTAATCATAGCACCTGTAGAATGAACAGAAAAGACTGTAAGTACAAGAGAATAAAATAGAATTTCAAATTATAATTATGATACCTCAAACTTTTTTCTGTACTCCTTTTTTTTTTTTCTTTTCTTTTTTTGTGGTACGCGGACCTCTCACTGTTGTGGCTTCTCCCGTTGCGGAGCACAGGCTCCGGACGCGCAGGCTCAGCGGCCAAGGCTCACGGGCCCAGCCGCTCCGCGGCACGTGGGATCTTTCCGGACCGGGGCACGGACCCGCGTTCCCTGCATCGGCAGGCAGACTCTCAACCACTGCGCCACCAGGAAAGCCCCTGTACTCCTAACTTTTTTATTTGCGGTACACGGGCCTCTCACTGTTGTGGCCTCTCCTGTTGCGGAGCACAGGCTCCGGACGCTCAGGCTCAGCGGCCATGGCTCACGGGCCCAGCCACTCCACGGCATGTGGGATCTTCCCGAACCAGGGCACGAACCCGTAACCCCTGCATCAGCAGGCAGACTCTCAACCACCGCGCCACCAGGAAGCCCACATGGTATTTTAGAGATATGCAGAACTCCCATTTTTTTCTTTTAGCCAGGAATATTGGCTGATAGACTATGGTCATTGTTTTAGGAATTAGAGATGAACTAAAGATCAGAGATACATAGTTGTTCTTCTGGGAAACATTATGAACTTTTAAACAAGACTTATGATATTATTGAATATCCACTGCTGGGAATACCACCTAATGTGATCAGTGGGGAAATATTTGTTTGAATGAACTATAGCAGAGCTATTAGCTTTGAGACAAAGACTCAAGTAGGTCAGATGTCCAAAAAGGAAATTCCTGATAGGTCTGAGGGGCAGTAGTTGCTGTGCTTGGTTGATTTGTTTCATATCACTCAGTAAAGGAGCAATTTTGTGGAAGTGGGGATCATAAGCCAATGTTAAGGTGAACATTGTGGTATGAGAGGATGTGAAACATGGTCAACAGAGATTTCTTGTACCTGGGGTTGCCCCAAATGAGTCATCTTTTGCTATCATAAATCTTTAGTCTTTGGAAGCTGTTGTGTAACAAGGCTTATGTCTGTCTCCATCAGCCTTGCCCCTTTCATTCTGAAAGGTTATGGACAGTCAAGACAATTCCATTTCATGCAGTTTAGCATGTAAGTCCACATTTATGGTCTGTCCACTGGGGTGATGCAAGATTGAGGAAACACTGATTCCTTGAGTCTCTCGAGTTGTTTTTGACTTACTTATCTTTTTAAATCCAACTCATGTGGTGTGGGCTTGAGGCAGGGCTTTCTCCATGGCTTTGGGCTTTCTCCAAGGATCTAGCAGGAGCAACTAGCAAACTTGTTTCTTATTTACTTTTCTATTTTCAAAGGCTTTATTCTTATTGAAGGCTTCATCACATAAAAAATATTTTTCCTAAACATAGTTCCCTAATTATGAAGTTCATAATTTAAAAACCTGAAGATACTTTTCTGTGCTAAAAACAGAAATTATTATTGAAACAAAGACCTCATCTTTGAATCCGAGTATAAAGTACTGCAGTGATTTCTGCTCAGTTGTTTTCTATTCATAACATTTGTCACTGGACATCAGTCAGCCATAAGCCAAATAGTGTTCTGTCCAAGTAATCCTTTATTGTTTTTCAACTTTTTGAGATAAATGTTGGTGATGTTCTGCTTTCAGTAATTTATTTGAATACAAGAGAAATCAAGACATTAGTAATTTTCCCCCCTCAAATTAGCTTTTTTGGAAGGAAAAATCATACGAGCCTGTTGCATATACTCAATTAGTACAAAAATATATAAAAATTAAGCATTTATGGTGTTCTCAGTAGTAACTGCATCTGGTGTGTATCTTTCTAAAAATTTTATATGCGTATGATTTCTTCTCTATCCGTCTCTTTGTATATATAGATGAAATGAGAAAAAAGTTACATTTGAATGTGCATATATACTATACATAAACTACTGAAACTTGCTTAAATAATTTTGCATTATATCGTGGACATTCTTCTTGAGAGCCTCATATTGATGCCTTTGTGGTGTGGAGGTGTATGTTTTAACTTTTGACAGATATTACCAACATATCCTTAATATTCTAGCTTATTCGAAATAACTGTTTCTTACAGGAAGTATATATTCTTTTTACAAAGTTTCAGCCTCCTTCTTAGACGTGAGCATTAGTTGGTTGTACATGATTATTAGGCTAAAGGAAGGTACATAGTTTTTTGGATCCGTTTCAAATGTCTAAATGTGGTCAGCATTATCTTTTCACAGGGCTCATTTGGAGGCCAGTGCTGAGAAGTGGAACAGGTTGCTGACGTCTTTAGAAGAACTGATCAAATGGCTGAATATGAAAGATGAAGAGCTTAGAAAACAAATGCCTATTGGAGGGGATGTCCCAGCCTTACAACTCCAGTATGATCATTGTAAAGTAAGTTGATCACATACGGTGGGTTCCTTTTTTTCATTCATTTTGATTTTGGTGAAGTAAGTACTCAAAATAAAATAAATATGTGAGTGGAACCAATTATGACAGGTTTTTTTCCTCCTCTGTTCCTAATTATCAGTATTTAGGCATTTTATTCAAATTGCATGCATCGCTCCCTTTTTATTCAAATTAAGTTTTCTCTTCATATTTAACTGAAGGTTTTTTCAAACGTTGCAGGTATCTAAAGCACTATATTGCTTTTAGCTGATCATGAAATTTATCTATTTCTAATAGATTTTAAAATAATATATTGGGGGATATTTTACTGTAAGTTAATCTTAAATTCAGAAGTTATAGAGTCATAAAGAATTATATACTATCTTGTTTTATTAAATGAAAGTAGAAAAAATAAGGACTTGTAGTAGTAAGAAAATAGAATAGATATTAATCTGAAAGCAAATGAAGACCGTTGTATTTAAGATCATTCTATGGGTTTTGCGGGGTTTTTGTCTGGACTTAGACCCTTTTTGTCACATTTTTATTCTGCTCAAATATCTACCTCTATGCAAATTTGTACTTTTACTCTGAAAAGCAGATATACTGAAGTTATCAACTAACATGTTAATTCTTATAACCTTGTATTATTTAAATTCTTTGCCTCATTAACTTTGCATTCATTTATATAATATATCTTCATACCCATTTTCTCATATATCACCTTATTTTGTTATATTTTTTCCTCTTCACATGCAACGCAGGTTCTTATTCTAAATCTGTACATTTTAATGTGTTGTTAGAACTCTGTTCTCATTTAAAAAATGACAAATGCTAACACATGCTTCTTCTAAAGGAAGACATCCTCTATATTATAAGTTCCTTCAATACAGAATGATAAGACCTTGAAATTTATCTTATTTTTAAGGCTTGTGACCAGGTTATTCAAGTTACCATTTGGGTAAATTTTCTCTTTGTACTTGAAAAGACAATATGATAGAGAAATAGCTCTAAGATTAAAATAAAAAAGGAAGACACTGTTGGTATGTAATATGCAAAAAATAATAATGATGATAGAAGATTTAAAATTACTGATTTAAGAAAGTCAATTTCTCCTTACTTTTTACAGTTTTCCCTTCTATTAATTATTATATACCCTTTTTGAGGATTCAGGTATTAGTGATGAAGTAGAATAATGCAAAGCTCTTCTAATAGAAGTGCTTTGTTAAGGAATAAAATGTGCTTGTGACCATATGCTACCATTTTGATTAAAACTGAAATCTTGAGGTAGGAAATGATCGTCCACTTCCAGCTTTAACAAGAGAAGTACGCACTGACATTTGCTGGCCATGTTCTAACTCCTGCTCCCACCAAGGTTACCCTGTTTTAGATTGTGTTTTGTTCTGTCTTAGGGTGCGGTTGCTCTGCTTCAACCCTCTGGACCCAGGCAGTTAGATAATAAAGATAATATTGATAATGATGCTGATGATAATGTCAGTTCGTTCATTCAGCAAGTATCTGAGTGCCTAATATGCATCAGGCACTATTCTAGGCACTGGTGAATCAACAAATGAACATAAGTTCTTGCCTGGTTCTGAGTGATACAGACATCCAACCAATAAGCAATAAGTATATAATATATCCCATGGTAGTAAGTGCCATGAAAAAAGTAAAGCAAGGTCAAGGAGAGAGAGAGCAGGAGGGGATAGTATAGGCAGCAGAAGTGTTACTTTATGTGGAGAAGCTTAGGAAAGTGCCGTGAGTGGGGTGATTTTCAAATAGAGACCTGAAGTTCAGGAGTTCAGGAATGTATTTCAGTAATCCAAGTGGGGGATGGCAATGACTTGGACAAGGATATCCCAGTGGAGATAGTAAGAAGTAACTGGTTCCTGAATATATTTGGAAATAACAACAGGATTTGCTTATGGATTAGATGCATGGGCTGGGAGAAAAAGAGAAGAGATGTAGTGTCAGGAGTCAAAGATTTTTGGACAAAGCAAATGGAAGAATGGAAGTATCATTCAGAGAGATGTGGGAAACTGCTGGATGAGCAGTCTGGGGAGGAAATTTAAGAGTTTGTTTTTTGACATTTTAAGCTTAAGATGCTTATTAGGCAGTTAGATATACAAGTCTGATATTGAGGGAAAGGTCAACAAATCAAAATTATCGGCATATATATTAGCCGTGGAAATGGATGAGATGATCCAGGGAGTCAAGAATTCCAAGACATGAGCCCTGAGACACCCTGCCTTTAAAGGTTGGGAAGATGAGGAGACTGAGAAGGCAAAGCCAGAGGGTAGAAGAGTCAAGAGAGAACAGAGTCTAGGACATCAGAGGCAGAAAGTGTTTCATAAAGGAGGGTGTAATCACGGGGATCAAAGATTGCTGAGAGGCAGAATAAGATGAGAACAGAAAAGTGACCATCTGTAGACAGTCTTGTTGACCTTGACAAGAGTCATTTCAATGGTGTGGTGAAGTTGGAAACCTGATTGGTGTAGATTCAAGACAGAATATGAGCAGAAGGAGTATAGAGAGCCCTTTCAAGGATTTTTACAACAAAGGAAACAAAGAAATGAAACAGTAGCTGGAGGGAGAACGTGAGGTCAAGTAATGGTTTTGTAAAGATGGAGAATAATTCAACATGTTTCTACGATGATGGGAATGATCCTGTAAAGCAGGAAAAATCAGTGACGCAGGAGGGAGGGTACCACATAGGAGCAGTAATAGGGTGGGATCTAGTGCACAAGTGGAACCATTTGTATTAGGTAGAAGAGCTCATCCAGTCTAACAGGAAGAAATGTGGAATATATGGGTACAGATGAAGGTAGATTGGTACATGTGGGTGTGGGAACATATAGATGTTCTCTTTCTATTGTCTCTGTTTTCTCAGTGAAATAAGATGAAAGGTCAACAACTGAATATAATAAGAAGAGGGAAGAAGATGTGGACATCTGAGGAGAGGGGAGGTAGAAAATGTAGTGTAAAAGTGGGTGCATCAGTAAACTAGGAAATATACCAAGACCGCAGGGCAGCGTAACAGGCCGACCTGGAGTCAGTGCTCATGAACTTAAGGTGAGAACAGCCAGTGTGAATGTTTTTCTTCATCCATGTTTAGTTGCTCCAGTGAAGGTGAGGAATTAATTGGAGAGCTGAACTGGAACAAGCAAATGTGATGGAGTAAGAGAGGGGCCAGGGAGTTACAGAAATACAAGGGAGTTGTATAATGGGTGCTCGTGGGATTGAGGCTGGCTAAGGGGAGATGTGAGGATATGGGAGATGTGAGGGACAGTAAAGCAGTGTTCAAAGTCAGTGCTTCGGGGGGCTGAAGAATTGTTCAAATTGGGAAACTGGGAGCACGTTCTATAAAGAAAACAGGTGGTGGTCAGAGAAGGGACGCTAAAGTCGAATTTATGGGAGGGGTGCATTTATGGTTTATGACAACATCCAGTGTCTTTTTGCTAAAATGAGCTGTGCGAGTTGGGTGGAGAATAAGGTCTTAGAGGAGAGCAGGTTGAGGAGTTGAGAGGCTGGGTAGTGGAAGGATTGTCTGTGTGGATAATAAAATCACCAGGACCATGAGAGAGAGCCAGATGTCAAAATGATGATGAAAGAAGGAAGGGTAATGGTGATATAGTTTAGAATTCTAATATAAAGATGATGTTTTCATATTCCATTAATCCTTTGAGTCTTAAAACTACTCAAAATCCCCTTGGTTGGGGATGGAGGAGGGGAGTAGTGTAAGTTGGATATAGATTGTCCCTGCTTTCTAGATTTCTTGGCGCCTCGTTCTAGACTTTCTCAGGTTACTTCTTTATCACAATAGCTATCATTTAGCACATTGTGCATGATCCAGACTACCGTTGAGGGATTTTTCTTATCAGTAAGTCAAGAGTTTCCATTTAACAGTCTGTACTTCTTTAACTTTCTGAGTTATGTATTAGATGATTTATAGGAATAGCCCAGATTTTCTGAGTATGTGTTCTCACTCACTGTTATATCCTCACTGGAAATAGTCCTTTGTAGAGGTTTGTGTTGATTCTAGATTCTAGAACATATTTTATCATAGTCTGCCTTCCAATTTATCAATGATCCAAAACTATAAGTGTTCTTAATATTATATATTATTAACGTTTGTCAAAAGCTTCATATTTAACTCTGAGAACTAAGCAGGCTAAGATGCTAGGAGATATAAATTATGGAATAGTGTTCAGAGTAAGTTTGTGGAGACGTGTGTTAGTTTCCTAAGGCCACCATAATAAAGCTCATAAACAGGTGGTTCAAACAACAGAAATTTATTTTCTCATAATTCTGGAGGCTAGAAGTTTGAAATCAAGATGTAAGCAGAGCTGGTTTCCTATAAGGACCCTCTCCTTGGCCGTCTTCTCCCTGAGTCTTCACGTGGTGAAGTCTTAAAACTGCTCAAAATACCCTCTTTTTATTAGGACCCCAGTCATATCGGATTAGGGCCCACCCTAATGAATGTCCTCCTTTTAACTTGATTACCTCTTGAAAAACCCTATCTCCAAATACAGTCACATTCTGTCATAAGTAACCTTCTTTCCCAACTGCCAAGAGTAATGTTTCTAATTGCTATAAATTATTACAAGGAGGGCAAATCACTATAGTTAGTACAATCAATCAGGGTAATATTTAAAGATGTGACACCTACCTGTAGTAGTTTACCTTTCTTACTGAACTTTGCCAGCTATAGGCATTGTATAGTCTAACTGTAGTGGAACCTCAGCCTTGCTCATGTTCTAACCTAATTCTCTAATTTATCCTCAATCTTTTCTTAAAATCAAAATCCATTTGGGTGTACATGTGGTAGCTCTATGTTTCAGGCAAGATTTTTCTTTCCCATGTCCTTAGAGATATCTTTTCCCCTGGTCTTCTGATTTTTTTTATCAGAGAAAATCTTATGTGTGTCTGTGTGTGTGCAAATGAGTGTGTACAACTTAGAATTGTGAATTATTAGGATTGAAAGGAACCCAAGAAATAATTCAGTCCAATCCCCTTATTTATAGTGGAAGCAAATGAGAGGCATATGATTTAATGATATCTGAGTTTTCCTTCCTCCTTCCTTCACTTCCAGCAAATACTTATCATTTACTTAGTGTCTGGCAGTTTCTAAGACACCAGAAGGACACAGGTACAGAAAACAGACACAGTCCCTGTCCGCATGGAGCTTCCAGTCAGGGAGAGCCTATGTTTGTAGCTCTCAAACTTACAGTTCCTATGTCTTCTCTGTGCTATGAGGAATCATTGCCAACAAGGTTTGTGGCTGAGCTGTGAACTGCACATTGCTGTCCCAAATCTCTGGTTGTCTGCCTAACCACCCATTTCTCTAATCCCCTACTTTGGTCCCTTGGTTATAATTCAGGCATGTTTTCAGTTCGTGTGCACATTTATTACCAATCTTTTTTCCTTAAGGGATTGTAGAATTCTCTTCAATTATAACATTATGTTGTAGCTTTAAACAGAACATAAAATAATTTTAAACTAATTTTTTCACAGATATGTTTAGCATTAAATGTAGCATTTAGTCTTTTTCTTTTCATTTTTTCTTTTATTACAAACTTTGTAATTTTTTTCTGACTTCTTGGTATTTAAGTCTCTGTCACAATAAATTTTAAAAAATCTTTTTAACTTCAAAGAACGCTTGCCTTATGACTTCAAAGTATATACGTAGTTAGAACAATCAAAATCAACCCTTAAGTGGTTTGATACTGATATTAGGCAAGATATTTTGTTCTCTAAAATTTTCCCATAGAAAGAGGGGACCTTGTATTTGATTTCAAACTCATTCTCTCATTTTACAGGTGGCTATCTGACTTACTTTATTTTGAACCACACACTACTGTTTAAGGAAGTTGAATTAATTTGACATAATCTCTCCAAGCTCAATTAGAATATCTTGAGATTACTAGATGGATTTCTTTTTAAATACGAGGCAAAGAAGTTTAACTCTGATTTGTTAATTATTCCAGGAGATATGATCACATAAATGCAAGTCTTGAATATCGTTGTACACAAGTCTTGTACAGATCAATTTAGAAAGAGATACCATATGTTCTTCTGCTATGGACAAGACAAATACACATCTGCCAGATACATCTGAAAACCACCTGTGCTGATGTTACACTTAATTAACACTTAAGTTTTACATTAAAATTTTCAGTGATGTTGTTATATACAAACTAAAAAACAAGTCTATGTCTCAGAAGCTTAGGTGGATGTGGGGTTACTACATGCTGGAAAACTGTTAGGCGACTCAAAAGTCGCTTCCAGTGATATCAAAATCTGTTGTCAAGGAGTCATATGAAGAATTTGAAGAAAATAATTATATGTAGACATCTGACTACTTAACGCATATCCTCAGCAGTGTTTGTTTTCAAGTTCACTGAAAACTTTTCTTTGGCTCTTCTCACTTGGATAGTAGTGTATTATTCTCTATTCTAGGCACCTTATGTTGGCCTTGTCTGTACAGAGTGATTGAACCTAGCACATGGGCTTAGGTAGATCTGATTTCAATTCCCACTCCCCCTCCACACACTAGCCCTATAAACTAGGCGTTGGGGCATATTCTCCAATCTCTGCTATCCTGTTTCTGACCATCACTATGTATAAACCACTTAGCAGAGTACAAATAGTAAGTGTTCAATAAGCAATAGCTGTTTGGGGTTATTCTCTAAACTAGGACTTATTTTATAGTATATTTTAAATTTTAGTTGCTCTGTGTCTGCATTTTGTATTTTTCCTTAGATTCACTATGTTTGGGCACTATAGGTTTTGACATCATAACATACACTTGTTGTGTTAGCCTATTGGTGCCTTAAAAAAACTTAGACTCCTCAAATAATTGGATGAAGCCATTGAAGCAACAATATTTTTGAGAATTTATATGGGATAAGATATGAGCCTAGAGACTGGAAGGTGATTTATTTCTTGTTCTTAATAAAAGAAAACAGCTTATCATGGAAAGGCCAAACCCATGAGACACTTCTGCATGCACTGCCTTTAGTTAACTTATTAATGGCTAATAGGCAAATTATATATGTTTAGCCATGAATCTAATTACCTTGAAAGGCAATATTTGAGTGTTTATAAGTAAAAGAACACAAATAGTATATATTATCTTACATTTGCATCTCTTTACCCTGGAACCAGTCTGCTTGCACCATCTGCAGATGGTTAAGAGACTCTGGTATCTCAGATATCGGTGTTCAGTCACCTCAGATACAAAGGGGTTGGTTTATGGGAACTCATATATTCTCAAAGTTTTCTGAGTCCCACATATATTTCTATACTCTAGTTCTTTATATGTACATCAGTGATTTAATGACACTTTTCACAACCTTTCTTTGATAATGGCAGTGCAAGTCACTTCATCATCCATCCATCCATCCACCCCCACTATTCATGGAATGACGTATATGTTGCATTGATGCTGAATATACAGAGGGCAATAAGGCACAGCCTCTACTCCAGTGACATATTTTAGTCATTCCTATACCTAAGCGCTCTATGCTTGTGACTGTATCTAGAAGGAATATTATACATTTAAATGTTTAGGTGATGGCTCTGAGACTTCAAGGTCAGAGGTACTGTAAGGTCATACTTCAAAGCACCTCATCTGCTCAAACACCTAATAATTATAGATAAAATGTAAAAAAACAGAAAATCAAGCATGGCAAAATTGGGCTCCAAAATACAACAAACATTCCATAGACCAGAAACAAATCAGAAAAGCTAAGTAGTTAGTAGGGTTGATGCTTCTTGAAAAATGTAGCAGTCCTAGGCAATGAGCACGCAGAAAGCCCCACAGCAAAGGCTCAGCTCAAAAATCCACCTCATACAGTGAAGTGGGTGACTCACGGATTGGCATCTTTCCCTTCTGTTATGTAAATGTTCCAGGAACTGATATTATGAAACATCAATATGTTTTGGACCCTTAATTAAATACCTCTACTTTCTTGGATGTTTAAACCAGTGACTCAGAACATTAATAGATTTTCAGCAACAACCATAATGAATACTTTGTTCAATGTTTTAACAACCCATCACATAGGCAGACTTGTTAAAACATAATCATAATCATAAGTCAAAGTGCCTTGATGGTTGTTTGGCGTGAGACCTGGTCCACAGTAAATACTCAGTAAATGGTGGCTAATCTCATCTCACATAATTGCTGAGAATTTGTCTTGACAGTTTTGATCATTTTTGTTTTGTTTAAAACTGTCTAGGCTATATGGGTTGTTTTAATTAAACAAAACCATATTAATATCTGCTATTTACTGTCCAGCAAAACTAGCCCCCCATTACAATCTAGGGTCAACCTGTTAAATTAAACAGGAATCACCTTCCAAACTTTTTAGGTATCTGGTAAACAACACAATCATATTTTTTTTTCTCATGTAGGTACAAATTTCATCCCGTCAAATGTCAAAATAAATTACTACTTTAAAATATATAATATTTCTAATGACTTCTAGAATAAATTGATAGTTGAATTTTCCCACTTAATGGCTTAAATTTGTAGTATCATTTAAAAAGTGTTTTGGAAAGTGAGGTCACTTATATGTAGCTTCACTTTCAAAAGTGTGAGATTATCATTCAATCAACGATTACTTAGAAAGCACCTATAATGCATGTAGCGTTCATTTGTAATGTTATGAATTTACTTGTCAGACACTTGTAGATAGGATAAAATTGCAGATTCAGTTTTTGCTATTCAATTTGCACTTCATTTTCATAACAATGTACCTATTAACTTAGGTAGGAGCAGTTATCAGAGCTCTAACACCCTTTCTGCTGTATAATACATGTTTGACTTTAGAAAAGGAAATCACCAAGAATAACTGAAAGTGTATGATTCAGGTACAATATCTTAGGGGCTTTTCCATTCCTTCAGGGCTATTCTGTCCTTTGCTTTAAATTAAACCCAATTTAATTCCTATATTCAAACCTCATTATATAAGAATCAGGACATTTGGGCCTTAAACTGAATTGCCAAGATACATTTGCAAGCTTACTCATTAGAATAACATCGTCTTTAAAACAGCAACACTCCACCATTAAATTTAGTTTCTGTGTGTGTGTGTGTGTGTGTGTGTGTGTGTGTGTGTGTGTGTGTGTGTGGTTTTTCTCCCTGCTAAAGTAATCTGACACTCTGTGTGCAAACCTGAAATTTCAGTGTCTTGCTGTGTTATGAAATTACCTAATGAAAAATTGGCCTTCTTCTAAAATTGATTAAATTATTTCCCAAGTTCCCCTTCAGCCTCTGCCACTTATGCTGACTGCCTTCTTACTAAAAGCACAGCCCCCTAAGGTCTGTTAGCAAAGTCTGTGTGAAGACCTGAAGCAGCAGTTCTCTATGTGAGCCTGCACCTACCTGCCACACCTCATTCAGTTAACTGCATTTGTCTCCCAAGCCTGATATGGGTAACTGGAACCTCACCCCAAAGGGTCATAGAATGTCCGAGTTTAGAGGGAGAGGCAAGGCATCCTAATAATTGTCTGTCCCTAGTGGTGAAATTAAAGAGTAGACAACAGATGTAGGCAAGTAGAGGTCTGTAAAACCAAGCAATACAGCCCCTTGCTAATGAACTGCCTCTGGACATATTTAGCCCAGAGGCAGTTTCATTTATCTAACAGTTTATTTATTCATTCAGGAAACTTTTGAGTTGCACCTGATATTTGCTACATACTTTGCTAGGGGCTGAGCATACATCAGTTCCTAAGATTGTTTTTGTTGTCACAGATTTCACCATCTAATGGCAGAGACAGGCTCGAAAACAAGTGACTAAAGTAGATATCAAAAGCACTGTAATGTGAGTATGAACACACAGCCAGGGAGACACAGATAAATCATGATTGTTTGTACTTGGGAAGGTTAGAAAAGCTCCATAGTGCAAGTATGTAGCCTTCTAGCTGGGAAGAGACCTTGAATAAGAATTGACTAAAGAGTGTTATCAAAACTCCTGGAGGGGGCTTCCCTGGTAGCGCAGTGGTTGAGAGCCCGCCTGCCGATGCAGGGAACACGGGTTCGTGCCCCGGTCCGGGAGGATCCCACATGCCGCGGAGCGGCTGGGCCCGTGAGCCATGGCCGCTGAGCCTTCGCGTCCGGAGCCTGTGCTCCGCAACGGGAGAGGCCACAACAGTGAGAGGCCCGCGTACCGCAAAAAAAAAAAAAAAAACTCCTGGAGGGAAAATACTCCAAATTAGCCATGGCGTGACTTGGAGTATGCAGTAGAGCAAGAGATGTTTCTTCCCTCCCTCTTTGTTTATATGTAGAACAAGGCTGAAAGAGAAAGAAAATACAAGTTCAGGAGCTAATACGGTGCCTGATGTTACTAAACACTGAATATATTTGCTGGATGAAGGAATACATTTATGTGGGCACATATTTTTTGAAGTGTAGGGAAGAATACCATTTTATTACTGTGAGAAGCTAGAGGATTCCTTATCTTAGTTTTAGCATTCATACTTAGTATTCTGATTCAGGCATCATTTTTTATGTCAATGGGGTGGAACCAAAATGAATTTATATATTAAATGTTCATTCAGGGGCATTAACCAAAACTTTTAAAACACTATGGAGATTTAAAAAATTTTGTCTGCATACCAATGAAAAGTAAGCCTGTTTTCTTTCCCTTTTTACATGTAGCTTTATTAGTGCTATCAAATTTAACGACTCTGCTGCCCTTTTTTGCTGTCATACTGTAATGACTTCAGATCTGTATATGCTGATTTAGCCTTACAGGCAAGTTGGGGAAAAAAGTAAATTGCATTCTGACATATTCTCCTTATGTTCGTATCATTTTTTTTTCTGCTTGCATTCTCCAATAATCAGATAAGTGCCTTTTTGAAACCAGAAGCTAAGAAATCCTGCCGTACCAGCAATACCTATTTGTTACAGTTCAGATGCCTTGCATAATGGGTGTGCGTCCCATGCAGTCACGATCGCACAAGGTTCTGTTCTTTGAAGGGCCCTGCACTTGATTTAATGCTCTACTGCCGCCATCTTGAAATTCTTAGTAATATTTGGACAAGGGGCCCTGCAATTTCACTTTGCACAGCGTTCTGCAAATTATATAGCCAGAGCTGCTTGCATCAAAAAGAAAAACATTAATATATGTTTTGACATACATAAAGCAACACTTTTACAATAGCAAAAGCCTCTTAAAACTTACTGCAAGCATCTCTTTTCTCCTCAAGTAAGTAAGCTGTCCTGAGTCCCCACTCTGAGTTATATGTCCCTCATTGTAACTTGTCATGTCTCTGTTTGTTGATGTTGGCTGAGTTGTGACCATTATTTGTCCTCCCTTTCCTGTTGACTCACTAAGTGTACTTCTGCTCTGTCTTTTTACCTGACTTCTGGGGTACTGCTCCATCCCAATTTTCTTCTCACCTCACTGGTAGCTCCTTCTCGGTTTCCTTTGTTAGTTCCTCCTTCTTTCCTCAGCCTCCTGAAATTGGGATGCCTCAGGGGTCAGGCCATGCCAAATTCTCTATATTGTACTTATTCCTTCCTGAACTCATCTGACCTCCTGATGAGTTTTACATGTCATCTAAATGTCAATCACTCCCAAATTTATATGTTTACATACCATCTCCACCTGGGAATCTCCAGCTTAGTATACGTCTGAACTAAATTCCTGAACCTGTCCCTCAAAACTTGTTCTCCCCAGTCTCTCTCATTTCAACTGATAGAATCCTATTCTGATTGCTGGGTAAAAGAAAATCACCTTCACTCTTGTCTTTCTCGCGTATTCAGTCTGTTAGGAAATCTTGTTGGTTCTACATTCAGAACATAGAATTTGAATCTGTCTACCTCTTACCAGATGTTCAGAGCTACAATTACATCTCTGTTATTCTCGGCACAACAGCCAGAGTGTTCCTATTCAGATAAATCAGAAGCCTGTACTGACTTCCTGTGTAATTCAGAATAGAGGTTACAGTTCTCACAAGGGTCTGCAAAACCTACATCATCTGACCTACCTCCCACTGACACCTTGCTCATCTTATTCTTACTATTTTCTCTCTTATATGCTGGTTTCAGCCACACTGTGCCTCCAGTCACAGTACCATGCTGTCTTCTATGCCTGGAATGCTCTTTCCCTGGTATCCACATGGGTAACTATCCATTGCTTTCAAATGTTTGCTCTGTGATACCTTCCTAGTGAAGCCTACCTAGACTTCTCTACTTGAATTGTAATTCCCATCCCAGTACTCCTAAGCTCTTATTTTCTTCTGCTGTTCTCTTTCTTCCATAGCGTTTATCATCATCTAAGATAATTATTTTCTATCGTATCTTTGTCTACTTCTGGCATTCTAGATGCTCAGTTAATATTTGTTGAACATTGAGTGAATGAGATATACCCAGAGACAACAGGTCCTTTCGTATGAATGTTCCTTTTTCCTCTTTGTCTCTCTATAATCCTTTTTTATTTGTACGAAAACATATTACATTTTGAAAATATTTCTACTTTTAAATAGCTGAATATTTAATAAAGATAATAGCTGGCAGAAATCTTTCCCCAAGAGCTAGAAATAACGTACTTGAAGTTGTAAGAAAATTTATCAACACCATTATACTTTATGCCTTAATATTGTAGTCAGGTAAGAGGTTACCCAAGAGGTTACCTTTTTCCTGTCTTAATACTGCCTAAATTATCCAAAACTAGAGTTGGAAGGATTTTTTTATGGGGGAAAAGAATTGGCATATTTTTTATTGTTGAGGTAGGTTTTAAAATATAGCTTATTATTTTACCCTCTTGTGCTGAGTATCACCAGATTCTCCCAGTGTTTGAGATTCCCTCTTGTGTCTAAATTTGACACCTTAAAAGCTAGAAGTTTGAGATTCCCTCTTGTGTCTAAATTTGACACCTTAAAAGCTAGATGAGTTAAGATCCCTAACAAACCTCGGGAGTGACTTAAACATATGGAGTCTCTCATTTAGTAACTGCGTTGTCATGTATTACATTTATAAATAAATCTAACTTCAGAGAGGTCATTGAAGTAAAACATAATGCAAAAGTTTTATGATTGTTATAAAAAGTATGCTTCTAAAACACATTTGTAATTCTTAATAATGCTGTTCTTTAAAAGTAGTAACTTGTTCAATTATAAGTGAACTTGATTCCATTTGGCATTCTTTTCTTAAAAGCATAATTTTTAATTGTGAACGTAATTTATTACAGATTTTATAAAATAAAGAGCAAAATATTAGCCATAATTTTACCACTCTAAAACATCCATTTTCATTTTGGGTTATTTTCTTTTTGCATATTCACCTTTCACACAGTTTTAATAGGGTACATAGTTTTTTTCCTGTCTTTTCCACTTAGATACATGTCATATCTATTTCTTCATGTTGCTATGCAGTCATCTTCACAATAATTTTTCAAGGTTATTTAATGATCCCTAGTGTAACTATATTGTAGTGAACCTAAATATTTTCCAGGTGTTAGATGTTTAAGTTGCTTTCATTTTTTTTAATCATAAGTAATGTTATAATGAAAACTTTTGTGTTTGTAGCTCTTTTTGGATCACTTTCTTAGGACATAATCCCAAAGGCGAAATTCTTGTTTCACACAATATGAACATAGTAATGATTCTTGGTATATTGCCAATTTACTTTCCCAAATGATTGAACCAGTTTTCTGCTTCCACCAACGCATGAAAGTAAAGTTTCACTGCAACCTTGCTTACGATTTCTCATTTTTGTCCCTTTTTCCTGTGGACCTTGTATTGTTAGCATTAAAATGCCAGTATTCCATGTCAGCATGGGAGTTTAGAAAACAGTTTTAGGATGCCCAGTTTAAGTTCTCTCCCAAAAAGAAGAAAGAGGGAAAACGGGTGGCTGTGTTTGATTTAGTTGTGCCTAGAAGGATTGGAAAAAAGTCCACTGTTTGTTGGACTGATCAGTTGAAGAAATTTGATATTTATACCAAATTACTGTGAGTGATGTAATCTGGCTAACCATTTTTGCCACCACAGAGGTTTACATTGACGTTTTATTCTGGAACAAAGTGGTTCACGAAAAGACACTACATTTATTTGTTTGCCTTCTAAGAATCTGAAGTGACTTAATAGTCTTACAACACAGTTTTATGCTTACCAAACATTTTGACTTAATCTTGGAGGACCGCATAATTCTGCTTTGCTCATAATTAAATAATTTACCCCTTAGAAAAGTTAAATTCAATTGTTCCTGCTAATGGAGGTTTGGGTACTGGTTTTGTTCATCCAAAGCTGTAGATAAAACAGCTAGAACTTTCCCCCACAAATAACAGTGAATAAAGTCCGAGGAAAGAAACTCGGTCTCGGAGAAGAGCTGAGACTGATGGTAAGACTTTTGATTAGCATCATTTTTGTAGTAACTAGTTATTCTACAGCACTGAATAGTTTCAAGGTATGTTTGCATTCAGTATCTCACCTGTGAAGTTAGTAGAATGATTTTGTTATTAACCTGCAGAGAAGTTACGGGACAAATTCAAGGGCTTGTGGTGGGTAAAGGTGTGCCTAGATGGCGTGCACTGGACTGTTGACACAAGGCTGTTGGCTGCAAATCTCTATCTGGTTTTACTACACCACAAAACACTTTTTAAAAATGCCTCCTGATTCTTTCATACACAAATTCATTGAGTTTCTACTCTGTCCTCTGGGACATAGATGTGAACCTTCAGAACATTCTGGTGTAGAAGTCAGGTCTGCAAAGAAGTCAGGACAGAAATGCATGGTGAACGCTCCAGCAAAGTGGATGCCAAGCGCTGTAGTGGCAAAGAAGAAAGTGGGCTGGCTCTGCTGGGCAGGCGATGCTTATACTGATGGTGAGTTTGGTATTAGAGCTGGGTCCCTAAAGGGTCAGGGAGGGTGACCCTTGTGGATCTCTTTGACTTTGACCGGTGAGGATCAGTGAGATTGCTAAGAAAGCCCACAGATATTATGTCTTGAGAAATAACTTTTTCTGTGAAGAGCTCTAAGGAGATGACTGCTTTCCTCCCCCACTGCTCTGCTTTTTATTTCTGCAGACCAACTTTGTATGCGCTACTCCCATTTCCCAGGAGTTTCCCTTCCTTGAATCCCACACTTTCTTTCATGTCAGTTTACTCATTTCTTTATTCATTCACCCAACAGACATACCGAATGCGGAGACTAAATAATGAGAAGGAGCCAGTCTTTGGAGATGTGAAGCAAAAGCTTTCTGGATTGCAAAGGCCACGAGGCAGGAAAAGCTTGACATATTCTAGGAAAAGAAATAAAGACTTTGAGACTGGAAATTAGGGTGTGTTAGTAGTTGAGGTTCAGAGAGTAGGGAAGCTCTGGATCTTGGTAGGAAGTTGAGAATTTTTTCTAAGTGCAGCAGGAAGCCATTGGAGGGTTTTTAGCAGAAGAGCAAAAAGATCTAATTTAACAAAAAGATCATATAATTTTAATATGATCTAGAAAGTTTAAAGAAAAGTGCATCCCACTGACCTTTGCCACTTGATGTACAGACGGTGCGGATAATGCCTTTAGATTAAAGAGAGGAGAGGGGACAGTTGTGATTTAAAGAAGAGGGGATGACACCCACGTGTTGGTCGTTCTTCTCCCCCTATCTCAGTCCAGTGTGACAGGTTGCCAGCTGAGGACAGAGGGGACGGCAGGGATTCCCCCGCTCCCTCCAGGTTCTCTCAGACCCTGTGTTCATGCTAAGGGGCTTGCAGGATCCTGTGCGTCTCCATGTCAGTGCTGCGAGGAGCAGCCAGTCGTCCTGCTGTCTCCTTGGCAGCAATTCAGCCGTCACAGTGAACGACGTCACGTTCATGATGCAAATGAAGGGGAGCTGATTGACTTGTAAGACTTTCTTACTTAAGCCATGCCGGTCACTTCTTTATACCGCCTTGTCCCTTAATCCCCTGCCTTCCCGTGAACTAATAGCGGGTGGAGAGAAATGTTCCCCGACCGTTCAGGAGGATCACTGAGAATCTCCCTTTAGGCATTTGAAGTTGACTAAGAAGCAATTTACTCTGCTGCCTGGCACTCATGGGAAATCAGGAGCCACTGAAGAGAAGTGGAGGGAAGGCGGGCTCTGCTGAAGGGCTTGTTGGGTTCCTAGAAACGATTGAGAATGAGAACTCTGTGATTTTACTAGTTAAATTCTGATATGCACATCAGGTCTTCATCAGTCTGACATTCCGGGGCTTCATTTCATTTAAATGAGCATGCAGGGCTTCCCTGGTGGCGCAGTGGTTCAGAGTCCACCTGCCGATGCGGGGGACATGGGTTCGTGCCCCGGTCCGGGAGGATCCCACATGCCGCAGAGCGGCTGGGCCCGTGAGCCATGGCCGCTGAGCCTGTGCGTCCGGAGCCTGTGTGTCCGGAGCCTGTGCTCCGCAACGGGAGAGACCACAACAGTGAGAGGCCCGCGTACCGCCAAAAAAAAAAAAGAGCATGCAGAAGCTACCTAATAGGGAAAACAATGAGGGACTAAATTACCTTACCTGTTATTCTGTTTTCTTGAATTGCTCTTCCCCTAATTACCTTTAATCTGATTCCAAGTTCTTTTTCAAAACACACTTTACACATTTTTGAGAGGGTTGCTTGCTGTCCCCTCCACCTCCGTCCCTCCTCTGTGTCTTTCCTCAGTGCCCTATTTATACAGCTCTCAAAGACGGGTGGCATTACCACGTTCTCACTAGCACTATTCTCTCTCTTTATAAGTTCCTTAAGAGTTCGAATCATAGGCTTATTAATTGCTGTCTTCTCTTGTGCCTGGCGTATTTCTTTATAGACTGTATGGATTTAATATGAGTTTTGAAATTCTCATTTTGGTGGAAACGTTTGTTGGAAAATTCTATTATACACTCTCATGCCACCTTGGGATGGCAGGGAAGTCGAATATTATGGCCATGGGACAGTCATTGTTCCCTCCATTTATTATTCTTGACTCTTGAGGTAGCTGAGTCTCTGTCCCTTTATATTAAACACCTTAGAGCACGCAACTTTTAAAGTACAATTTTCAATTTTATTTTTTGAAATTATTCTGTATCTGTTTCTTGTTACAGCTGATCGTGGGTCTTTTAGGCCCAAGCTTCATTTATGTGTGTTTGTCTGGGAGGGACATTAGGATCTTTCCACCTATGTAGTAGAATAGAAAGTGCATAAGCTTTGTGACAGGTTGCCACACGGAGAACTTTTAGGTTGATGGCCAAGCTTGAGTCAGCAAGATAGCCAGATATCTGCTGTATGAAGAAGTATGTGGTTACCAGGTACCTCTCCTAACAACCATAAAGCGTTTTTTCCCCTCTGACTTTCATGATATAAAATATTTTTACAGAAGTAGTTACCCTTGTCATCCACTCATTCAGCTCTGACAGTGCCAGCCTGCTAAGCCTGGCAAACACTCCCCTCAGGACCTTTGCAATTATAGCTCCCTTTGCCTGGATTGCTCTTTTGCCACCCTCCCTCTTATGGCTGGCTCCCTCACTTCCTTCAGATCTTTCTTCAAAGATCACTGTTTTGAGATGCCTTCATGAGAACTTATCTAAAATATTACTAAGTCCATGGGGCAATATTACCCACCCAACCCTCCCTTTCCCACGTATCCTGTGTGGCCGATTGCTAAAATAATGAAACTTGCTCTCTATGTCCAAAACTCCATGCAAAGGGACATTGTGGTTCCCTTCATCAAGAGATGAACTATATTTTTCCATTCTCTTGAATCTGTGCTGGCCTTATGACTTGCTTCAAATGATGGAATGTGATGGAAGTGATGTGCAGATTCTAGAGTTGTGCTGTCTGATACGGGAACCCTTGCCACATGTGACCATTTCTACTTAATCAGTTACAATTAGATAAAATTTAAAATTCAGTTCCTTAGTTGTACCAGTCATATTTCAGGTACATACCAAACAGCCACACACAACTAGTGTTGCCATATTGACCTGCATAGTTGTAGAACATTTCCATCGTTAGAAAGTTTTTTTTTTGGACAGAGCTGTTGTAGAGCTAATGCCTTAAAAGATCTTGCAGTTTTCACTCTGCCCTCTGAGAACACCAATCATCATGTTGAAGAAGCCCAGTCCAGCCTATTGGACAATTTGAGACCATATAGAGGGAAACCGAGGTGCTCTAGCTAATAGCCAGCAGTAATTTCCAGGCATGTGAGTGAGACCATCTTGGACTTCTATTCCCATTCAAGTCACAGATGATTACAGCCTTAGGAGTAATGCCCCATGGCAGTGGCAGAAGAGCTGGTCAAATTGCCAGGCCACAGAATCATGGAAAATAAATTGTCATTGTTTTAAGCCAATATGTTTTGGATGGATTTGACACAATAGTAATAACAGTTACCACCTTCAATCTAATGCCTGCATTCATTTTGAAACTATGCCCTATGCAGTTACCTCATGAATTAGGATATGGAAAAACGAGGGAAGATGAAGTATCACCCCTTTCAGTGAGATCAGTTCCTTGTTTAGGGAGAGAAAAGGATATTTGCTATTACTAAAATAATGACCCACAGCAAACTGAAATACTTAGTACTTACTAGCTGAATTAGATGATAGGAGAAAATTAACTTTGCATCAAAAATTATTTACCAATAATTTTCAAACTAGTTCAAATAATCCAGAGCTAACTGGAATCCAATAATTATTCCATTTTAGGATAATCAGATTTGGGGGACTTTGGTATATTTTGCTTGGTTATAATTTAAAATCATAAATAGTATTTAATTCTGAAAGCATGTCTTCTTTTATTCACTGTTCCTCAAGCGTTTATTGAGTACTTTCTGTATATGTCTAGACAGGCACTGAGAATTTTGAATGATTAAGAGGTGAGCCTCCCCTGGAAGAACTGACAGTATAATGGAGGGGACAGAGGCATGGTCTCAAAATATATTAGGATGAACTGTGTTAAAGAAATAGGATGTGCTCTGGGAACACTGAGGTGGGAACATACGAAATATACAAGATGAGCTTTTACCTTGCAGATGAGGGGGGATAGAGGTTAGTAAATAAACAGAGTGCCTAGAGGACATTTTTGGGAAAAAGAGCAGAATTATTTTATTTTAATAACTTTATTGAGAGATTATTCACATAACATGAAATTCACTCTATTAAAGTGATCAGTTCAGTGGCTTTTAGTATATTCAGAGTTGTACCACCATCATCACTATCTATGATAGTTTTGGAACATTTTCATTACCCCCCAGAGAAGCCTGACCCATGAGCACGTACCTATTCTTCCCTCAACCTCCCATCCCTGAGCAGTCACCAATCTACTTTCTGTCTCTAGACACTCACCTATTTGGACATTTCATAGTAGTGGGTTTTTGTGTGTGGCTTCTTTAACTTAGCATAATGTTTTCAAGATTCAACCATGTTGTAACATGTATCACTATTTCATTCATTTTTGTTGCTGAGTAAGATCCCATTGTGTGGATATACAACATTTTGTTTATCCATTCACCAGTTGATGGTGACTTTTTTTTTTTTTGGCCGCACCGTGTGGCATGCGGGATCTTAGTTCCCTGATCAGGGATGGAACCCATGCCCTCAGCAACGGAAGCGTGGAGTCTTAACCACTGGACCACCAGGGAAGTCCCCATTGACCAGCTGATGGATGTGTTTGGGTTGTGTCCACATTTTGGCTGTTATGAATAATATTGCTATGAACATTCATGTACAAGTTTTTATGTGAACATATGCTTTTAGTTCTCTTAGGTATATACCTAAGAGTGGTATTGCTGGGTAATATGATAACTATGTTTAACATTTTTAGGCATTTCCAAATTGTTTTTCAAAGTGGATGCACCATTTTAAGCATTCCAACAACAGTGTATGAAGGTTCCAACTTCTTCACATCCTTGCCAATACTTGTTATTGCCTGAGAACAGAATTGTTTTGAATGAAAATATAAAGTCACTAAAATGGAAAAAATTCCAATTAGATCATGTTATACTCATTTAAGACCGCCCAGATATAAGTCATGTGATATTAGAACCTAAATCTGAATGATACTTTGTAACTCTGTGTACAAAACAACTCTGTTGGAGTCTAATTATCTTATCATTAATGTTCACCAGGTGCTTAGGAAATGCTGATTTTCTTTTATATCTAATTGAGAGGTAAAGGACAGTGAAATGATTATATGTGTAGTGCTGTTGAAAGTTAAACCCATTTCTGACATGCAATTAAATATAATTGAAATAGAACAAATTGGATAACAAAATTAAATTTGCGAAGTAGAGTATGAACAGATATTAAATGTATGCTGTCCTCTGGGATATTTGGGTGGTGAGTTGGCATTAGAGCTTGAGCCCCATATTTCTACTTCCTCTGCGTAGTTCCCACCTGCCCACACTTGCCTCCTCTACTTCCCTACCTCAGCGTCTCCAAGGAGTTTAGGAGACATTCCCCCGCCAACACGCTGTGCAGAGAGGATTGTTTTATGAAGCGCTGGGGTTCAGTGTGGTTAGGAAGGAAAATAGGTTCTCCAGACCTGTGGGGCTTTCTCTCAGACTCAGACTTTTTTTGTGGCCATGCCACGTGGCATGCAGGATCTTAGTTCCCTGACCAGGGTTCGAACCCGTGACCCCTGCAGTGGACATTCTGAGTTCCAATCAGTGGACCGCTGGGGAAGTCCCCAGACTTGTTTTTTAATGACTATCAGAGACCTGACAATGATACTGTAAACAAACAAAAATATATGTCTGACAGCCCCCATCACCACCGTCTTGTCCAGCTCTTCAGTGACTTTCCAGCACCCAGTATTTGTTAAGTCTCAGGTGCGCAGGACACAGTCACTGTCATGCCATTTCTCTCTACTCCTTGCCTGCTCTTCTCATCCCTCCCCACCTGTGATGGTCTCTTTCAACTTCATTACCAGTGTTTTTCTGTTGTTCAGTTTTAGTTTTTTTATGTAAGATTATTCTGATATTTCTAGAAATTAAAAATTTTTGCTTTTTATTTACTGTGGAAGATGAGATATAGCCTCCAAATACCCCGTCATCCCAACATATATCAAATGCTGTTAAAAAAGTACTTATGCTCAGAAGGACTTTGTTGATTCTAAAATACTATCAGAGTGTAATATTTTAGAAAATGAAAAGTTGAGTTTTCATAATGCATTGCCGAGGAACTGTATTAAAAGCAAAATATTAGAGCCAGTAGGTGTTTATGTACATAATTTAAGAGGTAACAATATTAAGAGCAATTCTGATTTAGCTACAGTATTAAAATAGCACATGAGAAAGTCTTCATTTACTCTTACCTTGCAGTAGTCACTAGACGAGTTTTGTTGTTTTTAAACCCTAGTCAATTAAGTCTTAATCACCAAACATTTTATAGGAGCAGAGGTGAAAGTTTGACCCTACTTAAAACCACAGAAGTACTAAAGACAAACTATTCTGAGACTTATAGATTTGCATGGAAAAGTCACAAGGGGAGAACTGTAATTGCCTCAGCATGAGAGATGGAATATATTTTAAGATAATTGGAGACTGTCTTTTAAGTGTTCTCTTTGGTTTAGTTTTGATTTCATGTACTTTAATTTGTTTCTATCTCTTAATTTTTTTCTTAATATATTCCAAAGAATGTAAAACACTTCTGAGGATCTCATTACAACTTGTGAAATCGCCTCTAGCTCTACCACTGGATGTAATTTTTTTGGTCAGTCTTATAAGAAAAAAGTATCTTAGATTTAGCAGTCTGACGGTAGTGATAACCCTAAAAGTACATTTTGTGTAAGATCAAATATACTGTAGCAATTTCCCTTAGGTGCATATTGTAAATTTTGGAGGTTCTGATGTTTTTTTCCCATATAAGTTCTAGAGGAATCATCTTTTTGCTTTTATTCATGTTTCATCATTCATACGTGTAAAATTTACATTTTTACTGCTAACCTCGCTAACATGCTGGTGATGAGACATTCCCTTGACAAATGTGATCAGAAGTGGTCTAACTGAAGATGTTCCATGACTTGAACACATTAGGTTACAAATTCAACTTTTGCTTCTCTTTGCAAAGGCACTGAGACGTGAGTTAAAGGAGAAAGAGTATTCTGTCCTGAATGCTATAGACCAAGCTCGAGTTTTCCTGGCTGATCAACCAATTGAGGCCCCTGAAGAACCAAGAAGAAACCTACAATCAAAAACAGGTGAGACTGATTTCTTTCTACATCATAAAAACACATGTGAGGAGAACAAAACACCAGAATCGACAAGAGAATTTTCTTACAGCATATCAGGACCTGATATTTTAAAATGTCTTACAGAATTTCAGGATCTAGTATTAAAATTTTTCTTCTAAGTATTACTTTAGTCAAATATGTCATTTTGAACAAATATTTAGATTCTTAAATTAAAAAATAAAATGGCTGTATACTTCAGTATCATTACTTTGAAGGGGAATTAACTGCAGAAAAATACTTGGTTAAAAAGCATAGTGTAACTAAAAATAATTTCTTCAAGAAATAAAAATTTATATTTCTTATATTTAAACTACATGATAAATAATTGTAAGTAGAAGAATGATATTTAAAATACAAGAGTAAACATAAATTATTTAAATATCTAGAAGGTAAGATTATTTAACTTCTCTTTTTCAAGATTACTTTTTAAAATAAGACACCAAAGCCCCTTTCTTTTACAAGCAGACAACAGAATTTCTTTAATTTAAACATAACAACCTATAATATTTATGTACTTTGGCTTAAAGCTGAAACAGTATCTACCTTACTAGCAGATAGCAATAAATCACATGGTAGATTTAAGAGATGAATTTGGAGGCCAACGTATATCTTTATTTTGATTTTTCACTTATGGCATAAAAGCATTCTGATGCATTTTAAAAAATAAACATGCCATTCAAAATATTTTCTCATCATTCACTTTCCATAGTAAAACCAGACCTGAAAGACTACCTCATGCTATGTCCAGCAGTGTAATTCATGAGCATTTATTACTTGTAAGGGAAGTATGGTTGGAAAATGCTTTGACTGTAGCTGGAACTGGATCAGACATTTGGAAAGTAGCCGTTTTCCTCCTCAGCCTTTCTCAGGGAAGCTCTACTTCAATCGGAGTCAATTTCCCATCAGGATCATGATTTTCTTGACCCTTTGTGTGTGTGTGTGTGTGTACAGAGACACAGCATACTTATCATCTCTTCCAGCGTTGGTTTTTATTTTCTGCTGGCAGTGTCACTGTTTTTCTAGTCAGCCTTCGGGGGACCTAAGTCACTGTTGAGGCTCCGCCTCTCTCAGTCTGCAAATCACTCATGATTGTTACTTCTGTCTTTGGAGACTTATGCCTCCTGCATTATACATGTATTGTATACACACACGGACATATGTGTGCACACAACATGCACACAGCTACATAGTAGGTTGTTGAATGACTTGTACGCTGAGCACACTCGGGTGTGGGTAGGAGGTCATTAGCTGGGACAGGATCACTGGAAGCAGCAGCCCAGAGAGAGGGGCAGAACAGCTGTGTGTCAGGGGAAGTCAGCAGAGCTGGGGGCAGGGGAGGTGGGGGCAGGGGCTGTGCCTGGACAGGGGGTAGGAGTGAGGGACTTGTAGGCGCTGTCTGGTGCAGATTACAAGGCCCTGGAAAGTTGGACAGAGCATTTCGACTTAAATACAGCAAGAAAAAGGCGCTATTTCACTGGGTTTTTTTTCTTTTAAGCTTGGAAGAAAAATAAGAAGTTCACTTGTCTCGCCTTATCCAATTTAAAGTCTACTTTAAATCTGCTTGTCTCATGTCCTTGTTTTTCAGAGAATAGAGGAAACGTAAGCTATTTCATAGCAGTAAAAAAGTGTTATATCACTAGAGTTTCACTTTGCTATAAATTTTCTTCCTTAGTGGTTAGTCAGTTTAAGGGGTAAAAACATATGGCTTTTGAGTCCTTATTTTGCTGTTACATCAGGACATTTTTAAGACCTATTTTCACATACTGTATTTGTGAGGCAAGAAAAAAGTCACGTCAGTTTAACTTTATGATTTTTTTGTTTTGGAGTGTTTTTTGTTTGTTTGTTTTTTTACAATTAGCCATTTTCACACTTTCTCCTTTCCTGATATTATTTTGTGTAATGTTGGCTGACTTTAGCTGTTGTTGAAAGTAAATAAAAGAAAATTATCCGTAATAGCTTTTATACTTTGTTGTTTACCATGACTTACGAACAACTGCTATCAGTAATAGTGTTTGAACATTAGTTATCTTGTGTGATGCTACTCAAAGTACTCAATGTTGGAGGGACTAGAGCAGGGAGAAATTGTATAATGATTTTTTGGTTCTATTTAATAAGCATTTATTGAGTATGCTATGCGTAATGTGCCAAAGGACACACCAAGGTGAATCCATCTTTGTTTTTAAGTAACTGTTCCAGAAAATACTTCTTGCCATGATTTTTCTCTCCCAAAGCCTTTTCTCCTGGCTCCTTTTTTTTTCTGTTATCAATTATCTGATAGTGTCATATGTGTATATATGCATTTTATGATAGCTTATGGAGTTTTATTTTATTACTGCATAGCACAGGATGAGTTGCTCTCAGGCATCTTTTAATTGATAAATGCTGTTGAAAACAAGCAAACTAATTATTGCAACCAAGTGATCAGTTGCTGACAAAGAATTTTATCAGGTATGCTCTGCTAGATATTTTCTTTTTTCCCCCCAGTTTTATTGAGATATAATTGACATAATATTGTACAAGTTTAAGGTGTACAACATAATAATTTGATATTTGTATATATTGTGAAATGATCACCACAGTAAGTCTAGTTAACATCTATCACCTCACATAATTACAATTTTTTTCCCTTGTGATGAAAACTTTTAAGATCTACTCTCCTAGCAACTTTCAAGTATGTATATTTTAAACATTTAAAAATCATTACTAATATTAACTGCCCTATTTCAGCCCCTTACCATCTTTTGCTAGGACTTTTCAGTACTTTTTTTTTTTTTTTGGCCGCTCCGTGTGACTCGTGGGGTCTTAGTTCCCTGACTAATGATTGAACTCACGCCCTTGGCAGTGAAAGTGTGGAGTCCTAACCACTGGACCGTCAGGGAATTCCCTCAGTACTTTTGTGTGTGTGTGTGTGTGTGTGTGTGTGTGTGTGTGTGTGTGTGTACATCTTTTTAAATTTAATTTAATTTTATTTTTTTATACAGCAGGTTATTAGTTATCCATTTTACAATCCCAATCCCAATCTCCCAATTCATCCCCCCGACTTTCCCCCCTTGGTGTCCATACGTTTGTTCTCTACATCTGTGTCTCTATTTCTGCCCTGCAAACCGGTTCATCTGTACCATCTTTTTAGATTCCACATATAGGCGTTAATATACGATATTTGTTTTTCTCTTTCTGACTTACTTCACTCTGTATGACAGTCTCTAGATCCATCCACGTCTCTACAAATGACCCAATTTCATTCCTTGTTATGGCTGAGTAATATTCCATTGCATATATGTGCCACATCTTCTTTATCCATTCATCTGTCGATGGGTATTTAGGTTGCTTCGCAGTACTTTCTTAATTGGTGTCCCTGCATCAACATAAATAGATGCTACAGTGATACATCTAAAACACAAAACTGGCATCTGAAAACCACGGGTAGTCACTGAAATGGGATCTGAGCTCCTTTACCTGCCATACAAGGCTGCACAGTGCTTTGGCCTCAGCTTTCCAGTGCGGCAGCATCTCATGCTTCTCTCTGCTCCAAACTAATGTCCGTTTGACACCCACCAGCTTCTCGTGATGTTCTGCAGGTAATGGTCTTCTTAACTTTATTCTGTTGTCTTTTCTGGTTTTTTTCTGCCCATAGGTCCCTCCTACCTGATCTCCAACTCCTTCCTCCTTTGCCTGCCCAGCCCCTGCTCATTCTGTCCCACTCCCTGCAGGCTTTGTTTCTTCCTGGACCGATTCCTCTCCCAGCTCTCCTCCTTGCCTCCCTGGTACCCTGTCATCTTTCTGACTATATTATTAATTTCTGTATCTGAAGCTCAGCCCTGCCCTTGCTTACTGACCTTTCTCAGTTACTGAGAATCTGAAAGAATGTGAACAATTATCTGAGCAGCCAAGATAGATATTATGTAGAAAATATAGTGAAGATCTTATTAGCTCTTAGAAAAACCACCCTCTCCGAGGTATTAACTCTTACTTTAGATACTGTTGTAAGTAGTTTAACTTGTTTTCCAGTGAATTATGGGTATGTAGCAAGATGGAAATGACAGGACACGGGAAAAGGATGACAGTGAGAAATGACTTCAAGAAGTCTGACAGCAATGAGGAGAAAGAAAATTATAAAAAGGATACTTGGAGATTCTAAAATAAAACAGAATAGTCTTTGGGGCCTTTTACAATAAAAGAAAAGCTGAAGCTATGAATTTTAGTTTGTTTATTTTTGAAGACAGAATATAATTCAGTTAAGAGAAGGCGTAGGAGTTTATACTATATTTTAGTGAATTCCCTTCCAAAATGGCAACCGTAAAAAAAAAAAAAAATCAGGTTAAATGAATAAATGTAGCTGTCTGGACCACTCAGCTACCCAGAATTACTCACTCTGCTTATAAATGGTTATTAAGTCAGTATAATTTTTAATCGGACTAAAATTACCTGAATCATTACAGAAATTTTACAAAGTTCACAACTTTGTCAGTAGTTCCCTTATCTTGAGTGATATGGAACTACTTAATTGGATTTCAATTGTGTCACGTCAGTGTATAATATTTCCTCTTGGGCTTCCCTGGTGGCGCAGTTGTTGAGAGTCCGCCTGCCGATGCAGGGGACACGAGTTCGTGCCGCGGTCGGGGAAGATCCCACATGCTGCGGAGCGGCTGGGCCCGTGAGCCATGGCCACTGAGCCTGCGCGTCCGGAGCCTGTGCTCCTCAACGGGAGAGGCCACAACAGTGAGAGGCCCGCGTACGGCAAAAAAAAAAAATTTTCCTCTTAGTGAAGTTGAATTGTTTCTCATTTGATTTTAACCACGTGGTTTATATCTGTTAAGAAGTAGAATAGTGGAACAACAAAGGTCTCATCATTATTCACGTTGTTCTTTGTATTTGTACTTCTCAAACCACTTTTGTGTTCTCCTAACTATCTCAATGAGTTGAGCAGATCATACAGTGTGCCTTTTTAAAAAAAATTTAAATAAAAATACAAAGGCTAAGAAAATATTGTGGTGCCGACCAAGGTTATCAGCTAATGTAGGGTAGATCAAGGGACAGAGCACTAAGCTTCTATGGTGGTGACTCTCCTTAGCCCCTGGTTTTTTGGCTGGCTTTCAACTCATCCCTTCATTTTTATCTCCTCTCTCTTTCTCTCTGCTCACTGGCCACTGACCTCCTAGCTCCTTCTTGACTTTCAGTGTCTAGAGCCTCTTAACCCTGCACAAATGTTTCTTGGCTTCTTCCTTGTTCACCCAACCTCCCTGCTGTTCTCAGTCCCAGATTTGAATTCCTTTGAAAACCACACAGCTGCATAGTGAAAGTAGATGTGCAAGACAGCCCGAACACGTCTTGAGGTAGTCAGGGAATACATGTGCCTTCTCACATGTTCGTTACCTGCAGCTTAGGTTAAAAGTCAGAATTGCACGGGGGAGTTAGAGCTTTATGTCTACGTCCCCCTCTCTACTACACACACAGATGCAGGCAGGTGTGTATGCAGATGTGCATGCACACACACATTTTATGAGTTGAGGCTATGGTATCGATTACTAAATTAACACTTTAATAAGACATTTCACCTCTAACAGTGTTTAGAAAATTATACAAATCATTGTATATGTGGGTATAGAAAAGCTATTTTCCTCTGCTCAGGTTTTAATTTTAAGACAAAAAAAGATTGCATTTTTTTGTTCATAAATTTCCTCTTGAGTCTTCTTTAAAATTTATTCCAGTCAAGGCATTACTATTACTACAACTATTATTTTACTGCAGACTGTCTGAACGTTATTTCTTTTTCAGCCTGGTGAAGTTACTTAATTTATTTTGTTTCATTTAAATGACAGAGGAAAAATAAAGCAGCTATCGCTTTAGTGTGTTCATAGTTGTGTGTAGTGTCTATAGTTGTGTATGTGTATTGTTTATTCATACACAGCTTTTTATGGTTGTATACGATTGTACCTGTGATTAATGGCTAATAATAAACATTTCAGATAAAAAAGTATGTATGGATTAGTGTTCTTCCTCTTTGGTCTTTGACAGCTGTGTGTGTATTTAGTAGTAGTTAATATTTTAACTCAGAATATACTGTTTTCTTTTAATTATTAAATGCTTCATAATATTTTAGAAAGCCAGGTAGTATTTTTCACCTATGTGAAACCTCATATATTTTATGATACAACAAAGAAGTAGTAAATGACATTTTTCAGTCTACTATGTCAGTCCATTTTGTGGCAATATTAGCAAACTTGTGCAAATAAAACTTCACGATCATTAAATGAGTGAAAAGGTGAAATTATCCTAGACTTTAGAAATTACTTTTATATTGATTCTCAGTATAACGTAAGGTTACATAAAAAAGATGGCAATAATTATTTCCTTGCATCTCATAAAATGAGGCCAAATTACACATAACCTAACCTAAGTAATTAGGTAGTAAAACTCATGGGTGTTTTTCCCCAGGGCATTTTTTGTTTTCCTAATAACTGCTTTATTAATTAGAACCCCATTCATTGTAAATGACAGACAGCCAGCTTCCGTAAGTGTAGGCACATGGGCGAATGTATTGGCGCCCATAGCCAAATTACAGTGAGGGCAAGGACACAGCTGGCCACAGGAATCTAAATGGCAGTCAGAGACTTTCTCCATGTCTTCCTTTCTGCCTCTCTCCACAAGTTTTCATTTTCTTTGCTTTCCTATGACCTTATACCTCACAACCACATACCAGGGAGGGAAAACCCTTCTTTAGATCCAGCACATTCCAAAAGAGAGCAACAACTCACTCAGCTTGAGTAACATGGAGCTCAGGGTCTTCTGGGATTGGCAGACCCCCTTTATAAGCATCATGTTAGATGGAGGAGGAATCAATGCCCAAAAAGGAAGGGAGAAGAGAGAAATGTTAGTCAACATAGATGTTCACAACAAATCAACATTTATCAGGGTCCTACAGTGTTCCAGGCACCGTTTCCTTTAATTCTCATAACAACTCTTTGAGTTATGAGTACTGTCACCACCCATTTGACAGATGAAGAAACTGAGACTTTGAGATGTTTGGATGCCTACTGTCACCCATGTGACAGAGCTGAAACACCAACTCAGGCTTGTCACAACCCTTGATGCCCTGAACCATCATAGCATACTATCTTAACTACCCCAATAATCAAAAAACTTCTAGATAATCAGTAAAAATAAGATTTTGCTTTCTATATTCTTCTACTTATAAAAATTCCATGCAGTAATTAATATGCTTTTCCCTTCATTCTTACTTTTCCTCTTCTGAAATATTAGGCTGCTTAATAGAATGACATACCAGTTCACTGATTTCCTAGCACCAAGGGAGAAGGTGTTTAGGCAATATTAGACTTTGTCTTTTTAATTTTCATAAAAATACTTGAAGGAATAATAATTGCTTTCAGGCCTATAGACCAAGGCAATAATTTAATTAGCTTCGTAAGTCCAAATTAGATTAGTAAAGTTATAATGCATGAAAAGACACAGAAAAATATGTTACTTTCATTTCCAGTGTTAACTACAGAGATCCAGTGTGATCCTTCCCATTTTAAGGCTCCATAATGTATGAATGGATGTAATGAATCCAGTCTTCAACTTTCCTAAAATATAATGAGCCGGCTGAGTAAGCGTATTGATTGGATAAAAATTTCAAAAACTTGTTTGCATGCTAATGAATACCATCATAGTGAAATTCAATTTAAATAAATCAACATTCTTGATGAAGAATTATATGATAATAAAAGTTAGTTTGATGGACACAGCATTTTAAATTAATTGTTTACCATCTGTTATGGTCTCTAATCACCATTACAGCCATCCATAAATCACATGTGCCTCGTAAGAAAAGATGACAATAATTTACATGTATGTATTTTATTGAAATCAACATCTGGAGTGTCACTCTGATTTAAACATAAAGCACAGGAGGAGACTAAACGCTTTCAGTGTGATGTGTTCCTCTTTTCCTGTTGTTACTTTTCCTCTTGAGAGCTGGAGTCTTCACGAGTGAATTGGAGGGTTTGCTATCTTTTAAAAAGTATAATCCTAGCCAAGGCATAAATTCTCCACTTTAAACTTCTCACTTATTTTGGCAGTACATAAACCTAAGACATGCCTAACTTCTTTCATAAGAATGGCTAAGCTTGAATAGAAAGCCCAGGACTTCTTTTTTTTTTTTTTTTTGTGGTACGCGGGCCTCTCACTGTTGTGGCCTCTCTCGTTGCGGAGCACAGGCTCCGGACGCGCAGGCTCAGCGGCCATGGCTCACGGGCACAGCCGCTCCGCGGCATGTGGGACCTTCCCGGACCGGGGCACGAACCCGTGTCCCCTGCATCGGCAGGCGGACTCTCAACCACTGCGCCACCAGGGAAGCCCCCAGGACTTCTTTTGTACGTTGATGGATCATTAGCGGCTATGTTCCTCAGGGAAGCAGCCAGGGGAGGGATGGGCAGTGGTGTGGCCAGAAATGTGAGACTTTTAATTGAAGAGCTCTGTCCTTTGATCTTAAAGGTGAATTTTTTTTTATCAAAACAAAGATATTGAACATAGATCTATTTATTCATTTGACCAGTACTTATTGAATGCCTACCATGTGCCAGGTAGTATTCTAGATATGGGGAGACAGCAGTGAACAAAACATATCCTTGCCCACCTGGCACTTACATTCCCAACTTCTATTCTCCCCTCTCAGAACCACCAGTGACCTGTCTGCTGCTGTCCAGCACTCAAAACTGACTTGAATAAATTATAAAACTGCCATTAGTGTGAGGAAATTCAGGGAATATTGCATTACAGAAAATGGATCTCATGTGGCTTAGCTAGTTCTGTTCCATGGCCTTTCTGCTGTTCCTCCCTTTTTCCTTGGAGGTTGACCTTCTTAATGGTCTCTTCATGCTTCATCCTTAGCTCAATGCTGGGGCTTTTTACTTTGGCCCACTTTATAGGAAGAGTAAAACATTAAAGGATTCAGACTCTAGCTCAACCTTGATTGACTTCTGGTCAGAAGTGCTGGTTATCTCTGTCCATGGTGTGGTGTATATTCCTGTTCTCTCCATCCATCCCACCTCCACCCATAACCCCCATTAATACCTTATATTTTGGTATTTGTGGAAGATGTTCCCTAAATCTCTTTACTTTGGAGTTCTTGCTTTTCCCTAAATGTATCTGTCCACGATCTTTTTTTTTCCCTTAAGGGTTTGACAAGTTCGTTGGCAGCATGGCTGGATCCTTACCGTCTTTATCATATTCCCACTGAAAGATTTAGGCTACACATTATCAGGTTAATGTCCTTTGGGTAGCCTGTTACTATTGTCATCTTTATAATTTATTAGATGAAAATAATTAGAAATATTGTAGTAATCAGCTGATGGCACTTGATTGTGTACTTTTAATCTGGTTCCTAATGAATTGTCACCAGTTATCATACAGTATAGGAAGTGGGCAGGGTCCTCTTCAACACTGATCATTTCAGACAGATTAAGTTGATCTTAACCATGTAATCAGAAAATTTGAGGAGAATATGTTTTGCATTGTCTGAATCAGGAGCATCTTTTGGTCATGAAGAAGAGAGAGAAAAATGGAGTGGGGATGAAGACGAAGAGTGAGAGTAAGTCAGGTCTAGTCTCTAGATCTACAGGAATGCTTTGTTTTTTTCTGTGAATTCTTGTTGGCTAATCAACTTGGTTTGCTTATGTGAAAATCTCTAGAGATATCTAAACCTCCCAGACTTAGTAACAAAATCATTTTAAAAATGAAAGAACTTAACCTCTGTTGAAGCTTTTCTGTGTGCCAGGCATGTATCGGTAGCTTTATAGGTATTAACTGAAGTTCAAGGAGATAAGCAATATATCTATGATTATATGATTAGTTAGTATTGAAATTGGCCTATGAACAAACCTTTCCTTGCACCAAGTTGTCCATGGGGTGAAAATGCTACTCTGGAGAATTTTTTCCTATACTTGTTTGTCTTAATATCTCCTCTTCCTCTCTTGGTGAAATACAATAAGATTATAGATACATGTAAAAAATAAGCAAACAGTACAAATAAGGTGGAATTACCATACTTGAAATGACTTTGTAAGGTTTATCCTTTTCTTTCACAGTAAAAAAAAAAAAAATGGTTGTTTTTTTTTCTTTTTTTTAAATATAAATGCTGTCATGGGTTTGGGAAGGAGGAAGAAAAAATAAGTGGGAAGATTTCCACTTACAATTATGAAGTTGAATATTCTCAATAAAGATTAAAGCTGGAAATTCCATTCAGGAAATTGAAAATTTCAATTCAGTAATTATATATATTGAGGACATACTAGTCTCTAGACTGAGTACTGCAAAACCAAGATGAAAAGAACAAACATGCATGACATAAGGCTTTAGACGCTAAGAAGTCAGTATGGAGATTATGTGTCTATTCTGTAATTGATAAAGGAAATATGATAAATATGGAAAATCTTTATTTAAAATAACTGGGCTGATTCAAAATCGATTTGTACATTATTTCATCGGAGGAACATATACTTTAACGTTTTTAAATGTAAAAAAAATTATAGGCACACAAAAGGAGGGTTTTTTTTTTCCTCTACTGTAAGATTTCTTGGAGACATACAGCGGCTTTGCCTTTCTTATATAATTGAATTTCAGAGGTAAAAGAGGCCCTTAGTGTAAAATGTTTCCCCAGATGAGAAAATAGGGTTCCCACTTGATAAAGCTGGGATGAGCAGGTCATCTAGCTCACCTAGGAGCCAAGGGCAGGATGGGAGCAGTGCGGATTGCAAGTCTTAGTCTCTGCTTCTGGTCCAGGTTCGTGTTCCACCTGTATTCCAGTGAAGCATGTGAGTCTTTCTCCCCAGGGCAGAAAGGAGAGAGTGGTGTAAATGCCATGCAGTTAATTTGCATATTTGAAGAATAAAAACCACTGGACAAGAAAGAAAACTTCAGGACTGGTCATTCCTTTTTCCTCTCTCTTCTTCCTTCTTCCTAAAGATAATTATCTACTCTTCCTTAAATGTTTTGTAACACAATAAAACAATTGCTATTTTAATTATATAAATATAAAGTAAATATGTTAATATTTATAATACATCATATCACATTATACTATATGTACTATGTAATATAAATATAAAAATTAAATACAATTCCATCCTCAGATTTTGTCCAGATAAATGAGAAGGTGTGAAGGGAGAAGAATGGGAGAACAGTGAAACAAAGTACTCTCTCTCAAAAACATCCCCAGACACACACGCACACACACACGCACACACACCCAGGGAGTAGGAAAGTGACCTAGGAAAAGTGCTTCTGGTCTGTGAACTGTCACTAAATTTACTTGGTTTTATCCTGCTGTTTCCTTTGTCTCCTGATTAGCCTCTATTACTGCCTTTTCAAATGCAAATTAGATTATCACTGAGCTTCATTTGCTCTCCCACCTTCAGTAGTTAGTGCCCTGCTCTGCGTGAGAATGACAGAGCAGCTCACTGGATTGGAAACACTCTGTACAGCTTCAACAGCAGTGACCAGAGAAATCAATTTATAAGCCAGTAGGCTGACGGTGTTCTGTTCTGGCAACACGTTACAGTCACCTGGGGAGCTTTTTAAAATTGATCCATGCCGCCCTTCACCCTTGACTAACTAAATCAGAATCTTTTAATACTTCGTCCTTGGGGATCAGCGTTTAAAAACAAACAAGCAAGCAAACAGACAAACTGTCAAGGTGGTTTCTAATATGTCACCAGAATTCAGAACCACTGGTCCAGAAGATTCTCCACTCTTGCATGAGGGTCTTAAAATTTACTGCAAAGTGTCCATTCAGAAAATTTGAAGCAAACTTTGTCCTTTGATTTTCAAGTAACACGAGGATTTTTTTTTTAATGTTGGGATATCCCTTTATTATTTTCATCTTTCATGCTGTCTTGCTGTTTTAATTTGTTTTTTCTATTTTCTTACCCCAAACTGTCATAACTTGGGATTTCACATGTTGCTTCTTATTACCTGTTTCACAAACATCCTGGAAAGTTTTTGTTTGGCTTTTTACTTCGCTCTGTTCTTGGTTTAAAGTATGCATTAAACTGAGATTGCTGCTGCAACAGGAAGCACTTTTATTCTGACTCAGTGATTAGTTAATATGCTTCCTTTCTGGCAAACAGATGGCGAATTGAACGTAGAACTTTTCTTCTGAGTAGCTGCTTGAGTGGGGATTATATTATAAATAGTACAAAAAGACTGCTCAATCAAAAGATTTTACATTAAGTGAAGACAAAAAGTCACAGCCAGTGTTGGGTATTTTATCACAGGACAAAGAAGCCGTATGTCTCCCTGCCAGGTCTGACTTAGAAACAATTTTTACTTTATCCAGAGGAAAATCATCATAATTAAGTTGTCTCTTCTGAAATTGGCACTGTATTTTTTTTTTTACAGAAGTCAGTAAAACATGAGTGCTCAAAATATATCTTTGAAAAAGCCGAAGTGACTTATTAACAAACACAGGTGTTACCGTCATAAAAATTATCAACTCCCTTTCTCATCAAGTTAAGAATGATTTTTTTCACCTTACACAGAGCATGGTATATGTATATAAAATATGGATCGTATTAATATTACATATTTTTCATTTTATAAAAATACCTTGAAGGCTTAAGGATTTAAATAAAGTTGCCCTTTTGATGATGTCCCGTTCCTTACAAAGCTTTTTCTAAGTTTCCTAAACTTGAAATCCTGACATATTATAAGTTTTAGGGCTTTTTTCCAGGATTCCCGACTGCCTCCCATCACCGTTGTACTGGACTGTATCTGAGCCTAAACATTCCTTGAAGCTGGGTCTCTAACTCACTTATTTTCCTTATTTATCTTTTACTGGTATGCTCAACCTATCTACTTATCATAACATTGTCTCTTCTTGTAATCAGTTCAGCTGACAGGAGACTGGTCATGTTTCTGTGTAGCCTCACAGCCTTTGAGCAGCACACTCAGAGTTCTGTGGTTGCTAAACTCTTCATCATCCGTGTAGTTCCCAGGGATTTATTATAGCTGCTTTCATCTAAATATTGAGGTCTCGAAATTTCTGGAAACTTAGATAAAAATAAATGTTCTGTCCCTTTGACTGTTAAATAATATTTAAATAAAGACAGGCAGACAAATTTATGTTGCGTAGGAAAGTTACAGCTTAGGAGAGCTTGCTTCGGTGCATCTTACCAGAGGTTTGATGAACTTCAGTGCATTTTATGAATGGTTTGGAATATTTTGAGGGGAAGTGGATGTTGCTAATGTGATTGATACTGAAAGATGGGATGTTATCTCAAAGAAGAATATGCACTTCTATCTTAAATTAATGTACAGTTTACCTCGATTGTATGTTTCTGAGTTGCCTCTCTGTTGTCCAGGGGACACTTAGGACAACCATCAAACCATCTGGAGAGGAAAGGAGGCATCCTGGGGTGTTGAGGGTAGTGAGGCCCAGGAGTATTTCGCTGGGGATCCATTTAAGCTGTTTTGAGAGTGTCTGCTCTGTGACCATCAAGTTCCCCTGCCCTTGACTTGCCAGCTTCTCATCACTATATTTCTGACCCTTGGCTTTCAACTTGACTTTGACTTCTGACTGTTCCCTTTGCTTGTTTTCTAGACTCTTACTCTTTCTTCCTGCCCCTGTGCTGTGGCAGCATCTTGCATTATACCTGCCCTTTCCTGTCTGAAAAGTCTACCTTATTTCAGACATTCTGGAAGCCGTCTTGCTCTATTAAATATTTAGGGTGGTCTTTGAAGCCTTGCTGTCTTCTTGTTGAAATATTTGTGGATGTGCTACACTTATGGGCTACAAAGAATGCCTTGTATTAAAGATTCAGCGATGATGAAGTATCTAAGATATGTTGTCTTCAGTTGTATTTTTTTTTGACACGATAAATTAATCTTACTTTTTCAGAGTTTTTCCTCATGACTTAAAGCTATTTCTCTCCCAATTATCATTCCCATTTCTCTGAGGACAAAGAAAAACTAATGAAAAGCTGTCTTTGGATTTTATGTAATTAATTTATGTTAAAGAAAAATTGTTTTATTTCTTGAGTTATCTTGTTACATTTCAAGGTTTGCAAATACATTAAAATTCAGAAGTCACCAAAACCACTGGGCTACTTTTACTCTGAGTAGCTCTTTTCTTCTTTGGAGAAGTAGTTAGGGATTAGTGGAGGAAGTATGGAAACAGTTTTCCTTACCCTGGCTAGTGTACGCTGGTAGCAACCCTTCCAAAGGTGAGTCACACTTGGCTCTAATAATGTAGAGTTGATCAAGCATCCAAATATTCTTTCTTTTTTTTTAAATCACAGAACTGACTCCTGAGGAGAGAGCCCAAAAGATTGCCAAAGCCATGCGTAAGCAGTCTTCTGAAGTCAAAGAGAAGTGGGAAAGTCTAAACGCTGTTACTAGCAATTGGCAAAAGCAAGTGGACAAGGCGTTGGAGAAGCTCAGAGACCTGCAGGGAGCGATGGATGACCTGGATGCTGACCTGAAGGAGGCGGAGGCCGTGCGGAATGGCTGGAAGCCTGTGGGAGACTTGCTCATCGACTCACTGCAAGACCACATTGAGAAAACCATGGTCAGCATCCCTGCCTCAGATAAAGGATTTAAGAAATACTTTATTGATAAATATAACACAAATAAGGAGAGCCACATATATAAACTGTTATGAGGGATTGTTATAATGTCAACACTGTTGGCATTAGAATATAGAACTTTTCCAGACATAATAGATGTTTTCCATATGCCCCTCACCATCAGAACCCCCCTCCCTGCCAAAATAATGACTAAGGTGACTTTTACAATAATTTACTTTTACTTTTCTTTATACGTTTTCACCCAGCTGTGCATCCCTAAGCAATATAGGTTAGTTTTACCTGTTTTTGTTGAGTATTTTTTGTTTTTTTAATAATACAGCAGAGGACCTTTAATTATATTACTGAGGTTGGGTCTTTTTTTTTTTTTTTTTGGCTGCATTGGTTTTTTTGTTGCTGCTCGCGGGCTTTCTCTAGTTGTGGCAAGGGGGGGCTACTCTTCCTTGGGGTGCGCGTACTTCTCGTTGCAATGGATTCTCTTGCTGCGGAGCACGGGCTCTGGGAGCGTGGGCTTCAGTAGGTGGGGCGCATGGGCTCAGTAGTTGTGGTTCGTGGGCTCTAGAACGCAGGCCCAGTAGTTGTTGCACAGGGACTTAGTTGCTCCGCGGCATGTGGGATCTTCTGGACCAGGGCTTGAACCCGTGTCCCCTGCATTGGCAGGCAGATTCTTCACTTTTCTTTTTTTTTTTTTTTTTTTTTTTGCGGTACGCGGGCCTCTCACTGTTGTGGCCTCTCCCGTTGCGGAACACAGGCTCCGGACGTGCAGGCTCAGCGGCCATGGCTCACGGGCCCAGCCGCTCCGCGGCATGTGGGATCTTCCCAGACCGGGTCATGAACCTGTGTCCCCTGCATCGGCAGGCGGACTCTCAACCACTGCGCCACCAGGGAAGTCCCTGTAAGAATATTTTAAAGTCCCTTTTAATCTCCAGATTTCCCATTTATCTTTTGTTTGTTTTCTTTGCAATGTATTTGTTGAAGAAACTGAATTGTTTCTTTGACAGTGTTTCTCACAGTCTGGATCTTACAGAATGGCATCCACATGGTGTAGTCTAGCAGGCTCCTTTTTAAATCGGTGGTTGGATTTAGAAGTTTAATCAAAAGTATACTGTTTTCCTGGGAGTTCTTATCTACTAATTATATCTTATTGTCTGAGTATGTAATGAAGAATTCGTTTAGCTCTAAATTCTGTTTGTAATCAGGTACTGCCCAAAGTTAAGGATGTTAGACCTCTGGTCTAGATTCCCTTTGGCTCCCGTATTGTAGAACATATCCAGAAAAGCAGTTAATGGAATTTAGGCAATAAAAGACACGAATAACAGATTTAGAGTGTATTAGGTTTTTAGTAGCATAGTAAACTATGTACTAGGTAGTCATCAATCAAATCAAAGGATAAACGGATGAAAAATCAGACTGACAATATCATGAATGGAATTTTTATTGCAAAAGATATACATCTTTTGTGCACATATATTGGATAATACTATCCCTTTGTTTCGCACGTGGCTGAATAGGAAAGAGAAGCAAGGTCTAGGAAATTAACTGAATCCTACTCAGGCAAATTACATGAGTAAATATATGTGTAGACATAGGAATAGTAATAATAGGTAGCATTTACTGATGCTTCCTATGTGCCGAGAACAAGATGAGTATTATTATTATGTCCATTTTACAAATGATGACATTGCAGATATTGCTCAAGCCCACACAGCTAGGAAGTGGTGGTGTTTTCTTGATTTCTTTCTTGCTCTTCTCTTTCATTGTAGAGACCTCATTCATAATAATGCAATTAAGCTTAACTTTGATCAACTACTTGAAGTTGAATCTTTAAAAACTACATATTAAATTTTCAACACAAAATTTTTATTACTGAAAGAGTATTGGGGTGCCATCTTTCACTGCAAATATACATGTTTCCAATGACCCTGTGAATGAAGTAGGCTTCCTCCTTGACTGTAGTATCCAAAACACTTTTCCATAATTGAATCTGAGTTAAAATAACAAGCTAATAATAAAACCTTTTAGGATAGGTTCTTTGGAAGTTGCACACTTCTTGTATTTTAAAAGATGATTTTTAAACACTGAAAATCTTTAAGCCAATGGTTTACAAAAAGTATGTTCTATTGGTTTGCAAAACCTCTTGGTTGGAGCAAGAATTTACCCATTTCAATTTGAAAGCATCAGTTTTTAATACAGGATGACTAGTGTTGAGGGAAAAATGAAGTTATATCTGGACTAAAACCTTGAGAGTTGTTAATCCCATTTGATTGAAGAAATTACCCCTCTCTGCATCCAAATCCTTCTGTTTAAATTTCTGGTTATGTGGGAAAGCTAGGAAAAACACAGCCAATATTTAAGACAAAGTGATAAACTGTGGCTTAAGATATTTTAACATCTTATTAGGAAAAAAGAAAATAAAACCCAAGTCTCTTTAAACCAAGTAAAATTGATGCAAACTCCGGGGTGTTTTGCATGTGCTCTAAAGTGTACCCCAATCCCAGTGAAGCTATAGGCAGGTAAAAATAAGTTCTGATTATTGCCAAATATTAATAAATATGCCAAAGCAACTGGAAAACAAAATCTTTTAGGGTAATCAAATAATTTTAACTTCCTAAAATTATCCTTAATCATTCTTATTTGCAGAATACACACCTCTGACAGGAGAAGGGCTGGGATTCACATCTGCCAACGGGCTGCCAGTCAGCACCTTTAACACTAACAGATGCTTCTGTTTCTATAGCAAAGAAAACCACATATATTTTTATTCTCTTATAGGAAAGTACAGCCAAAACATGATAAATTGGTTCTTTATAGAAGAACATACAGCAGATCTGAAACCATTTAAAAATTTGCTTTATTTTAGAAAGCCCCTTAATTTGGAGCTCTTAAAAACCAAAAGATAAACTTTCTTCATAGAAAGATTCCTTGTTACCATAAAACACTGGACCACAAAAACAAAATTAAACCTAAAATGCATTGTTTGTCTAAGGACTTTTATTTTATTATTTATTTTATTTTTGCCTGTGTTGGGTCTTCGTTGCTGCGCATGGGCTTTTCTCTGGTTGCAGTGAGCGAGGGCTGCTCTTCGTTGCCGTGCGTGGGCTTCTCATGGTGGTGGCTTCTCTTGTTGCGGAGCATGGGCGCTGGGCGTGCGGGCTTCAGTAGTTGTGGCTCTTGAGCTCTAGAGCACAGGCTCCGTAGTTGTGGCGCACGGGCTTAGTTGCTCCGCGGCATGTGGGATCTTCCCGGACCAGGGCTCTATCCCGTGTCCCCTGCATTGGCAGGCAGATTCTTAACCACTGAACCACCAGGGAAGCCCTGTCTAAGGACGTTTAATGGTTTTACCTGTGGCTTGTAAGAGAAAAAGTATTATTTTTATAGAGGGAAAAAAAAGTTTCTTCTATAAGATTAAAAGAAAAATCTGTCTTGAAGTTATAATTTTTAAAAAACTGTCACCATATTTTGAAATAAAACTGGTTATTATTTAAAATTATATAAATCTGAGAATATTTTCTAGCATTTCATTTTTTAAAATTTATTTAATTTTGCGGTACACAGGCCTCTCACTGTTGTGGCGTCTCCCGTTGCGGAGCACAGGCTCCAGACGCGCAGGCTCAGCAGCCATGGCTCATGGGCCCAGCCGCTCCGCGGCATGTGGGATCTTCCCAGACCAGGGCATGAACCCGTGTCCCCTGCATCAGCAGGTGGACTCTCAACCACTGCGCCACCAGGGAAACCCCTAGCATTTCATTTTTAATCGTTAATACCTTCAAAATACAAAGATATTGATTTTAAAAGCTGATTATTAGTGTATGATGTAAAGTCATAACTGAAGAAACCTTGAAAGATTTGAGTTCTGTAATTGTTCTCAAACTGAATCGGAGGGCATTCAGGTCTTTTCAAAGTCCAGACTGAAAAATTCTCTTCTCCCACCCCTCTCTTTGTCCCATGCTTCTATATTAATTATGAATTCTTTAGACCTATAATGTCTCTGTTATCATATATCTGCTTTTCTCATTGAACTGTATTTGTGAATCCATTTATTTGTACACATTCTGTCATCCATGAAAGACCAGCATCTGCAGTCATGGAGAAAAACTATCACAGCTCTGAATTCCTTCCATGCTGCAGCAATTTTCACGTCTTCATGGGCTTCCCTTCTTCTACCTGATTCTTAATTTCTTTTTTCTTTATGCTATATTACAGAGTCATTTACCTAACCCTGCAACCTCAGGCATCATTTATTTACAGCTGAATCCCAAATGTCCATCTCCAGGCCTGACTTTGAAATGCCGCTGTCTTCAGGGTTCTAGTGATATTTCTTTCTGTACATTGACTTCCATGCTCACTGTTTTGGGTGTCATTTACACAGTTACCCTCAAAGTCCGTATCTTTCACTCTGTCCCTGGGCTCCAGATCTGTTCTTCTGACTCTCCAGCTTGACCTTCCTCGTGGTTTTTGGACATATTCAAGAATTTTGAAATGCTGAAACGTATTCTCAGATTTACCTAAAATTAATTTTCTTTTTAAAAATAAGGTCATATTCTTAATATTATTTTGATGTTTACCAACCATAATGATTATTTCTAGCCTTTACATGTTATAAAAGGGGGAACTGGGAAGTGGTTAGAGAGGTTTTCTTTTTATAAGCATAAGGAGGAAGTCAAATTAATATTGTAGTGTTTTAATGAAACTTTATAGCCTTCAAAGCACTTTGATACCTATTATTCATTAGCTAAACTTGGAGTGATGAAAGAGGAGAAGAAAGGGAGCTCATAGACATAGGCCTAGTCTCTTAAGGGGTGGAGATTATAGAAATGATGAAATTTGAGAGCTGATCCTAATAGTATGTTGGTACATGATTAATTTTTGACACACCAAAGAGTTAAAACTATGCTGTTCTCTTTTAATATCCCAGTTCTATTCCCAATTCCATATTGGCTTAATCTTGCCTCAGGTACCATTTTTTGAGCCTTCATCATTAGAAATGAACTCTGCCCCTCTTGTATTGCAAACTTTGTGCTTAGTACTGGAGACTGTCCATTCTCAAGAAGCTTCCATTCTATGGGGGGTGGGGAGGCATTAAAATATGAATGCTTACAATACCAAGAACTAAGAGCTCTGATAAGAAATGATGTTTAAAATCTATAACAAGTGGTTCATATGGCACCAAACAATCAAGAATGTCTCCCACCGTAAAACCTGATTTGTGTGTCCAGAGATGTGCAGCCTGGAAATCCTGGCTAGGTTGGAGATGGCAGATAGAATGCTGGGGAGCACATGGGCGGGGCCTGCAGCTAGGGCTGGGGAGGGAAAGACCTCTGGGAAATCTTCCCAATGGGTCGGGCACTCCAGTGAGTTTTTTAAGGGATGGGTCGGATCTAAGCAAAGACTTTGTGGGGAAAAGGATACATGAAAATAGAGGGGGTTGGAATTATGTGGAGAAAGGAGAAAACTTAGTGTTTTCATTATTTTGTTGTTCATTCTCACAGGTCATATCACTGTCATTGACCTGAAATATTTTTTGTTTTTTTTCCCCCTCTTCGCATATACCCCTTCAATCCCCACTTACAACAGCTCTCTTACTGTGTTCAGAACCATAATTTGTCAGTTCTAAGCTTCCTTTACCTCTTTTCTGATAGACCCTGCTCTTCCTGGCCTACCTTTAACTGCAAAGAGAGGTCATAAATGACTTTGAAAGAGATATATAAATACATAAATCTATGAGTATATAATGTGCATAGATTTTGTGGTTAGGAAAGGTTTGTTTTACTGGCCACTTTCTAACTTAATTTTAAATGGAAAGAGTTCAAATCAAGTTGTTGCATCAGGTGAAAAAATATTAAGGTATCCATATTAAAAAAGGAAAATAGAAAATTAAAGATAAAATCAAGACTAGAAATTAGTAAAACGGATAAAAGTGGCATACATTTTTCCAGATTAAATTGCATATCATGAAAAATTTGAAGGAAATACATAATCATTTAAATGAGTTGGCATTGTAATTTTTCTCTTCGTGCATCTATTTAGATTCTCTAGCTTATAAAGGGTGATTCTTTGGCTGGTGGTCCTGGTTGCTCAAGACCTGAGTTGAGTCAGCTGTTATTGAGTGGGCAGCTATAGTTGATGGCCTCTTAGCTGGTCTTGGTGTTTTTTGTGTTTTTTTTAAGGAAATATGCAATACTAGCTTTTGTTATATTCTTTTCTGATGACATTATTCCTGTCCTTTTCTTCCAGGCATTTAGAGAAGAAATTGCACCAATCAACTTAAAAGTTAAAACAGTGAATGATTTATCCAGTCAGTTGTCTCCACTTGACCTGCACCCATCTCTAAAGATGTCTCGCCAGTTGGATGACCTTAATATGAGATGGAAACTTTTGCAGGTGTCAGCTGATTCCTCTTCATAATGCAGGCTTACACTTTGGTCTTTAAGCCCTACCTCTCTGTTCTACCACCTGTGATCCTTTTCTCTTTCTTTATGGGTTGTATTTGATAATGGATTTCTAGCCTGTGATGACATCAGTTGTCTTTCAGTATCTTGAACCCAAAGGCCTCATTTATTTATGAATATAGAGTTTAATGTAATTTTATGATGTTCTCTTCATATGATATTTTTAGAAAATTGCAAAAGGTCAAATAAATCACAGTAATTGAAACCTATAGTAGGTCACAGAAACATTTTTTCCATAATGGCTCATAAAGGAGTCATTTTTCTTACTTTAATCATGTATTTTTTTTTTTCTTTTGAAAAGTTAAGGAAGTCCCCATCCTTCTTCTTCCTCTGCCTGCTGTTTAGGTATCTCGCTCATTTTTTCCAGCTAGCATACTTGACTGTAGGGGTATTTTCCTTTAGCCCTTAGATCTTAGTTGCTCTAATGCAGTTGTTCTGATGACTAGGCCTGACTTGTGCATCTCAGATTTTAAAAGAGCCAAACCAAGAAGAGTCCTCCTGAGTGTTACTAAGTATCAGCATTTGCAAGTCACCACATGTGCCAGTCAGTAGTTTTTGGCTCAGTCTTTGTGGAGCTTTGTCACATTTAGTGGCCAGTTTCTAGGAGTCATAATAATAATTTTTTCCCCCTAAAAAGTAGTGGGATAGTTTAAGTGGAAGATTGAAAAAATAATTCTTACTAATCTTTCTCTATATTTTGTACCTAAAATGATGTGATATATAACAAGATAAATATGTAATTTTGAGGTAGCACATAAAATCATTTTATTTTAAAGGTATAATATTTTATAGCCTGATAGGTCCTGAATTAATTCAAATTTTGAACCACCCAATGGTTTATATATTTTCTTAATGAAATTGAAGAGGTAATAAATGAGTGTATGGTATTAGACAGTCTTTTCTGTCTTTGAAAAGAATATTAATAATCTGGGATTAGTAAAGCAGGATCTGTTAAACTCATACATGCTTTTCAAGTGAGTAGAACACAAAAGCATTTGATTTGTACTCCTTCTTTCTTCTGCTCCCTTTCTCTAATTCATTATCTTCATGTACGTATTCCTGTGGTCCATCTTGATTCCCTTCCCACTCTGCTTCTGTTACTACTATCTGCAAAGATTGGAAGTCAGGGAATACGTTATGCATGAAAAAGGATGTGTATTCTTCCATCCTGATCTCTGAGCCTGGTAACCACTGGAGCTCAGATGTTAGCTGCTGATTGAACAAGAGGAGCACAATTTATGCTGGCAGACAGCAGTGTTAAATTTCAAGAGCAGCATCTTGTGTTCTCCTCTGGAATGTAAAAGTGTGGTGTTTGAATGCTTTTTGGCCATAACAAACAAAGTACCTGCTAATGTAATTTAAATAGCTAACCAGGAGAAACTAGAGGTGCCCAGTGAGCCAGAGACACACGTTCCATTTAAAGGCAGCTGAAAATAAGATTGACAATCTAAGTGAAACACCTGACTAGCATTACTAGACAGAGACCAGGAAAAGGAAACGGAAATGTCAGTAAGGCTGTGTGCAATAGTTATTGATTTGCAATTAGTTTCTCAGGGTACCAACTCTGCATTTTCAAAATATAGAGAGCTAAGAATGTGGTTAAAAAATATATAGAGTATATTATTCAGCTGCTATCTCCTTGAATACTTCCAAATCAAGATGATGGACATGAATTTGGAGGAAAATAAGACATTCCATATTCATATGTCCTTTCACTTTCCATCTCTATCTATTTATCTATCTATCTATCTGTCTATCTATCTTCATCATCATCATCATCATCATCTATCTATTCATCTGTCTGTTTTCTCCCTTGGAATATTTTAGACTTCTTTTTCTTTTGCTCCCCATAACCCTTTTTTACCACCTTCTTACAAAAGAGAGGTGAGTAGCCACTGACCCCATGACCACATCTTGACTTTAGATACTTTAGAATGTTACTACTTTTGAGTTAAGTGTAGAATAACTTAACTTGCCTTGACTAATAACAACCTATGCCTTGACTAAGGCATAGATTCTGGCATCAGATGGGCTGGGTATGAATACTAGCATTGCCACATACTAACTTTATGTCCTTGGACACCTGTTTCTATCTCAATACCTTCATCTATAAAACAATGATAATAATGAGTAATACCCAATATGATTTTTGTGAGGGTTAAAAGAATTAACTCATTTAAACTACTTGGAAGAGTACCTGGCACTATTTACTGTTACTTGATGTCAGAAGGAGTCTATTTTCATACAATATTTTGATTCCAGATACAAAGGAGTCCGTACCAGCAATCATATCTTGGGTAGTAGCATCATTTATTATAATACTTAAATCAATGATGTTATTGAGGTTATTGTTTTGAAATCAAATTATTTCTTGTGTGTGTATGTGCAGGTTTCTGTGGACGATCGCCTTAAACAGCTTCAGGAAGCCCATAGGGATTTTGGACCATCCTCCCAGCATTTTCTCTCTAGTAAGTACCAATAAATTTGACTGATCTCATTAATTGAATGAATCAGCATATTATTTCACTCTCACTCAAGAAGCTATATTCTTTGCTATAAATATATTTATCAGATGAGTATATAAAAGAAGATATCAACATCAATGACAAGATTGCTTATTGGTTATTGTTTCTATAATCTGGTCGTGGTAAGTCTTTGAAGTGAAGCAAAAATTAACTCATCTGGGCTTCCCTGGTGGCGCAGTGGTTGAGAGTCCGCCTGCCGATGCAGGGGACGCGGGTTCGTGCCCTGGTCCGGGAGGATCCCACATGCCGCGGAGCGGCTGGGCCCGTGAGCCATGGCCGCTGAGCCTGCGCGTCTGGAGCCTGTGCTCCGCAACGGGAGAGGCCACAGCAGTGAGAGGCCCGCGTACCGCAAGAAAAAAAAAAAAAAAATTAACTCATCTTAGCTAGGGTTTTTCACTGGACCATCTGTTATAATAACTAATATAGTATCATATCATTGCTATGCCATATGCAAAGATTACGAACTTTTTCACAGTAAAGAAATCATTTTTATATTTTAAAATTAATTTTCCTCCTTAAAAAGTGCATATTTGTTTAAAATGCACCTGGAGCTTTAAAAAGTAAAAAAAAAAAAAAAAAAAAAATTACTTCCCACAAATCTTTGAGAAGATTTTGGTTTACTAGGCTCACTGCAATCATACTTGGCCTTTTTTCTGGCTAGGTATTGCAGATTTAGCCAAACCCACATATGTAGAGCTTTAGGCAGTAGTCTCCAACTGAAATGTTTCATTTTATGGACTGTTCATGAGATTTTAAATAAGTAATTTGAGCTCCTACTTTGTTTATCACTCACTGCTAAGGAAACTAAAGAATGTAAAATTCAGAGTCACCCAGATTGAGATTAAAATATTGCTGATTTTTTTTTTTTTTTTTTTGCGGTACGTGGGCCTCTGACTGCTGTGGCCTCTCCCGTTGCGGAGCACAGGCTCTGGACGCGCAGGCTCAGTGGCCGTGGCTCACGGGCCCAGCCTCTCCGCGGCATGTGGGATCTTCCTGGACCGGGGCACGAACCCGTGTCCCCTGCATCGGCAGGCGGACTCTCAATCACTGCGCCACCAGGGAAGCCCAAGATTAAAATATTAATTCTGCCTTTTACCAGGCCTGTGAATCCCTGAAAGTTAATTTATCTTAAAATTACTATAATAATACTTATTTTCTCTGATTGCCTTGAGGTTTAAATAAGAAAACAGGTCAAGTTACACAAAGCACCTAACACAGTTCTTCGCACAAATGCTTTCACTAAATGTTAATTCCTTTCCTTTCCTTTTCTCTGGCAAACATATGTAAGCAAGCACTTTGTTTAATTCAATTTAAGTGAAGGTTGAAACTTAATGCAAAGCTTATTTTTCCAATTAGGTACCTTTGTATCTATAGCCATAGAGAAAACTGAAGTAATAATATCGTGTCTTCTAACTAAATTGCTTACATTTATATTTTCTCTTAACCTTTGTCATGGTTGGTAATCTGCTTTCCCTCAATTCAAGGTCAGGCTTTTCTTACTCTCACAATTTCAAGAAGCCTAATCAGTCATTTCCTGACTTTTCTGTCCTATGCCTCTCTAGTGCTCAAACTAGCTCCCGTTAGTGTTTCTCTCTCTCTCTGTCTCTCTGTCTCTCTCTCCCCTCCACCCTCCCTTACTCCACCTGCCACCCCACCCGCGAGCCCCCCACCCCGTCCCGCTCACACACACACACACACCTGTTTCACAACCCTGAGCTCTTAGGTAGCCTATCTTTGAGTGATGTTTAGTCCTTCCTGGAATGTACTGTCTACCTGGGTGCCAGGATGCATTTCCATTTGGATACTATCAATGCTGATGAAATAAATGGGCTTGCAGAATACTCATTAGGTATGAATTAACTCCAGATTGCTTACACTTAATTTTATAGAATGTAAAGCTATGTGCTAAGACCAAATTAAAGAGAAATTTAACAAATAATTGAGATTCTATAGTTCTGAGGCATATGTATTTATTAGTATTGATGAAACTGAACACTTTCACCTAACAACCATTCTTTCATAATAAAAATCAAACTCTTGTTCATTAGGAAATGAAAGTTGTAAAAATTGTGAAACTCAAGCACATTGCCTTTCATTGCCTAGCACTGGCAGTCCAAGAAGGTCAAAGTTATTCAAATCAAAACAATTATTAAAATGAATGGAGAAGTGTAAACAAAATCCCAATTAATAATTGTTATCCATTGCTGCTCAGAATCTTTGGCTTTATTATATTTCTTGGATTTTAGCCATGGTTATAAAAGGAGGCTGTTTAGTTAGGCACAAAATAAAAACTGACCTATTAGCCTGGTGCCAGTGCTGAAACGAGGTTGGCTCTAATGAGAAATTTAATATACCTAGTTCCCCATTTTCATCCGTCTTTTATACTTTCATGGACATAGTTGGAGAAGGGAATGCTCATACTTTATAAAGAGAGGAAGAATTGTTGAATAGAAATATTGCTGAACTAGTGCTCAGAAATCCTGAAATCATGTCCTGGCTCAGCCATTTATTTATTGGGCAAGTAATTTCACCTCTAATATTTAGTTCCTCATAGTTGACTTCCTTATCAATAGATGTATTTGAAGATGCTTTGCAAAGTTTAGAATGCTACACATTAGTAAGATAGTATAATGATACCATATTCAGAAAAGAAAAATTGGTGACAACTGGTTACATGGGAATCTAGTGATATTTGCAAAGTTTTATTTGAATTTGCTTGTTTATTATTTCATTTACCAAAATTCCTTAATAGTTCTAGATACATATGTACAATTCTTCTTAATAAGTCTTAAAATAATTGGTTTAATGTAGGAAAAGAATATTTTTGTAAAAAAGGAGTAAATGGATTTGTAGAAAGTTAGTACCTCAATAAAACAAAACATAAAATCTCAATCATAGTGATGTCTAGTGTAAAAGTAGGGAACTATATTTTCTGTGCATTTCAGGTGAAAATAAGTATTTGGAATTCTTCTATCTAGATAATTGCCTTGGTTCTTTACAGTGCTTTGGCTATGTTTATTTTAATTTTCCCTTTTTAAAATTCATATAATTGAGTTTCTTTAAATGCTATTTGTCCTAAATAGTTATTCCTGTGACTATGAAGCAAAGTGAAGAGTGCTATTAATGATCTGGAAAATTCAGTCTTAAGAAATCTAGTTTACAATCTGGGTATACCAGGTAAAATTAATTTTGGTTTTAGCTTAATCAAAGTATATACAGAGTACAGTTTCCAGATAGCACTAAATTTTAATTTTTGATTGTTGTAAACAATAAAACTTGATATTTAAAAATATTTGTATCAACAGGTTCAATTAGAGTTGACATTAGAAATTGAGACTGTATTGTTTCTTTCTTTGCTTCAAATGAATCTTTAAAGCCACTCTTTGTTTGGCCTAGCAGATTTCATAATTATAGGAATCCAGCAGTTCTCATTGAATTTGCTGCAAAAAGTGTTCAGTTGTTTTGCATTAAGGCATAAGGCTTTTGGGTTAGCAGTGTTTCCAATAACCTCCCTTTGTTTCTTCAGCTTCAGTCCAGCTGCCATGGCAAAGATCCATTTCACAAAATAAAGTGCCCTATTACATAAAGTAAGTTGATTTTAATTCTCCTTTACGATACCAAGAAAATAAAGTTATGTTGATAACTTAAGAGGCTTTAAGTTATCAACAGTTGTTAAGTATCAAAGTTATGAAGTCACTTTAAAAAATGGATTTCAGTCCTATTATATGAAGGAAATTATATATCTATGTTTATAAAGATATAGAGAATATATATTTAATATTTGAAAGAAATTAGTTTAAAACTCGGAGTGATATTTGTAATTCATTAGATGAGGCTATAGGTATATTTAGCTGTTATTTTTATAAAGCAGGTATTAAAATATTTGGGGAAAATGACAAAATTCCTAAATATTCTTGACATAATGATGTTTATCAAGCTGTATTGATTCTAAGCCATTTTTGTGTCTCCCAGAAAATGCATTTAAAAAGTACTTGGACTCTTCTCATTTTATTTCACCAAAAAGGAAGTATTTTATCATTAAAAAGTTCAATATTTTCAACTTCTTTTAGACTTATGGAAGTTACCTGCAACATTAGGTTTATTATCCAGCATTTTTGTTGTCAACTTGATAGTTTCTCCTTTTTTACATAGTAAGTTTCTCCTTATTACATAACATTTTATAAATTTTGTATAATGTACATAAGGTCTGCATAGGATTTGATCCTTGGCTTATCTGTGTTTTGTCACTGGCAGAATGATAAAGTTCATCTTGTGAAATCCCTTGAGATGTAAATTTTTTTTTTTTTTTGGCGGTACGCGGGCCTCTCACTGTTGCGGCCTCTCCCGTTGCGGAGCACAGGCTCCGGACGCGCAGGCTCAGCGGCCATGGCTCACGGGCCCAGCCGCTCTGCGGCATGTGGGATCCTCCCGGACCAGGGCACGAACCCATGTCCCCTGCATCGGCAGGCGGACTCTCAACCACTGTGCCACCAAGGAAGCCCAAGATGTAAATTATTGATTTACAATGTGATAAAGGTGATAAGAGTTGTAGTTGGATCTATTTTATGTATAAGTTGAACGGTGGCCTAGTTATGAGAAGAATGTTCGCTGTTATGAGGAGTCAGCGCTGTTTCAGATTAGTCCTGTGACCTCACATGAGTCAAGTGAAGATCTCTGGGCCAAGTTTCCTTTATGTCCTTCCTAAAATGTCATGTGGTATCTCCAAAATCCATGCCAACACTAATAATCTGCTCTTCCAGTATCCCTCTTTGTGTGTGAAATCAAAATGTTTAGAAATAGTATTTTCCTATGAAGGTTTTATTGTGGTCTGAAATGTATCCTCAGATTAAAAAAATAATAATAATTTTGCCATAATACATAATAAATATAATAAGCAATATATGTTACATTGTCTTAAGAGAATTTAATACTTTTATCAGTGTATAATCTACCATGTACTGAGTTGTGATAAATTTAGGTATAAGGTAGGAAAGCAGTTGATTAGTATCAAATTCGTGCAGGCATGAAGGGAAAGAAGTCAAAGGCTCAGCAAATTGACGTCTTTATTAAGAAAAGATGCGATCATCTGATCGAAATTTAAAACATTCTAATTTATATTCTACATAATAATAATATTTATAGTATTAGAGAGTTTCAATTTGCTGGGTGAATATTGACTTGAATATTACAAGTTTTAGTATAAATCTGATGTGCTGCAATAGGCAGAATCTGGCCATACAAAGATGCCCATATCCTGACCCTTGGATATGGATAGGTTAGGTTATATGAAGTCGTGGGCGGGGATATGAGCCAGGGAATGCAGACAGCCTCTAGAAGCTGGAGAAAGCAAGGAAAAGGGATGTGCTCTTGGAATCTCCAGAAAGAAACGCAGCCCTTGAAAACCTTGTTTTTAGCTCAGGGAGACATTTATTTTGTGGTAATTTGTTACAGCAGCAATAGAAAACTGATATATGTATTATACAAAATCTAGAAGTCCATGCAAATTAATCAACTTAATTAATTTACTGAATTGACCTAGACTTCTGTATCATCTGATTTTTAAAAAATGTAAATTGGACCCAGGAGGCATATTTTTGTCCTTACTAGGTAAAGAAAATACTAAATTCAGGAATTCCCTGGCGTTCCAGTGCTTAGGACTCCTTGCCATCACTGTGGAGGGTGCGGGTTTGATCCCTGGTTGGGGAACTAAAATCCCACAAGCTGTGTGGTACGGCCAAAATAAAAGAAAAACAAATTTTATATCTGTTGCTTGTTTATGTTAATGCAATGGTTATCTATTTGATTTGGCACTTTAAAAAATCCATTTGTCATTTCAACATTAGTATTAAAAGGAATTTCTATATGTCCAGGTCGGTTATACGTGACTGAGAATTACATTGTCTAAGTTCGAATTTCACTAATTCAGTGTTTTTATAATTTTGAGAGGATCTAGCAGAATTGTATCCTTGCTCAGTCTACAAGGTTCTTATGGGGCAGACAGGGAGAGTGAAAGCTGGTTTATCGGGCATCTTATTGGCTAGAGCACTATAATCAGCATTTCAAAATATATATAATACATTGATGACCAATATTTTTAATGTGACCTATAGGACTGTAGCATCCTGAAATATTTTCAGCATCATTAGTGAAAGATTGGATTTTCTTAAATATTCTAAAATTTTAGTGTTAAGTGCCTTAGGATTGTCAAATATTTAGAAATCTGCCCATGTATATAGAGTGAATTCTCTTATTTTTAGAAAACTTGTTTAACCAGATTCTTTCATTATTTGCTCTGTTGTGTAACCTAACAGTTTATTTCCTTATAAAGAAGGAACATCAGTCACTAGAGATAAGATTATACAGGCCAGTATTTCCAGATGAAAAATCATTATGAAAACAAAATTTAATTCCCAAATAATAAGCAAGTAAATGATGAATGAAAAGGCTTTTAATATACACTTCCCTTTGCATGGCTGCACAAGTAAGTAGAAGAAAAATGTTAGAAACAAATACCGCATGATTGTCATGCAACTAGAGTTTCCTGGAGCATATTAGGATGTATTAATTTGGCCAACAAAAAAATAATCTTCAGGTAGAAATATTAGATATTCTCAATATTTAAGTATATAGTTTTATATACTCTAATGCCAGAATATAGCAAGAAAGATGGCAGAGAATGGGAAGGACAAATTGTTTTTATTTTGTATTTTAATTTTATAGGATAGTTAAAACATACTTGGATGGCTCCCCAATGTACTTCTTTCTCTCTAGGTAATTCATTATTAATATTTTGAGGTGTACAGCTGTGGCTCCATGACTCATTTGTTTCTAGAAAATGATACAATATAGATCTGAACCGTTAAGAGTCTATGTAGTGTAAATCCCTCTATGCTAATATCTTAAGTTGAAACTCATATCTTTAAATGACATTTGCTGCGTCTAAGGTAGGCTTTCCAAAGCTGATCTAATTATTTTTCTTTTCTAGTATAGTCTAATGACAGCTCATTGTTCCATCAATTTAAGAAAATTTGAAATGGCTCTTGCTGCCCTCACAATGTACAAAAATCTACCGTAAAAGCACGATCTCTTTCTCTGTAAATTTTGGGTCATGCGTTGTGCTTTCTACAGGTTGTTCGTTTCCTCAACTAAAACTTAACATCCAGCGAGTTTCAGGTGTAAAGGGTATGATGAATAAAAGCCTTGGGTTGAATTTTCTTTTCTTTTCATTTCTTTTTTTTTAATTTCATTTATTTTTTGGCTGTGTGGGTCTTCATTGCTGCGCGCGGGCTTTCTAGTTGCGGCGAGCGGGGGCTACTCTTTGTTGCGGTGCGTGGGTTTCTCATTGCGGTGGCTTCTCTTGTTGCAGAGCACAGGCTCTAGGCGCGTGGGTTGCCGTAGTTGTGGCACACGGGCTCTAGAGCGCAGGCTCAGTGGTTGTGGCACGCGGGCTCTAGAGCACAGGCTCAGTAGTTGGGGCTCACAGGCTTAGTTGCTCCGCGGCATGTGGGATCTTCCCGGATCAGGGCTTGAACCCGTGTCCCCTGCATTGGCAGGTGGATTCTTAACCACTGTGCCACCAGGGAAGTCGGGCTGAATTTTCTTAACATGTCATATTAGTCATATAAAACTCATTGCTTCTCTTTTTGATCTAAAAATAATAATAATAATAAATACTAATAAATAGTCATAGTGGGTGATAATAATGGTCATTGTCATAAATTATATGTTTTGAATATTCATTTGCCAGCCACTGTACTAATCCTGTGCAGGGGTTATCTCTTTTAATTCTCACAGTAGCCCAGTGAAGTATAGGTACTATCATTACCCCCATTTATAGGCAAGGCTTAGGTAATAAGAACACACACAGCTTGCTTGAGATTACACAGCCAGGAAATCTAAGAGCTGGCATCCAAACCCAGGGACCGACTCCAGTGCCTGAGCCCTTGACCACTATGCACCTGCTGCCTCCTGTTGTCTGTGTTAGAGGAGAGAGAGGACAGAAGTTTTTAGTCCCATGGAAAATTTGGGTGGGGTAAAGGATTATATTTAGGGAAGTGCAGTCAGGTGGAGAAAGTATGAGCAGACATCCTTTCTTTCACACTCTAGACTGGTTACCATTTACTGTGCATCTGCTATGTGCCAACACGTAAGTGCAGAGCTGTCTAAGAGCAAGACGATGCTTTCTCCAACGCTGCACACTGCCTTTTCTGTAGGATTCACGATAAGCTAATTCCTGTAGGCCAAATATATGATTAAGGAAGGTTCACACTGTGGTCTGATGATGGACAAAGGTGCTTTTCTATCGATAGCAAATGTCATTCTCCACAGTCCTGCCAGTGGGATCATGACAGGCGTTCTGGGGTGGGAGAGCAAACTGTCTGGTCCTCCTCTACCTTTGCTCATTCACAAGGTCTGGAGTTTTCTGGCACTGGGGAGATTTCCATCTGAGAGGAGCCTGGCCAACAAAGCTTTCTTATAGGTCCCCTTATAGGGGCTTTTAGCATAGGTGACTCTCTCCCTTATTCAGCCTGTTAGTAAGCCATCCTGCTTCATAGAATTTAGTAAAGGATAATGAGGAAATATGGTTTTCCTCTCTCCCTCTACAGCATCTCCTCTAAACCCCAAGTGCGTGACTTTGTCTTGGTACAAATGATGATTCTGGTCTCGCTCACAGCTCACCAGTTCTATAGCTTTGTTTTTCCCACTAGAATCTGAAGTACAAAGCTTAATTCTTTATAATGCAGTCACACACACCCAGCTTTAACATGAACACTTTCGTCATCTCTGATTATATAGATAATACCTCTCACATTCTCTACGACTGACATTCCTCAATATTACAATGTATTAACCAGAATAAACTAATCTGAATCTACAAATACCGCTACCTTGCAGTCTCTACCTTGTTCTAACTCCCCCTTATGAATAGGTCTAAATCAAGATTTCCCTCAATTTATTACATCTCTTTTATATTTCCTTTTCTGTCCTTGTGTTCATTATGGATAATCCTGCAGTACTGTTTTAGACCCCTGTCTTGCCTCCCAAGGGTACCCTCTATTGCCCTAATCCATCAGTTGCTAGAAAAAAAAAATGTAGTTTATAGTTACAAATGAAATCTTGGAGAGCAAGTAGTTGTTCTTTATAGCAGTCATGCAATTTATTTGCATAAACTGCATATACTTGTCTCATGTATGCACAGTCTAAAGGAGAGAATTAATGCTTATTTCTTTAGAGGAATTGCGAACCCTGCTTAGATGATGTAGGTGAAATATTTCTTCCCTAAATAAGAGCAGAGAGGAGTGGCAGCAATGGGAAATTCAAATATCCAGCCTCACTGGAAAATCAAAGCTAACAAATGTATAGGTATAACAACAGAAAAAGAGAAATTAACATAAAGCATTTTATCTTTAAATGTTAAGGAAACTCATCCCAGAACAAAATAAATCCATAACAAAGATATTTCTAATAATGGAAGCTAGTTCTCTCTGAAAGGCTTCCTAGAGCAGCCTTCATCCCTCTCCTCTTCCTTAATCATGATGGAAGAGGGCATCTTTTTCGGTTCCAGAATTTTAAGTGGAGAAGTCTTGGGACACACTTTGAGTCTCTTTCCAGAAATGGGGCTTGTGTTTTTGGTTTTAGTGATAAATAAATAAATGAAATAGAAATATAAGAGAATGTACTGGAGAGTCTGTTTTTCCAAGAAATGGTCTGTGACTATTTTTCTTGAAAATAAATGTTTAAAACTCACTGGGCCTTGGGCTTCCCCTGGTGGCGCAGTGGTTGAGAGTCCACCTGCCAATGCAGGGGACACGGGTTCGTTCCCCGGTCCAGGAAGATCCCACATACTGTGGAGCGGCTGGGCCCGTGAGCTGTGGCCGCTGAGCCTGTGCGTCCGGAGCCCGTGCTCCTCCGCAACAGGAGAGGCCACAACAGTGAGAGGCCCGCATACTGCAAAAAACAAACCCTCACTGGGCCAACTCCGCTGATGAGGAGGTAAGAATAAAATTGCTTTATGAAAGAATGTAAGCACCTTGGGATCGCTCAACCTTCTGGAGCTGGAGGCAGCTTCAGACAAACGAGGAGCATACCTTGGCTAACTAGAAAACTAAGCAGGAGACCGCCTGCTGCGCAGCAGCCCCCCCCAAATGGGCAACTACTAGATTATCTACCAGTGTCCTAGTTTGTTGAGGTAATTTAGGTGGAGTTGACACTGTCTTAGAAATACATTGACTAGTTCAGGACTTAAGAAGATACCATCTTTCCTGCCATTCATCCATACGTTGCTGGTGCCGGAGTTATTATAACTATGAAGTGCAGTTTTGGCTTGAAATCTTCTAGATTACTCAGTTACATTGAATTATAACAGCACCATCAGCCTTACTACACAGTGTGATTTTTAGAGTCAGGGATGCAATTAATAAAGGTCTACGATACGGTACAGGCAAGGTCACTGAGGGGTCATTAAGGGAAGGAAAAATAAAAGATATCTGTACTTGAATTTGTACTGATTAAATTTTTAAATAGTCATTACAATTAGCAACAGTACAGAAGTAATAATATGAAAATTGTGAAATAAATAGAATATCTTTTTCTGTACTGATGATTAGCTGAAATGATACAGTAGAAGATTCAATACAACTCTATAGAAAAAATTAGAATTAATTTCTCATTTAAAAATATATGTGAAAGAGATAAAGTAGTTAAATTTAAAAAAACTAAATGATATAAATTCAGCTTTGAAAACAAACTCTAAGGATACAATGATAAACTGAACTCTGGTGGAAACATAATTCTGCGGTTAACACCCGCAAGCAGGAGTGTACAGGGCTCCCCAGTGCAACAACAGACGACCTGCGGGAGTGTTGGTTGATGGTCTGATTCTCCCTAGTTTGAGGGTTTAAAGAGACAGGAGGGTAGAGTTGGGTGGGATTGGGACTCCCTCTGAGTTCTGGGTCCATGTAGAGATATTACCAGATGAGAGGCTCCCCAGCATTTATTAAGTGTTTATTCTTCCAGACAGTCTTCCAGTGCCTTCAAAACAAGTGTCACCTGAATCTCCTCTCACACCCAGGCATATCCATTTTGGTCGTTAATCCTACTACTCGACTTAAAAACAAACTCAAACAAACCTTGTCTTGTTCTATCGTTCATGCCTGGGGTATTGACACTTGTATTTTGGGGTGTGCTGTAGCCTGTGTTTCTTTATAGCCCTTTACATGATTGTATCTTTGAAATAGATACAATTTCTATTTTGTATCCTACATGTGAAATACTTTTAAGCACATTGTTAAAAAGCAAAATTCAACTGAGTAGATTTAAAGATCTCATTGGCTTTATTCAACGATCTATGAATAGGACAGAAGCTCATCTAGTAAAGAGCAAGGAGCTTCAAGGAATTGTACAAAATGGAAGGCTCTTGTAGAAACTGGGGGGCTGAGGCTGATAACAAGAAAGTTATTAGCAAAATAAAAGAAAGAACTGGTTCAGGCCAGGACATCTTCTTTTGTGGGAAAGGGAATACAATAGTCTTATTATATAGATTCCCTCACTAGTGCTGACCAGGACATTCCTGACTGATTGGTTTATTCCACTCCTGGGAGAGGCTGAAACTGCAGTGAGGTTAGGTATTAAGTCTCGGTGGGGTGTAGCACAAGTGACTCCATTTTGGGCTTATTGTTTCTTTTTAACAGCAGTTTTATAATTGAATCCAACAGATTTGGAATTATCCATTGTTTACAATTTAGTCTTCCTGATTTGTGTCTTCATTTTGATGACAAACCAATGGCATTTTCTTAAGGAAGCTGTTGTGCTTTTATGATATCCGTTGCCAAGTGGGATCATCTATCTTATTTGGATCTTGAGCAGAAGGGTTTGTTTTTTCCTTGAAGTGTTGACAGTCAAACTTTAAGTTTTCCCTTAGATTTATTCTTGTGTTTCCAAAAGTATAATCTTGGATTTTCTGCCTTTAAAAGACTAGAGAATGGTAGGAAGTGTTTGCGAGGGTTCAAGAAGTTACATAAAACCTGAGGAACATATACGTTTACGCTCACACAGCATTCTCATGTGCTACCCCTGTCCCCTCCCCAGAGGCCCCTCAACCCTAGTCACACACACAAGCACACACAGACACACAAGCACACACACAGAGAAAGAATCGATATTACTGATAGAAGTATTCCATATTCTTTGTATATTCATGCATGATGAAACCAAGATTGGGGGGATTAAAAATTCCAAAATGTTACCTCTTAGGTCTTTAAAAAGATATTACTCAGATAAATGACATCACATCAGGTTGCCAGAATGTGTTTTCTGTCTTTATGCTTTAGGCACCTGAATGCAAATTTGATTACTTGGGAGCCCTGCTTGATTCCTATATATAACTTGTATAAGTATATGTAAAGAGGGTGTTCGAAGAGCCTACATTTCGCCTGTGTCAACTTCATTCCGGAGATTCTGTTTTTTACACAGCACCTCTCAGCTTCTAGAATACTGTGTAACTTACTTGTGAAGTTTATTGTCTCTTCCTTATTCCCCCCGACTTGTGAGGAGAGGTCTAGCGAGCTGAAGACAGAAAAGCAGGCATTCCACTTGACAACGTGGAGTTTACTGATAATTTTGACAGGACCAGTTTGGGTGGAGGAATGAGGTTAGAAATCAAATAGAAGTGGGTTGAGTCCTAAATGGGACATGAGGATGTGGACTCTTCATTTGAGAATTTTGTCTGCAAAGAAGAGAAAAGGGGTGCTAGCTAGCAGGAAATATAGATGCAAGATAGGGGGTATGTTGTTGTCGGGGGGTGGGGAGAGAGAGAGAGAGAGAGATATTAAGGATGGCAGACCCTTCAACATTTACATTCTGAGACTAGTCTTATTGAGACTAGTGGATTAACTGCACAAGAGTTGTTTAGAAATCTTTGGGAAGAACCTTTCATAGGAGAGGGGATCACTCCTCATTTTAAAAAGGGGGAAAAAAGACAATCTGGCAGATGGAGGGAAGTTTATTGATTTAGTGGTGGGAAGATGAAGGAATTCTAGTCTGATGGTTTTTAGTTTTTACAATGAAGTGTGAGATCCAGTTAAGTGATACTTAGGCCGGGAAACGTACTTAGGTTTGGGGAAAGAAATGGCTGTAGTAGATTGTTGTTTTGGTCTCTAGAGGCACATTTATTAGGGAATGTAGTTCATTTGCCAGCACTTGGACATTTGAGGTTTGAAGTCAAATACTTAAAGTAGAATCAGTCTGTATGTTGAGTGATTTTCTCCAGCTGTATTCATGCACAGCTGCTCCCGTCCAGAGAAGGCAAGTAATTGAGCTGATCCATGCTTGGGTTTTGCCATGAGTGAGAGAAGCAAGAGAGATGAGGTTGTTTGTAATGATTATAATGATGGACCTCAGACTCAAATTTAGACAGATTGATGAGAAATATTTTAAAACCCCAATCGTGCAAGTACACTTCCATATTAAGAACTCAGGCTTTAAATCAGACCATCTGTGTTCAGATTCCATTTCCACTGTTTACTAACTGTGACCTTGAGCAGGTTGTCTAAGTGTGTCCTAGTTTCCTTCATTTGTAAAGTGGGGATAATATTGGCACCAAACTCAGAATTATTGTTTGGATTTGAGGTTACACATGGAAAGAGTTTAGAAGAGTACCTGGTGCAAATTGAGCACTCAAATAATAGACTATTACTGTAATTAATGTTATACATCCTCACCTGGTGTGTTCTCTTTCACTATGTACAGCAAAGAAGAAATATTTCTTTCTGTGATTGTCTTATCCAGAGCATTATACCTATTCTTTTTCTCACACCTGTATTTTTAATTAACTCACTCACCTACAATTTTTTTCTCTTATACACCTTTAAAATTGGAATGGAATGATAAATGGAAAACCCACAAAATCCAGTTTCAAACATAAAATTGGATCGATAAGTAACAAGTAAGTGTGTTTGGCAAAGTGTCCGTTTTTGGATAACCAGGATCCCATCTCAAAATCTTTTAATGGAAAAAATGAGACCACTCTAATGAGAACAAATGCGTTTAAAAAGTACCTTCCCCAGAGCAGTCTTTGCCCAGACATTAGTATCTTATCAACGTTACATGTAAATTGCTGTTGGTTCATTGTCTTATATACTGGGCAGTGTTGTGACACAACATTCTTTGTGTTCTGTTCATTGGTGTACAATCTTATTTGTGTTTAACTTTCTGTGGCTTGTGAGAATACATTATGAATAATAATAGGTAGAAGCATATGCTACTTATTAACCTTACTGGTTTAATATTTCCTGAAAGTCCATACACTCTAGGGTCATGTGTTATCCCAACTGGGACACTTAAGAGTACAGGGGCACTTTAATAATCATATGTGACAGCAGGTATAAACCAGAACTGTCCTAGGTGTTGAAGGATAATTTTAAAAATTAGGTAATGGAGATCTAATGCACAGCACAGTGGTTTATAGACACCAGTGCTGTATGATAAACTTCAAAGTTGCTAAGAGACTAGACCTTAAATGTTCTTACCACAAAAAAGGAAATGATGATTATGTGATGTGACAGAGGTGTTAGCTAGTGCTGCAGTAGTGATCGTATTGCAATATACAAATATATCAAACCAACATGTTGCACGCCTTAAACTTACACAATGTTATATGCCAATTGTATCTCAATTAAAAATAAAATTAATTTTAATAAAATTTAAAGTAGGTAAAATCTTGACTTGTACAAATATAAGAAGAGCATGTGTCAAAGATTTCATTCAACTCACTAATTAATAAGGGTATGGGTAAGAAGTTGTAACAGGTTCCGAGGAGAATACTAAGTACGAGTCTTCACAGTCAAGTTAGGGATGCTAAAATGAATTAAGGATGGATGCAAAGCTGACAAATTGGTCAGTATCCATCAGGACAATAATCAGTTGCATTTGAGTGGACACAATTTGCATTTTTTGTGGACAAAATACCATTTGCATTACTATCAGTTTTCTTCATTTTGCAGAGTTTAAAATAGCCCAAAGATAATCTCAGCTACACAGGTGTATCACTCACTAATTTCTGGCCCACATCAAAGGCGTCACCATTTTTCCCCACGCAGGCAAAACTGGTCTGGCTGGGCACCCTAGTTAGTTATATGTTACATATTCTCTCTGTTGTTTGCCTCATATGATTTGGACTTAACTCCTAATTGATGCTTGGTTAGATTTTTAATTTTTCGTTTTATTCTTGGACAGATTCCTGTGTCTGTTCCCTCTTACAAAGAGGATCTTTAGGAACAAAATTGCAACTTTACTTTATAGCTTATCAAGCTGTACAGTATTAAGTTCTACCCCTCTTTGAGTATATTTGAGATTGGCCAGAACCTAAGCTGTTGTTATTTTGGGGGAAATGCTTCTTTTATTCTGTTTTGGTTGCCTCCTCTGGGAGGAGTGGAAGCATTTTGGCAGGATGAGCTGACCGATCTGCAGCTGTTCAAATACTTTGAGCCTTTGGCTTGAGTGTGGATTTTGCTTTAAAACCCTCCCCGCAACTTACAAAAGAGAAAGAATGAAAGAAAGAAAATCCAACTGCCAACTGCATCTACTACTTTTTTTTTCTTTTTAACTGCTGTTTGGTAAGCTGCAGTTGTACTTTCGTAACGAGAGGCTGTGTTTATTTTCAGCGTTGGCAGTTCTGCCTAATGAATCAACTGGTATTGAATTCACAAAGGGAGGTGCCGTTTCCCTCCTTCCATCTGTTTGCCAAATGTGTGTGTTCCCTCAGCTCCTAGTGGTGGTTTCAGTAAAAAGAGCCATTAGCAAGAGGGTGTTCTCAGTGGATTCTCAGTCCTCTGTCTGACTGCTTCGTGGTGTTTGTCCCTTGTGGTACCATAGAGGTTGTTTGCCAAAGCACAACACTTGCGATTCTAGAGAAAGTGTACTTATATTTGTTGTTTCAGTATAAAGTTGGCTCTGCGTTACTCATAGTTTTAGTTCGGTTCTTGAGCCTTGGTTTGGTCCTCGAGCCTGGTTTGGTCCTTCACGATGGGATGTCCATCTCTGAGCAGTAGTGTTGCTATGGGGATTGAAATTACTCCAGAGAAGAGACAAGAGATCAAGTGAATACTGGTAGGCTCTCTTAAAACTGGGAGCCTGTGATGAATTTCTTTCGATTATACTGTATTTTCAGCAAATCCTTCTTTAATTCTTCTTTTTCTTCTTTAATTCTTATTAATAGTAGGGAGGAGGTTGTTTTATTAGCAAAATTTGGAGATGTCTTTTCTATTTTTATTTTGTACTTCCGTTCATGTATTAGGAGCCCTTTACGTCAGTACTTCTCAAACTTGAATGTGCATATGAATCACTTGAGATTTTGATGAGATGAAGATTCTGGTTCCATACAGTTAGGGGTCTGAGATTCTGCATTTCTGTCAAGCTTTGGGCTACACTATGAACAGTAAAAATATCAGGGCACACAGCTTTGGTGCTTTCTCTGTGGTCTTTGGAGCAATTTAGATATTTAGTCAAAGGGTAGAATGATGATTTGGTTGGTGTTTGGTAGCAAAATATTTGGAAATATTTGCCTTCCCATTGGTGTCAGGAACCCGGTAGAGGAATCAGACAACTTTCCAACTCTTGCAGAGGCAGACCTTCACATTGACCGTATGTTATTTTGTTTGAGATTTTGGAATTTCCAGGACATTTACATACCTAATTTCAAATCTAAACTTGAAGTATTTTTCAAAGCAAATTATGAGTTGTTTGGGGGTTCTGTTACCTGTGTACAATAACATCGATTATGTTCTTTTCGCAGTTACATGCCCCACTTCTTGATATATTGCATAGGTTTTAAACATTAATTTCCCTGAAATTTGATTGTATGAATATTTTAATATCACTGTCTCTTGTGTACTGTGCAATTTCACTTAGCTTACTAAACAGTTTTATAAAAACTGAGTGTCATCCAGGAAGTCTTTGGAGTACTATTAAGTGTTATTACTCTATTCTGACCTAGATAATGGACAGTAAACTATTTTTAACTAAGGCCACTGACCCACTGAAGAGCTGTTCACACACACACACACACAAAGAAGGAACCTAACGTAAGCACTACATTCATCTGTATTATTACCCTTACCTTATTCCCCAAAACTTCTAATTAGTTTTGGAATTTACAGAAAAAGAGAAAGTATAAAATCTTGCTTCTAAAGTGAGGAATAAGGATCATGAAGAAAACTGTTCCAATACCTATAAAGAATACTGGTTAACCAGGGGAGTCTGAGAGCTGAGAGAGGAGTGTGAAGTTAAAATGACAAAAGAGAAACACATATGTAAGGGGAGTGGAGAATCCAGATACTCACGAAGAGCATATCAGGGAGGAGAAACAATTTTTTTTCTCTACCCTCTTAGGTTCAATTTCTGGTGACCTCTAAATTAAACTGACAAAAGGCAAATTAGCAAGAGAAAAGAGTTTATTTATGGATGCAATCTGCATACAGTGATGAGTAACTCAAAAAGGAGGTTGGAATTTGGGGCTTATATATTCAATGTAGTAGGGGAAAGGCATTGGGGAGAAAAGGCTCCTAAGAGAAGAACCAGTAGGTTTCTTTAGGAAAGATATGTGTTTCTTTAGGAGAACAAACATGAGATAAGAAAGTTTGTGATAATGTTTGTTTGTGCAGGTGCTAGTGGTTTTTTGTCTTCTTCATAGCCCTGAAACTCTCCTGAGGGGATTTTTACGGTAGCCTCATTTCCAAGAAGATGCTACTTTTAAGTCAGATAAAGGAAGCTCTGACAAGGCTTCTTTCTGCATTTGTTGACTCACTTAAGATAAGCTTTGTACCAGCTCTAGGTTTCTGAGTGAGTCCCCACAGGGAAAAAGGGCACATTTACACTGAAGAGAGAAGGACTCAAGGTTAAAGAGGGGGAAGACTCAGTAGATTGTGAGGTGGAGACGTTATTCACAGTTAAACTATTTCTCTGTTCTTTAGAAATCTGATTAGGACTTCTAAAGTTTAGCAAGTCTTCAGAGCACTTCTGCTCTCAGAGGATTTATTCTGAATGAGAATCTGTATCTACCGAACTTGAGTAGAATTATTCTGGAGCCTACGCTGATCTGGCTACATCAAGGCTGAGGCGCCAGGGTCCATGACAGTCACATTTTATATCTAGGTTTTAATCTTTAGTTGTAATGCTTTTTGAAATAGATAAAGCAAATTATTTCATGCATAGTTTCATGATATAATTGCTCAAATAAAAATCTGTTTTATATATTAAGTAATAACTGGGCATCAGGTTTCTGAGTGATCCATCGGGGGATAATTTTGCATGTATTCTTAAAAATTTGAATAAAAATCCTATTTGCGTATTTTCTGTGTGACAGTTATTATTTTATACATTCTTTTATTTAAATATATTACTATTTTTTTCCAGTCATCAAACACAGACAACCTCTTGGGATCATCCTAAAATGACTGAACTCTTTCAATCTCTTGGTGAGTGTTATTTTAGTTAATAGTAATGAATTAACCTAAACAACTGAGAGTTGTATATTCTTAAATGGACACTAGTCACCATCTTTCCTTACATGGCATGTTATGTTTAAAGGATCATGTCATGGGCATGTGAAAGCCGTTGAATTTCTAAGGACAATGCAATAAACAGATTTTACCTTTCTTCTTAAGAGAATGCAGGGTTTGAAATGGTGTGAGCCAAAGAAGGTTGATTTTAAAAGGAGTGTAATTTGTTTTACGTCTCTCATATTGAGTCATCTTAAACTTCAGCTTTGAGTGAAAACAAAAACAATTAGAGTACAGCAGCCTCTAATCCAGTGCTTTAAATTTGCTTTTCACTCACTTTTTATTTAGTAAATATTATTAAATTAGCTTGCCTAGTTTCATTTTGTCTAAGTTGTCATTAAAAGCTAAATTCATTTTAATATAAAAATGCATGAAAACACGTGAGATGAGAATTATGACCTTGTAGATTTCTAGTGGAATGTGACTTTGAACTGATTATTTAGCTGCTTCTTTTAGGTCATTCCAGTGGCTTTGAAAGAGTTTTCTTTTGGGGGGAGCTAAGGTGCTGCTGGAGAGGGAGAGTGGCACCCCAAAGCTCTCATGCCCACTCCCATTTCAGCAAGGAGGGGGCACTCCTTTTTATCTCTTTAAATATCAGGCTTCTGTGTGAGCTTCTGTTTGGGTAGGTGAGGACAGCTGCAAAGGTTGATCAAGCAAGAGAAAAGCCACTGGATTGTTTAGTTGGTAAAACGAAGAGGCCGATGTTGATGATTTCTGAGTTTTCTTCTAACTCTTCTAGGCTCTCATACGGATACTCTGTCTTTAAGGGACAGAGAAAGAAATTCCAGTGTCTTCTCTTTCTCAACTTGATGCTAAATCTTTAAGATTTTTTAAAAATTAGGATAAAATTGACCTATAACAATATATTAGTTTCAGGTGTACAACGTAATTATTCGATATTTGTATATATGTGAAATGATCACCACAGTTAAGTCTAATTAACATCCATCATCAAACATAGTTACATAGTTTTTTTTCTTGTGATGAGAACTTTTAAGATCTACTCTTTTAGCAACTTTTATATATACAATACAATATTATTAACTGGAGTTAATCTATTGTTTCTAAAGATTTGAGTATTGATTATAGTATAATTTTAACAAGATTGATAAAAGGGCAGAGGAAGCAAATCGATCAGGACAGAAGGAGCATAGAAATAAGACTAGCTTTGTGAGCAGTGAGATGGACAGCCTAGTTGACAGAAAACTGATTGTCCTTGGGGAAGATGCCCTGCAGGAGGATCCCTCTTAGCAGTAGAGAAGGCAGGGCCCTCGGCCTACAGTGGGATGTATTTATTAGGCCATGGAAAGTCAACAGGCTGTGTTTCCTTTTCCTCATTTCCCTCCATTTCCTTTTTGAAAATGCTTTCTTGAAATCTGTGTAGCACTGCTTTGGAAAGTATCTCACCATGGTGCTCATGAACATTTAATTATTTTCTTAAATGTTGTAGATTTTAGGAATAGACCTTTTCATGTGAACAGACATAATACTTTTCCATCACTGAAGTAAACAAATATATTCTTGCCATTCAGTGTAAGTTAAATCATAAGCATGTTTTGAATGTGTTCTGTTTCCCATTTCAGCTGACCTGAATAATGTACGTTTCTCTGCCTACCGTACAGCCATCAAAATCCGAAGACTACAAAAAGCACTATGTTGTGAGTTTATCCTGCCGAAGTTAATCACTCTGTTATTTGGATTGCCTTTCTTGTTTTGTTTTGTTTTGTTTTAAGACCAAGATAAATGAAGAGGGTGATGTGTGTGTGGAGTTAATCTGCTTTTCAGTGTACCTCGCTCAAGGACTTGGCTGTGTTTCTGCGAATGCTTCATTATTCGCACCAGCAGCATGCGTGCAGTAGTAAAACCAATGAGCAGATGCCATTCTCAGTTGGAGAACGAAATTAACCAAAATACAGGAGTCACATGAAAAGCTTTTTCAAAAATTATGCTGCCGCCCAATTTAAAAGGATTAAATCAAGGAATCAAAGTAGTAGATCATTGCCTTTTTAGTACTTTGGATTCATTTGCAAGTGTAGGATTCCAAACAGTTTGATTCAGTGCAATCATATAATTAAAGGAACATTGAAAAATGGCATTCCTGACCCAAATTTGAACTGGTACCTAGAATATTAGATAAAGGGCTCTGTGTTCATTTAAACATGTCTTGAGACATTTAATGTTATCAACATGAACTTTAACCTGTAGAGAGTATGTTCAGAGTGGTAGTCTGTGATAGTTTTACTAAAGGATTATTCCTTTCCCCATAACCTAAATTTAAGTATATATATGAATGCTTGTGATAGAGTATAGATTTCAGCTGTCTGGATTCTATTTGTGCTTGCAGTTTTAATGATTGAGTCTACTCAAAGAACATTTAGGCTTTGTCAGGTAGTTAATATGGAAAGTAACATTTGCCTATACGTTTACAACAGCATCATTTGAATAATTCCAAATAGTCCTGTTTGCTGCCTCTTGTTAACAGTTGTTGTACGTCTAGGCTCTTCAGTGAAGCTTTGCAGAATACCCTTAGAAAAATGATATATTAAGGTTAAAAACCTGCTCTGTAAGTCAGTAGAAATTAGAAATACATTTTAAGCTGGTTACATGAGGAGAGCTGAGGAAAGAGAAGCGTAGAATCATTCCGAGAAAATATAGTAACGCAAAGCTTTAGAATAAGAGAAACAAGCTACGTGTGGAAGAGCTGTCTGAAGGGCTGAAAAACACCTCCAGATGAGGCGATGGATGAGAGGCTGAGGTGGCGTGGAAGCCCGTAATCCTTGGAGCCCCAGAAATCATTGGCAGGTTGTAGTGGTCACAGCAAGTATGGCGGAATGACCAGTCTCAAAATACAAAGCCAGCACACTCTGGCTCGTGATCTGTACGTTGAGCCGTAAGGGAATAGGAAGTGAATTTGGGGCACTCAGAAGGGATTTCAGTGAGCTCAGTCGGGCCAGGGTGACAGCAGTTTTGAAAGAGGCTCAGCTGCATGTCCAGAATCTAGCTGACAGACCTGGAAGGGCTTCTCAGGCCTGATGAGCTAAAAATGAGGACAAATGACTCAGCCGCAAAATCTCCATTGATGGGAGACTGCTTTGTATCACTGTGAACATGGGCCCAGTTTTTAGTAATACTTCTGGGCAGATAAACATATTAACGCATTTGCTGTTTTCTTCTGTGGGTTCTTCTGAGTCCTAAAGAAAAAACTCCATCCTTCAGCTCATCCCTCCAAACCAGAGAGGAGCAGAAGAGAGATGCCTCCCACCTCTAAAGTAAACGACATTTAGTAACGCACACTTAGAAACATGCTGGGTTGTGTTCGATTGTAAACGTTCGAGGTGATGTCCTTAGGGCCACCTGGCTGCCACTTGCCCCGCTGCCTCCTGACCCCAGTGCTCTCCTAGTGGGGCCTTGGCACCACTGACCCAGCTACCTGTTTATGATTAATCTGCTTCTTCCTCTCCCATCCTTTCTGTTTACTCGAAATGCCCTGACCCTTCTTCCTCTGCAATCGTCTGTAACCCCTTAGTCCTCCCAAATTCTGTTAAAAATTTACTTCTTTTGGAAACATTTACAAGCTAATCCCACCTGCCTCCAGTTTTTCCAGAACTTTATGATGGCCTGTAACGACTTTTTCTCCCATCAGCACCTCTTGCGTGGCTTTGTGTGACAGATAATGTGAGGAAAATTGCCCCATCTGTGTCGACACCTGCTTTAGGTCAACGGTTGCCTCTCATTTCACGTGACTCTCCACCCAGCACAGTGTCCTAACAAAGAGGGCACACTGTTGTTGCTGTCATTGTTCATTCATTAATCGGGTTCCAAGACTGTGCAAGAGATAAAACAATATAAACAGACTCGGTTCCCACACTCAAGGAACGTAAATTTGGAGATAGCACGTTACACGTGGACACAACCCCCCTGCTTACAACAGATCCTGCTGCCCTCAGCACAGAACGGCCTTTGCCTTGGCCGGTCTCTCCATTCGCCTCATTCACCACGGCCCACGGCGGGCTCTCACAGTTCTAGTGGACATTGAAATGGTGACCTCTGTATTTTGTTCCTCTTGCCTGAAGAGCTCCTGTCTTAGCTCTTTGTGGCTGGTGCGTTCTTTTCCTTTTTAGGTCCTAGTTTAACTCACCCGTCTCTAATGAGTCTTTCTTGGCTACTCTACTCCAAACTAGGTCACTCCTGATTTTCCATGTCATAGGTTCCGTTCTTTTCTTATGTGGCACTTGTCATAATATGTGATATTCTATGTATTTACTTACTTACCGTCTGTCTCTCCAAATGAACTAATCTTTTATGTGAGGGGTGAGTCTGCTTTCTTCTCCACTTCAGGCCTCATACAATCTCTGGCACAGAGCAGTCTCCTAGGACACAAGTGAATGATTTTTTTTTTATAAATTTATTGATTCATTTATTTATTTTTTGGCTGGGTTGGGTCTCGTTGCTACGCGCGGGCTCTTTCTAGTTGCAGCAAGTGGGGGCTACTCTTTGTTGCAGTGCACGGGCTTCTCATTACGGTGGCTTCTCTTTGTTGTGGAGCACGGGCTCTAGGCGCACGGGCTTCAGTAGTTGCGGCACACAGGCTCCGTAGTTGTGGCTCGCGGCCTTTAGAGCACAGGCTCAATAGTTGTGGCTCACGGGCTTAGTTGCCCTGTAGCATGTGGGATCCTTCTGGACCAGGGATCAAACCCATGTCCCCTGCATTGGCAGGTGGATTCTTAACCACTGCGCCACCAGGGAAGTCCCCATGGGTGAATGCTTTGAGTTTGAAAATTATCGGAGTACTCCAGGAAATATGTATAGGATTTATAGCAGCACTTATTAATAGTAACATTTGTTTCATTTTGGCATATTCATAAATATGATATACAGCAGCAAAAATAAACTAGTAATCAGCATCAACATGGTTGAATCTTAGAATTATAAAGTTGCGTGAAAAAAATCAAGTAGCAGAAGAAATTTGTACAGTTTGATTCCATTTATTTATATAGTTCAAAACCAGGCAGAACTAAGTGCTCTGTTATTTAGGGACACATATATACTTTCAGAAATTTAAAGTGAAATACAATGATTAGTGGTTCTCCCTGTGATTGTGAGGGGATGTAATTAAGGAGATTTTTCCAACGAGCTTCCAACATACAGTGATAGCCTATTTCTATAGCTGTGTAATGAATTAATGGGAGCCTGTTCTATTATTTTTGTTTAGACCACACATACGTATTATACATATTCTTTTGTGTTTTGATTTAAAAACTTTATGTGCTAGGCAGCAACAGAGAAGCCAAAGGGAAATACTGACAGAGATTCCCTTCATTGTGAAGAGTAAGGCAAAGCTTCCTTGAGTAGGAAGTATGTCAGCCAGGATCTAAAAGCCACACAGGATTTAGGCACATGGCTGTAATCAAGGGTAAGAAGGAAGGGAGTTATATTCATAAGAATCAAAGGCTTGGATGGAGTTCAGGGAACATCATGTAATAATGGAGTCTAAATGGAGTAGCTTATGAGCTAGTTTGTCCAGTATTCTGAAATGTCCTTAAAATCAGTTTAGGTCCAGTTTCAAGGTCATTTTTAACGAAATCTTCTCTGACTCCCTTAGTTTTTTGTTCCTCAAGCTCTCACAATGTTGTGTTTAATGTTTGGGTATTTTCTTTACAGATTGGGGTGCTATAGAACAGTTTTCTGTTTTGTGTAAGTTAGGACATAGGGCCAGTCATGGATGTAATGCGTTAGACAATATCTAAGATCAAAGGACCAAGGGAAGAGAGGACAAGTAGAGTTCAGGTGAAGGTGATGGAGGCTGAGCATAGGAGGGGAGATGAGGGCATGGATTTGTAAGGAGGAAGGAGAGCTAATAATTGGGAGGATTTGGTACTTGATAGATTGCAGAGTGTGCAAGAAGGAGAGTGGTAGGATATCTTGGGATTTGCAGACTAATGGTCTGTGTAGTAACAGCATTACTGGATTTCTGCATAACAAAAAGGCAAGACCTTTATTTGTACATATTAAGGTGGCGATTCCTGGAAGACGATACTATAGCTCTGGTTGGGAACAAAGCAGCGGGAATGTGGATCAGGTATTCAAGCAGGAGATCAGGATGAGAAAACAGAACCTGGAGTCATCCAGAGAGAAGTAATAACTGTAGTAATGAAAGTGAATGAGAGCATCAGGTTTATAGAGGGAAAGGGCAGACATGAGACCTTGAGTGCCACTGACATTTCTGAGCTGTCCGGGGAAGAGGAGATAGGAAAGGTGCTAAGAAGGGACAGTCAAACAGAGAGGAGGAGAGTCATAGAAGCCCAAGGTCGGATGCTAAACAGTGTGTGTTTTTGCAGAACAGGAGAATGAAGATCCAATTCCATTCAACCCCCTTTGCCTCATTGTGGGCTTAAAGAAAAGCCTGAAAGTTGGTAGAAAGTGATTCTGCTATTTGTTTCATTTGCTGCATGACTGAGCTGTCATTTGTCTCCCTTTGAAAAGAGATAATCATAATTTTCTGTGACTTAAATGTAGTCAGTCTTTAAAGGTACCTAAATGTGACACACTTCAGGGAGATGTATTCCTGGCTTAAGCACGAAGGCAAAGTGTCAGAGTAAATCACTAAAAATTGAAGACATAATAGTCTGTGGGATGTGGCAAATTACTGTCACAGCTACAAAGTGTATCACAAAGGAGGCTTTTCCAGAAGAAATACAAGGACAGCCTGATTCAGGAAGTGGTCTTTTTGGAATTTGGTCTTTTGTCACCTTTAGGCCATGTAGGGATGTAATAGCAGTGCTGTGTTGCTGGCATAATTAGTGTTGAAATTCAGAAAACTTAGAGCATTTTGGCAGTATTTGAATATGTTTCTTTATACCTGTGAGGAATTATAGCTCTGTGGCCACTGTCATTTATTAAGCACTTCTCTTTGACAAGTACTGTGAAGAATGAATTTGAATTTTACTCCTGCCCTCTGGAAGTTTATAATTGAAAATAGTGTACAGTGCCAAGAAATGAGGTAAAAATGACAATGAAAATTCCAGATGGTTCTTTTTTTTTTTTTTCTGACACCATCTCGAACTTATGTGAAGCGTACACAGGTTACTTTTGTAATTAGCTGAAATTTTACCAGTGATGTATTTGACATCTAGAGGAAACGGACTGATCTTTTGTCCAGACGTGTGTGTTCTATATTTGTGTCTTTCTCTCTTTTAAAAAAAATGACCTCTCTGTTGAGTTGTTTTAAAAATAATTTTAATCTGCATAATTTTAAAGCAGTTCTTTTCCATTGTAGATAATTTGGGGAAAAAAATCATTCTATGGTATTTAAGCAGCTAGAGTAGACACATTTCATAAATGTCTTTAAAAAATTCAAAATTAGGGCTTCCCTGGTGGCGCAGTGGTTAAGAATCTGCCTGCCAATGCAAGGGACACAGGTTCAAGCCCTGATCCGGGAATATCCCACATGCCACGGAGCAACTAAGCCCGTGCACCACAACTACTGAGCCTGCGCTCTAGAGCCCGCGAGCCACAACTACTGAGCCTGCATGCCACAACTACTGAAGTGCACACGACTAGAGCCCATGCTCCTCAACAAGAGAAGCCACTGCAATGAGAAGCTCGCGCACTGCAACTAGAGAAAGCCCACACACAACAAAGACCCAATGCAGCCAAAAATAAATAAATAAATTTATTTAAAAAAAAATTCAAAATTAGTGGTTATTCAATGGTTAAAAATAGAAAAATACAAAGGAAACTGTTCATTTTACTTAACTGTCAAAATATGTCATGCTTTTGAGGGGACATTTGTGTATCATGCAAAGAGAAAGTAGTTGTTTATATATAAAAAAATGTTTTCCCAAGTTTATTTTTTTAACGTTAAAAAGTTAAGTATGAAGATGGGGAAGAATTTTATAAAGCAGTAATTTCCATGAGCAGACCTAAAGTTCATGTGGTTCTGTAATGTTCCAGACCTACATGTTCAGATTTAGAAGAGTCATCTCCACACTCAGTAAATGTATAGATACATGGCAGTTTGATAATCTAGTATGTTTTCCTGTTTTCAGTTAGCTAATGAATGACTCAAAGTTGATTGAAGGGAAAGATTATCTAATGTTCTTCTCTTTGTCTAAACTCTTCCTCCTGGCCTTGGAGGGCGCCCCCTAGGCCAACATGGCCTGCCCCCTGAGCTCGGTGCGTCTGTCTCACGGTAGCTATGTGCCACCCATGTGTGACCACACACCATCCACACTGCCATCATCGGTTCCCAGAGCTGCCCAGACTTCCTTGAATTCTTGTCTTTTTTCGAGCAGTTCTCTCTTCCTGGAATTCTTTCCTTGCTTTATGTGGATCTCTTGTATCTTAGCTTTTTTTTTTTTTTTTTTTTTTTTTGCGGTACGCGGGCCTCTCACTGCTGTGGCCTCTCCCGTTGCAGAGCACAGGCTCTGGACGCGCAGGCTCAGCGACCATGGCTCATGGGCCCAGCCGCTCCGCGGCATGTGGGATCTTCCCAGACCGGGGCACGAACCCGTGTCCCCTGCATCGGCAGGTGGACTCTCAACCACTGCGCCACCAGGGAAGCCCTATCTTAGCTATTTTTTTAAGGTCCATTTCAAATCCCACCTTTCCAGGGAACTTTTTCTAGGCTGCTTCCACTCCCCTAGTGGTAATAGCTCTCATAGAAACTTCCATCTTCTTCTTTTAGGGCATTTCCACCCCTTTTAGTGAAGTTATCAGTATGCTTATCCTCATTCTCAGACTGGCCATCTTCGAGAGCAGGGCTCCCCTTTATCCTTATGTGCCCACCCTACATAGTCTAACACCAGCCATGCCCATTGTAGAGGTTCTGTCCGTGAAGGGCAAGGAATGGGAGCAAATACACGAAGAGCCATGGATGGGTGGACCTGTACTGTGAACCTCCTCTAATCCTACCTAGCTACAAGTTGCCTATGTGCCAAAGGATCATGGGAAGCAACCCAGGTTAGAGCCAGATTTTGAGGGCCTTACAGATCAGTCTTGATTCAGTAGGTGGCGGAGAACTATTATTTTTCTCCAAACCTGTTTTATTAACAGAATATCTTCAGTGAACTTTGTATCTCATGATGTGCATGTGGAGAAACTGTTTAAGAATGATGAGTTACACAGTGATATAAAGGATGAATGAGAGGTGAGCTGGCTGTTCTCAAAAGTGAGGAGAAAGAGCAGTGTCGTATTTTAGCTGTTCTACCGTTAGGATTAGACTTAGAGATTTATGCTTTCCTACATTTAAAAGTACAAAGAAGCTGAAGAGAGGAAAGCCACAAAAATAAAGGTGGAAAAATTTACATTCCAAAGAGTGAAAAGCGAGGTCATATTGAAAAGTGGCAGAGTTTAGATTCAGAAGCATAAACATAAGAGATGTGGATAAAAGAAGAGTTTAGAGATGTAAGAATGGAAATGCTGTTTATTTCTTTAAAAATTGAAATTAGCTAAAAAGGATAGATTCTTAAATTGAAGAATCAAGCTAAAAACTCAAGACTGGCAGTGGTTTTGTTTCAGTGTTGTTCTATAATGTAATGACTGTGCATATTCCTTTTTCTCACCTGATTAGTGGATCTCTTAGAGTTGAATACAACAAATGAAGTTTTCAAACAGTACAAGCTGAACCAAAATGATCAGCTTCTTAGTGTTCCAGATGTCATCAACTGTCTGACAACAATTTATGATGGCCTTGAACAAATGCATAAAAATCTGGTCAACGTTCCTCTCTGTGTGGATATGTGTCTCAACTGGCTACTCAATGTATATGATACGTAAGTGCATTTTTTCCCATTAAAATACAGTCATTGGGTGAGATATGTTGATAGTGCAAAATGTCTACATTTTTTAAGTGAATTTTTAAGAAAATACTTTCTTTCAAAGTCCTTTTCCCAGTGGAAATATTTATGTTAACTGTTGAAAAGGAACGACTTTCCAAAAATTGAGCTCTTAACCAACAATAGAACAAAAAAGAATGTCCATCTATGATTTTTAAGATTTTGCTTCAATGTATAAAGGCTGTCAAATTTGTAGTCTTTTTAGTCACCATGCTAGGGGAAACCTAATGGAAAGAAGTCCGATTTCCTTCCTCCATAATGTTTTATAGTATTTCTTTTTTCAAAAGACAAAATTTTATAGTCATTGTTATGAATTTTAAAATTTGTTGGCTCATAATAATCCACTCTGCATTTCTTGTATGACAGCTTAAGAGCAATTTGGCAATTAAAAGGATTTAATTTCTCTTTTGGTATTAGCTTTTTTTATTGCAGTGGTGGTTATGTGTATATATGGTGTTTTAAATAATTTATACTGTAGGACACTCCAATATCTGTAATTTAATTAGATGCTCACTGTTACATAAAGAGCACTCCCAGCTTTCAGCATAACTCATTTGCCATTAATTTGGCTTTTTGAAATGTGACAATGCGTTTGTAAAATAATCAATTCTAGAAAGACCTGCTGTGGGCTGATATTTCTGAAACATTAAGAATTATTCATTCTTCTGGTAGGGGGTTAAAGTATGCAAAGATGAAATAAGAAAATTAGAACTCTAAATTTTATTTTCTGTTAATTAGCTGTATGAAAATTTGTGCTTATCAGTTTTTTATTTGATTTAAAGAGAAAGAAGATAGATGATAGTTCATAAATGCACGTATGGTTTAGCAGCTGATTGATTCTGTATAAGAAGTAAATGATAGATGCAAGAACTTTCAAGAGCTTTCAGTTAATTAAAATTTAATTTATTCTTTTGATTAGAAAAATCTTTTATCTTTCAATACTGACAAATATCATAACAATGTCTTTTTTAAAAATAATCAAATAGCCATTGTGTGCTTGAGGCTCTTAATAAACTCACTGAAGAACAGATAGCATGGATCTCTGTTACCATGATGAATGTGGGCTTTACTACCTCCCTGTGGGATATCTTTCAGTACATTTCATTTTAATGCAAATTTTTATACTCCTAGGGTAAAATATGACTGTTAACATTAATTCACTGTTAAGTTGATCTTCAATTTTTTAAACCTCTAAGAGACATTTTCTATAGTAAATTCACTAAAATAACTAGTCAATTAGGTGTTTTAACTACAAAGCCTATAACTTAATTTTATGTCCCAGGAAGAATGCTAAAGTCATGGGATACTTAGTTAAGGACTTCATTAAGCTCTATGGAGTATGGTAGAGCCAGAGGTGTGTATTTTGAGACGTGTTTTAGGGAAGAACTGGAGAAGATGTTAAATCACCCTGCTTCGGCATTATCTGTGGCTCTAACACTCTACTTGGGCTGCCTTAACAAAGTATCACAGACTAGTTGGCTTAAACAACAGAAATTTATTTCTCATAGTCCTGGAGACTGGAAGTCCAAAGTCAAGATGTCAGCAGGGTTGGTTTCTTCTGAGGCCTCTCTCCTTGGCTTATAGATGGCTGTCCTCTCCCTGTGTTCCCACATGGTCTTTCTTCTGTGTGTGTCTGTGTCCTAATGTTCTATAAGAACACCAGTCATATTGGATTAGTCGCCACCCTCATGACTTCATTTCAACTTAATTACCTATTTAAAGACTTTCTCCACATATAGTTGCATCCTGAGGTACTGGGAGTTAGGACTTCAACACATGAATTTTAGGTGGATGTAACTCAGCCCATAACGCATATATATGCTGTTTTCACTGGACAGCCCAAAGGGAATAGTGCCACTTAGTTGGGAAGGAAGCAGTATGTGAAACATCGTAAGTCATATTCTAGGGAGTTAAATGTTGGCATATTTTCACTTTCTACCGTCAAATGTGAACACATGAGAAACGCAACACAGAGATATTGTTTCTTATTTTTAGGAAGACAGTATGTTGAAATTTTCCTTTTCAAAGGACAAAAAGCTTTTAGGATTTATCTCCCTTCCATGCCAAAGAAATATAGCAAAGACCATGCTAGGTTAGAACAGTGTCCATTCAGTCGAGTTTTCCACCTTGGAGAGGAATATCATGAATTAACCTAAGGAAAAAGTATAGTTACTCATATGATGGTAGTCTCAGATGGCCAGAGTTGATTACCTAAATTTCTCTAGCAACTAAGACTTATTCCTTTATCCAAACAAGAGTTATTAACTGTTTTCAAGTCATTAGTTTCCTTTGAGAATCTGATGGAATTTTGATCTACTCCATCCAATGCACCAGGACGTTATGGACCCCTAAGAAGTCTCTGAACCTTGGAAATGGCACCATGATCTAACCCATCCATTCATTCAGTTAATCTGACATTCATCTATTAACCATATATTTTTTACTGCATTACTTTGTGCAGTATTTTTTACTACACTGCTTTGGTTGCAGCCAGACCTGGTATTTTCAGCCCTTGAAATATATTCAGCCAGCTCTTGAAATAATGAGTGATGCACACACAGGAGATCCTAGAATTCTAGAAGCAGAAGGACTTTGAGGATCTTCCATTCTGCCCTCCTCATTTTACTGATTGAGAAACTGACCAAGTGAGATAGACAGTTTATCCACAGCCACCTACTGCATATTAGTAGTAGATATGGAACTATATTCAGCTTTTTTGATAATCACTTGATTATTCCTACCATACTGCCATATCTAAGAAAGATAGTACTTTATAAATTATATTGTTTACTGTTTCTTTCAGCTTTTAACATGTACCCAACTCCTAATATTCTGAATTGTCTGAAAAAAGAGTCTATTTTCTTCTGTTGTAGAGGACAAGAATCCAAATTTTTGGTTCTGGTTTGCTTTAAAACTTGACAGCTGCTTAACTTTTGTCATCTCAATTTCTCATCTGAAAAATTGAGATAAAAATATCTGCTCTGCTTCACGTACACAAGTGATTGTGAAGGGCAAATGAACTAATATATATATAGAAAGGACTTTATAAACTATGAAGATAAAACTGATTCCATTTATGAGTTCACAACCTCTCTCAGTCCTCATCTTCCTGGGCTAAAAAGTCTTAATTCCACAATCTTCCTTCTAAATTTAGTGGAAATTAAATTTGTTTAATCAAGATTTAAATCAGTAGTCTGGATTTCTTGGTTTAAATATTTTTGTCCCTGCAGAGAATATTAACCTCATTTGATACAGTGTTAAGTCATTTTTCCCACTATTCCAAGGCGGATATAATTTTATTTATAAGGTACCTATCTTTCTGGTTGAATTAATTTCAGGAGTTACTTATGAAAACTATCAGGGAATCAAATACTTAAATATTGTGTTATGTCACTCACAGTAAATTTCATTGACTCCCTGTTACCTTTCAAATTCTGATATCTTATTTAACGTCAAAGCCCTCTATCCTCTGGCTCCATATAACCTGGACAACTTTATCAACCGTTTACTCTTGATGCAAGTTCTCGCTGTACCTGATGAATCCTGCCTCTGGTGCTCACATCCGCTTCCTCTGTCCCCTTGTCCGGGCTTTTCCTATGATAATCTACTTTCTCCTCGTCAGGACAGTCCAGCTGTGTCGTGCCTTCAGTGTCTGATTTTAGACTTACCTTCTCTGTCAAATGTTGTGAGACTAATAACTACTCAGACGAACCACCAATCATTAATGACTAGTCAGCTACAATTATCTCATTTATTTCCATGCGTAAGATTGGTCTAATATTTTCTTATGATTCTCTAGTTGTTTCCTTGTCTCACCTCTCCAGCTAGTCATGGGTAGGAATCATGTCCTAACACTTTTCTCTTGGTCTTGTGGAACATAGAACAATGCTGGGATCACAGTAAGCCTTTATCATCATTGGTGATGCCATGAATGGACGGTTGACATTTTCAGTAGTCTTCCTGATGATGTTCCCTTCTGGTGTTGTCACCAATGACTGGAGATCAGCCTCCAAAACGTACCAGTTTGATCTTTTTTTCCCTTAAGGGATTACTTTGTCCTTAGCCACAGTCATGTACTAGTCTATTTGCACAGCCTTTTGTTATTTTCTTCAAGTCTATTGTCTGATTGTGTACAGAGAATAAAATTTCCTGATTTTTGGAGGGAAGAAAACAGATATAGTCTATTTTCGTGTGATAATTAGGAAACACCTAAAAAATATGAAATAGAAACACACTTCATAGCATGGCTCAGTTTAAGGTTAATTTGGAACTAGTATTTCTATAATTGTGGGAAACTGAAACGAGTATATAAACTTTAGGTTTCTGCTTATAATGGCTATATTTATTTTAAAATTTAAGTATTAGTTATTTTATAGGTCAATTCTGAATGTTGTACACATACATAGCAAGGGTTCAATATGTTTGTTGGGTATGATTTAGTATAGATTATAAACTCTAGGCTATTGAGGGACTTTTTTTTTTTTTTTTGCGGTACGCGGGCCTCTCACTGTTGTGGCCTCTCCCGTTGCGGAGCACAGGCTCCGGACGCACAGGCTCAGCGGCCATGGCTCACGCGCCCAGCCGCTCCGCGGCATGTGGGATCTTCCCGGACCGGGGCACGAACCCGCGTCCCCTGCATCGGCAGGCGGACTGTCAACCACTGTGCCACCAGGGAAGCCCTGAGGGACTATTTTGAAAATACATTTTACCAATCTCTAAGCATGTTTTCCTATTTTATTTATTTCATACTTTATATGTCATTGTATGTTTACAGAAACTTGAGTATTTATAATTTGAGAATGAAAGATATCAATTAGTAGTAATAGTAAAAATATCAACGAGCCAGACTTAAATACAGTTTGACAATAAGGATGCTTAAAATTAAAGTTACATGGTACAAATATTTGTATGTTTTTAAATAGTATGAATTACTAAATTTTAAGTATTCATGTAATTATGTAAACATTTAGTTATAGGTTTTGAATGTGTTGTACTTGTGTGTATTGAAAACATATCATAAGAAAATTAACAGTAAAAACAAACTGAAAACTGATCCTGTTTATATGAAATAATAAAGATAGAAATCTTTATATCTTGACTTTTTTCTGGACTGTGTTATTTCATAGCAAGGATCATGGATTAATTTTTGTAGCTTCTGCATTTCCCTTTCCCCAGCCCCAGGATCTAGTACAGTGTGACATTTGGTAAACAACTCATTTATTCTTTGATAAAAGACAGAGTAAATATAACTCTATGCTTTTAAAGATAAAATTATTCTTCCAGTCAAATTATAAGTGAAATTGAAATGGTCTCTCATTGGCATAATATGAAGCTATTTTCTAGTGTTAATTAATTAATAAATTTTGTATTTAATTATAATTTGATACTTTCCCAAATAAATATTGCACACCTGTGTATTTAAGATCATTGACTATTATAATTGCAGTAGTAATTTATAGAAACTGCATTGACAGAGATCAAAATCAATGAAGACGAGAAGTTTTTAAGTATTCAACAAGTTATAGCCCTCAACATATAGTTAATTTTCCAGTCAGTTTTCTTACATCTGTTTTTAGATATATCATTATACCTTTCTTGCTGTATTGTCACATGCATATTATATATATCTCTAGCTATTAGTTTGAATCTTGCATTTATAATTATTAACAGATTTTAATTCATAGTGTTTATAAAAATGAAATATTTTAGCTTTATAATTAGCATTTTCATTTTACTTTCTTTTGTTCTTCCAAGTTCATATGTTGTACATAAAGTGACTTCAGGCTGTATATTCTTCCAGACTAAGTCAAATATACTATTAAAATATGTCATGAACTTACGGTATGGGTTTAACATTAATTAATAAAAGTGAAAAGAAAGTTGCATTTTTTTTTTTTTTTTTTTTTTTTTGCGTTATGTGGGCCTCTCACTGTCGTGGTCTCTCTCGTTGCGGAGCACAGGCTCCGGACATGCTGCCTCAGCGGCCATGGCTTATGGGCCTAGCCGCTCTGCGGCATGTGGGATCTTCCTGGACCAGGGCATGAACCCGTGTCCCCTGCATCGGCAGGTGGACTCTCAACCACTGCGCCACCAGGGAACCCCAGAAAGTTGCATTTTTAAGATGCAATTTTTTTTCCATTTAGCCTCAAGGAAATAGATATTCAGAAATAATTAGCATACTGTATACAGTTTTAAATGCATCTAACACACTGAGATTCTTATAATTTCAGGGGTCGGACTGGAAAAATAAGAGTGCAGAGTCTGAAGATTGGGTTGATCTCTCTCTCCAAAGGTCTCTTAGAAGAAAAATACAGATGTATGTAAGACCTTTCTTATACCAATAACGTTTTTAGTAATAATAATGATAATAACAACTTATTAGAGACTTACTTTATATGATTTGCTAGTAATAATAGCTCTTTTTTTTTTTAACCTCGATCATACATGTACGAGTCTAGACAAAGGGTGTCAGTGCAAAGTGATGTGAATTTGTGTGAAATGGAAAGCTGATTATAGGATCAAGATGTGAGATGCATTGATGGAGTAAGAACTGACTGCAGATTGTATCTCATTTAATTCATAATTGCCCCATAATGTAGGCATTGTGATTTCCATTTTCCAGCTGAAAAAAATAATTCTTGGGATAGGTTAGAAATCTAGTCAAGGCTGTAGAGACCGTGAATCGTGGGGCTAGAATTAGATCATAGATATTTCTGACTCTAAAGCCCAAACCTTTTCTATTTCCGTATATTTCCAGTGCTTAAGAAAATCAGCATGGACTAGAACTGTTATAGTCACAGTGAGACAAATAATTATATTTTATAGTATAAGAAAATAAAGTGATATATTTTTTAGTTTCGTTATATTTGTTCTTATTCACCAAATAAATCAGTGGTGACCTTTGAGCTGTCAGTTAATGAAGGGCATCTTGACATTTGAAAAGGGACAGGTTCGGGAGCCAGGGAGACCTGCCTTCGAATCTCAGCTCTACCACTTAGTGGCTGCTGGATGACTCTGGGCAGGTTACACGATTCCACTGAATACCGACAGCTAAGAGGTAGTAATAAGATTCCCATTTCACATTCCAGGGAGCTGAAATTTAGTGAATTTTCTTCAACAAAGAATGAAGCTACTAATTCTTGCTTTGAAAGCAACTAGAGATCATATGTGAAAAATACCTAGAGATAGCAGTTGTTGAATAAATGGTAGCAATTGCTGCTATGTCTCCAAACTCTTAATTACTGTAAATTTTTTTGATTTAATTTTATCCATAAAATGTGAGTAAATTGATCCTGCCATGCATAGCCTCATATGATTCTGTACAGATATATCCATACCTTCGAGGGAGAGGGAGAGGGATATTTCATGAATAGAGAGATACCAAAACCAGGAAAATATTTGATCCCAGGTCCTATAAATTTTAGGTTCTTCATCTTCTGTGAACATACATACATTTTAAAATACTTTTATTTTTTGGGATGACTGTGAAGCAATTTGTTTTTGAATTCCAGGGCTAGATCGTGGTGGCCTGTTTTTTTTAGATAGTTTGACAAGAATGTCAGCGAAAATGAAACGAAAAGCTGATTGTAGGATCAGAAGGCGAGGTGCCTTGATGGAGTCAGAACCTAGTAAGCCATATGCAGAAAAAAGCTTTGCACAGGCTTCTGCCTGGTGGCACTTTATCTAGAATTTAAATTGTCTTCAGCATTATAATTGTCAAAAGATATAATTTTCAAAGCAAAAAAGTTATTTCTATAATGAGTGGGAAAGAAAAATGTTAATGAAAACATCAGTGTTTCAAATTAGAAAAGGACTTTAAAAAAAATCAACTGTGATTTGGGGTTTTCATGTGTTCCTAAAAGAATTTAGGGTTCTCTGAAAGTAACAATTATGTTACGGTGCTCAGCTTACTCTGAAAAGAGTGCAAATCCAACCTCAAAGTTTATCATGAATCTTATTAAAATGCAAGAGTGATCTGTTTTTCTAGATCAACGATGCCTCCTGCCTGTGTTTTTCAAGCTGATTATTGGAGTAATCTGAGGCCAGAAGAAAGAGTTACGACATGATGGCTATAGTTTTAGAGCAAAAACCAAATTCTATGCAATATACAAAAAAATGTCTTTTATCTACACACATACCTTCACACGTATTTCTGAAGCATATAATTTTTCAAATGAAGAGGTATTTCAGCATACATGTACTCATACACTCGTACTACGGTGGACACTCTTTCTACAAATGTCGGGAAACAATACTCTGTATAATTCCACATTGAACTTTCAGATTATAGCAGGGGAAGCAGAAGCCCTGCAATGAAAATTTCTGATATTTAATTTAATCCATGAAGTATGCCATTTAGAACTTAATTAAATAAGAAATCTTTGGGTTGAAATCTTTAAATCTTTCCTCAGAGTACTGAGACTCTGGAAATATTCTGGGGTTTTGTTTTTCTTTTTACTTTGAGGTCCTTAGCAACTCTGATTCCAGTTTTGATTTCCCTAATAGTATCAGAACACTTCCTCATTATTACTTTCTTTGTCGGAATTAATATTCAAGACACTTTGCTCTCCAAACTCAATGGCAGAGGTGCTATTCTGGATCAGTTGGTATCCAGCTGAACGCTGATTTTGCAATGGCTTGTCAGTGTCTTTACCCCGGTGACACCTTCTTTTCTCTTCG